>NC_091814.1:23168750-23912500 GCF_041296235.1 Equus asinus
CTCCCCAACCTTTGGCAATCACCAATCAGTTCTCTGATTCTATGAACTTGTTTTTGGTTTTTGATTTTTAAGATCCCACATGAAAGTGTGTGGGGAGTAAAAATGATTTTCCCTTTACCCTTCCATGTTCTTGGCTGAGACCCCACCCTCTAATAAAAGACAGATTAACAGGAGAAAAACAAACAGAAGTTTAATATCATGTATACCTTCTGTATATACGGGAGAGACGCAGGAAAACTGAGTGACTCCCCGAAATCGCCCCAGCCATCACCTTATATACCATCTCCAGCCAAAGATAAAAGAAGATGTTGGGGGTATCGGGAGCCAGCTATGGGAGGTCATCAGGCAAAGCACAGTAACTGAGGGTATGGCTGTTATGCAGATTTAAGTCCATGCCTTCTCCATTGATAAGAATTCTAGATATTTAGTCATTCTCCTCTTCCTACCAGAGAGGGTGACACCTTTACAAATGGAAATTTCCCTTATAAATGTAAATGTCTCTTACAAAAAGGTAACCTTTTACGGGGTTTCAGAGTTTTTCCTGTGTCAGCAGTTTTTTAAAATAACTAGCTCAAGATAATCCTTATACCAAAGAGGGATATTCTGGAATGGCAAATACTGCTCCCCTTCAAATGGTATCATACACTATCCGTCTTTCTCTGTCTGACTTATTTCGCTTAGTGTAATGTCTTCAAGGTCCGTCCCTGTTGTTGCAAATGGCAAGATTTCTTTCATTTTTCCGAGTGAATAATATTCCATTGTATATATGTATACCACGTTTTTTTAATCCTTCATCCATCTATGGACATTTAGGTTGTTTCCATGTCTTGTTTATTGTAAATAATGCTACAATGAACATGGGGGTACATGTACCTTTTTGAGTCAGTGTTTTCATTTCCTTCAGGTAAATACCCAGAAGTGGAATTGCTGGAATTCTATTTTTGACATTTTGAGCAACCTCCATACTGTTTGCACTAATTTATATCCCCACCAACAGTGCACAAGGGTTCCCTTTTCTCCACATCCTTGCCGACACTCATTATTTCTTGTCTTTTCGATGATAGCCATTCTAACAGGTGTGAGGTGATAGCTCATTGTAGTTTTTTTTTAAAGATTGGCACCTGAGCTAACAACTGTTGCCAATCTTTTTTCTTTTTCCTGCTTTATCTCCCCAAATCCCCCTAGTACATAGTGGTATATCTTAGTTGCAGGTCCTTCTAGTTGTGGCATATGGGACGCTGCCTCAATGTGGCCTGATGAGCGGCGCTGTGTCTGCACCCTGGATCCGAACTGGCAAAACCCTGGGCTGCCACAGCAGAGCTCTCGAACTTAACCACTCGGCCACGGGGCCAGCCCCCTTATCGGAGCTTTGATTTGTATTTCCCTGATTATTAGTGATGTTGAGCACCTTTGCATGTACCTATTGGTTATCTGTGTGTCTTCTTTGGAAAAACGTCTGTTCAGATCCTCTGCCTATTTTGTAATTGGATTGCTGGGCTGATTGTTTAACTGTCTTATCTTTTCTCTTTTATTTTCATCTCTTTGCCTTTTGCTCTGCTGTCTGAGTTCCTCAACTTAATCTTCCAAAACTTCCATTGATTACTTTTTTTAAATTTCTGTTATCATATTTTTTATTTTCTCAGGCTCTTTTTTATTCCCTGATTTTTCAGTTTTTCTTATTCCTGTTGTTAAATGCAATATCTTCTCATATGTCTCTAAGAATATTAAGCATAAATTTTGAGAATTTTATTTAATTTTCTCTTGTTGCCTGGATTATCTTTCTTCCTCCAAGTTTCCTTTTTTTTTGAATGATTCTGTTTGTTTGGAGACTATCTTTCATGTTAGAGGCTTTCCTCAAATACTTCATGATCCTAGCTGTCCGTTTATAATTCAGAATAAATCGCTAACTAGTTGACTGGAAGCTTTGTGAGTAACAGGTGGAGTGTGTCAATCCTCCCTTTATAAGTGAAATAGGAAACAAGGTAATGATCTAAGAGTGAAGAGAGAGGAGGAAAGTTTCAAAGTTCCCCTCTCTCCTAAATTTTGCTTTTGGTACAGATGTTTGCCTATGGTTCAAACTTTACATCAACCTATTCAGAACTTCAGAGCAGCTTACTGTCAAAACTTCTTATAAAAGACTTTCTTCTTATTTTTTTTTTTAAAGATTGGCACCTGGGCTAACAACTGTTGCCAATCTTCCTTTTTTTTTTAAGGATTGGCACCTGGGCTAACAACTCTTGCCAATCTTTTTTTTTTTTTTTTTTCTGCTTTATTCCCTGCCCCCCGGCCCCGTACATAGTTGTATATCTTAGTTGCAGGTCATTCTAGTTGTGGGATGTGGGACGCCGCCTCAACGTGGCCTGACGAGCGGTGCCATGTCCCCACCCAGGATCTGAACCCTGGGCCGCTGCAGCGGAGCGCGCAAACTTACCCACTCGGCCATGGAGCCAGCCCCTTTCTTCTTATTTTAAGCTCTTTCTGTTGCTAACTGTTGACCAATCAAGGAAATTTGGGGATAAAGATTTCATTGCCTTCTTCCTCTAACAAAGCAAGAAAAGAAAAAACACCCACACAATGATATAGGTCCCAGCTTTTTATGAAACCTCCTGATAGCCTTTACTTCTTAAGAAACAATGTTCTCAACTCTCATCTATCTAGTTATTCATTCATAAAAAAAATCGAAATATCTACCATAAGCCAAGTACCATATTACCCTCTGGGTTTACAGTTGTGAGCGAAAGAGAAATAGTTCTTGGCCTCATGGAGCTGAATGTCTTGTGGGGGAGACGAACAATAAACAAGTAAACCAACAAATAAATATATATTTACAAACTGTGATAATTTGACAAAAATGAACTGGGTATAAGGATTATGAGTAAGAGGGAAGATCTGCTTAAATATCGTGTCAAAAGACTGCCAAGGAGATGAAATTTAAGTTGAATCTGGTCCCTGTGAACCCATTTACTTAAATGTTAACAAAAAATTGTTAAGTACACACACAACACAACAATTTTATTAACCATCATATATCTCCAATTCAATTTTTCTTAAGTGAATAAGCCCTTTCTTCTTTCTGAACACATATTTAAACATAGCATTAATTAAACAAAATTAAACATTCTGAAAACATAATTAAACAAAACATAAACACATTGTTTTAAATAGAAGATACGCAGAAGTTTCTTGGTCATCCTGAACTCAGTTTGCAAATGAGATAGTTTTATGCCTTAATCATTATCAATGTCCCTCTCTCACTCACACCAGGAGAAGCCGGCATCGGGTCGTGCTCCGTGTACAGACTTCTCCATGTCTGTGTCTCATAGGGTGACCCCTTCTCACATTCCTCCTCTTGGCTTGTCATGTGTCAAGGGCAAATCTACTCAATCCCCAAAGCTCCCAGGATCAAAAAGAGAAGAAATTCTTTCCTCAGGGAGCAGGATAGGAAGAAGGCTGAATGACCACAGGTTAGGAATTGGGGTAAAAGGAAGAGAAGAGAAGAAACGGCAAGACAGGATAACAGGGGAAAGGGTTTTCAAGGAAGAAAAGTCAGCAGTGTGGTTGGGCTGGAGGCCCCTTGGGAAGCAGAAGCTGGGGATGGAGATGAAATGTGCTCCAGGTCACACAGAGAGGGAAGGGGAAGGTCAATGTTTCCTTGTGTCCCATTACACCCAGCTCAGGATGCTCCTTAAATACTTGTCAAGTCTACTTTTTTTTTTTTTTTTAAAGATTTTATTTTTTCCTTTTTCTCCCCAAAGCCCCCCGGTACATAGTTGTGTATTCTTCGTTGTGGGTTCCTCTAGTTGTGGCATGTGGGACGCTGCCTCAGCATGGTCTGACGAGCAGTGCCATGTCCGTGCCCAGGATTCGAACCAACGAAACACTGGGCGGCCTGCAGCGGAGCGCGCGAACGTAACCACTTGGCCACGGGGCCAGCCCTCAAGTCTACATTTTTAAACACCTGTTACATGCTGTGTATTGGAGATGCAGACAAAGTTGAGAACGGGCTCTGCTCATGTTCAATAGAAAAAGACAGACACAGAAACAAAAGCCGCAATACAACATGCTCAGCACTCTCCTAAAGTCATTCACTTTGGTTAACTGGAAGACAAAACGGTGGAAAAGCCGGTGAGGTGCAGATTGTGACAACTGTAACTGTGAGTTCCCTGGACGGTGGGGATTTATCCAGACCTCTTCTTCACTGTATCTTCAATGACTGGAACACAGGGTACACTAAAAATGCTCTGTAGACACATGTTGCTTAAATGAATGAATTGTGCTGAAATATTTAGACCTTAGAGAGTTGGCAGACATCACAGGGTTTTGATCAGAAAAGTAACACAAGCATTTCTTCCATTTAGAATGAACCCCCTGGCTATGCAATCAGGAGGATGATTAGGAGGATAGTTAGGAGACCATGGCGGGGGTCCAGGCAGGAGTAAAGGGAAGGTGTGGGTGCTGGCAGGCAGAAGGAGGAGGGCTTTAAATGACATCGAGTTTTCTTTCTTGCCAATCACCATCTGCCCCATTGTGTCCCCTCCCAGGGAGCAATTTCATCACCCCCACTAAAAAAATGCCTTCATCTAATAGGAATATTTCCTATCACACAACCTAAGGAAAATGTCTGAGAAGGTTCTCTGCCTTCCCTCCACCTTTAGCTCCCCCATGTTGATCCTCATTTGTACCTTTTTTGCTTCCCACTATAGGAGAATGGCTCTGCTATGGCACCCTGGTGACCTTGCCCGTGTCCCTCAGGCAAAGGCTGGAACCATGGCTAACCTGAGCCTCGGCAAAATGCCCTGTGATCCTCCCAGAACACAAGAGGATGGCCTGTGAGGCACTACCTCGAAGTCATCTCCCACTCGCCTCCCTGTCTCCCTTGGGAGGCTGTCATGAGACAGTTTCTCATGAGGATAGGGCTTCCTTCACCATCCCCCCCAGCACAGAGCTACAGACGATAAAGGCCCTTCACTGCAGCCTGCAATTGGCTCCTCAGCAATGGGGCTTTCCACAACTCGAGTTGTGGTCATCCAGCCCCTTTTATTTCAGCGTCATCCTTTCTGGTGTGTGGGACAGTGACCCAGGGACCTGGGGCCTTTGGCCCTCTTCCTTTCACTATCTTTATAAGAAATAAGATGTCTGAGTCTAACAGCGCCTCACTGGATCTTCACTGGCTGAATCACTCAGCCGTTGGCCTTTCTTGCCCCTGTGAGCCCCTGACGCCCACCCCTCTTGTCTCCTTTGTCGTTCCCCCTGCTAAAACAATTTTAAAAATTTCTTTAAGGAATATGTGAATAGCATTCCTGTACGTCTGTGTAGAGTGTTACAAAGCTCTTTCATATGCATTTTATTCTTACCAGAAGGCAGGGTTCCTATTTTGGCAAGGAGGAAGGTCGAGGCCACATGAGTGAGCTGTGGCCAAACACTTCTCAGGCCCGAAATCCCATTCTCCGCCTGCCACAGACCCAGGGGTTCTGCCACGACTGGACCGGGCTGGGTCCTGGGCCTCGACACTTTTCAGGAGATTCTCTCAGGCAGCTCTACTTCGTAGGTGTTTACAGGAGGCACATGTTAGTTTTTGCGTGTGTGTCTGAGGAAGATTTGCCCTAAGCTAACATCTGTTGCCAATCTTCTTCCATTTTTTTTTTCTTTTTACTTGAGGAAGATTAGCCCTGAGCTAACATCTATGCTAATCTTCCTCTGCTTTGTATGTGGGACGCCTCCACAGCATGGCTGATGAGTGGAGTAGGTCCGCACCTGGGATCTGAACCCACGAACCCAGGCTGCAGAAGCGGAGTGGCGGAACCTTAACCACTTGGCCACGGGGCTGGCCCACATGTTAGTTTTGTAATTAGAAAGAAAATTGTACATGTTGCTAAGAGGGGAATGAGAAAGGCCACCAAAATGACTGAAAGTGGGCACCACCCACACCCACCTGTCACCGTTCCCAGGACACTCACCTTTGACTTGCAGACTGTACTCCCAGGTGTGGGTGATGCGGGAACTCCTCACGTCAAGGTGGGGTCAGTGCGGCCCTGTGTCCTCCCAGCTCAGGTTGCTGATCTGCAGGGAGCAGCCTGGGCCCACCACACTGAGGCAGTCCTGGTACCGGCTTTCCGCCTGGTAAAAGATATCTGGTCCTCCAGCTTCTACCAAAGTTACCATGGCTATTGCCATAGGGACCAAATGGGACAGCCAGGAGATGCTCTCCATCTGCTGCCCATCCTGTAGTTGCAGGGGCAAAGCGACAGACCCCCTAGGGTCCCAGTTACCATCATGGGGGCTGGGTTCTCTCTGGAAGCCCTTGGCCCTCAGACAAGAACAGAAGCTTCAGGGGCAGCCTGACTAAGTCGGAGGCTCACAACAGGCCTGAGAGAGAGTCCGGTAAAGGATTACTATTCCTATTTTATAGACGAGAAAACAGAGACCCAAAGAATTTAGGTGACTGGCTCAAGACTACATAGCTAGTCAGTGACAGAACTAGAACACAGTCAGTGCCCTTCCTTCTCATCAGGTGGTCCTCTTCAGTATTTACGTGAATTAATTAACATATAATGAAATAATTACATGAATGTAATTATTCATGTAATAAGTGGAACAGAGAGGAAGGAAAATTCTTGGGAGGCACCTGTGGGGGCGATTCTTTGAGTCCCTGGCTTGCTGATCCAGGGAACAGGACCAGAATTCACTTGGCCTGGCCCCATCCACAGCAGGAGCAGCCTTGCAGCATCCCGATAGTTGCTTGTTGGGCCACGTCTGAAACAAAAGCCACTCCTCTGAGGCCCAGCCAGGAATCTGGGAACATATCTTTCTAGAGCAAGACGGCTAGTGCTGTGCTGGCCAAGGCAGTTTAAGCATGGTCAGTGGGACAGTCATTTGGATATCAGCCTACAGTGCACTCAAGAGAAGAGTGTAAGTGCCAGGCCACTAGTCAGAGTGCCCAAGTTCGAACTCTTGCTCTACCAGGTATTAGCTGTGTGATCTCAGGCAGGTTACTTGACCTCTCTGAGTCCTGGTTTTCTCACCTGTGAAACAGGGAGTTCCATCTTCCAAGATTTTGTGAGGCTTAAGTGAGATAACGCAGGTAAATGCCTCACTATTGGTATTATTAAAGATATTTAATGTCACTGGAATAAGCTGGTGACTGCATCTAATTTGCGTCCTCACTAAAATTAGTCAGCACCCTTGTGAGAAATGTGAAATAAGCACTCCTCCATAGCATGAGTCATCTCTGTTAGAGTATTTTTGCTCATGGATGCGCAGTCCCAGGAGGCAGAAAGTCTGGAACTGAGTGACTTGGGTCTGCTGCATAGTTGTTTAAAGAGAAAAAGCCAGATGGCTCATGAAGGGATCTGGGTCCTGGTTCAAACTGGGATCCAGCAGCACTGGCTAAATAACCGTTTCCTAGGCCAGGTGGTGAAGCTCCTTGCCAAAAGTTGAACCAAGAAGTCGTGTGACAATAGCTGTGGTGACGAAGAGTGGAAGAACGGCTGCTGTCCGGTGGGAGTGGGCTGTCCCAGCTGGGGGAAGTGCCCCACCACAGAGTCCACTCCATGGCCTGGTGTTCATTGCTTCCGTGGAACTATTCTGGCTCCACCTGGAGCATCGTGCAAGCCAGCAGGAAGCATACCAAGGCAGCACGTGCTGGCACCAGACGGACCTTGCGCTCCAAACTGGGCCCAGGAACTGGAGTCGAGCCTGGAGTCATTCCACCTGGACAAAGCAGCTCCTCTCGCCCCTTGCCCTCAAGAGCAGTAACTCCTCAGGCCCAGTTCAAGTGCTGTTCCCTCACTGGAGCCTTCGCTGAGCTCCAGACTTCTGGTCCAGCCACGCCTTCCGCCTGGTTTCCTTCAGCCTGTGCTACTGGCTTGTTTTGTTTTAAGCATTTCTTTCATTTTGCCCTGTACAAATAGCCATGCCGTGTGTCTTTTCCCGCAGTTCGTGAGTTCCCCGAGGACAGGAGAAGGTGGAAGGGGAACTAATATCTGAGAAACCAGTACAGCAAGGCTCATGGCTTAGCCTCGTGGTTAGGTGTAGTGGGATGTGTGCAGAGCTTCCTGGATTCAAGTGAGGGCACAGAGACACAAAGGGATCAGATCGGGACACGCATCCCACATGCCAGACACTGTGCCAAGTATGTTGAGCACACTGTTTTATTTAACCTTCCCCACAAACTTGTAAGGCAGGTGTTCTTGTCCCCACTTTACAGATGGAGACCATGAGACTCAAAGAGTTAAGAAACTCATCCAAAGTGGCCATGCAGGAAGCAGCAGTCCAGATGAAAACCCAAGTTCATCTGACCCCAAAGCTGATGCTCTGTTGACTACACCAGGCTACCAGCAGCAGGACTTCACACACACAATTCCTCCCCGTGTCCACAGACATCTACCCCCACCACTCACACAGCATTAGGCCTGGCACACAAGAGGCCTCAATAGATGTTTCTAGAACTGAACCAAAGAGCTGTGAATATTTTTTAAGGCAAGACCAGTCTCACCCGTTCTTTCACCATCCGCCCAAGAGGTGCCCCAGTGGGCAGTGACCACCAAGAGCCCGGCCTGGACACCGTGGAGGAAGAAAAGGTCACAGATGTGCTTGTTCTGCGGGAGGATAAGAAAGTGGGGAAAGGGGCACGTTATAGGAATCCAGCCTCTCAGTGTCAATTCTGCAACTTGGGTCGGGGAGACGGTGGGTCTCTGAGAATTTCCTTGTGGCTTCTACATTCCCATAGCTGAGTTGTGTAGGCTTCTATTTTTCACAGATGACCAGCCATGTGCTAGAAGATGTCACCTAATCTCTCTGAGCCTCAGTCCAATATCTGTAAAGTGGGGAAAATACTGTCTGTCTTATCTATATCACAAGATTCTTATGGGGATCAGTTTTTTTTAAAGTGAAGTGAAAATTCTTCATAAGCTGCCAAGTTTTAAACACGTCTAAGGGGTTCATCAGCATACTTAGGGGATGCCCTAAAGGCTAGGACAGGGACAACCCTGAAGGCAGGTGACTCTGACAACCAGTTCACGCAGGTTTTCCTCTCCGAAGGAAGATGAAAGTGAAAGCTTGAAATTCTGGAGACTAAAAGCGGACCCTGACAGCTCACTGTGGGTTTCTTAAGAACTGTATTCCGTGCGGCCCGGTGGCGCAGCGGTTAAGTGCACATGTTCTGCTTCTCGTTGGCCTGGGGTTCGCCGGTTCGGATCCCGGGTGCGGACATGGCACTGCTTGGCACGCCATGCTGTGGCAGGTGTCCCACATATAAAGTAGAGGAAGATGGGCACGCATGTTAGCTCAGGGCCAGGCTTCCTCACCAGAAAGAGGGAGAACTGGCAGTAGTTAGCTCAGGGCTAATCTTCCTCAAAAATTCTCCTGGCGTCCAGTTCCCGAGCTTATCTCTCACCCCTGCCCAGTCCTTGGGGGTGGGTGTGAGCAGTAAGAATCCGGAGGGACAGGAGCTGCCACTAGGTGCCAGATTTGAGATCCCCTCCTGAAGTCATTTGTGGGACACGGAAAGCCCAATTCATGATGAAGCGTGACACCCAGGGGCCGACAGAAGAGGAAGGAAGGGGAAAGAGACATAAGAACATCATGCTTGAAGTGGCAAGAGGCAGAAGAGGCGAGTCCTGGGACTGGCTGTGGCAACTCCTCCATCTCATGACCCTGGGTCAGCCCGTCTCGGGATGCCCAGCCTCCTTGTGATTCATTAGCACAAGAAATGTGAGGGTAGCAAGGGCACAGTCTGGGGCTGTGTGGGCTGAGATGATAGCACGGTGCACCCACCCACGCACCCATCCACAGTTGTTACCGAACCTGAAGTAAGTCCGCTCACCCGTTGCGCAGCAAGCCAATCTCTGACACCGGGTGTGGTGGAAGAAAGTAGGAAGTTTATTTTTGCACAGCGCTGAGCAAGGAGAGAGGGCAGCTAACACTGAAATCTCAAACTCCCTGAAAAGCTAAAAGGAAGGGTTTTTATTTGGGGCTTTAGGTAGGGAAGGGGGAGCATATGGCCTTGCTGGTCGGAGCTTTCCCACCAGCCTGTCTTTGGCCTTGAGACTACTTGCAGACAGGAGGGAGCTCATGACCTTGCTGGTCAGCAGCTTTCCCACCAGCCCGTATCTCTTTGCGGGAGGAGATAGTCCAGGTGCTTGTCCTTGACGGTGTCTGTCTCCATGGAGAATAGTGGATTCTGGAGCCAGGAAGCCAGAGAGTAAGCAGGGAATGAGTGTTTTGGTTTTAACCCCATATATGCTGGGTTTAATGTGGGGAAACTGATATCAGGGTTGATGTCACACCCACACACATATACACACAGAGCCTGGCTCCCAGGAAGGCAGTGTCTTCAGGAAAAAATTACCTATTCCTAGAGAAACTCAATGCACAGGCAGGTAGAGGTGCCTGGGAGGTAGTGGCAGGGGTAGGCTTACCCATGAAAAGGCCAAGGAGAAGCAAAGATCACGGTAGAGAAAGGCCTGTAATGTTTATCAGCAGACAGGCCTGCCTCCCAGCAGCTGATAAAGCTGATAAAGCATGCATGTGTCACCCACACACAGTTCCTGTTTTCAGAGGTCACCACTTTAATCACATATAGGTTTTGTTTTTCTTTTGGGAGAGGAAGATTGGCCCTGAGCTTACATCTGCTGACAACCTTCCTCGTTTTGCTTGAGGAAGATTGTCGCTGAGGTAACGTCTGTGCCAATCTTCCTCTGTTTTATGTGGGATGCTGCCACAGTGCGGCTGCACGAGCAGCGCTAGATCTGCACCCGGGATCTGAACCTGCACACTCAGGCTGCTGGAGAGGATTGTGCCAACTTAACCACTACACCACTGGGCCAGCCTCCAATCACATGTAGCTTTTGAGTCAGATGTGAAGATGAGAGGACAGGAAAGAAAGAAGACTGAAAGGCACCAGAGTGCGCTTTTGAAAAGCCAGAGCTGGGGCCCGCCTGGTGGCGTAGCAGTTAAGTTCGCACGTTTCGCTTCAGTAGCCCGGGATTTGCCCGTTCGGATCCCGGGTATGGACATGGCACCACTTGGCAAGCCATGCTGTGGGAGGCATCCTACATATGAAGTGGAGGAAGACGGGCACGGATGTTAGCTCAGGGCCAGTCTTCCTCAGCAAAAAGAGGAGGATTGGTAGCAGATGTTAGCTCAGGGCTAATCTTCCTCAAAAAAGAAAGAAAGAAAGAAAGAAAAACCAGAGCTGATCATGTCACAGCCTTGCCTAAAACCTTTCCAAGCTCCCCCATCTGCTATGAACTGCTATGAGAAGTTCAGGGTCACAGTCCTGGTGGACGAGGCCCTTCATGATCTGCTTGCTTCCTGCCTCTCGGGCTTGTGTTCCGTCACCAAGTCTCACATCTTGGGCTCTAATGCCCGCAGACTGCTCCTGGAATCTCCCCCCACACCCCTCTATGATTTTTCACTGTCGTAAATTGGCTCCTGCAGTTCGGCTTGTGGATGGCCCTAGTTCATGCCACATACCTCACCGACCTCACTCCAACATACTCCCATCCCCCCCAAAGTCATCGCCTCCTTGGGAACGACTTCCCTGAAGCCCCAGGCTAGGATAGGTGCCTTCTTGTGGGTTTTCAGTTCCCCTGTGCTTACCTCTATCCTAAGACCCATCCACTGCATCATAAATACCTGCTTACTTGCACACTCTCCCCAGTACACTCTCAGCCCCTTGAGAGCAGGGCCTTCCTTTTCCATCTTTCAATTCCCAATGACTAGCTCAGGGTCAGCACATAGTAGGGCCTTAGTTCCTATATGCTTGGTGAATGCATTGGTGGACATTGAATCAGAAGGCAGAAAAGAGCAAGCCCAGATGGGCCCAAGGGCAAAAAGGTGGAAGGCACAGGCTGCTGGTTCTAGTGTCTGGCACAGGCTGCTGGTTCTAGTGTCTAGCACAGAAACAAGGCTGGGAGGATCCCGGGGACAAGACCTTTGAGACCACCTCTCCCTCCAACCGTGAGAGACTAGATCAGACATTATTTTGCTATCTTGCCCTTTTTGTGGTACAGTCAAGGGGAGTTGCCTGAAAAGGTCCTGATCCGCAGGAGGATGGAGGGAGAGGGAAGGGCTGGGGCAAGTACGGAGCTCCCTTCTCCACCTCTCCACACCAAATAGTCATGATGGCTTTGCTGGGCTATGCAGACTCTGCTAACATCTCCACGAGGAGATAATTGTGACAGGCATCTTCTGCCGGCCCCCTGTCAGCTTTGGACTGCTTACAGATTTTAACAAGTATCTCCCTGGCCTTTAGTGTGTGGAGGCCATATGCCCCAACAAGACTTGAGGAGAATCCGCATTGCTTTTAAGAAGGTCACCAATGACCTCCCATTGGTCACATCCTATAGACCGTTTGGTCCTTATCTTGTATGACTGCCTGGTGGAATTTGACACTGGGGCCCTCCATGCTTGAAATACTCTCTTCTCTTGGATTCTCACTGGGTTCTCCTCAGTCATTCATTCAACACACATACGAGCTTCTGCTGGGTGCCACAGAGGCATTGTGCCGGCTACCGGGGATTCAAAGGTGAAAGGAAGTCTTTGAAAGCATGTTGCTCACTGGCTAGTGGGGAAAAATTCATGTCAATAGAAAAAGAAAATAATTTGAGATGGCTTAGCCTCAGGATCGGGTGCAGTGGGGTGGGTGTGGCGCTTTCTGATTTGAATCCTGTCTCTGCTGCTTGCTAGCCGTGTGGCCTTAGAAAACTAACTCTCAGTCCATAAGACTTCTCCGTTACCACTTATTTCCATGTGAGGACAGGGATTGGGTAAAGTATAGGATCCATTTGCCAGTTGCATTATATCAAAATTCATATTATTTTAGGTTTTTACAGTACTTGTACTGTACTTAAATGATAATTCTTCAGTTGGATTCTGTCATCACAAGAGTGTGTTCGCCTATGTTCACAACTTCAAAGAAGGTCATTCCAGTGACATTTCTGTTGCCAAGCCTCAGTTTCCTCATCTCTAAAATGGGGATAATAGATGTACCACCTGAACAGGGTTGATTTAAGGATTGAAAGAGAAAACATATGTAGAGCTCCAAGCACAAGCCTCACTCATGGTGATCACTCACCACATGTCAGTGCTTATTTTGACTATTATCAGTATCTCTGAACCCTCTCCCCTCTTTGTCCTCTCCTCTCACCCAGAGTGTCCCTGCTCTCATGCCCTTACCTGGGCTCCTTAACAGCCCCCTTACCTGTCATAAATAAATGAAAAACAATAGTATATGAGGAAGCCATTTGGTTTAAAACTAATTCAGCCTGATCTTGTTTTTCCAAAAACCTGATGTAGCCTGTTGAGCATGCGTTGTACATCTGGTTTAAACATTGACTATGTCTCAAAGACAAGAGTGATGCCCTTAAAGATAGGCATGTAATATTCCCCCCATATTCTTTAAGGACAAGCATCTCTTCCTGGAAACTAAGGATTAATTACTGACCTGCTGTGCTCACCTTGTGACCACTGACCTGCTGACCACCCGCCTGCTAGGCCAGCTAAGCATCTTGTGACAATAGTAGGAGAGATATTCCTGTCATATGTGATGCTTCCTCTTTGTTCCAAGATGGTGTATAACCACTCAGTATACGTCACTTCTTTGGTGCCCTTCCTTCCTTGGGGAAGGAAAGCCCTGGGCTATAGCCCTCAAATCCGGCTCATAATAAACTCACCCTGATTTTGATTTATAGATCGATTATGGATTATTTAATTGATACCTATCTTCTCATCTCAGTCTTATTCCTTCCTCCACCCTCCAGTCTGCTGCTAGAGTAAGCTTTCCAAAAGAGTCCTTGAATCACGCTGCGCCTCTGCTTAAAAACACCTGCTGGATCCTCGTTGCCTTTAGTCTGATGTCTTAGTCTGTTCGGGTTGCTATAACAAAAATACCACAGACTGAGAAGCTTATAAATGACAGAAATTTATTTCTCACAATTCTGGAGGCTGGGAAGTCAAGGGTCAAAACACCAGCAGATTCCGTGTCTGTTGAGGGCCCCCTTCCTGATTCACAGACTCTGACTTCTCACTGTGACCTCTCATGGCAGACAGGGTGAGAGAGTCCTCTGGGGCCTCTCCTATAAGGATACTAATCCCATTCAGGAGGGCTCCCATTCTTAAGGGCTCATGACATAATCATCTCCCAAAGGCTCCACCTCTTAATACCATCGCCTTTGGGATTAGACTTTGACACATGAATTTGGGGTGGGTGAGTTATGGGTGGAGGGGCAGAAAGAACCCAAGATAGAAGCCACAGCCTTTTTGTAACCTAATCTCAGAAGTGACATCCCATCACCTCTGCCACATTCTACTCACTAGAAACAAGTCACTAAATCCATCCCACACTCAAGAAGAGTTGGTTATACAAGGGCCATGAATACCAGGAGGCGGAACTTGTTAGGGGCCATCTTTAAGGCTGAGTTTAGAGCCTAAGTCTCCTGATGCTGAAGCAAGTGATGCCCAGTATCAGTTTGCAAATCCCACAAAGGTCCTGAAAAGACGTGGGACCTCTACCCCAGCCTGAGCATGTAGAAGAAGTCTGTGGTGCCACGTATAAACAACCCTCCCTGGGACATGCACACGCACACACACACTGGGAGGAAGCTGTGGTAAGTACTTCCTCCTTCAGCCTGAGATCTGAAAGTATATCATCATGGCAGGTCCAAGGAGACGTACAGATGACTGGGCTCTGCGGCCTTTCTCTGGTGAGCTGTGGAAGAGTCAGCCACGCATATTCTCTCCCTTTCTATGGACCCATCTCTTCCTGCTCACGGGTAAGTCCACATTGTGGCCACAACCGCTTGTAGTGGTGTTCCCCTGAGGCTGGCCACGTTTCCTGCTGGGGATTCTTGTTGGAAAAGTCAGTAAATTCCTCTGCTCATGGTAAATATTCTGCAAATTTCACCTTATTCTGAGCTCTGTACGTGTGCGTGAACATGTGCGTGGTCACACACCATAAGCAAGTGACATTCTAGCCCCAGTCTCAAATAACTCTAGGCTCAGACTATATTTCTCTCACCCTCACATTTTCCTCCTAAGAAACACCATGGGGTGAGTTTGTTTCTTGTACAATATGGACATAATCCACGGAGAGATACAGGAAAATTCCCCTGATGACAAACCACCTAGTAATTTCCTAGGGAGCAATAGGACTTCTGGAGCTTCTTTCTACATCCTCTCTTGTTTATGAAGCAGGAGGCTTCACTGGGGGTCTGCAGATGGCCTGGTGACCCTAGGCTAGGTGGCTTCTGCCTGAATATCCTTTTCTCCCCAACATCCTACCTCCCCATCAAGGCCCAAGTTCTGCTAGTTTCTGGGAAATATCTCTGAGCAGCCTGGCCTGGGGCCCTCTGTCCAGCAGGCACACCTGACACAGTACCCCAGGGAGGACCTCAGCGACCTGGGACTGTAACAGATACTGTCCCTCTGGGATCCTGCTTTCCCCAGGGCCTCCTTGGGGAGGGATATTCTTTTCTCCCCAACGTTCTATCTCCCCATGGGAGGGATGGTGCAGGTGGCACTAGGGACCTGAGAGCAGTAGGGGTGGGGGTGGCAGGTGGGCAGTGAGGAGAGCGCTAGAAAGACTCCTAGATGCCTATATAGGGGTAGGGGGAGTCTTGTGCTTGAGATTGAGTTCCAGTCTGAACTCTCTTTACTTGCAATTTCCTCTTTGCTCACCACAAAAACACAGGAAGCAGCAGGGCTATTTATATTCACACTCAACTCTTAGGGTGCCTTTTGGTTGCGTTGGATAAGCCTGAAATTAGCCACATCCAATGTTATTCAAGCAGCAGAGGATCAACAGGGTGAATTTCAAACAGTTCAGGGCAAGGGGGCATCTCCCGTTATCTGGCTCCGTCGATTGGGGTGACCTCAAACTTCACTGTTTTGGTCTAGAAGGGTTTCCTTGATGCTTTTGTGTCTCCAAGGAGTTGTTTAAGGAACTTAGGAGGCAGTAGGGTGGAAAGGCCCTTTGCTTTAGTAGCAGGAACATATGAAATTAAATCCTGCTCCATCACTTACCAGCTGTGTGAGCCTCTATTTCTGAAGAGTAGAATGCAGTGAGCAAGTTGTGCTGTGCGAGATTCCGTCATAGATTACAGATGGTATATGTGCTTGGCACACGGTTGGTGGAAGCTATGATTGTTATTATAATAATCACTGTTAAGTACATTATTTGGAAACTATTAAAGGATAGGCAAGTCAAATTTACTTATTACAATCTTTGAACTCCTTTTTAATATTTGTCGACTGGCATTGTTCAAAACAACAAGACTGATTCCTGGAACTCCTGTCACCATACTAGGATATGTAGCACTGTTTGCTGCAACAGGATTTGACCTGTAGGGACCACATCCTGCTCCTCCCACTGGCTGTCTCTGAGGCTTTATCTTTTTTTTTTTTCTTTATAAAGATTGGCACCTGAGCTAACATCTGTTGTCAATCTGTTTTTTTTCCTCTTCTCCCCAAAGCCCCCCAGTACATAGTTGCATATTCTAATTGTAGGTTCTTCTAGTTCTTCTATGTGGGATGCCACCTCAGTGTGGGTTGATGAGTGCAGCTAGGTCCATGCCCAGGATCCAAACCAACGAAACCGTGGGCTGTCAAAGCAGAGCACGTGAACTTAACCACTCAGCCACGGGGCCCTTTGTTTATGTTTGATGTGAGGAGAGCTGAGGTCAAAACATGGTCATATGCACCCAGCCAAGACTCAGCACCTTCTGGGCTTCCAGGATGGGAGTGGTGAGCACTCCTGGCCTCATACTCCAGTCATCTTGTATGTGGAATCTAGACTCCTCAACTGACCAATGCTGTAATCCAGGCAAGTGGCCAGAACTCTCTAAATTTCTGCTCCTGATCTGTAAAATGGGGTTAATTATCAGACAATTTTAAGAATTGAATGAGGTGATTTCTACAAAGCGCCTGACACACGCATAGCAATTATAAGGGATGTCTTCCAGATGTGAAGAGCTCTGTTTTAGGCAACCTCAAACCAACATCACACCAACTCAGCTTCTGTCTTCTGAATCTGTCCCCAGAGTCCACCTGAACTGATCGGCTCACATCCAGAGTCCCCAGCCCTGCATCCTCCCTCGCCGCCCCTCCGCAAAGTCCAAGTGCCGGGCTGCCGTGGGTGGGGGCAGGGAACCCCTGGCCTGCACCAGTCTGGGAGTCTCCTCTCTGCATCTGCATACGCTGTAATATCTGGGCTTTCAGAGCACATCTCAGCCTTTGTCCAGCCCTCTCGGGTATATTTGGCCTCTCCCCTCTCTAACATTTTCTACTTACTTTTACACCTGGACTGCCTGGAGTAGTCTGGGTCCTGAACATAGCTTATTTGGTCTAGAATTTCCAGAGGACTCTAGAGCCTCAGAAGCCCTAGAATCTGGAACTCCAGGCTGGGGTCACCCAGCGGACACTCACAGGGCCCCTACAAGGAAATTAATTGCCTTGGCTGAATGCTGGGCCTCTGGAAGCCTTTGTAACAGTGTTTATCAGGGATCTGGGTCCTTCCTGAGATGAGGAAATCAGGAGCTGAATCAACGCCACCTACTATTCCCAAACCAAACCTCGTTCCTAAGGATTTCCCAGGCCAAGCCAACATCAGTCTGAGATCCCCTGGACGGTGAGGAAAATGTAGGGTGTGATAGAGGTAAGAGATGTTCCTTTTGTTCCCATGATTTTGTTATGAAAATTCTCAAGCTTACAGAAAACTTGGTAGAATTTTGCAGTGAACGCTCATACACCTCCCACCTGGGTTCTACCATTTATGTTTTGCTTTACTTGCTTCATCACACATCTATCTATCTATCCACCCCTGTAGCCATCCATCAACCCATCTTACTTTTTAAAAGATGCTCCTTTTTTACTTCATTAGTTCTTTATGATTTACTGCAAGCTGTTTTTATTTAATCTTTACCATATTGCCTGATGAAGATGGTACAGGTGTGAATATTTCCATCTTATAGACCAGTAAACTGATTCTTGGAGAAATTCACCCAAAGTCACAAGGCTAATTTTCCCTGTTGGAACAGAAACCTAGAAGGTCTGTTTTACTGATTATATAGCTACACTTGTGGGAGAGAGTGCTTGATAAGTGAATGAGTGAATGAATGACTTTGCTAGGCAATGGACCTAGAGAGAGGGGGACAGGAACCTCATTTCATTTCTCAGCATCTGACATTTATTCCTAATATGTGTTTATTGAATGAATAAATGAATGAATGAATGAAGCCTGGCTTGGGGAGTCCAGCTTCCCCTCCAAGTCCCTCTTCCATCTCTGCAGGACTAGGAGCCTCTGGAAAGGACTCAGCCCCAACAGTGGCAGCCGGGATTCTAGGGGGTGTGGTGACTCTCTCCCTGAACATTTCAGTAGATACAGACATTGAGCATGTCACTTGGATTGCTTCCCAAAAAGCTCTTGCTTTAGCCTACCCAAATGGAGCCGTTATCATTATGGACAAAAGCTACCAGGACCGATTAAACATCAGCTGGAACTACTTATCTATCAGTAATCTGATGCTGAAAGATGCTGGACCCTACCATGCCCAGATAAACCGAAGGAATTCTGGAGTCACCATGGATGAGGAATTCACCCTGCAAATCTATGGTGAGTCCCACAGAGCTTCTGTGGGTTTTGATCTTTTATTTTTAAAAGCAGATTTTTTTTTCTCTCTAGGAATTTATCTGTCTAGGACAAATAGGACTCCATATTGATCATTTTCACCCAATTCCATAAATGTGGATGCCAAGAGTGAAAAACATACGCAAAATGAGTTTAAGAGCCATTTGTATTCTTTTCTGCAACTCTGTTAATATCTTTTACTCATCTGTATCAGTCAGCGAGGGCTGCCAGAACAAAATACCACAGACTGGGGGGCTTAAATGACAGAAATTTATTTACTCACCGTTCTAGATCTAGAAGTCCGAGATCAAGACAACAGCAGGTTTGATTTCTCCTGAGGCCTCGCTCCTTGGCTTGCAGATGGCAGCCTTCATGCAGTGTCCTCACGTAGTCACCCTTCTGTTTCTGTTGTCCGTGTCTTAATCTCCTCTTTTTATAAGAACACCAGTCATATGGCATCAGGGCCACTCTAATAACCCCATTTTAACGTAACTGTTTCTTTAAAGGCTCTATGTCCAAATACAGCCACATTCTGAGGGGACTTGGGATCAGGACTTCAACATATAAATTTTGGAGGGACGTGATTCAGTTCATAACACTCTGCCCTCTGGACCCCCCAAATCTCATGTCCTTCTCACGTGCAAAGTACATCTTAACAGCCCCAAAAGTCTTAACCCATTCCCACCATCAACTCTAAGTCCACAATCTTATCCAAATATCATCTAATTCATATGTGGGTGAGACTTGAGGTATAATTCATCTTGAGGCAAAATTCCTCTCCAGCCATGAACCTGTGAAACTGGGCAAGTCGTCTGCTTTCCTAATACAATGGTGGGATAGGCATAAAATAGACACTCACATTCCGAAAGGGAGAAATTGGAAAGAAGAAAGGGGTCATGGGTCCCAAGCAAGTCTGAAACCTAGGACGACAAATTTCATTAGATTTTAAGGTTAAAGAATAATCCTCATGCCGGCCCAGTGGTGCAGTAGTTAAGTTCGTACATTCCACCTCGGCGGCCTGGGGTTCGCCAGTTCGGATCCCGGGTGCAGACATGGCATCTCTTGGCAAGCCATGCTGTGGCAGGCATCCCACATATAAAGAAGAGGAAGATGGGCACGGATGTTAGCTCAGGGCCAGTCTTCCTCAGCAAAAAGAGGAGGATTGGTAGCAGATGTTAACTCAGGGCTAATCTTCCTCCAAAAAAAGAAAAAAAAAGAATAATCCTCTTTAGCTCTACACTCTGTCCTCTGGGCCTATTGGGGAGGCAGCCCCACCCCCTTGGCCCAGAGTGGCAGCCCTGCCCCCTGGAACCAAGGAGGAAACCACCCCACCAACTGCCGCTGGGTCTGTGCCCTCTAGGGCCATGGTGGCAGTGACAGCCCTGTTGACCTCTGAACTGCTCTCAGGGTCATTCTTCTCTTTTCTTGAAGGATAAGTCATGGCCTCAGCTGATAGCTCCATTGGCCCATCCTGTAGAATTTCCAGAAGTCTAACAGCCTTCCTTAATCTTGTCCCATCTCTGTCCCCTCACTCCAAGCTGGCAGCATCTCTGCTGAGATGGTTGACTGGATCCCTGGGTCACACTGTAAGCTCTTTAGCAGACATTATCTGGCCATACCCTTAGTGTTCTTTCCAGACAGGCATTCTCATTTTTTGCAACGTGGGTAAGCTGAGAATTTTCTAAATCTTCAAGTTCTGGCTCCTTCTTGCTTAACACTTCCTTTGCAGGAGCCGGTCCCATGGCTAAGTGGTTGTTTGCATGCTCCTTTTCTGCGGCCCAGGATTTTGCTGGTTCAGATCCAGCTCGTCAGGCCATGCTGAGGAAGCGTCCCACATAGCACACCCAGAGGCACTCACAACTAGAATATACAGCTATGTACTGTGGGGCTTTGGGGAGAAGAAGAAGAAAAAAAAAAAGATTGTGGGCTGGCCCAGTGGCCAAGTGGTTAAGTTCACACACTCGGCTTTGGCAGCCCAGGGTTTCACCTGTTGGGTTCCTGGGCGCAGACATGGCACCGCTCATCAAGCCACACTGAGATGGCATCCCACATGCCACAACTAGAAGGACCCACAAGTAAAAATACACAACTATGTACCGGGGGGCTTTGGGGAGAAAAAGGAAAAATAAAAATCTTAAAAAAAAAAAGAGGATTGGCAACAGTCACTAGCTCAGGTGCCAATCTTTAAAAAAAAAAAATTCCTTCTTCAATTTATCTCTCACCTCTCACATTTTACTGTAAGCAGAAAGAGGTCGCCACCCAGTGCCCTCAACTCTTTGCTTAGAAATCTCCTTCGCTAAATATTCAAGTTTATCACTTAATGTTCTACTTTCTACAAAACACTAAAACCCACTTTGTCTAAGTTCTTTGACACTTTATAATAAGTATCACCTTTCCTCCAGTTTCCAATAAGATCTTTTACATTCCCATCTGATACCTCACCAGAAATAACTTAAAAATTTTTTTATTTATTTACTTTTTGTTGTGGTAACATTGGTTTATAACATATAAATTTCGGGTGTACATCATTATATTTTGATTTCTGTGTAGATTACACCATGTTCACCACCCAAAGACTAATTACAATCCATCACCACACACGTGTGCCTAATCACCCCTTTCACCCTCCCACCTCCCCCCTTCCCCTCTGGTAACCATCAACCCAATCTCTGTCTCTGTGTGATTGTTTGTTGTTGTTTTTATCTTCTACTTATGAGTGAGATCATATGGTATTTGACTGTCTCCCTCTGACTAATTTCACTCAACGTAATACCCTCAAGTTCCATCCATGTTGTCACAAATGGCTGGAGTTCATCATTTCTTATGGCTGAGTAGTATTCCATTGTGTGTATAAATACCATATCTTCTTTATCCATTCATCCCTTGATGGGTGCCTAGGTTGCTTGCAAGTCTTGGCTATTGTGAATAATGCTGCAGTGAACATAAGGGTGCATGTATCTGTATGCGTTTGTGTTTTTATGTTCTTTGGGTAAATACCAAGAAATGGAATAGCTGGATCCTATGGTAGTTCTGTTCTTAATTTTTTGAGGAATCTCCATACTGTTTTTCACAGCGCCTGCACCAGTTTGCAATCCCACCAGCAGTGTATGAGGGGTCCCTGCTCTCCACATCCTCTCCAACCCTTGTTGTTTCCTGTCTTGTTAATTATAGCCATTCTGATGGGAGTGAGGAGATATCTCATTGTAGTTTTGATTTGCATTTCTCTGATAGTTAATGATGTTGAACATCTTTTCGTGTGCCTGTTGGCCATCTATATGTCTTCTTTGGAGAAATGTCTGTTCAAATCTTTTGCCCATTTTTTTTTCAGGAAGATTAGCCCTGAGCCTACATCTGCCACCAATCCTCTTGTTTTTGCTGAGGAAGACTGGCTAACATCCGTGCCCATCTTCCTCTACTTTATATGTGGGACACCTGCCACAGCATGGTTTGATGAGTGGTGTGTAGGTCCGCATCCAGAATCCGAACCAGTGAACCCCAGGCTGCTGAAGCAGAATGTGCAAACAACTACTGTGCCACCGGGCCAGCCCCTCTTTTGCCTATTTTTTAATTGGATTGTTAGTTTTTTTTTTGTTGAGATGTATGAGTTCTTTACATATTTTTGATATTAACCCCTTATCAGATATGTGGCTTGCAAATATCTTCTCCCAATTGTTAGCTTGTCTTTTCATTTTGTTCATGGTTTCCTTTGCTGTGTAGAAGCTTTTTAGTTTGATGTAGTCCCATCTGTTTATTTTTTTCTATTGTTTTCCTTGCCCTGTCAGACATGGTACTTGAAAATATGCTGCTAAGACCTATGTTGAAGAGCATACTGCCTATGTTTCTTTCTAGAAGTTTCATGGTTTCAGGTCTTACATTCAAGTCTTTAAGCCATTTTGACTTAATGTTTGTGTATGGTGTAAGACAATGGTCTACTTTCATTCTTTTGCATATGGCTGTCTGGTTTTCCCAACACAATTTATTGAAGAGACTTTCCTTACTCCATTATATGTTCTTGGCTCCCTTGTGAAAGATTAGCTTTCCATAGATGTGTGGGTTTATTTCCGGGCTCTTGATTCTGTTCCATTGATCTGCATGTTTGTTTTTGTGCCAGTACCATGCTGTTTGGGTTACTATAGCTTTGTAGTATATTTTGAAATCAGGGAGTGTGATACCTCCAGCTTTGTTCTTTTTTCTCAGGGTTCCCTTGGTTACTCAGCGTCTTTTGTTCTTCCATATACATTTTAAGATTCTTTGTTCTATTTCTGTGAAAAATGTTGTTGGAACTTTGATAGACAATGCATTGAATCTTTAGATTGCTTTAGGAAGTATGGACATTTTAACTATCTTACTTCTTCTAATCCAAGAGCACGGAATATCTTTCTGTTTCTTGGTGTCTTCTTCAATTTCTTTCAACAATGTTTTATAGTTTTTGGTGTACAATCTTTCACCTCTTTGGTTAGGTTCATTCCTAGGTATTTTATTTTTTTTGTTGTTGTAATTGTAAATGGGATTGTACTCTTAATTTCTCTTTTTACTACTTTGTTGTTAGTGTGTAGAAATACAACTGATTTTTGTATGTTGATTTCATATCTTGCAACTTTATTGTATTCATTTATTATTTCTAAAAGTTTTTATGTGGATTCTTTAGGGTTTCCTGTGTATATAATCATGTCATCTGCAAATACTGACAGTTTCACTTCTTCCTTTCCAGTTTGGATCCTTTTATTTCTTTTTCTTGCCTGATTGCACTGGCTAAGATTTCCAATACTATGTTAAATAAGAGTGGTGAAAGTGGGGACTCTTGTCTGGTTCATGTTCTTAAAAGGATAGATTTCAGTTTTTCTCCATTGAGAATGGTATTAGCTGTGGGTTTGTCATATATGGCCTTTATTATGTTGAGATACTTTCCTTCTATACCCATTTTATTCAGTTTTTATCATAAATGGATGCTGTATCTTGTCAAATGCTTTCTCTGCATCTATTGAGATGATTGCATGCTTTTTATTCTTCATTTTGTTAATGTGGTGTATCACATTGATTGATTTTCAGGTGTTGAACCATCCCTGCATTCCTAGAATAGATCTCACTTGATCATGATGTATGATCTTTTTAATGTATTGTTGTATTCAATTTGCTACTATTTTGATGAGGATTTTTGCATTGATGTTCATCAGTGATATTGACCTGTAATTTTCTTTTTTTGTGTTGTCCTTATCTGGTTTTGGTATCAGGGTAATGTTGGCCTCATAGAATAAGTTAGGAAGCTTCTCCTCCTCTTCATATTTTTGGAAGAGTTTGAGAAGGATAGGTATTAAGTCTTCTTTGACTGTTTGATAGAATTGATCAGAGAAGCCATCTAGTCCTGAACTTTTATTTTTTGATTACTGTGTCCATCTCCTTACTGGTGATTGGTCTATTCAAATTCTCTATTTCTTCTTGATTCAGTTTTGGAAGGTTGTATGATTCTAAGAATTTATCCTTTTCTTCTAGAGTATCCAATTATCTGTGTACAGCATTTCATGGTATTCTCTTAGAATCTTTTGTATTTCTGAGGTGTCTGTTGTAATTTCTCCTCTTTCACTTCTGATTTTATTCATTTGAGCCTTCTCTCTTTTTCTCTTGGTGAGTCTGGCTAAAGGTTTGTCAATTTTGTTTATCTTTTCAAAGAACCAGCTCTCGACAGAAACACCTTTAATGTTTATATTTCTACCAACATTCTGTTCATGATAATATATGTCTATCTCTCAGATCATAGAAGCTTTCTCTACAGCTCTTTTCTTTCTAAGCCCTTTTCAGAATCCCCTTTAGCATCTATATTTCTATGAACAATCTGTTGAAGACAATCTAGGCTTTTTCTAATATGCACAGCTCTCCAGCTGTGAACCTGTGAAGCCAGACAAATTATCCACACCCATAACACAATGGAAAACTAAAACTCTTCCAGCCTCTATCCATTAGCCAGTTCCAAAGCCACTTCCACATTTTGGGGTACTTGTTACAATAGCATTCCACTTCTGGTACCAAAATCTGTATTGGTTTACTAGGGCTGCCATAACAAAATACCACAAACTGAGTCACTTAAACAACAGAGATTTATTTTCTCACAACGCTGGAGGCCAGGCAAAGTGCCGGCAGTTTTGATTTATTCTGAGGCCTTCTCCTTGGCTTGCAGGTGGTAACCTTCTTTCTCTATGTCTTTACTTGGTTATCCCTCTGTCTGTGTTGTCTGTACCCTCATCTCCTTTTCTTATAAGGACACCAGTCATATTGGATTAGGGACTATCTTAAAGATCATATTTTAACTTAGTTACCACTATCTCCAAATATAGTTCTATATCCAAATACAATCACATTCTGATTATTGGGGAATGTTAGGTACTGAGGGGCAGGGCTTCAACATATGAAACATATGAGCTCTGCAGGGACATAGTTCAGCCACTAACACTATCTTTCCAGGTAGTTTGACCTTTTTTTCTTTTGGTGAGGAAGATTGGCCCCTTGGCCCTGAGCTAACATCTGTCACCAATCTTCCTCTTTGTGCTTGAGAGATGTCCCTGAGCTAACATCCATGCCAATCTTCCTCTACTTTTTGTATGTGGGATGCCACCACAGCATGGCTTGATGAGCAGTGTATAGGTTTGCACCTGGGATCTGAACCCATGAACCCTAGGCTGCTGAAGCAGAGTGCGCGAACTTAACTACCAGGCCAGCTCCAACCTTTTTTTTATTGATTCATAGGGTGCTCTGTGTATATTAAGGAGTTATTGAAATTTCTTTCTTTCTTTCTTTTTTGCTGAGGAAGATTTATCCTGAGCTAACATCTGTGCCAATCTTCCTCTATTTTGTATGTGGGACACTGCCACAGCATGGCTAGTGAGGTGTGCAGGTCTGCACCCAGGATCTGAACCCCTAAACTCAGGCCACCGAAGCGGAGTGCAAAAAACTTAACCACTAGGCCATGGGGCCAGCCCTGTCTATATTCAGGAAATGGAATTCTATGTAGCTAATAGAAACAGAATTAAAAAACTCAGTATGTACTGACATACAACAATTTCCAAGATATATTGTTAAATTTTTAAAAATATGTGGGACAGTATGTGTAGTATGCTATCATTTATGTGTCTTAACCTAGAACATCTCTGGAAAGATCAACAAGAAATTTATGACAGTAATTGCCTCCAGGAACAGTAATTCCTGGGGAGAAGAAATAAGTGGCTGGGGGCAAGCAAGCTTGTTTTTTCATTGTCTACTCTTCAGTATCTTTTCAGTTTCAATTTTATGTATATATTACTTAACCCCCCAGAAAAAGCAAACTTAAACACTCAGACACACACACTGTGAACAGAGGAGATGGAACGAGAGGGAAGAAGAGGACCAGGAAGGTGTGGAGGCACAGTGGGTCCTAAATTCAGGCCAATAGGCAAGGGCAATTCAAATTCCAGAGGCAGAGCTCCCTACTCCCCAGTGTGTGGGGCTGGCTCATTCATCCATTTTTTCACCAAGCGTTCATGAGTGCATTTCATGGGTTAGGCAGGTGTTAGATGTGCAGAGTCAGGCATCAGTCCTGTCCTGGAGGAGTTCATGTACTGGTGGGGGAGAAAGAGAAGTAATAGACTACTGTCATGTCGACTCATGGTGATACCACCTGTAGAGCGTAACATGGAAGCACCGAGGAGAGGCACTCACCTTAGCCTGCAGTAGGAAAGGAAGAAAAAACTCCTCTGGAACAGGCAATGCTGGCCTCTCTCCCTGCTCCCACCTCCTCTACCCACCACCTTATTCTCTCAGCCCTTTCCTGCCAGGAGTTTAAGGAGTCTCTCTATTGCCACTGTCTCTGCAGAGCGGCTACAGGAGCCCCGAGTCACCGTGCAGACCATGAACGTGTCTGAGAATGCCTCCTGTAACATCACCCTGACATGCTCTGTGGAGGGGGCAGAGAAAGCTGTTCAGTACAGCTGGACCCCAAGGGACCCCCATGCTTCTGAATCCTCTTGGGGCTCCACTCTCACCATCTCCTGGACACCTTGTGACCCAGACCTGCAGTACACGTGCACAGCCAAGAACCCAGTCAGTCAGAGCAGCTCCCGCCCTGTCCACTTAAGAACCTGGCAGATCTGCATAGGTAACTGGGTCCACTTAGGCCCTCCAGAAGATTCCAGAAACAGTCTGAGCAGCTGTAGAATCCAAACTCCAAGGTTCTGGCAGGACAGGGATGGGGGGTGGGGAGGCAAGAGATAAGGCCTGAAGACCCCTTGTTTTCTACCCTCAGGGTCCTGAGAGAGACTGGCAGGGAATGTGGGAACTCCCAGGGCACTGTGAAACTGAGAGGAGAGCAAGGGAGGGGAAGAGAGGATAGATGTAGAGATCCAGATTGCTCTTTGCTTGGGTGGGAGTGTCCCTGGCATCTCCTAAGAAGGGCAGAGAGAGGAAGAGGGGCCTGGGTATGCAACAGGCAGAGCTAGGTGTATACCTGTGCAGGACAGGTGGTCCTGGGAAAGCAGTAGAGATACCCTGTCAGAGGAAGGGGGAATGGACCCAGGCAGGAGGGCCTCTGGGGCTCCCCTGCCCTTCAGGCAGGCTGAGGGTCAAGGGAGTGGGGCCAGTGACTGAAGCCGCAATGTCTCATCTCTGACTGCAGATCCAGGAGCCTCCAGAGGAGGATCAGTAGGGGAGACGGTGGTGGGGACCCTGGGGGAGTCAGTCACCCTACCCCTGGCTCTCCCGGCCAGTCAGGACATAGAGAACGTTGTCTGGATGTTTAACACGTCTGTTATCAGCAAAGAGTGGGGAGAAGCAGCAAAAGCAGATCCCGAGAAGAACACAGCATGGGTCAGCCAGGACTACTCCCTGAAGATTGGCCAGCTGCGGATGGAGGACGCTGGCCCCTACCACGCCTACATATGTTCAAAGGCTTCTGGAGTGATCAGCATGAAGCATGTCACCCTGCTCATCTACCGTGAGTTTCTGAGCAGATCGCCTGTTATTAGATTCCTTCCCTGAAAGCTTTCTCCTCTTTGCTGCCTTCCCCTCCTCCCTCAGGCCTCTCCTACGGAAATGCCTCAGACCAGGACTGAGTTCACACCAGTCAATTCACAGGAGGAAAAATTACAATCAGTGGCTGGGCAAAAATCTACCCGGCAAGGTCCCCCTTCCTCTAGGCTTCCAGTTAGGCCTCAGCCACCCAAGTGTCGGTACTTGCCCCGTCCTCCTGCATTATTATCAGGTGGGACAGACCAGGAACTCTCCAACCTGCCTTTTTACAAAACAGTATCCTTTTGAATAAGGGCAGAGCTGGCTGGTGTGGAGCCAGAGGAGACTGAGGAGAAAGCCTTTCGTGTCCAAAGACGCTGTGACCTCCAAGAGGGTTGGCTGCTCGGCTCCCCTGAGTGTGGGGGGCAGAACTTGCATTCTTCTTCCTCAGCCCTGGGCCTCATGGGAGCTTGGCAGGGCGGTTTGCATGGTTTCCATTTGCCAGCTCCTTTACCAGTACCATTCAGACATGGTCTGCACATCCCCTGCCTGGGCTTGTTGGTGTCTAAGTACCTGTGAAAAAGGTCGCTGTCTGCGATCCCCTTAAACTATGCAGTGAGTCAGCTTGTCTAGATCTATTACACACTGTGACTCAAATACAGAAGAACCGGCAAGGAGATTAAGTAAAAATAATAATAAATTGGGAGCAAATGGTGCCAGTCTTATATTTCTTGTAGAATTGCTAACGTTTATTGAGAACTTATTCTGCGTTGGTGCTGTGCTCACCTCTCTACATCCCTTTTCTCCTGTAAATAAGCAAATTAGGTGATGAAACCTCAAAACGTAAGCCTTGAAGGGCCTTCAGAGCCTGTGGAAAGGCTGTGCTTATTTGTGTCGTTTGGTTTGCTTGCTCTTCACAGTATGCTGTACAGAATGATGTGGTATCTTTCTTTTTTCATTTTCATGAACTCCTTTATTGCACATCTGAGCATCAAAGGCCTAAAGAAATGAAGTGAAATGTCTGAGATTTCATAGCTCCCCAGGGAAAGGCGAGGTAGACACCCAGCGCAGTGTCAGTACACAACTTCATGAATATATTTTGAATGAGTGAAGATGTGGTGACTGCCCAGTGGGCAGGCCTAACTCCACATTGGGTCTGCCTTTCTTCTTATGCAGGAAGGCTGAAGAAGCCCAAAGTCACCTGGAGCCTTGGGCCCGCGGAGGACGGCATCTGCAGGGTCAGCCTGACATGCTCGGTGGAGAACAATGGACACAACGTGACCTATAGATGGACCCCCCTGCAGAAAGGAGCTGTTGTATCCCAAGGGGGATCTCACCTCAGTGTCTCCTGGAGGAGGGGTGAAAATCATCCCAACTTCACGTGCACAGCCAGCAACCCCATCAGCAACAGCTCCGGGCAGTTTCTTCCTGGGGACATCTGTCCAGGTTGCCCTCTATCTCCACTCGGCCGGACCTCAGGGCCTTGGATCCTTAGATCCAAGAGTTTGCATTCTGAGTGGTTCTTTATGAAGTGCGGTGAAAGAGTGTGGGCAAGAGTCCTTTACTCAGCCATTCCGATAGAAACAGAAGGAGAGCCACATATGTCATTTAAATTTTCTAATAGTCACGCAGAAAAAGCCAAAAGAAATAGGTAAAATTAATTTTAATCATATATTTTATTTAACCAAATATCATTTCAACAAGTATTCAATACAAACAATTATTCATGAGATAATTTATATTTCATTTACACTAAGTCTTTGAAATTCAGTATGTAGTTTACACTAACAACAACATCTCAATTCAGATGCTAAATTTTCATAGGAAGTACTTGATCTGTATGCAGAATTCATAAAACTTACAGATGAAAAAATAGATTTATATATCCAAGTTGTTCCAAACATACTTATCAGTTTTTCAATAAGGAATTGAGTCACTGTTCTTTTTTTTTTAGATTGGCACCTGAGCTAACAACTGTTGCCAATCTTCCTTTTTTTTTTTGTTAATGGTTTATCTCCCCAAATCCCCCATACATAGTTATATATCTTAGCTGCAGGTCCTTCTAGTTGTAGCATGTGGGACACCGCCTCAACATGGCCTGAGGAGTGGTGCCATGTCCACGCCCAGGATCCGAACCGACGAAACCCGGGGCCACCGCAGCAGAGCATGCAAACTTAACCACTCGGCCACAGGGCCGGCCCCTGAGTCACCGTTCTTAAATTTACGTTTAAATTTTTAAAAATTAAATGAAATAAACAATTCAGTCCCTCAGTCATACTGGCCGCATTTCAAGGGCTCATACCATCCATGACTTGCAGCTACCATATTGGACAGTGCGGTGTTAGAAGTCTGTGGAGATGAGTTGATGGGAAGTTGACATGGGAAGGGATGCAGACCACTAAGGGACACAGGCTGTGTGAGTGGGAGCTAGAAAGGAAGCCCTAGTGGCTCTTACTACATTCCAGGCACTATTCTAGGTCCTTGTGCGTTTTAGCATGATCAATCTTCACAGTAATCCTACACAGCAGATATTCTTATCGTTCCCCATTATATAAAGAAACTGAGACTCACAAAGGATAGGAAACTTGTCCAAGGTCACATAGCAAAAGCAGGGTTGGAACCCTGACTTCTGTACTTCGCTCGTCCCTAGAGGGAAGTAGAAAAAAAGGAACTTCTATCCAGGAGACCATGCTGAGTCAGGCTGCATCTGGTAGATGGATTTAGAGGCCTGTTAAGTAGGAGTCTGGACTTTTTCTGTCTCTAGCCTAGAATTCCTCTTATCCTATTTACAGAGAGAAGGAGTGTAGTGTGATGGATAAGGGTGTTTTAGGATCAGACAGCCTGCATTCAAATCCCAGCTCAGGTGCTTAAAACTCTGTGACCTTGGGCAAGCCATAAATCTCTCTACCCAGGGACAGTGTCTGCCTTATGAACTGCTGTCACTTCTTGCCTAGGAGAATGCCTGCTCAATAAATAATGGTAGAATGAATGAATGGAAAGAAATATTTTCTGCAATGGCATGAGATTTTAAGAGGCAGATAGGATGGCCATTACAGTTTGTCCATTGTTTGCTCCAATCTTTTATCATTATTTATACTAAATTATTCATTTCTTCTTCACAGGGCCTGAGAGAAGCAGCAGGCTTTGGGTTGGGCTCTCCTTGACGGTTTCCATCATTTTGTGCTTTGGGATCTCTGGCTATTGCATTCGGAAGCAAGGAAGACGGTGTGGGTTTCTGAGATCAATGGAATCTACCCGCACTAGGCCATTTCCCTGGGACCTTTGGAGGCTTCTCTGTCCTCTCATAATTCCCCCTACCCCTTCTCTCCCAAGACCTCATTTCTTCTCAGAGTGATGGGGGGAGGGCTGTTAGTTGGGACTCTGGTCACAAATAATTGAAACTCAGCTCCAAGTAGCTTAGACAAAGTGGGGGGGGGGGTGGGGGGGTGGTGGTGGTGCAGGGGGCATGGTTTATTATTTCGGAACTCACATAATAATCTGTGAGGAAAGCAGAGGAAGAGCTGGCCCTAAGGACAAATGTCACCAGAGACTCAGAAGTCACCAGAGCTCTCCATCTCTCGTTCCTACTTCTTCATTCAAGCCAGCTTAACTCTCTCCTACTGTAGCCAGCAGAGGAGCAAATGTGGGAGGTGGGGTGTGTACCACAGCAGAGCAACTGGTAGCTCCGGACTCACACATACTTGTAGCTCTGACACCAGGAAGGGAAAAAAGATGTTTCCCTCCAACTCCAGCTTGAAAAATCTCAGAAATATCTTTGATTGGCCCAACTTTGGGTCATGTCACCATTGCTTGGCCCAATCACTGTGGCCAAGGAAATGAGCTATTATGGTTGACATCTCCCTCTGGAGATGAGTATTGGAGTGGGAATGGAGTATTTCCCAGAAAGAACAGATTGCTTAGAACACATGGCCCCCAGAAGAATTACTATGAGTTGGCAAACCACTCTGATTTGTTGCTACCACAGAGGGGTTAGAGATCTCTACCCTCCAGAGGGAAGGCAGGCAGCTCCAGAGCCTTCTCCTTAGCTGAAGATGACCCTAGACTCTGTCATGCTTCTCATGGGCTTGAGAACCCTCACATCAGGGTTCACATTACTCCCTAAAGCCTTTTCCCTGTCTATGTCCTCAAAATCTCTCCTCTTGTCCTTTGATTCTCACAGAATCAGAGACCTCTCCCTCTTCACAGCCCTACTGACAAACCTTCTCTATCTTGGTTTCTTAGGTTCAGCCCCAGCCTTCAGTTCCAGCCAAGTTGAGGCCTCAGCTGACACATCAGGTACTATCACCAATGACATAGATTGTGGGGTCCCTGGGCCAGATGGAAGCTGCAAAGCCTGGCTACTCAGTGTGGTCTGCCAACCAGCAGCATGAGCATCATTGCCCAGGAGCTTGTTAGAAATGAAAATCTTGGGCACTCCCCCAGAATGCTGAATCTGAATCTGCATTTTAACATGATCCACAGGTGAATCACATGCCCGTTAATGTTTGAGAAACAATGTGCTAGAGGAAGGTGGTTTAGGGAACAAATTCACAACTAGGACGGAGTCCAGAAAGATGGGAACCAGAGCTAGGAGACGCAGCTCGTCCTCGAGCGTCTCTAGGGTTCCTCAAGCATTGACCCTCATCACTTGAATGTGGCCTGTGATGAGGATGGAGTTATCTTCTCCACTCTGAGAATGGAGAAACAAAAGGCTAGATGGATGGGCAAATCTGAGGCAGGAGCAAAACTAAAACTTAATTAAAATTGAAACCCATGAGATTGTCTGGACACCAAGAGCATCACTGAGGCAGTAGTCTTCCAATTTTTGAAAAAGCTAAGGAATAGTTTCTTCAAACAAAATATTATGCAACACCCCAATAGCACAAAGCATGTAAAAATGGGACTGTCGTAAAAATGGGTGTTGGGGTGGAGAGCTGAGATGCCCACATCTTACTCTCCTGCTCCCATCCCTCAGTGTCCTAAATCACCTCCTGGAGCTCTGGAGTTCTAAGGACCTAAACTCTGCCCACTCAGACCAACCCTGCTTTAGAAAACCCTATGCTACCTCTGATGGAGGGGATTCCTCAAGGTGAGAGAATAGGAAGAGAGGCTGGGAGGGGACAGGGGGCTCAAGTCATCCAACAGTGCAGGCTTTTCTGATGAAAGTATAACCCCGAGAAAGGAGTCAAGAAATGGGAATGAGACTGGATATGGAACTTCCCACCAACTCCCTCCTCATGGCTGGCAGGACAGACTCTTGTCTCCCCCAGCCTATGCCCTCCTTCCTTGGCACCCTGGGCACAGGAGGGGGAGTAAAGAAGTGTTGGGGACACCACTCTCATCCCTATCCTTCCTCCCTCCCTCAGCACCCCTCCTCAGCTCTCAAGGCCTGCTTCTTCAGGCTCTCCATCCTTGCTCGTAAGTTTCCTCTTCTCTAGATCTTTTGCCACTGCCTGAGTTCATGCTGTCACCATTTTTTTGTTTTATTGAATAGATTTTTTTAAATTGAAAAGTCTTATAATCACATGGTATACCATTAAAAGGAAATCTCTTTCCAAATCGCAATCTCCAGGTCTCTCTCACCAGAGACCTCCATTGTTTTTTTTTGTTTGTTTGTTTTTCTGCTTTATCTCCCCAAATCCCCCCGGTACATAGTTGTATATCTTAGTTGCAGGTCCTTCTAGTTGTGGCATGTCCATTGTTAAGATGTATGTATGTCTAAATTCTTTCAAAGCCTTTTAATGTGTTTACAGACATAGTATATATTTGTGTGTGTGTGTATTTGTGTGTGTATGTGTTCTTCCTTTAATTAAACTGACGGGAAAAACCTATAACATTTTTCTGACCCTTGCTTTTTTTTTTTTTTTTGAAGATTTTATTTTTTTCCTTTTTCTCCCCAAAGCCTCCCAGTACATAGTTGTATATTCTTCATTGTGGGTCCTTCTAGTTGTGGCATGTGGGATGCTGCCTCAGTGTGGTTTGATGAGCAGTGCCATGTCCGCGCCCAGGATTCGAACCAACAAAACACTGGGCCGCCTGCACCGGAGCGCGTGAACTTAACCACTCGGCCACGGGGCCAGCCCCATGACCCTTGCTTTTTTAACTTAACAGTATATCCTAGCAATATTGGCATACATAGATTGACTGACTCCCATTTATTCTGTCCTACAGATACATCTTAATTTACTTAATCAGTCTTTCTTAGCAAATATTCCCATTCTTGTTACTAATACCCTAAAATATGATAATAGTTTCCTAACTAGCCATTCCCTCTGCAGAGTTTTCCCTTTCTATCCCTTCTGCTCACCACTTTACAGAGCCCAACCCTGACTGCTCTAAAACCATCAGTGGCTCCTCACGACCTTTGTCTGTTACTCAAAAGGCGCTATAACCTAGTGGTCAGGTGTATGCGTTCTGAGGTCAGACAATCCTGTGTGAATCCCAGCTCTCCTCCTTATTAGCGATCTTGGGCAATTCAGCCTCTGAGCCTCAGTTTCCTTACCTTGCAAAATGAGAGCACCAACCTCTTCGAGTGCTATGAGGACTGAGTGGGGTGATGCCCACAGTGTGCCCTCAATAGGCGGTAACTACTATCATCACGCAGTACTGGGCCAGACCACTCTTCCTCTACTTTATTCCTACACAAAGCGCATTGGGGGCAATATTGAGTAATCAGTAAGAACATCACAGACCAGACTGCCTGCATTCAAATCCTGCCCTTACCACTTACTTGGGCGAATATTTAACCTTTGCATGCTCCAGTTTCCTCATCTGCAGAAAGTAAAGTTAGTTATTGTCTATACTTCATGAGGTTTAATGCAAATTAAATGTTTATTCATGAAAAGCTTTTAGAACAGTGCCTGACACATAGTAGGCACTTAGTAAATGGGAGCCATTATTATCTGCACTTAGATCAAATAGGGTGCTTGACGTGCCCCAAAGGCAGGTAGTCGTCCACCCAGTGTGCCACACTAGCTGTTCACAGCAGGCACCATTCTGATTGTCCTATGTCCAGGCCATTGCAGTTAAATATTTTGAATATTATCCTTTCCCAAAGGAGAGGGCACCCAAGGTTTCACACGTGACTTTAGTCATGCTGCTTCCTCCACCAAGAATACCCGATCACTAATCAAAATCCTGCCCCTACATGAAGACCCACGTCAATTCTATCACCTTCACGTGTTCTTCTCTGCTTCACTACCCAGAGACCATCTCCTTTCACCTCTTCCCTTTCTTTGTACTTTTCATATGTCAGTTGTTGGAGCTGGCCTTACATTAACTGATTTACATATGGATGTGACCCCCAGCTGGACAGTGCACTCCTTCAAGACCAGGCCTAATTTACTCTGTGTTTCCTCAGAGTACCCATCATGGTACTTAGGGTGGTTTATCCAATGGGGCTAGTTCTGCACTGAGTCTCTTTCTTGTCATACTCGATGAATGTTTATCAAATGAATGAATAAGTGAATGCTTGAAAGGAAGGAGGAAGGGAGAGTGGGATAGAGCCCTCTGAGGGAAAACAGGAAAACAGCCTCTCTTCCAGTTCTCTAGGCCCCATCTGAGGTAGGAGTCAGAGCAGCTTAGATTCTTGTACAATGCAAGAGAGAGGTGAAGGCTGACACACTTTTTACTAACCCTGCACCTTGCGTTCCAGGATCCACTGCTGGCCGCACAATATATTCCATGCTTTCCCCAGGATATGAGATGATGGACACTCCCCCTAAGACTTCCAGGCAACAGGGTAGGCCCACTTCTGAGAGCAGCTCTGACAGCAATGGGACAACTGATGAGGATGAGGAGAAGAATGAAATGTACCGGCCTGTCAATAAAAGAGATCAGGTGTATGACTCGGTCACTCAGGAGGACACTGAACATGACTCAGCCTCTGAGGGGCAAGCGGAGTATGATCTTGTCACTCCAGATGACGTGCAACCTGAGCCTGTGGTTGACGGGCACACGGTGTATATGGAAGTGTTCCTCAACTCGCAAGTGAGCTTTTTTAATCAGTACACCTTCCCTTCCCCTTCCACTTCTAGGGCCCTCCAATATCCTGGATGACTAGTCCTGCCAAACTGGGAGCCAGAAGCTGGGGGACAGGACCAGCAGCACATGGGCAGAGAATCCTGACTCTGTTCGTGTTTACCAAACCTTGTGCTCCCTTAGAATGAAGGAACTCATCCCTTAGTTCCCATTCTTGGCCTATAAATAAGGGAGGTGTTGGGGAACCAGAGGCACTGTCCCCATTGCACTGAGGCAGCTTCCACCCTCTATGTGATACCAGAACCTATTGTGATGTCCTGTCTCTTCAAAGGTTGAGGGTGAAAGTCTGGAAAGCTCTTATTTGGTGACTATGGATAGTATGATGTTGGTCTGTTACAGGGAGAGACCCCAGTTCCTTTGAAGAAGGAGAGCTCAGACACAATCTACAGCCAGATACAGAAATCTCAGACGGTGAGAACAATTTTCTCTGTATCCTAAGGCCCATAAAATGAGGTACGACTCCCCAGACCATTTTAACTGAAAGTCCTAAATTCCCGTGGCAGAGGAGCTTAAGTTCTACCCACTATGCACCCTCCTGACACACTCCATGGTCAACAGAGATGCTTAAACAAGTATTTTTGATTTACATCCATGTGGTCAAAGGTTGAACATTTCTAATTGATTTAATAATATCTTATGTTGATTAATATTAACACTGACTAGAATGGAAGGCTGTAAACCCAAACACTGTATGGTCTATGTATATTTCTAAATCTATCTCTAATCCTGATCTTAACCCACCAAAATGTCAATTTCCCAAAACAATTGGAAATTAACCAACAGTCTAGTGTCAAGATTTTTTTGAAAATGTGCTGTTAATTAACAATATATTGGGTTTTTAATAGTGTTAAAAGATCCCTTAAGGGTAGAATTTCCCATTAAATAACAATAACAATAACTTCCATATAATGTTTTACAGTGTACAAAACATTGACAGACATATTCTCATCTGATCCTTATAACACCTCTACAAATGTGCTGTCATCCACATTTTATAGCCAAAGAAGCCAAGATGCAGGAAGCTAATTTTCCCTAAGTTCACATAGATAGTAGTTGAAGTTTCAGTATTAAAAATCAGAAGGAGTTTTAAAATAATCCTGAAAAATCTTAAGCAATTAACCTGGATCTGAATCTGGCTGTCCACTCTACTTTCACTCTCCTGAAAACATTAGATCCATTCACACGTCTGCTTTCAAATCTCCTCCAGAATTCTCTCCCTGTAATATGTTCAAATAAGTTTTAAAAAAAGAAAAACGTTCTCCAAGTTTTTCAATTATACTACTTCTCTGTGATTGATGAATTAATCGGTAGATATTTATTGAACACTTTTTGTTTGCCCAGAACTGGGCTGAGCGCTGTGGGGATTTGGACATATTTAAGACACCATCCTTGACCTTGAAGGCTTGTTATGTATCTTTTGGTGCAGTAGGGGTGGAGCTGATTCAGTCACCTGGAAGGGGAGGGGAAATACACCACGTGACTACTTGTTGTGTTCCTATGGGTTTTTCAGACTTTGGAAGTGGGAGATATCTCTTCACTGAGGTAGACGAGAAAGGCACCATGAAAAAATAGTTTGGGTTGGACCATAAGAGATGGATAGAGTTTGTTCAGCAGACACTTGTGCAAATGTGCAGTTCAGTTCAACCATCATCTGCCTCATGTCCTGATCTCTAGGGCATGGCCTAGTGCTTAGTCAGCTAGGGACTTCACCTTTGGCCTTGAGAACAAATCTGTACCCTTCACTGCATTCCCAAAGCCACTTTCCAATCTGACCTGGCCCTTTGTGTTTGGGTCAATACTGGTCAATCTTAAAGTCATGGACATCAGTCCCTGCTCTGAGTTTCAGAATGGCCATGGGTCACCACTTGTCTGGTCGGTCCTGCATGACTCCCACATCACCCCAGGGACTTCACACCTCTAAAACCACCCTCATCCACAGTGTAAGTGGAAATCAATGCATTTCCTCGGCCATGCTCTTGACAGAATTTATCCCTTGTCTGCAGAATTTTCAGGACCAGGAATTCTGGTTCTAGGTGTCCTAAGGCCATTATTGACCACTCAATCAGGAATTTCTCAAACCTACTTGGGTTATTATTTTCTGACACACGTCTCTACATGATATCTAAAAGGTTTATGGTATTCCTCAAGCTATTGCCAGTACCTAACCTCCCCTCCTCTCTGCATCAGCTCAGGTTTCCTCTGCTCTTTAGAGCCTTCCCTGAACACTCTCAGACAAAGGATCCCCAAAACCCTCAGAACATGAAATTCTGATGGTCTGGACCATTACTTTGGAACGTAACCTCTACCACATGAATTATCTTTACGTAAATGTCTGTCTTGTTTCTCCAGCTAGGGCAGAGATTAGGATCATTAGATAGTAGCTTCTTGAGAGCAAAGCCTCTTATTGTCATTTTTTAATCCCCTCAATTTGCTGCACTAAATGATCTTATATATCTCCCTTACAGAGAGCCTAGCCTGTGGCCCTTACCATTAGAGATTCTCCATAAATGCTTGTCATTGGCTTTGTTGATTGCTCTATCCCTAGGCCAGCCCATATGACCCCCCGTCTATAGGATGGGCCAATCGTAGCCTGGCTTTACCTTCCTCTCTCTCACCAGCAAAGGGCCAAGGAAACCAGAGACCTCCAAGCTTTATTAACCATATTTTTATGTGTCTTTTGGCTCACAGGTGGTGCCACCAACACAACAGAACAATTTTGACTCTCCTGAAATCTCCACCTATGAAAATTTGACCTGAAAAGAAAAGCAGGTGTTGCCTCTCTTCCTGGGGTTGGATAAGCAGCTGGACCTCATGGGACCTGGGGCTCCTGCAGACAGAAGCACTTGAGAATTTCCCTCGGAGTCTCAAAGATGCTTGGATTTGACCCTCCCCTTCCTCTCACCCCATGTGACTTCCCAAGCCCATTAATAGATCAGACATAGTCTCCTTCTTGGAGCCTCTGGGCTTCAAGTTGTCCTTGCTCCATTTGTCTCCTCGCATTCTTGTACTGTTTCCCCCCTCAGCTCAGAGGCACCACCTCAAAACTCTGCCAAGGCTGGTCAAATGTGGTTGAAGGGGATCTGGACCTTCACATCATCTTCTAAACAGCTGTTAAAATGGATCCAACAGATCTTCTAACTCATGGACACAAAGATCTGTTACCGAGCAAGGGCTCTCTCCACCTGTGTGCACAGAAGCTGATACTGTGTACACTGGTCTTTGAGGGAAGAAAGCTTATTATGCAATCAATTGGCGAGGAGACAGGAGGACGGGCTGTCAAATCTGTCTCCCCGATCCAGGGAATGGGGTAAAGTTTAAGGGATCAGGGAGGGAAGGCTGGCATGTGGAAGCCCTGGAAGGATGAGTTTTGGTTGGCAGATCAAAATTTTCTCTACTGCACATACTCCTGGCTGGCTGGCTGCACTGAAAAGTAGCTTTAACATTCCATTCTTAGGATGAGATCAATACAGCGAACAAGGGTAAAGCTGTTATGCAGATTTAAGCCATTGCTTCTCTATGGATAAGATTTTCTAGAGATTTAGCCATCCTCTTCTTCCTGGCACAGAGAGGAAATCACCCTCACAAATGGAGATTTCTCTTATAAATGGGTAACTTCTACTAGGTTTTCAGAGCTTTCCCCTGCATCTGCTGTTTCTTAAAAATAACCAACCTAAAATAATTCTTATGCCAAAGAGTCATGTTTTAGGGTGGCAAATTCTGTTCCTGGTCCTGTGGTTAGAGATCTAGGTAAAATCATGTCTGCTGTAGTATTTTTTAAAATAAGAGATTGGAAATAACCTAAATGCCCATTTAGTAGGAATCTGGTTAAATATATGATAGTGTACCCATGCAATGACAAACCATGCCACTTTTGCAAAGAAAGGATGTAAAGACTAATGTGCTTATAGGAAATGAGCTCTAAGATACATTGTTGAGTGGAAAAAACAAAGTTCAGGACAATGTGCATTATGTGCTACCAGTTCGATAAAAGGGAAATGTATATCTAGAAGCTTATATAGGCATAGAAAAGTTCTGAAAGGAAATGATACCGACCCTAGGTTCTTAGGCTCTCTGTGTAATAGAAATTGACAAGAGGCCCAACCAAGCTCTCAGCCAACGTTTTATTGGGTCTTAAGCTCCAGCACAAGGGAGATAGCACAGGAGAAGTGGCTCTCTGGCTTTCCAAAGGGAGCCGTCCTGAGTCTTTTATGGGCTGAGGGGAGTGGACTGGTGCCATGATTCTCTGCCTCCAGAGGCATTCTACTTCCCTCTTCCTGGTGGTGTCTTCCCTTGCCTTGTGGGTGTTGTGGTCCCTGCTCCTGCCCAGTCTGTCCAATATGGCAGTGTTGCTCACTACCGCCACCCCAGGAAGGTCATAAAATGGTCATCTGGGAGCTTGGTGCACATACGAGAGAGTAGGTCTACTGCTTGTGGGCAGTTTTGCTTCAGAAGGTTGCTTATCTTGACTTCAAAAACAGCTGGGCTGGGGGGCTGGCCCCGTGGCCGAGTGGTTAAGTTCGCGCGCTCCGCTGCAGGCGGCCCAGTGTTTCGTCAGTTCGAATCCTGGGCGCGGACATGGCACTGCTCATCAGACCACGCTGAGGCAGCGTCCCACATGCCACAACTAGAAGAACCCACAACGAAGAATACACAACTATGTACCGGGGGGCTTTGGGGAGAAAAAGGAAAAAATAAAATCTTTAAAAAAAAAAAAACAGCTGGTCTGGGAGGTGCTGGATTTGGTGGCTAAGGGTGAGGGGCAGAGTCCGGTCCCTATTCTGTCTCAGAAATACACAAAACTTATCAGTGGCTGCCTCCGGGGAGGGAACTGGCTTGGTTGCTTTTTTTTTTTGAGGAAGATCAGCCCTGAGCTATCATCTGCTGCCAATCTTCCTCTTTATGCTGAGGAAGACTGGCCCTGAGCTAACATCCGTGCCCATCTTCCTCTACTTTATATGTGAGAGGTCTTCCACAGCATGGCTTGCCAAGCAGTGCCATGTCCACACCCGGAATCCAAACCGGTGAACCCTGGGCCACCAAACTGGATCGTGTGCACTTACCTCTGAACCACTGGGCTGGCCCCTTGTTTTGTTTTTTTTTTCACATACTTTTTTGTACTGCTGAATTTTTCTTAACCATTTGTGTGTATTACTTCATTGTCATATTTTTTTAAGTGCTTAAAATGCCTCTTCCATATAAGCTTTCCATATTTACCCCGAAGAACTTCCCTCCTTATTGTCAGGTCTGCGAGCAGAACGGCCACAGAATCTCTTCTCTCCCCAAAATTGTGGCCTCAGCCCTGTCCCCTTGCCTGAAAGTTGCACTCCCCTTCGCTTATTTTCATGATGCTCTAGTGTACATTTGGGTTGCATCCGCTTGCAGCCCATTTATGTCGTTTAATGTTGTGTTTCTGTCGTCATGCTCTCCTGCACATGGTCCGTGGAGTCAGTATGTCTTCTGTGGCCTGCAATGAGTACTCCCTGGGGGCTGGGCAGTGCTTCATACGCACCAAGAGCTTTATTACTGCTTGTTCATTGGCTGGTGGTTGCATGGGTAATTATCTCTGTAGGGCATTGTGGGGGATTGGAGCTGGCTACCTGAAAATGTGTCTCTTTGACATGAGCATTATTTTGGGCTGATTGCTTTTAAAAACTGCAGACATGAGAGGAACTCTGAAAACTAGAATTTACTTACCCTTTGTAAAAGACATTTACATTTGTAAGGGAAATCTCCATCTGTAAAGGTGTCTCTCTCTCTGTCTCAGGAAGAAGGGGAGATGACCTTATCTCTAAAAACCCTTATCAATGCATAAGGCAAGGACTTAAATCTGCATAATAACCTTACTCTTATTTACTGTGCTTTTCTGGTAATCTCCCATTACTGACACCCCCCCCCCCCACCCTCCAACATCCTCCTTTGTCTTTAACTGAAGATGGTATTTAAGAAGAAAGCCTCCACCATTTGGCGAATTACTCAGTTTTCCTGAGTGTCTCCCATGTATACACGTTATAAAGCTTTGTTTGATTTTCTCCTGTTATTCTGTCTCATGTCAATTTAATTCATAGCCTGGCCAGAAGGACCTAGAGTGGGTAGCGGAAATGTCTTCCTCCCACACAGCATTATCACATAAGTTCAACAAAGACATATAATATGATGATGCTGTACTTTGTTACACTACAGACTAGGGCATCCCCAAAAGCCCTGGGCTGGTTCAAGATCTGCACAACTCAGGATACAAGAAAGGCCAGCAGCAGTCAATGGTCAGTGTCTCTAGTGTTCATCTGGATGGCTCCAACCCCCATCATTTCCTGCTCTTTCTGTTTACCACAGTACTTGACTCTGCAACTCAGCTCCCAAAATGTGCCTCAGATCCCCCAGACTCCTTTTGCTTATATTTTCCTGGTTCTTACATTTGATGCTTTCTCCAGGATATGGCCTGTTCTCAACTGTCTCCAGAATGAAGCCAGCCTGGCCAGCCACACAGCCCGCAGGGGACAGGGATCAGATGGGGCCTGAGCAAGTGCATACTATGGCCATCCTCCATGAGACTGAATGGCTCCTGGGATCTGGGGGTCTCAGAATCTACTGTTCCAGAGTGAACAAGGCTGACACGTGGACAGCTCACCAGGAGGCCGGACCCTTCTCCAGCAGCAATTAGACAGGCATACATTTTTTGGTGGTGCACAGTGTCCTTTGGAAAACACAGAATATGGAGGAGACATATAAATTTAATTCAGGAAAGAAATTTAGACGGCCTCTTACTAACACCACAGTTTTTTATTAAATTCATTTGTTAAATACAGACTGGGGCAGTTGAAGAACGAGTTTCCATGCAATATCACCTGTTGGATTCTCCGAGTAGGGCCTCTGCCAGTTCACCCTCGTCCCTTTCCTGGGCTCTGTCAGAGTCTCGGCCTGGTCCCCACAGCCTGGTGGAAAGGCCTCAAGACTCAGGAAAGCCCAGCATAGTGTCTAGTTCCCAAATGCTCAGTTGTCTGAGCCCTCCCTCCAGCATGTGCCATAGGGAGCACTCAGCAGGACACAGAACTTAATAAGATATGGTTTCTAATTGTGAAGAATTTATGAAGAAGTCAAAATAGGTTTCTAACAATGGGGTTTTGTAAATCAAATGTCACACAGTAGGCCAAGCAGGTCTCCCTGCCTAACTGTCAGGACAGCATGGGCTCAAGTGATTTTTCCGCTCAAAGATGGGATTCCTCTGCACCACCTGCTCTCGCTCCTGTCCACTCCTCCTTGTGACCAACTGGCTAAAGGGAGACGTTTAATATCTGGCGGGGGAGTTTTTCCTCTGTATATGAGCAAAACCCAGGACCAGCCCCCTGGGAGAACCTGCCAGCGGCTTACGGCTAGTTAGTCCACCTTCACAGAGGGGGCTATTCCTCTTCTTCTGCGTCACCATTATCTTTCCCTCCTCTTTGTAGGATGGGCCTGGGCAAGGGGAAGGTCTAGGAATGTGGTCATCCCGGATTAGGGAGGAGGTGAAATGAGTAACAAACTAGAAAACCAGAAGGCAATCTTGATGCTAATAATAACGCCACCTTATGTTTACATAGCACTTGAAAGACTACCCAGACTTGAACTTGCTGTGTGGTCTTTTGTGAACTACCCAACCTCTCCACCCATTCTTGTCCAGTCTGTACGTTGAGAGATATTGTTTATCAGCCTTGCCCTTATAATGGCTGTTAAGAAATCATTTTCAGAAAAATATATAGAGATCATGAATGAACTCCCATATCCTCTCCAAACTAGACACTGTTCTGTAGAGATTCCTGTGGCATCATCCACTGCACTGATTCCCAGTGCATGCTGGGATGTAAGAGAGGTGAGAGCAGCTGTGGCAGCTAGGAATATGCACAAAAGTTCTCCAGCTCCTTGCGGCTCAGTCGAGCAGGGTTCTGGGCTTTGCGTTGGCTCTTTCCAACCTGCAGAAGAAAAGGAGAATTTCAGACTCTCTCACTCGGAGATCCTCGTTACAACCCTTTGGGGTATGAATTTTCCCCATTTTACAGATTAAGAAAGTGAAGCTCAGAGTGGTGAAACAAATTAACCCAGGGTCAACAGCTAGTATGAAGTAAAGGAGGGGCTTGAATCCAGTTCTTCTGGCTCCAATTCTAGTGTTTTTTTAACCACATCATGCTTTTTCATAACCCCTCTGGATTGCCTTGGCCAACACAGTATCCTCTACACCCCTGCACAACACAAGGGTATGTACTGGACTGTCCTGAACTGTCCAGTTGGCTTTCATGTGGGGCTACAGCTGAAGTGCCAGGAATCCCAGCAGACACCCATTCACCCTCTCCCTTGTGACCAATGGCAACGTCTTTGTTGGACCACAGGTGGAAGCTCGAGTGTAGTATGAGACTAACGGGCAGAGGTACTCTCCATGCTTTAATTTCTCTTGGTATAAATGGAAAGTATAATTATACCTACTTCATAGCATTCTATAAGGATTAATTGAGATAATTCATGTGAGACCACTGGCAGGCCACTGTATATATAACAAACTCCCAATAAATGCTGAGTCCTTACTTTCCATTCCCTAAATGACTTGATAGGAAGCAATTCAGCCACCAGGCTCAGTGGTCACCTTTGTACAGTGTTCATGCCAGCAGCAGCTTAAGATCACTTATGTCCTGGAATGATTTCCAATTACTTTCTAACTTTAGGAAGTCATTTAGATTCACTTATCTTTCCCTCTTGTCCACACCCCCCCACCCCCCCGGAAAGGGCCACCAGTGTGGCCTACAGCTGGGGACTAGCCTGGGGAGTGCCCTAATGTAAAACTCAAGCTCCCCAGAAAGAGTCAAACTTGATATGACCTTGGGTTAGACCCTCACGCTCCCTGAACCTCAGTTTCTTCATCTCTAAAATGAAGACTTGGATCAGAAGTGCCTAAGATCCCTACAGCTCTGTGAATCTGTGGATGACTTTTTCACAAGGGTGTGACTTCAGGCAACACCTTGGACACTAAACCCATTCAGAGGGAGTTCCAGAATCTTACCTCTTCATAGATAGTGTAACTCAAGGGAGGGTTGTGGTTCTTCTTGGATCCAGACTAGAAATTCAGAGGGTAAAGAGTGCTTAACTTCAGGTTAAGAAATGTCCAACCCGTAACTGATGTGAGAAGTACCAAAAGAGACTCAGGGCCCAGAAAGTCCTTGTAGTATCCCCAGCCAGAAATGAATAGAATCTACTACCCCAGGAGTAAACCATGGTGTTTGTGGTTTCCAGAGAAGGCAAAATACATCCTTGCCTATGATACGACATTTCTAAACTAAAGTCAGAGTTTAGTATCCTGTACCCACATGCTTCCAAACCCACACATACACACATTCCCAGCACACACACACACACACATACACACATACCCTTCAGACAAACCTAATACAAATATTGCCTCAAAACATGTATCTCTTCAGCACATAGCGTACTCACTCACCCCTAGTGTACACAATGCTGGCACACAGAAGTACTGCCCCTAGCACATACCCTGAACATGGTGAAACACCGGAAACACTAGAATTCAGAAGCACTTTGAGTAGTATGCAGAGTCTTCATAACATAATACCAAAGCATGTGACCATGGTGTCTGTGACCCTATATATGTTCATTGTTGTAGCATATAATTTAAATATAAATATCTGTCACGTGGAATTCAAGTTGATTGAATGACTAATTGGAAGGAGGGTGAATGAAAACTCTGAAAATCTGTCCTAACCTCTCCCAATTTGATATGAACACATGGTTCCTAATGGGCATGTACTCAACACTTCCATAGTTTGGCAGATTCCCAACTTCCCAAACTACCACGTTAAGGTTATGGCTTCATATGGTGACTCCAGCCCCAGGAATACCATTCTTCCCACCACCTCCCACCAAAGGTGAAAAGATGAACACAGCACCAAGATACCCAGCTTCTGTGGTTCCTGGTACCCATAAGTGCTACGAGCTCAGCTTGGAGCAGGATTCGAGGGGAGCCTGAGGGATTGCCTTAGTCTGGGGCATCCACCAGCCAGTGACTGGCCAGAACCTTTGTCTGGTTCCCTGAATGTCAACATTGTATCTCTCTAGGTCCAGTCTACTCCTCCAGCTCCAGGCTATATGTCCCTGCCTTGGAAACTTCTCCAGTATCTCTCGCCATAGCCTCAGCTGGCCTACTAAGGACTCCACAGTCCCTCTGCACAAAGCACCCCCTTTCTGTCTCTGCCTCCCACGCAAACTCCTAGAGACTCCTTTAATCCACTGTTCTCTTAGTCTCAGAGCTGTTCTTTTTCTCCAAACAGAACCAGAGATTTCTAGTTGGCTCATTAACATTTAAGTATGGTCATTTAACACAAGGTACTCAGATACACATAGTGGAAGACAACTCCCTTGGAAGTGCACACACACACACACTCTCCACCAACACACACCTGCATATGCATGTGCAAAATACACATCTGTATCAATGGCACCCCTGCAGGGGGAGACTCACCTTCCGGGAAGGCTGTACTAGTGAATATAATGTATTTGCAGTCTCTTGCGACGTGGAAGCAGAAGGCTGAAGAGAAGACAAATAAAATCATTTCAGAAGCATAGATGCAGCACAACCGTAGGAAGAGAGGTCATCTCTTCCATCCCTCCCCCTCTACCCTGCCCAGACAGAAGATTTAAGTGTTAGTGAAAAGAACCCTGGAGTAGTCAAGAGGTCGGCCAACCTGAATGTTAGTCCCACTCTGTCACTGAAGACAGCTGTTATCTGTTGAACACTTATTCTGCACCTGTGTTCTCCCCTAACACTCCTAACATTCCTGTAAGATAGAAATGATCACAATTTGCCCCATTCTACCGATGAGGCTCCAAAAGGGTACATAGCCCAAGGCAGGGTGTTCACAAGGGAAGCAGGATTTAAACCCAAGACTCTCGAGGGTTCTTTTCTTAAACACCTCAATGCCTTCCTTGTCTAGACCTGAGCCAGATGTCCTCAAAGGCAGGTAACCATCATCTTTGTAAGATGCTCCAGAGGAGGAATCTCATTCTCAGTCAACATCTCAGTCTGGGAAGAGCTCTTTATTCCATTTATTCAAATTCCTCTTGTTGGAATTCAATGTGGCTCAAGTCAGACAACTGGCAGATATCAATCTCTGTTACACATCTCTTTCAGGCTCTTTGACTTGATCCACTATCAGTGAATCACACTACCTTAAGGAAAGCAGGAGGAGGCAACACCCACCTTGAGAATGGCACAGTGGCTGAGTGGTGGATGCCTCCTCCCTCCTGTCCTCGCTTTTCCTCCAGTTCTCTCTTCCTCTCCCCTTCATTGCCTTCCCTGCACCTCCTCCCCTTCCCTGTCTCCTCTTCCTCCTTTTTCTAATCTTTCTCTGAAGCCTATCAGCATTCCCTGAGGATTTTCTTTGCTCTGCTTCTTAGCAACCAGACTGAAGATGTTGCTCCTTCAGGTCTTAATTCTCTAAAAAGTCATTTCTATCAGGAGATTTTAATCACTGGCCACCAGGAGGCAGTGTTTCCATTGAGAGAGATGCCCCAGTCTGGGTTATCAATAATGTCATCTTAGCTGTCAGTATTAGAGGAAACTTCTCCCATTCATGGGTGAATTTCTATAATCCTAGAATGTTAGAGATGGGGTTGTGGGGGAAGTGGAGTGGAGATTCAGAAACCGTGTGGCTCAGCCTTGCCACTACCCAGCTATGTGGCCTTGAGCATGTTAGTTAACCTCTGAGACTGTTTCCTCATCTGTGAAATGGGGTTTGTATGAGACCTACTTCATGAGATCTAGTATGTGTGGTCATGAGGTGACGTGAGATTCATTAAGAAAATGGACATAGTAAGCACTTAATGAATGTTATCATTAAGTTGTAATAAAACAAAAAAGAACAACACAGATCCATTCTTTCCTGAGAACAGGTACAATAAGGAGCGGGGATAAAAAGTACAAGGGCCCCAATTATTAGAAGCAGCAGGGAGGGAAGACAGAAGTTGGGTTGCCTGAAAGATGTCCATCTCCTACTGACTTTATCTGGGCCACTCCTGCCACCGGGCATGGGAGAAAAAAGAATGCCTGCATTAGACTTTCCAGCTCTGTCCAGCTCTGCCAAGATACTCTAGCACCACACTGATCTTCTCAAACATCTTAACACAGCTGAGACCAAGCCACCTTCTAGACTCCAGAGGACCAGGGTCTTATTCTGCTGTTCAAGGGTATGAGTGTCTTGGGGGCATTAGGAAGCCCTGTAGACAGGTATGGAATGGATCAGAGAAACAAGAATCGTACCTGAGACCGGGACTGGATCATGGAGTAGATGGTGTTCCCTTCTCTGGAGGAATTCTGCTGCTGTTCCTGCTCAGGAAACAGGAAAAGACGTGTGGTAATGTGAGCGCACAGCTGCGTCTGCCCAGATTTGGATGGAATGAGAAGAGCAGAAAGAAAAGGGGCTCTTGGAAGCAGGGCAGGGAGGTGGTCATTGGCCCTCCAGGGATGGAGGGAGGCAGTAGAAAGAGTGGCTCACAGTGCAACATTAGTGTCAGGAGTGAGCAACCACCCAGGTTAGAGGGATGGCATCCAGTGACCCTGCCCAAGGGGGCTCCTGTCACTTGCTTTACTTTGGCAATTTAGGAACTTGCTTTTGCTGACGTTTTGACTAAATTTATCACATCACCACTGATAACGGGCTGTGCTCTGAGTCGAGCTGTGATCTGAGCCTTAACTCAGAGCACTGAAATTCAGAGGCTTTAAACCTTTTAAAGACTGAGCACATTAGAGCCCCCTCTCTAGATGTAGCCTTGGTGGCCAACTTCCTTTGGCTTCAAGCCGGCTCTTGGGCAGCAGCAGTGCTGGGTGGAACCCTGGACCCGAGGCCGAAGGCAAGGATCACCCGCTTTTCCTGCTTCCCTCCTCTTGTCCTGCCCCACAGGAGATTGGGGTTGCAGGTGTTTCATGCTGTTTGCCCCTGAGTGCTCAAGTGCCAGGCTGGACTCTGGTGAGGAGCCAGTAGACACCAGCAGAGTTCATTCAATAAGGTTGAAGCTGAGCTCCCCAGAAGTAGGAAGAAGCTAAGTGGAGCAGAGAAATATCAGCCATCCTTGGAGGATGGAGAGCTGTGCACATCTGGAGAGAAATGGGAGTTTGTTGCTTTTGCCTTCTGCCCAGACCCGAGTGAGGTGTCTCCAGAAAGGTCAGAGCTGGCCTCAAAGTGAGACCACATGAAGCTGGAGATTTAGGCCTTCGGGCAGAACCCTGGAGACAGCAGGGAGAGGCCACGGAGGGAGGAGGCCACAGAGGGAGGAGGCCACGGGAGGGAGGAACCCCTGAGTCAGAAGCAGAGTAACAGGCCTGAATTCCCGAGTGGATTTTTTTTCACTCTGAATAGTTATATACCCCTATATTCTCCTTCATTTATCTAATCTAAAGTAATCTTCATTTTGTAGGGAGACACGGCTATTTTTAGCCAGCATTTGGTCATCAGTGATTGTAGATAGATGCCCTTGCTCTTGGGAATTTGTACCAGAGTCTGGCAGTGATGGGAGAAACAGAGTCTCTCTTTAATTTTCATAACCTGGTATTCCACTGCTGCGGCAAGGAAACGAAACAGGCTGGGGGAGCTGTCCTGATTCCTAATGTCACTGAGCCCAGATCTGAGGAAGCTACTTCACTGTTGGAGGAGGCCTCACAGGGCCTCACACATGTGATAGAGTGGAAGAATCCCACCCCAGTGACTTCCTCCTTGCCTCCGGAGGCAAGTGCCAGGAATAGGGGCGGGAAGAGGGCCTTCCCCCTGCACCCTCACCACCTTCCCACGGGGCAATTCAGTTGCTCACTGCCTTTCCCCAGCCCTGTCACCACATCCGGCCCTGCTCAGGGGCAGAGCAGCGTGGTGCACCCTGTAGCCCCTCTGCAGTTTCTTCTTCTTCTGCACCCTTGGGTGACAGGCAGAGCTGGCCACTGCCCACAGAGACTGGAGTGATTCCCAGAGGAACCCGCTATGAATCATCTATTATCTTTGTGCTAAGCTGGTTACTCTCTCCAGCACCTCAGCCAGACTCAGGCCTTTTTTCCCCAAAATGTTGTGAATGCAGGCCACCGAACCGGCTAAAAAACTTATACTTTGGCTCATCAGGCCGGCATCCACCCCAGCCTGGGCAACCATCAAGGGACCCACAAAAATAAACTGGGACTTGCAGGGATGGGAGAATTTGTGGTCAGACACAATACATCAGAAGGTTGGACTCTTCCTGGGGCCCAGCCCAGCGGTGAGACTGGGAAGAAATGAGGACACCAGGGCGCCATGCAGGGAGGCAGAAGCAGCATTCTGCCCTCTGCTATGGATTTCTCTTGTGCTCCATCCCTTCTCAGCAGGTGCGAATCTGCACCAAGATGCCCCTTCTGCCTCCTTTCATCTTCTCTGCTCCCTTGTTGTCCTCTTTTCCTCCAAGGCCAGAGCTAGGAGGCTGATGGAGAAAAGATAGATGGAGAGGGCAGAGGATCACTTTGAGAGGACAAGTGTCCAGTTCTCTTTGTCCCCCTGCTCCAAACGGCCATTCTCCCAAGAGCGTCATCCAGACCAGTTGAGAGAAAGCACAACCCCTGGGTTCCTGTACCTGATTTCTCTTGATTTGCAGGTTGTTGACATCTTCATAAATTGTCAAGAATTCCGCTGGGCTGGCCTCTGTGAGAGGAAGGAAGCAAAGAGCAGAGTTTCAGAGACCTCCAGAAGGCATCCTGTCCAGGCTTCTGATTCTGGGAGTCTCACCTCCATCCCAGATGGCCAAGACCTCGAGAAAGGTTCTGGAAAGGAGGCAAGTTAGCGCTCTTTCCAGGATACACAAAGAGCTCAGGCCAGCAGCCACCCCTGTCATCACTACTCTGTCAGGTCAGGCAGACCCCCACCAAACCAGCCACCTGCAATAAATCTGCACAGCGGGGATCAGACTGTAAATATCGGGCTGCCACCCCAGGAGGCAGGAACTGGAGAAAGGGCCCGGTAGCCACTGCTTCCCCTCCCCCAACCATGTACACACCTATCCAATGCTCCCTGAGGAAAAGCACGTGCTGTGCTCCCAGGCTGCTGGGGAGGTCAAGTCGGCCGACAGTACCTCCTAAGGACCCTCCACTTACGTGACTGTTTCCTCTTCCTCCTCCACACACAGAAGCAGCTGAGGGTGCCGAGGAACAGAGCGAGTAGCAGAATCATGGTGATCACCAAATAGAGCAGAGGGATGGATTCTGAGGGATAGGAAGGCACGAGGCCTGAGTGCTCACTGAGCTGGCTCTTCCCCCTCCCCACCTGTCTGCTGCAGGGGCTATCTCAAAACCCATACTCCTCTCTGGCGTGGCTGGTCTCCCCACCTTAATTCACCTGTGAATTTGCCATCAAGATTGTCCCTCTGCTTAATTGGGTGGCCTCTCCCAATTAAGGAGGGATGCTAAGAGCATGGCTATTTATATCTGACAGGCCTACCTCAAACTCTAATTCTATAAGCTCTGTGCCCTTGCGCAACTTCCTTAGCCTCTCTGAGCCTGTTTTTCTCACTTATAAAAAGGAAATAATGGGGGTTGCCCCATGGCCAAATGATTAAGTTTGCACACTCCACTTTGGCGGCCCAGGGTTTCGCTGGTTTGGACCCTGGGCGCAGACCTAGCAGTGCTCATCAAGCCACATTGAGGTGGCATCCCACATAGCACAACCACAAGGGCCTACAACTAGAATATACAACTATATACTGGGGGGGCTTTGGGGAGAAAAAGAAGAAAAAAAAAGAAGAAGATTGGCAACAGATGTTAGCTGAGGTGCCAATCTTAAAAAAAAAAGGAAATAATGTTATTTACATGGGGGTTAATGACATGATCTAATATATGTAAAGCATCTGGCACAGCAAATGCCACATCAATCCATTCTTTTGGTTTAACTCAACAAACATTTATTGTACGCCTCGTATGTGCCCGGCAAGCCTTCCATTTCACCTTCCTGCTAACCCTGCCTTCGCTGCTCCTCCTCATCTGAACTTTGACATTGAATGTCCATGTCGCACATATAGCCTGATATATGACGAGGGGAGAAGGGAAAGGAATAAAGTGCTCCAGGTGCCAGCTGACTAGGCTCTTTACAAACATTATCTCATTTAATCTTAACAGCAGTCCTCTGAAGGACTTATTATTAGCATCCCCATTTTACCCAAGAGAAAAATTGAGGCTCAGAGAGGTGAATGAATGGGCCTGAGATCACCCAACTAGTGAATGATGAAGCCATGGGCTGACATAATCCAAAAGCTAGTGTCCTTGTCACTATACATTGCTTCGGCTTGTTCATTTCCTTTTTGCCCATGAGCACTCAGTTTTTTGACCCTACTTGGCTATAAGTTCCTTCAGGACAAGAGCTGCCAAGTTGTCTTTTCCCTGTAATGCCCATGCTGATGGCACACTGAGTCTTCGTTTATCTAATACAAAGTGATGCAGACTTAACTCAGGGTAACCCTCAGGATGGGTGTAAGCAACAAACCAAGAACTCTTCTAGGCACCCCTGTGATCGCCCTGATGCGTGACCCACGGTACTGCTGTACAGCGTGGTCACCTCTTGGGCAACTATGTGGTTTGGGGGCGTTATCACTTGGGAAGAGGAAGCAGATCTCCATCCGTCTCTGAAGGGAAGGAAATAATGATCAGCAGCCATGGCAGGGCTGTGACTCACTGAACTCAGCATTCCCAAGGTGAAGGAAAAACTCGCATCTCCTAGGAGATTCTTGATGGGGATAAAATTCTTCCCAGACTAAGAGAGGCCTGGCTATAAAGGGACTATGTGCTAGAAGCCAGGACCCCCTGGGGAAGGGCTGCGAGGCACTGGGGGAGGAGCCAGGAGATCTCATACCCAAGCCTGTCTTGCACCTAAGCCTGGCTGTGGGGTCCAACACCTTCAGCCTCTGTTATAGCCCAAAGTGCTCCACTTACTCTGATAGGCACTCTGACAGTCCTGAGTGAGGGTGAGGGTGAGGGTGTCGGATGCCCAGCTGACAGGATTGCTGACATTGCAGGTATATGTGTGCGAGCCATTGACATCAATCTGCTGCTCCAGGTAGGTGAGGTTCGTCGACGAGCGGATCAGCTCACTCCCTCTATACCAAGCATAGGTCACGTTGCCACCCCTGGAGACCGAGCAGTTCAGAACTGCCTGGCACATCCCTCTGTCTACAGCCTTCACCTTACGCTGCAGGCGGGGCTTCTCAACATGATCTGGAAGCAGAGATTCTGATCAGAAAGGTGCAGGAAATGCAAGCCCTGCAGGAGTCAGAGGGGCAGGGCGAGCAGTCCTGGGGACTCACCAAATACAGAAACTTGAAACTGCCTTCTCCAAACTTTCCCAGAGCTATCGGTGACCTCCAGGATGTAGAGGCCGCTGTCCTGCTGCTGAGCTGCCTTGATGAGAAGAGTCAAGTTCTCAATCGTAAAAGTGAGTCTATTCTTGAAATCTTTCAAAATCCAATCTTCGTAGTCGATTTTCGTAGAACCATTTTTCCAAGACAGTATCAGATAAAGTCCTGGCTTTGACGGCAGCTGCACCTTCCATTCACCAGAATTTGCCTCTGTCTGCATGCTCAGAGGCTGTAACCGGAGAGGCTTTCCTGAGAGTCCAACCACATGGACAGCAGAATCTAGGAATTCTAGGAAAAAGAACCCAGGCTGGAGGTGGCAGGAAGGGTCAGACCTGAACACTGTGGGCAGTTGAATGTGACTTCCCTTAAGCCAATAGGATAGGGGTGTGTATGAGGAGCCCAGAGCCTAAGAGAACCTGAAAGTGGACTTCCCTTGTCTGCCTTCCCTTCTCACCAAGCTCTGGGCCTCTACTCTGAGGGCTCTGACAGATCAGTAAAAATAACTAAAATCTCTTGAGTACTTGCTATGGGACAGGCGAGCTTAAAACACTTTACATGTCTTAACTATTTCACTTCACAATGATCCTGCAAGATGTTTATCCCCATTGTATGGGAGAGCAAACTGAGTTAGAAAGAACTTAAAAGTAACTAGCCCAAGTCACACAGTAAGAAAGATGAGCTTGAAATCAAGTCAATTTGGTTTTACAAGATAAATGCTTAACCACAGTGTTATAAACACCATATCTGATGTGACTCCCCCGTGCAGCACTGAGGCAACCGCTAGTGGCCAGCAGCAACTGCTGGAAATTCCGAATGGCCAGACCCAGTAACACTAGCCCTCCGAGCTGAATTCATGGCTCCCTCCTCTATCCTCCCATACAGCTAGATTCATAATCCTCTCTTGTAGCACTTGGCACATCCTGCTGTGGTCATTACTCATTAATGTTTGCCATTTTTTTTGTCACTAGAAAGTCTCCACAGTGGGCTGGCCCCATGGCAGAGTGGTTAAGCTCGTGCACTCTGTTTCAGCATCTCGGGGTTTCGCCAGTTCGGATCCTGGGCACAGACACGGCACCGCTCATCAAGCCATGCTGAGGTGGCATCCCACATGCCACATCTAGAAGGACCCACAACTAAAAATATGCAACTATGTACCAGGGGGTTTGGGGAGAAAAAGGAAAAATAAAATCTTTAGGAAAGTCTCCACAGGATTGCTCCATAGAAAACAACTAAAAAGAGAAAACTAAAACTACACTGCCCAGACATATCTCAGTACTTCCCTCTCTAGGGATCAAGATGGGAGCTAATGAACACAGGAGTGGGACATAGAGCTACTCGTCACTGCCCACCTTAGAACGGCCCAGTGCATAAATAAAGAAAAGTGGCAGTTTCTGTGGTCATTTGTGGCAGAGAAGCTATGCGGCATGGCCCAGTAGATGCAGGAAACAAAAAAGTCTGTCTGGGTGGGATGCGGAGGGTCAGGGAGGATTTGGAAGGAGAATATAGATGGAGATAGTTATACAAACAGATCTGTTAAAATGGAGGACATTGAGAAGAGAACAATGGAGAGAGAGGGATTTTTAGATGTCCATATGCATTATAAATGCACTCATTCCTAACCACATCTTCACCCTGGCATTACCTCAAGAGACTGAGTAAATAATTGGAGGACTTGTAATTACTACTAAGTTGATAGAATGTTTCTTTGATCTTGATCTACTAAGCGTAAAACATATGATGTTCCTATTCTTATTCCTATGACTTGTACTGGCTCTGCCTGTTACCAAACCAAAAGCAGAGACTGTGCTGTGCATCTCTGTGTCTTTGTCTCCCGTATTCCTAGCAGCATATTTGAGAACAGGCCAACCTCCCTTGCATTGCCCAAAGATCCTGAGAATAAAGATGAATAGAAAAGTAATTACTAAACCTACAAAAAGGACATACACTGTCATCATCAATTACTCAGTCTTTACTGAGACCCCACTATAACTGGGGCCCTGAAGAGTCAGGACCTCTTTGTGTATAAGACTCCAGATAATTTATGATCTGGGAACAGAATATACTTTTATTCTGCAGCATATACTTAATGGTTGAGATAAATAATCATCTAAGAAATTCTAATTCTGATAATGGAAGACCGGATTAAGACATGCTAACCAACCCTCCACTGAAAATAACTAGAAAAAAAAAATGGGCAAAATATAAAACCATGTTTTAAACACATCAGTGAGCTAATAAAACAGTGAAATATTATGGGGCCAAGATCTGGAAGAAGGAAACTTAGAGAGGTGAGACCAGCATTTTTGACTGATATTCCCTGGAGAGAATTTTCTAATTCCATAAAAAGCAGGAGAAAAGCTGAGAAGCCCAGCAGAGCTTACAATAAACTCAAGGAACTAAGAGAGCATGGAGTTCAGAGAGCTCCTCTTAAGAAGTGGCTATACCTAAAATCTATCAGATTTAAGCCTGGTACCATAAAAACACTACACACTAAGAATAAGACTGAAGAAGAAATAGACCGGTTCTCACAGGCACTGAAGCCTAGTTTTGAATCATCTCAACCCTGAATTGGATTAAAGTGATCTAGAATTTCTAGTATTTCTAAGCTGGCAGCCTACTAGAGGCAAGTATAAATTATTCCTGGAGGAAAATAAAACATCAACCAGAGCATTAAATTATTTCTAAAATTTTTCATACATAATGTCCAAAATGAAATAAAAAATGAATATGCATAAGAAGAGGAAACATGTCTGAAAACCAAAAGAAAAACCAGGCAATAGAAATAGACTCAAGGGGCATCTAGATAACAGAGTTGTCAGGCATAAACTTGAAAGTAATTATGTTTAGTATGTTCAAGGAAATAAAATATAAGTTGGAGAATTTCAGCAGAGCACTAGAGTGATAGAAGGCAAAAACGGCCATGACCCTTGCAATGTGACTTTGCAGTTCCTCCTATCACAAATAGATAGGGTTCACTTCCCCATCTCTTGTAACTGGGCTGGTCTTCTGAATAGAATGCAGCAAAAATGATGTTGTGCCAGTTCTAAGCCTAGGTCTGAAGAGGCATTGCACACTTATACTTGTTCTCTTGGAATCGTATCTATCTGACATGTAAACAAGCCTGAGACAGCCTGCTGGAGACTGAAAGATCACACAGAGCAAAGGTGAATCAACCCAGCTGAGGCCAACCTAGATCAGCCATCCCCAGCCAACCTGGAGGCTGACCATACATGCACGAGTGATACAGGCTGAAACCAAAAGATGGCCCAGCTGAGCCCAGTTCAAATTGCCAACCAGCAGATTCATCGACTAGATAGTTGCTTGTTGTTTTAAACTACTAAGTTCTGGGGTGGTTTATTATGCAGCAACAGTTATCTGATAAACTGGATTCTTTAAAAGAACCAAATGAAAATTGTAGAAATGAAATACAAAATAACAGAAAACAAACTCAATTGAGAGGTATAAAAGCCATTTAGATGCCACTGAAAAGGGAATTAGAAAACTAGAAGATAAGGCAGAATAAAATATCCAGATTGGAGTACAGAAAGACAAAGGGATGGAAATGCGTAAGAAAGAGTGAAAGAGATATCTGAGATATGGTGAAAAAAAAGTCTAACTAAAATGTAGTTGGAGACCCAGGACAGGAGACAGAGATGGTGCAGAAGAGATGATGGATGGGAATTTTCCAAAGCTGACAATAATCAAGAAGACAGATTTGTAAAAGGTACTACACACCCCAAGCAAGATTAAAACAAAACAAAACAGAACAGAAAACCTTAGGCACATCAAAAAAATTATGGAAACCAAAAGACAAGGAGAAAAATCCTAAAATAACCAAAGGGCGAAAAATTCCCTTCACAAAGGAAACAATTAATAGCTGACATTCCAATATAGATGCTAAAAACCAGAAGACAATGAAATGATATCTTCAAAATGCTGAAAGAAAATAACTTCCCAGCTGAAGCTTTATACTAGTAAAAAGATACTTCAGGGGCTGCCCTGCTGGCATAGTGATTAAGTTTGCACACTCCGCTTCAGTGGCCCAGGGTTCACCGGTTCAGATCTCTGGTGCAGACCTACACACTGCTCATCAAGTGATGCTGTGGAGGCATCCCACACACAAAATAGAGGAAGATTGTCACAGATGTCAGCTCAGAGCCAATCTTCCTCACCAAAAAAAAAAAAAACCTTCAAAAATGAAGATGAAATAAAGGCATTTTAAGAAAATCAAAACTGAAAGAATTTGTCACAAATAGACTTGCACTAAAGGAAATATCAAAGGATACTCTTCAGACAGAAGGAAAACGATCCAAGATGGAAACTCTAAGATAAGAAAAAATGAAGAGCAAAAGAAACAGTAAATATGTAGTTAAATCTAAATGAATGTTCACTGTGTAAAGACATAATAGTAATGTTTTTCAGAGTTAAAATATGACAGAATTAAAATACAAACAATATTAGCATTTAATTCAGGAACGGGACAAAAGAAGTTAAAGTGCCTTGTCCAGAAATTGACAAAAAGTACTATCCTTATATAAGCTTTTGATAAGCCAAGAATGTATGCTCTGAGGGGCTGGCCCCGTGGCCGAGTGGTTAGGTCTGTGCAGGCAGCCCAGTGTTTCGTTGGTTCGAATCCTGGGCGCAGACATGGCACTGCTCATCAAACCACGCTGGGGCAGCTTCCCACATGCCACAACTGGAAGGACCCACAACGAACAATATACAACTATGTACTGGGGGGCTTTAGGGAGAAAAAGGAAAAAATAAAATCTTTTAAAAAAACCCCAAAAAAGTATGCTCTGATCCCTAGATTAATTGCTAAATGAACACTAAAATAATACATAATGGAAAAGCTAATACATAGTGTGAAGAAGGAATGAATATACTCAATCCAAAAAAAAGGAAATAAAGGACATAAAAAGAAACATAGAATAGGTGGGACCAGAGAGAGTAAATAGTAATATGATAGAGTTAAAACACACAATTACGTTAAATATAAACAGACTTAGTACTCAAATAAAAGGCAAAGTTTATCAGACAAGATTTTAAAAATAACCTAACTGTATACTACCTACAAACACCATTTAAACGTTTTTTTAATGGAAAATATATTCCATAAAAATACTAACCATGAGAAAGCTGGCGTAGCTATATTAATATTAGTACCAGTCTACTCTGACATTCTGACACTTAAAGTCTAGTTAGAACTTTAAGGTAAAATGCATTACTAAATATAAAGAGAGATACTTCATAAAAATACAAGGTCCAATTCACTAGGAAGATATATAATAAATTTGTCTGGACAATTCAAAATTTGCTTCAGCCTTTAAAATATAAATTAAAAATTTACAGAAGTAAAAGGAGAAATATTTTAAAAATCCACAGTCATAGTAGGAACTTTTAATACATACCCCTAGTAACAGATAAAAAAAAAAGCAGGCAAAAAAAATCAATAAGAATATAGAAGATTTGAAAAACACAATTGATAAACAAATGACCTAAATAACCTGTTTAGGATACTGCACCAGTAATGTCAAAATTCACATTCTTTTCAAAAATACATGAACATTTATAAAATTTCAACATATGCTGGGCTACAAATCAATATAAGGAAAGATACCTTTCCTAAAAAATCTCTATTTGTTTGAGTGAACCCAAGGGTAAAATAAGAAATCACAATGGAAATTAGAAAATATTTTAAACTAATTAGCAATGAACATTCTATATATCAATACACATGGGATGCAGCTAAAGCCATGATTAGAGGGGCAATTACTCTCATAATTACATATGTTACAAAATAACAAGGCTGAAAATCAATTATCTAAGCATCAATCTCAAGAATCCACAAAAAGAACAACAAATTAAGCTCATAAAAAGAGAAAGGACTCAGAGAAAGAAGAAATGGAAAAACAATTACACAATAGAGAGGATCAACAAACCATTTTTTATTTTATAAAAAGATCAAATATGGTAAATGGATAGGCTGATCAAATGAAATGTGAAAAGGTACAAATAAGAAATACCAAAAATTTAAAAAAGATATCATTACAGATCCTACAGACATTAATAAAATTAAGTTATGAACTGTTTTCTGTCAATAAATTTTAAAATTTAGATGAAATAGAAAATTTCTACTATTAAGTAAATTCAATCTATACTGAAAAACCTTCTCACAAAGTAAACTCCAGAACATGATTAACTAATTTGATCTAATTAACATATATAGAACACTAGTCACAACAACAGCAGAATATACATTAATTTCAAGTGCACATGGAGCATTTACTAAAATAGATCACATGTTGTGCATTAAAGGACACCTCAACAAAGTTCAAAGTATTGAACTCATACAGATTATGTCCTCCAATCACAGTGGAATTAAACTAGAACTCAATAACAGGAAAATAACCAGAAAATCCACAAATGTTTGGAACATAAGCAACATATTTCTAAAAACTCATGAGTCAAAGAACAAATCACAATAGAATTTGGTAAATATTTAGAACTAAGTGATAATGAATATCAAAATGTAGTGTACAACTACAGTAGTGCTTAGAGGGAAATTTACAGTTTTAAATTCATATATTAGCAAAGAAGAAAGTTTGTAAGTCAGTAATCCAAGCTTTCTCAAGAAAATAAAAAAGGGAATAGTAATTATAATTATGAAGATGATAATAATAACCCAAAGAAAGTAAAAAAGGAAGGAAATAAAGGCAAAAGTAGACAACCATGGAATAGAAAGCAAATATATAGTGGAGAAAATCAGCAAATCCAAAAGTAAGTTCTTCAAATAAAAAATGTAAAACTTTAAGTATCTCTAGCAAAATCAATAAGAAAAAGAGTTAAAGTAAAAGGACAATATCAGACATGAAAAAAAGACATCACTAGAGATCCTACAGACATTAAAAAAGATAGTAAGAAAGTATTATGAACAACTTTATGCCAATAAATTTGAAAATTCTGACTAAATAGCTAAAACTTTTTTCCAAAATGCAGATACCAATCCCAACACAAGAAGAAATAGAAATTCTAGAGTCCTATATGTATTAAACAAATTGAATCCATACAAATCTTCCTACAAAACCTCAGGTTCAGATGACTTCACTAGTGAATTTTCCAAGCATTGAAGGATTAGTACTGAACTCTTTCATAGAATAGAAACTCATTTTTGAGGCCAGTAAAACCCTGATAGCAAAACCCAACAAGAACTTCATAAGAAAGGAAAATTATAGGCCAATGTCTCTCATGAACATAAATGCAAATTGAATATTAGCAAATTGAACCTAGCACTATATGAAAAGAATAATATGAGATTTATCTGAACAATTGAGATTTATTCTAGGTATTCAGTTTATTAACATTTAAAAAATAGAGTGTAATTCACCAAACAGAACAAAAGAGAAAAATAAACTGTCTTAATAGGTGCAGAAGAGAGTTGTTAAAATTCAACACACATTCATGATTTTTAAAAAAACTTTCAGCCAACTAAGAAAAGAAGGGAATTTTCTTAATATGATAAATATTTCTACCAAAAACCTACAGCTAAAATATTCAGTGATAAAATATAGAAAACTTTCCCTCTGAGTTCAGGAACAAGACAAGGACTCATAATCACCTCTTTTAGTCAACATTGTACTGGAGATCATGACTGGTTTAACAAAGCAAGAAAAATAATGAAAGGAATAAATATTGGAAATGAATAAGTAAAACTCTCACTATTAACAGATGATATAATTGTGTGTGTAGGAAACCCAGAGGAAAATGTAAAAAACTATTTAAATATATAAGTCGGTTTGGCATGGTTGCTGAATATAAGGTCAATACACAAAAATCATTTCTATTTCTACATCTTAGTACAAACAAATAGAAAATGAAATTTTGAAAACAATACTATCTACAGCAGCACAAAAAAGTCTAATGTCTAGAAGTAAACTCAACAAGAAATGTTTAAGACCTATACACTTAATGGACTAAAGATTTCTGAGAAATATTTAAAGAGCTAAATAAATGAAGGAGTATACCACGTTTTTTATTGGAAGCTAATATTGTTAAGATGTCAATTCTTTTTTTGTTTTTTAAATGATTAGCTGGGTTTTTTTTCTAGATTGGCACCTGAGCTAACAACATTTGCCAATCTTTTTTTTTCCTGCTTTATCTCCCCAAATCCTCCCCGTACATAGTTGTATATCCTAGTCACAGGTCCTTCTAGTTGTGGCATGTGGGACTCCACCTCAACGTGCCCTGACAAGCAGTGCCATGTCCATGCCCAGGATCCCAACAGGTGAAACCCTGGGCCGCCACAGCAGAGTGCGTGAACTTAACCACTCGGCCACAGGGCAGGCCCCTCAATTCTTCTTAAGTTAGCCTATAGACTCAATAGAATTCCAATAAAAATCCTACCAGGTTATTTTTACAGAAATTGATTTTCTATAAAAACATTCTAAAATTTATATGGAAATATAAAGGACCTACAATAGCCAAGGCAATCTTGGTGAGGAAGATTGGCCCTGAGAGAGCATCTATTGCCAATCTTCCTCTTTGTTTTTCACCCCAAAGTCCCAGTACATAGTCGTATATGCTAGTTGCAGGTCATTCTAATTCTTCTATGTGGGATGCCACCACAGCACAGCCTGATGAGCAGTGCTAGGTCTGCATCCAGGATCTGAACTGGTGAACCATGGGCCACTGAAGTGGAGTGCCCAAACTTAACCACTGGGCCACAGGGCTGGCCCCAGCCAAGGCAATCTTGAAGAAGAACAAAGCTAAAAGATTTTCACTATCCACCATGAAGACTTATTATAAAACTTGAGAAATTAAGATAGTATGCTATTATCTCAAGGATAGAAAAAATAATCAACAGGATATAAGAGTCTAGAAATATACCCACATTTATATAGTCTTTTCAACAAATGGTGTTGGGTCAATTGGATATTCATAAGAAAAAAATAAACCTTAACATCTCTCTCATATCATATATAAAAATTAATTCAAAATAGATCATAAGTTTAAATACAAAATCTAAAACTATAAAGCATAGGAGATTATCTTCTACATCTTGAGGTAGATAAACATTTCTTTAACATGACAAAAAAAATCACTAACCACAAAAGAAGACTGATAAATTGGACTTCATTAAAACTTAGAACTTCTGTTTGGCAAAGATAACATTAAGAGAATGAAAAAGCAGCCACAGACTGGGAGAAAATGTTTACAATATATATATTTGACAAAGGACTCATATCCAGAATATATAAAGAATTCCTACAAATCAATAAGAAATAGACTGGCAACCCAATAACAATAGCATGACAAAATGACAACAGACTTGAGCAGACAGTTTACAAAAAAGAATACCCAAACAGCCAATGAGCATGCAACAAGTGCCCAATGTCATTAGTTATCAGGAAACAAAGAGATTCCACTATATCCCCATCAAAATAGCTAACATTTAAAGGATTGAAAAATTTCAGTGTTGGCAGGGATGGGAAGCAACTAAGACCCTCCTTCATTGCTAGTGGGAGGGTAAATTGGCACAACCACTTTGGAAAATTATTTGACAATATCTTTTAAAACTAAGCTTACAGATGCCCTATGACCCAAGGGAATTTGTACATACTCAAGAAAATCCAGTGCTTATGTCCACAAAAACATACAAGAATGTTTATCATTCTTTTATTCATAATAATTCAAAATGGAAAACATCCCAAATATCTATCATCATTAGATAAAGACATAAATTATTTTATATTCATATAATGGAGAATTACACAGCAATGAAAAATAATAAACTACTTCTACAGGCAAAAATGTGGATGAACCTCACCAGCAAGGTGATTAGCAAAGAAGCCAGACATAAAAAATCATACAGTGAATCATTCTATTAACATGAATTTCCAAATCAAGGAAAACTAATCTATGGTGAGAAAGGTTAGAATATTGGCTACCTTTGAGGGGATTATCAACTTGGAGGGGGCACAGAGGAGCCTATTGGGGTCTAGAAATGTTTTACATCTCGATGTGGGTGGTGGTTACATGTACATACATATATAAAAGTTCAACAAGCTTTTTACTTAAATTTTGGGCACATAATAAAAAGTATCAAAAATAAAAGAGGAGAAATAATTACTTCATAGAGTTCTTCTGACCACTGAACTAAGATGTACTTTGATAAGAGCAAAATGTAATGTTGTCACTGCGGAAGCGTTACCACAGCCAGAGTGGACATATAGAAGATTTCCTCACTTATCTCTTAGCTAAACGCAACTAAAATGGTTCTGTCACCCAAATCTAACACTTGGGAAGGGATGTCCCACCCCACAAAGCAATTCTCCAAGACCAGCTGGGTGTCCTATAATTCAACTCAATTCTGACACTATCTACCTGGAGATAGCATCAGATCCCACAGGTTAAGGACTCAGTCCTACAGAGTGCCCTCTGCCCCCCACTACAGACTCCAGGTGATAACCTGGACTTCTGACCCACTGGCTATAGATTAGAGGTTCCAATGATCCCCTCCTTGGGTTCAATTAATTAGCTGGAGCAGCTCACAGAATTTAGAGAAACGTTCTACTTACTAGATTACTGATTTATTATAAAAGAATATAACTCAGGAGCGACAAGATGGAAGAGATGCATGGGGCAAGGTATGAGGAAAGAGCATGGAGCTTCCATGTCCTCTCCAAGCTCTCCACTCTCCCCAAATCTCCACGTGTTCACCAACCTGGAAGCTCTCCCAATCCAGTCTTTTGGGTTTTTATGGAGGCTTCATTACATAGGCATGATTGATTAAATCATTGGCCATCAGTGACTGATTCAACATCCAGCCCCTCTCTCCTCCCCGGAAGTGGGGGACAGGAGAGGATGGGGTGGGGTGAGACTGAAATTCTAACTCTTTAATCACCAGATTGAGTCCCTGGCAACCAATCCCCAGCCTTAGGTTACCTAGGTGGTTTCCTTCTGTCGCCTCGTTAACATAACAAAAGACCCCTTTATTGCTCTCACCACTTAGGAAATGCCCGGGGTTTTAGAAGTTCTGTGCCAGAAGCAGGGTTGAAAACTAAATATATGTTTCTTAAAATAAATCACAATATCACCCCATCTCTTGGCTAAATATCAGAAAAGTCTTCCTGATTCTAAATTGCTCAAATGACAACCAGAAATCATTGGATCTGAAAACTTAGAAAGGTAAAATAGACTAGAAAGTAGATTAGGCAAATTTACAGACTGAGAAAGAAAATATCCTAAACCTAGATTCCAGGTACATCTTTAAGAATGAATGAGACCCTCTGAGGCAATGAGAAGACCATTGACTCCTTATTCAACAAATATTTGTTGAATATTCTCTGTGTTTAATGAATACTCATTGCATTAAGGCAGAATTTCTTAACCTTGACACTTGAAATTTGGAGCCTATTAATTCCTTGTTGAGGGGAAAGTGGGAGCTGTCCTGCGCATGGTAAGGATGTTTAGCAGCATTCCTGGCCTCTATCCATTAGATGCCAGCACCCTTGTCCCCACTCATGACAAGCAAAGTCATTTTCAGACACTGCCAAATGGGCCTAGGGATGGAAGCGTGGGGTGCAAAATTGCCCCCAGTTGAGAACCACTGCTCTAGACTTTGGGATATGGGGGTGAGGAAGAAAGACAGGGTCCCTACTCTCATGAAACTTGCATTCCAGCTGGGGTACACATCATAAATAAGTGAAAAATTAAACAAAATTCTTTCAGGCAGGCATAAGTGCCATGAAAAACATTTAAGAAGGTGATGTGATGGAGTGTGGGGACTTCTACAGATTCACGGCCAGGGAAGATCTCTTGGAGGAGATGACGCTTGAGCTGAGAAATGAAAAATATAAAGGGTCCAGTCAGGAGAAGAGCTACAGACAAAACATTCCAGGTAGAGGGAACAGCAACTTCAAAGGCCCTCTGGGGACAGGGAATCAAGCAGAAGGTGCATGCTTATGCAGAATATTAGAGATGGAAGAACTAAGAAGGATGGTTTTCATGGTAGCATTTGCAAAGAAATAGATACAAGTCATAAGTCTTCATTTCCTAGAAACAGGACATCACCTCCATAGACTATGGAAAAGGGAGAAGATACAGCAACTAGATTACTTTAAAGAGATTAGCCCAGGCAAGTGGAGTGGGGGAGAGTTTTGAATAGAATGGTACACAGAAAGATGGAAGTGCCCCTCATACATAACAAGCAAGTGCTAACGGGTGAAGATATGGAACTCCTGGATTGGTTAACCGGCAATAGCAGGGTCAGTCATGTGAAGGGTCAAGGCTGAGGCCCGATAGAGAGCTGCATCAAAGCATGTACGTTTTACTAGCCAGGCACTAGGCCAAGTGATGAGAATCCAAATCTCCACCCCTAAGGCACCAGTGGGCCAAGACTACAGGTGAATCTTGAGGATTTCACAGGAGACAACACCAAGAGCAATAAGACAAGCCAAGTCTAAGGGGTCCAGTAAGAGATGCTTGCCACAAAACCAAAGTGTATAGGGCAGGGCAGATTTAAAATAAAATTTGGAAGCCAAATCATAACAAGAGAAGAACAAGACCAAAATAGAAGCATGTGAGGATAATAGTTGGGAGCTGTGAAGAGCCAAGATAGTTGGTGCACACATGGGTGCACCTTACTGGCTCAAAGGCGGGGCTGAAGTTCTGCCAGTACACACCAGAAAGCCGTCCTGGTTTCTCAAAGTGGGCCTCTGTTAGGAGTGGTTGTTGCTCATGCTGTCCCTGATGAGGATTTTAGGCTGGTTACTTTTAAAACTGCAGATGAGAAGGGGGCTGTGAGGAGTGGAATGTGCTTGCCCTTTGATGAGAGATATCTGCATTTGTGAAGGAAGTCTCCATCTGTGCGGGGTGTCTCCCTCTCTACCAGGAGGAAGGCAGGATGGCCTTATCTCTGGAAACTCTTAATGGGGAAGACAAGGACTTAAGTTGTTTACTGTCTGGCAACCTCCTGTACCTGCCCCCCCCCCCATCGTCCTTTGTCTTTAGCTGAAGATAATATTTAAGCGGTGGCCTCTGCCATGTACTTATTCCGGTTTGATTCTTATCTAAAAGTTATAAGGCCACCCAATAACCAGACCCTACAGGCACTGGTACCATTTTAACAACTCTTTTTACATATTCTTTCCTTTGTCTTGTAAAGAGGTAACTCACATACCTATGCCTTAAATTTAGCCTTACTCTCCACCTATGTTTGCAGCAGCAGCGGTGGCAGCAGTAGCTGTGACTGCCCATGGGTCCTGTCCCCATGCCAGCAGCAGCAGCAGCAGCAGTGGCGACAGCAGCAGCTCCTCCTGCCCATGGGTCCTGTCCCCACGCAGCAGCTCTGACTGCCCATGGGTCCTGTCTCCATGCTATTCCACACTATTCTCTAAATAAAAGAGCACTATTGCCAGACCTCGAGAGTCCAAGAAATCTTTCTTTCGACTCCTCGGCTCACCCACCCCGCATCAACCTCACTCTTATTTTAAAGAACGAGGTTTTTAAGGGAACTGGACAAAGACATAAAAGAAACGTTACAATCCCTGTCTTACTGTGCTTAGAGAAAGATGGACCAAAAACAGCGAACTCAGATGCAATGTGAAACGTGCTATGGTGGTATGCCCAAGGTGTGATGTAAGCACCAGGAAAGCGTGCCCCACTCTGCCCTGGGGCACTAGGAGTTTTTCCCAGAGGAAGTGACCTAGGAGCTGCCAGGTGGTCCCCTGGTCTGCCTGGTGGATGGAGAAAGGAGTATCAAGGAGGGCATTACAGGCAGAGCGGCAGCCCAGGTAAGGATAGCCACATTTCTGGCTTAGAGTCAGGTAAGGATGGTAATAAAGCTCTCTCCAGAAGGTTTGGAGAGCGAGATGATAGAACATAAATTTAATTTTTAGGAGTTTTTGGTAGTCTTATTTTATTTTTATCTTTTATAAAATTGTGAGAAGTAGCACAAATATTAAAAGGTGCCCAAAATATAAATGCATTATAGATTAATGAATGATTATAAAGTAAATTCCTATATAACCACCACCAGATCAAAACACAGAACTCTTTCTCATTCCCCTTTGCTATCACAAAGTTGAATATGAATTATACAGGAAAATGATTAAGTTATTGACTAGACTGTTAAATACTTAAGGAATCAAGTATAGTCCTGAGGCTATACTGCCTTTTTGGTCATTTTCAAAATTATACCATTATATTTTCTTTTATTTTTATGTAATATTGTATTAGTTTATACGCTTAAGAAAGGTTTGTCTCCGAAAGCAAAGGAGCTAGGAAAGAAGCTACAAGAAGAACACCAGGTGTTACTTTGGTTTGTTGTTTTGGTTTTTGTGAGATAATAGAAAATACGAATATTGGTCTCTGCCCCTGGTTCCTGGAGCAGGGCTTCTAAAACACTTCGAATTTCCTAAGTGATAAGAGTACCTCTTGTTCAATTATTTGGTCTTTGACTCCGTCCCTGACACAAGGCTCCTAAAACCCTTGTAAATTCCTAAGTGTTAAGAGCACTAGGAGCATCTTTTGTTCTAATGAGGCGACTCTGAGCGGGTTGCTGGATGGCTCCTGGATTGGGGGTTGGTCACCAGAAAAACTAAGCGATGGTTAGAAGCTTAGAATTTTCAGCACCGCGTCCCACTCTCCAGAAAGGGGAGACAGGGCTGGAAATGGAGTTAATAATTGATCATGCCTCTTTGAGAAAGCTCGATAAAAATCCCAATAGCACAGGTTTCGGGGAGCTTCCAGGTGGATGAACACATCCAAACCAGGAGAGTGACACACCCCAACTCCACAGGATCAGAAGCGCCTGCACTCAGGACCCTCCCAAACCTCACCCTATGTATCTCTTCATCTCGCTGTGCTTCTGTATCCTTTATCATATCCTTTAATAAACTGATAAACATCAGTAAGTGTTCCCCTGAGTTCTGTGAGCTGCTCTAGCAAACTAATCAAACCTGAGGAGAAGGTCATTGGAACCTCTGCTCTATAGCCAGTCAGTTGGAGGCACAGGTGATAACCTGGACTTGCAACTCACATCTAACGTGGAAAAGGGAGCAGTCTTGTGGGACTGAACACTTAACCTGTGGGATCTGATGCTCTCTCCAGGTAGATAGTATCAGAATTGAGTTGAATTGTAGGACACCCAGCTGGTGTTGCAGAGAATTGCTTGATGTGAGAAAAACCCTCACAATGGGGGACCAGAGATGACAAAAGTGAAGTGCTCTGTATGACTAACAAAGGAGACATGCAGGAAAGAAAGACAGGAGGGAAAAACCAGATGGTTTTCCACTAAAGTCTTTTACATAGGAGGAAATTGAACTAAGAGCAGAAAGCCAGCAGGAAAGGAGCAGTTGAAGAAAGATCAGAGACATTAACATGGACCAAGTGGGTCCTGGATGACCTCCTGGATGAAGCAGTAATGTCCAGAGCACACGGGGAAGGACTGGCTAAGTAAAGGAGGAGAGCATCTTAGCACAAAGCAGAGGCGAACGTGTTGCCCCTGGGAGTAAGTGGAGCAGGTTGACGTTAGGGAATCCCTCACTGGTGTCTCCAACATTGGGGAATTGTTAGTGGGACTGGCAGAATCCCTAACTGGTGTCTCCCTTTTCTTGGAGAAGGACGGTGTAGGCTGAGAGAGGCTGTGACAGTGGAACAGACCCTTGAAGAGATGATGAAGTTTTGGAATCACCTCTTTGGGAATGGGGGAAGCTGTGGATCAGAAACAAGGATTCCCGAGACACTGAGGCCCAGCTGAGACTGCAGGCTCTGAACCTGTCGTTGCTCTTTGTTCTTGAATCTTTTTCTGCACCTTCGACAGCCCAGTGTGGGAATGAGGAAGATTGTCAGAGTGAGGCAGGGCTGGATGGGGCTGGGGGCTGGGGTGAGGTTGTGAGGTGGATATGGTGGAAAGGCAAGGGCTCAAGTTACTATGGACTGGGTATTGTAACTGATACAAAAAGACTGCAGTCCCTGTCCAGAGGGGGGTACATGCCCAATGGAGAGACAAGAAATGCCAGTATGAACAGCTAACTTCAACACAAGTTCTCACATACTTAGTGAGAGATAGAGGAGGCCCCAACAATGAGTGCTAGATTATTCAGAGGGGAGAGCCCACAGCAGATTCCGGTGGTCAGAGGTGGGCCCAGGGCTGTTGCTACTGCTTAGCAGCTTCAGGGCCCCTCTTCCGGTGGTTAAGAACAAAGAGGTAAAACAGTAGCTCTGCAGAGGGAGAGCAGAGGACAGGTGATGAACTCAGCCTCCTCTGACCTGAACCTGCTGCTGGGAGGAGGGGTGAGGCCTGAGCTGGGGGAGGGGGAAGGGGAGAGTCTCAGAGCGGTATAACTCCCACCAGCCAACAAAAGGATGTTGAGGTTTTCTCAGCTCAGGGTTATGCCATCAGGCTTGGGGGGAAGGTAACAGAAGTGGTTCCTCCTGGTGCCTGAGTGAATAGAGCCTGGTTGGTGAGATCCCTCAAGTGCTGGAGCAAGGCCAGCCCGAGTCAAGGCGGAATCCTAAAGTAGACAAAGTGGCCTCCAGGGCTCACGTCGCACTTCACCTTCTCTCTTCCTCTCAACCTAGCCTCATCCTTGGCGACTTCCTATTGACTTTATGCAACCCCCTCACCTCCATCAGACATACTTGGCCCCTGTCCCACCCCTTGTACCACTGACCTGAATCATCTCATCATAATACTGTCTTCCTCCAAGACAGCAAGTGCATTTGCCTTTTATGAGTCCCTTCAAACCCTGTGTTTTCTCTACTTCTGTTTAGGCTATTCCTCTGCTTAGATTCTCCTCAACTTTATCCCTATCTCTTGCACTTTTATTTATACTTCAAGGCTGCTTCCCCAGTTTCCCCACCTAAAAGGCACCTCCATCTTCTCAGTGCCCTTTGTACCCTAAGTGTAGCCTGCCTATCAGCGGTGCTTGGCATTTTCTGTCTTCCCTTGTAGTTATTGTCATTGTACGTGCCTATTTTCCTCGAACTATCTGAAAGAGTCTTAAGGATAGAATCAAGGTCTCTTTCATCTTTGTTTCCCCACAAAATCTTGTATAGTTCTTGGGGGCATAGTAAGGGCTTAATGAAGCTACTTAGCTAATTAATTAATTAGTTAAATTCCAGAATGCATCTCAGTTAACTTCCAGAAGTGACTCTGATGTGGGATTTTCATGTGGAATACCAGGAAAGCCACAGCGTTGTGGTTCCTTTGGTTTTGACCTTCACCTTACAGGCTCCACACTCCTGTGCTTTCATCTCCCATTCGCAGGCCCTCAGAACAAAAAGCCATGGCCTGGAAGCAACAGGGAACGCTCATGCACTGTTGGTTCAATCACTTGGGAAAAAAGCTTGGCAGCATGGGGATGATCTTCCCCCTAGGGATGTATGCAAGAGTCACATATGAACAAAAGCATGTACAAAATGCTCAGAGAAGCATTATTAGAACAGAAAGGAAAAAAACCCTAGAAATGACCCAAAGGTTCATCAATAGTAGACTGGATGAATAAACTATTATAAAGTCATACAATGAAATACTATACAGCCATGAAAATGATCAGCTACAAGTAATAACATAGATAAATCTCATCAGATGTTGAGCAAAAGGAGCAAAACACAAGAATACATACCGTATGATTCCATTTATATACAGGCAAAACTATTAGAAATCAGAATAGTGGTTGTATTTGTAGAGAAGAGACGAGGTCATGGATGGGAGAGAACATGGGGTAGATACAAAGATGTGTTCATTTAACAATAACTCATTGGGACAGCGAGATGTGCATTTCTAATTTTGTGCACCTTTCTGTACACACCCCACACTTTAATAAAAAAGGTTTGTTTGTGGGCCGGCTATCCCTAGAATGATTTTTATAGAACTGGGTCCCTCCTGGATGGTGCAGTAGCCCTGAGTTCTCTGAGTCCCAGTCTCTTCCTGTGCCCAGCTACTTCACCAGTCACACTTTGAGGGGAGGTGCAATGAGGAAGAAATGAGCAAAAATGACTCGAGCCTTCTTAGAATTCGCCTGGACCCCAGCCAGAGCAGCTGCAATCAGAGACTCCTCCCTGAGAAGTGAAAATTTCAGCCCAATCTACATGAACGGTGGCGATGCTTAGGGCTAATCTGTGAGATGCTGCTCCTGTCCTTTCTTTTGCCTAGCACATCTCACCCCAGGCCCTGCAGCCCCTGGGCGTTCACAGCCTCCAATGTGTCCTTTGGAGTTTCCTCAGAATGCACAGCCAAAACCTGAATTTAGGGTCCAATATGAACTTTCGGACCCAGGCCCACTCCTGTGGACAGTGATTTGAAGGTCCCTGCTCCCCAACACATCTGACCCCAAAATCATTCTAATCTGCCTCTAAGATGCCTGAAAATAATCCATTTATTCACTCAGCTATCATATTTTGAGCACCTAATGTGTTGGGCACTTCGTCATGTGCCAATCACAGCTGTAATTAATATTGGCTCATGTGACAGATTTGACTCCATGAGCCAAGGGGCCGTGTACCTACTCACTCCTGAATCCTCGATACCTGGCCTGGTGCCTCATACAGAGCTGCTCAAAACATGTTCAAGGGAAGAAGGGGAAGAAAGAGGGAGATGTTATTGTGAAAACAATTAGAATATTTTACAACAGGAGGTAATAATATGATTAAATGTCTTGAATACATGTTCCTTTAAGTTAAAAATGTTGAAGTCTCCCTAAGATCCTGGTTATGACAATGAGAAACCCTCAGAAAAGGTCACACATTAAAACTTTATCATCTTGGGGCAGGCCTGATGGCCCAGTGGTTAAGTTTGGCATGCTCCGCCATGGTGGCCTGGGCTCAGTTCCAGGGTGCGGAACCACACTACTCGTCTGTCAGGTGCCATGCTGTGGTGGCAGCTCTCAAAGAAGAACTAGAAGGATTTACAATTAGAATATCCAACCATGTACTGGGGCTTTGGGGAGACAACACAACGAAACAAAACAACAAAAACAGGAAGACGTGTGACAGATGTTAGCTCAGAGTGAAACTTTCCCAGTCAAAAAAAAACCCCAAAACACAAATTTATAAACAAAACAAAACAAAATAACTTTACCACCTTATCTCAGGATTCTCTAACTCGCATTCTCTTTGATTAATTAAAGTCAATAACGTTACCGAATAGTCTCTTTTTGACTCTGATTATAAAATTAAGTGAAATATATGCCCCAGCTCCAAAGAGCTGAATAACATGAGTGTCCATTTTGGGATACTTGTTGTCGCTCAACATCTTTCTAGGCACTTTATATCCTATATCTCATCTAATCCTCACACATCCCTATGAAGCAGGCACCACTGTTGACTTCATTTCATGGGTGAAAAACTGAGAAACAAGAGGTTAGTTAACTTCCTCAAGGCCCCCAAAGTAGTTCCTGGTTTAAAATCTAGAACAGCTGTTCCCAGTGAAACTCTCTAGTAGCCGGATAAACTCTCACTTTATTCCAGGATGATTTAAAGTATTCACTCATTCAATAAATATTTTTTGAGGGTCTACTTGTGCCAGATGCTGTTCTAGATGCTGGAGATACAGCACAAACAACAGACACAAGCCCTGGCCTCCAGGACCTTACATTCTTGTGAGGTAAAGAGAAGCCTGGGAGACAGAACATAAAACAAGTCAACAGTACAATATGTGACACGGACACCAGCGCTGCGAAGAAAAAGGAGTGGAGTTGCAGGACGGCGGGGTTGACATTCTTAGTGGGGAAGTCATCGCTGAGCAGGTGGTATGTGAGCAGAATGTGGAGGGGTTGAGGGCAGAAGCTCTGCAGCGAGCGGTGAGGTGAGGGTGGGGCAGGAGCAGCATTCCAGGTGGAGAAAACTGAGTGCGAGCCCTGGAGTGGAGGTGCTCGAGGACCCGCGGCCAGTGTGGCTGAAAGGCAGTAGCCAGAGGAAGAGGAGGTGGCCAGGGCAGCTGGATCATGAGGGCCACTGTCAAATGGAGGCTTTTACTCCGCACGAAGGGAGAAGCATTTGGAAGACTTTTGCGAAGCTCAGGCATAATGACTGAAGGTACACGATCCTGGTTGGATTCTGGATCGAGAAAAAAGTGCCATGAAGCATATTATTGAGAGAATTGGTAATATGTGAGTACGGACAGTGTATTTGATTGTATCAATGTTAAATTTACTCAATTTGATAATTGCACTGATATGTGTTATGATATGGGAATTTCCTTTCTTAGAAGATATGTGCTAAAATATTTGAGAGTAAAGGGCATGATGTCTGCAAATTACTCTCAAATCATTCAGCAAAAATAATTATTATCATATATTTACATACACACACATGTATATGGAGAGAAAGGGAAATAAATTCTCTGTGAGGAAATGTTAACAACTAGCAAATCTAGTTGAAGGAAATATAAGGATCTTTTTATTATTCTTGCAACTTCTCTGGAACTCTGAAATTATTTCAAACTAAAAAGCTTGAAAATTAAGACTGATAAACAGAGCTGTTTCCATCAGCTTACACCAGGCCAGGCCCACAGACACAGGACACAGCAAGAAGACAGAGAAGCTCCCTAAGAGCGAAGTCCACCCTCCCTATGCCCACAGGATCACTCAGCCGCTTCGCCCTGCAGTGGTCTGGCATAGCCATGCCCAGAGACAGTGCTGAAGCCCGGGGCATGGGGACAGAGGCAGCATCGTCCCCCTGTTACACAGGCTCACAAACTCAGAGTTAGCCTCAACCTTCTGTCACTCTCATCCCCAAAGCCAGGCACAAAATCCTGTCAGTCCTACCTCAGCTTTCTGATGTGCTTTCGAGGCTACTTAGATCAGGTTCCGACCTAGCTCTCTTGCCTAGGATCCTGGGTCATTGGGTCCCACCAGCTCACACACATGGCTCCAGACCTGTTTGCTCCCTGTTCCCAGTCACGCTCCGCCCTCCCCTGCCTGTATTCATCACAAATGTCAAGACCCCCTAGCCTAGACTGTCTTCTTGAAGGACACAAGAGTGCTCGGGGGCTCAGGAATTGAACTGAGTACCCAGGGAGGGGAGTTTATTCCATATTGGGCTTCTCACAGCCACTGGACAAACACCTTGTGCCTCAGTTTCCTCCCGTCGTATCTGTGCACCCTCCTCTTACTCAACCCCCACCCACGATGCCCCTTGAAGAACCGCTGACCTAAAATGCAGGCTCTAAATCTCAAAGCACCTTAGACTCCAAGGTTGGAGAAAGAGGGGGAGCAGCCCTCCACTGAGTTCCCCCCAAGTAAACATGAGATGGCTCGGCACCCAGCTGACAGCTTCCAGTTTGCTGTGGAGCTTCCTAATATTGTCTCCTTCTCCCCGCTTCCCCACGCCCTGCCCCTAGCCAATATTACCCTAATAATTCTCAGGTACCCATGGCCTCTGGGCTGCTGGAGGAGCTGAGTGACAAGGGACCAGGCCACGAAGGCAAAGCCTCTGTCCTGATTGTTGGCCTGCCCTCCCTTCCTCTGTGCTCCACTTTTCTCCCTGACAGGGAGCAATCTGTCCGTCTCTGAGCTCCAGAACCACCCAACTTCCTTGTGAAACACAAGCCCAGAGGCCACTTCTCCTCTCTGCTGGTAATCGCACCAAATTAGAGGGTGTTTCCTTTGTCCTTCTCATAGTCAAGGGGAAGACAGTTTCTGCCCACTATACAGAAAGTTAAACTGAAGCCAGTGGAAAGGCATCTCCTTGCCCAAGGCTTCCTGGATTATTGGTGGTGTGGCCCGGTGCTCTGCTCAAGGACCTCCCAACCCACCACCAGCCTGTCCTGTCTGACTTAGCCTGTCAGGAGCTGCTCAGAGTCCCAGTCCCGGATGACCACATAAGCAGTACAATCTAGAGGCTCTGGGCTCTGATCTCCCTGAGGGCCACCGCCACTAGTCCATGCCAGTCCCCACCCCATGACAGGCTGGGCCTCCTTACCTTGGCCCTGGTACCTCTTGGGGAGCAGGAGAAGTATGAGGGCAAGAGCTTGTCCCAACATCCCCAAAGGACAGAGGGGCCAGGCTGGCTCGTATCCCACCAGATGCTCTGCTGTGCACAGGCTCAGCAGTTGCCAGTCAGCAGGAGAGTGACAGGGAGCAGAACTGTCTGTCTGGCCACAATTTCCTCAACTTGAGTCTGTTCTCATCGGCTGAGAGCTAACAAGGCTGCTGAGGAAGCCCCAGTCCCTGGACTTGGTCTGACAGTTCCCACAAACTGAATTTGCAGGGTTTGCCTCAAGTGGGCGGGTGCTCGGAGTTCACAGTGACTCACAAAACCAGCTTCAAAATCTTGTCCTTCGCTCAGCCCCAGCCCGTTGCTTCATTCAAAGGACGGATGCCTAAGAAATGTTCCTATTTTCTCCATCCTACTGGGAATATGAAGAAAACTACGTGGGGACCAAACAGCCATTATCTTAGATTGTCTCAGTCCAACTGACAGTGTGAAGCTGGAGGGGAGAGAGGGTGAGGAGGGTGTGGTGTGAGAAGTGGAACCCTCGATAACTGGGTGAAATGTTGAAGGAGAGGAGTGGCTGGGAGACATAGGAGGAGGCCCAAAGATGGGGGACGCTAGACAAGCCTAACAGACCTGGGGATTCTCTGCAAGTCAATATTAAAGTTTGAGCACATGCAAATTAAGATTGTTTCTTAAGAATTTGTTTTTGCTCTAGTTTCCTAATCGTACTTCTAAATTCCCTCCCTTCCTGTTTTTCTACTTTCCCTTGGTAGTTCTCTATTCCTTTTCTTGCCTTCTCTCACCTAGACAGAATGTAGACCCATTTTTGCTGTCTTCTCACATCTACACTTCAGCTCCACCCTCCAGAAAGGCCAGGTGGCTTTAGACTCTCCTCACACCCCCATGGAGGGGTGGAGGCAGTGGCATCCCGCCTTCTACGGAATGCACTTGCTTTGAGGCCATATCCCAGGGCTCTGTGCCTTCTTCTTTCTTCTCCTTTCCCCTTAGCAAATAATTTCAGTTCCCTTCAGGTCAGCCCTTCTTCTCTTTATCCATCTTTTGATCCATTTCCAGTCACCTTGTCTGAAGATGGGCTGAGGGGAGGCAGACAGAGAGCCTCGGCAGCCAATGAAGGCAGTGATACCGACCCTGATGTCAGTTTCCCCACATTAAACCCAGCATATATGGGGTTAAAACCAAGACACTCATTCCCTGCTTGCCCTCTGGTTTCCTGGCTCCAGAATCCACTATCCTCCATGGAGACAGACACCGTCAAGGACAAGCACCTGGATTATCTCCTCCCCGCAAAGAGATACAGGCTGGTGGGAAAGCTGCTGACCAGCAAGGCCGTATGCCCCCCTCCCCTATCTAAAACCCCAAATAAAAACCCTTCTTTTTAGCTTTTTGGGGAGTTTGGGATTTCAGCGTTAGCTGCCCTCTCTCCTTGCTCAGCGCTGTGCAAAAATAAACTTCCTACTTTCTTCCACCACACCCAGTGTCTGCGATTGGCTTGCTGCACAATGGGTGAGCGAACTCACTTCAAGTTCGGTATCAGCAGCAGTGATGTTCCAGACACAGCACTGGATTAGGAGTCAAAGATATAGACTTGAGTCCCAGTTCAGTGACTCACGACCTGTGGGATCCTGGCCAAGTTACTTTCCAAGCCTGTGGGGTCAATAATACTCCCCTTCTTCACAAGGTAGTTTTCAGGATCAAATTAAAAACTGTACCTGAGATTATGCATGGAAAAGACTCTAGACATAGGAAAGATTTCTATTTGGTTTTTCAAACGTAGCCCTACATAGCTTCTTCCAGTTGACCTAATGGTTATCAACTCTTCTCTTCTTTGTCTCCTCCCAAGAGGCAGCCCTCAATTCTGGGGAGTTTCCTTAGAGTTGCTGTGGCCATGCCCGTGACCTTGAGAAATGGTACTCAAGATGTGATGCAACAAGGTAGCATAAATTTCCTTCTATGAAAGATGGAGGACAAGGTCCAACCGTTCAAAGCAACTAATGAACCATATGAATTAGGAATCTGATCTTGACCCCAAAACCAGCTCTATCTTCTTCCCGCTAGTCATATGGATGACCCACCATCCCCTAGAAACTGAACTGGGAGCCAAGATACCACTTTGTGTCTTGTGGTCCTTAACATAATCTACTGCATAATAACTGCTGTTTGTTCTACACCCTGCCTTGCTGACCCTGAGCTCTTCAACATGAGATCTGTGATCTCCTTAGCTTAGTGTTTCCAGAGCCTGGCCCAGTGCCTGGTTCTTCATAGTTAGTTATAGATTATTGAGCTCTGAAGGAATCAATGAATTCCTGAGAGAAAGCATTTCCATTCTCCCTGAGATATACTCATAAGCTAAGTCACCATGGTCCCTGCCTTCCTAGAGTTTATATCTTGTCCTGCAGGATCCTTGTACAAAAAGCCCTTCGTGCAATTCAGCCACTTTAACATAAAGACCCAAGACCCTACACAGTCCACATAAACTCAGAGACTCCTGTGGCCCTATTTCCCAATGCACATTCCCCAGGGCTCTCTAAGTCTGGTACTCTTAAAGATCAGTGGCCATCCAGGAATTAAAGATTCATCAACCCCCACTCTCTCATCCTTCCTTTCCCCAAATCGTATTTTCACCATGTTTCACTGAGTCAAGGTCATTCTAGTTATCTCAGCTGCAAAGTTCACAAATCCCCCAAACCACCCACTTTTGAGATTTATTGTAAGTTTGGGGTTCCTAAGACTACCTTTAGCTTTGATAATTCACTGGAAGTCTTTTTAACAGTAATCATTAACATGTTAAATACATATGCCCTTTGACCTACTAATACCTCCTCTTTGAAATAATCCAACAGAAATACTCTCACTAATGCACCAAAAATACTTTCAAAAATGCCCAAAGAGAAGCAAGTTTCTTCCTTACAGCACGGTCAAGTAAAAAATCAGAAATAACCTAAATGTTAATCAGTAGAAGACAATTTTAAAAATATGGTGTATTCTTTTTACATTACAGTGTATCAAGACGTCTTTAAAAACAGTAAGATAAATGTATACATATTATATGAAAATAGTTCTAAGACATTTACAAAACAATGTACATAATATAGTTGTATTTAGGTGGACAGAGCTAAGTGTGTGTGTATTTATGTTCTCGGAATGGTTATAAATGCAGAGAAACATGCCAGGGAAAAAATTGTTCACGATGGTACCCTTTAGATAAGGAATTTTGAGGAGGGGTGAGTGAGAGAGTGACTTTTACTTTTTATTCCACATACACTTCTATTCAGAACTTTTTACAATGACTGTATTATGTGTGTGATGATTTAAAATATCAGATCTTGAAGTTCCCGGGTTTTCAACTACGTAACTTAAGATCAATCCATCAGTCAGAGCTTTCCAGAGAAACAAAATCAATAAGAGATACATAAACATAGAAAGACAGATGAAGACGGAGATAGAGATAAAGAGACTTATTATAAACAATTGGCTCAAGAAATTATGGAGGCTGGCAAATCCAAAATCTGCAAAGTCAATGTCTCAGCCATTAGGCAGGAGAATTCTCTATTACTCCAGGGAGGGTAAACCTTTCTGTTCTGTTCAGGCCTTGAACTGGTTGGATAAGCCCCTTCCACCTTGGGAAGGACAATCTGCTTTACTCAGTCTACTGACTTAAATGTTAATCTCATCCAAAAATACTCTCACAGAAACACTCAGAATAATGTTGAACCAAATATCCAGGTGTCCTGCAGCCCAGTCAAGTTGACATATAAAATTAACCATCACACTCAATGACCAAACAATCATTGTGATTAATCTATTTATGGACTGGTTTTAAGAAAACAAAACTTTGTAATCCAAATATGTTATTCAAGTGAATTGCTGCAACAGTTTTTAGAAATAATAATCCATTTTTGTTTTTTTAATAATAAGTTTTAATTTTAAAATTCGATTAAATTTAAAAATATCCTTACCCTTTGACACAGCATTGCCCAGTGTTCTGAGTTCAAGTATCATCTCACTAAGCAGTCTGCCCTTTCTGCTTCTTTAGAAAAAGTGAAATACGCAAATCCAGCTCAGAACATTGATTTTTGCTTCAGCCTATCAGATTTTGGAGCCCCACATTCCCCACGTGGTTGTCCTCACAGCTGTTAATCTTAGAACTCTGAAGGATGTAAGTCATGGTGTGGTCTCAATCTCCAAAGTTAGCATTGTAGTCACTAGTTGTGGGGCTGAGTGGTCGGTGATAATGAGGCCGAGGAAGAGGATGAAAGTTTGAGGGTTGCAGAACAAGAAAAATGTTTGAGCCTGCTGGAGGGGAAACCAGGGAGAACGAGTCACGCTAAAAGGTGGTGGGGAAGGAAAGGAGGCAGGAGAAAGGTTCACGACTCTAGGGAGTATGGAGCCTGAGTTGGTACTGGATATGGGGCCATGGAACAAGGGACCTCTAAAGCTTAGAGAAAGATCCAGTGTTTACAAGGACCTCAAGAAGAAAGGGTAAGAATAATGGGTGACAAAAAATTGAGTCCTCATTATGTACCAGACACGCCCATGAATTATCTCATTGCTCACAACCACCTTGAAAGATAAGTACCATTGGTGTCCCCATTTTTCAGATGAGAAAACCAAGTTTCAGGTAGAGCTGGGATGTGAACCCTGGACTGAGTTCAAAGCCTGAACTATTAAGTATGCAAACAAGTAACCACATCAAGAAAACTACTTGAAAATAAGAATGACTTTTATACATTCCTACTGAGAGAGGCCGGTAAAGGGAAGAAAAATATAGGAGTGGGAAGCCTAGAGAAGTTTGCCATCTTGCAGGCTTCTGGAAGGGCTTCCTAAATGCAATGGACCTACAGTATTGATAAACAGGAGTAATGATGCCCACTGCTAGAAGCCATGTCTCTCAGCCTTGCTGAGAATGTCCACCAGAAGTATAGAAAACTCCTTGGGGCCTGTTGATGAAATGCAAGTGTGAATCCCAGAGCCGGTGATGACAGCCAAGCTGGATGGAGTTCCAGACTTGCTTCCTGAGGACCCAGCTCCACAATTTAGAAGAGATGCCAGGCCAAGATGCAAAATGAAACTATGCAATTGGCATCAAGGAGACACAGCAGTGTAACTCCCAGTGAAAACTTAGGGACTCCAGGTCTAGGAGGTGGTGGATATGCATCATCTCCTGAAGTTCCATAACCAATGAGTGATGCAAAACTTCTATCTTTGATCAGCAAATGTCTGAGCAATCTGTGAGCATCCTTTCCTGGGTGCAGGCTCATCCTGGAGAATGGCAAGGAGATTGGCTATAAAAGGGGGATTGGAAAGGGTTTTCAAGGATGGCTGATAAGCAACCAATGAGATGGGAAATTCTGCTTTGGGATTTCAGGAAAAAAGAAAAGATTCTCATTTGAAACTGTATGGGAAAAAGAAATCAGCAGACACCAAAGAGAATACATTGCCTTTATTTCCCACCCATCTGAATATGGCCTGTGTTCCTGTTGGAATGAATCTGTGACTGGGCTTTTAACAAGCAAAGCCATTATTCTAGGCCTTTTCCTGTCTCTCTTTCTCTGAAAGGCAAAAAAACTGCTTCCCCTTCTATGTATATTTCTCCCCCTTGAACTTTCACTTGCCAGAAGAGAATCAGCCAGTTATTGTTTATTTATTGGCTGTGATGACTTTCAGGTTCAGGTTAAATAGGAGGAATGTGATATTCCCATAAGGAAGCTGGAGCCTCTTAAAACAATACATGGGACACCAAATAACCTCATGGACCCACATCTGAGTCAAGAATCAGGAACCAAAGAGTACAATCCACATCAGGGCTCCTCTCAGAATTTCCACGTAACAAGGATTCTGCTCCTCCAGTCTCAGCATGGAGAAACAGCTCCATCGGTGCAGAGAAGCAGAGCCATCTCTCTGACACCAGTGATGTGGGGTAGGAAACAGGGATCAATCTCTGCTTCCCTGTGCCGGAACAAGCTGCTTCTGCATGAGAAACCAATGAAGGAGTTTTCCAAATTGCAGGAGAAATGCATCAATTAATTGCCTTATACAAGTGAAATAAATATAAATTTGTCTTATACAGCAGTATCTTATACATAGTGTAAGTCAGAATCTGATTTAGTGTCAAATTATATACTGAGATTTTTATATCTGATTTAACAATATATCAAAGTGTTTTGGGAAAAAGAAAAAAGGAAACATAATGACTTCTAGGTGCCCTGCCACCTAGTTTGTGAATTACATCTATTTTGTGAATTATAAATATAGAAATATAGAATTTATAGATCTTATAAATATAGAAGATCAAATTTTAGGCTTTAATGATAAGGTAATTTGTGCAAGCCAATGTTCCCTTTAATTTTTTAAGTTGTGCTACATTGGCACTTCTAAGAACAAGTGCAAGTGATGAAAGTTTAGTATTGTGATCAGAAACTTAAAATCAACTTGTCATTTTAATGACATGAACATTCTCAACTAACCACAAAGGAAATTGTTTTGACAAGGCAAAACTTCATTCTGCAGGATTTTTTTCTATTTCCTATTGTTGGGTGTCTGTCATGTGTAATCCATATCAGTGCTGACAGTTTCCCTGATTCTGTGTGTGGTAAAATCTACCACACAGGTTGCACACGTCCACACACCCACTCACTGGACCACAAGAGATGAAGAGCCTAGATTGGATTTCCCGTGCCCCAAAGAGTTCCCCTTTTTCTTGCCCTGTCCCACCTCCCTTCACGACTTCCATATAACGTTCTATGAGTCTTTCTGGCGGATCCTGTTCTAGTTGCCTCTGGTGATTCCTTAGCACATCTGTGTGCTCTCTTCTTGTGAGCATAGAGCCTTGGGGATCTCACGCTTTGACCTCCGCTTGCTCCACTCTCTGCCCTATACTTCTTTCCTGTCTTCCATCCCAGCCAGCACAATCCAGCACAGGCAACAGCAGTCAGATGCACCGTTAAATGTCTAAAAGTGCATCAGCCTCATTCTAACTGATGCTTTCAAAGCATCATTTCAGATTTATAAGTCCTTAGCAAAGACTTTGGTTGCCTTGTGTTTTAATTCTATTAATAATTCTCAGCTTACATCAAAAGCCAACTTTTGGGTCTTAGCTTCTGGAAATTTTACTCTCATTCCCTTCCTCAAGTCTCAAAGGTACCATTTTATCTTTCACATCCAGCTCCCCTATCTTTTCTCAATGCGTTGGTTCTTCCTGCCTTGTTCTTCTTTCTGCTCTTAGTTTGTCACATCTTTAAAAATCTGCTTTTTTTTCCTGGCTGCAGTCCAGTTGCCAATTCTGCAAACACATTTCTTTTGAGCACGGTAGCACCTGTCATATATCTTACATACTTTTTTGTATACATGTATATAGTGACACAAAGTACATGTATCTTTCAAAAGTAGTCTCTTGAGCACTTAATTCCATAAAACCTTTCACCCCACTTGAGGGAAGAAAAAAAAAGTTGGAATTCCATCAGGCTGAACTTTTAGATACTTTAGAACTTTTAGAAATAATATGAGCAATATGTGGTGCTTAATGAAAGACTGTGGAGTTTCCTATTTTTCTATTATTGCAACCATTAGTGGCTTTCCAAGCCTTAGTTGTGTATTTGCCTCATGAAAAGTGAAGCCTGCTCGGTTCCTCCCAGAAGAAGCAGTGCAGAGAAATCATGCAAGAGATCATGGAAGCATAGGCTTGGTAGATGAGTCATTTTTCCCATTCTTTAGGGAATTTGCTGTAGGATCCCACAGTTATTCACTTCCTTGAAATTTCACGATAATGTGAGCAAGAGAGATTGTCATCCTTTCACTTTTTTTCTCAACTTTCTTATGGTCCCAAGAAGATTTCAAGCTTTGTTCCATGTATTTGGCATGTCCATTACCAACAGTTTTACCCAATTTTGTCTCTCCGAGTCATGAAAATCCTGAGGAATGTGGACTGGACTGATCTAAAAATCAGAGTTTTTCAGAGTAAAGCTCAGCTATTTCCAGCAAAAGGTCCTGAGCACAGGAAATATCAGTACCTAATGCACATTATAACACCTTTCTCATTTCCTGAGACTATGCTAATCTTAAAAGAAAAGGTTGAAAATTCTTTAACATTGAGAACTTTTGTTCCTCAAAAGATACCATCAATACAGCAAAAATAAAAGATGCACACTGAGAGAACATATTTGCCACACATATAACCAACAAAGGATTGGCATCAATTGGTGATAATATATAAAGAAATTTTACTGATGAATCAATTGATAAGAAGAAAAAGATAAACATCTAATAAAAAATTTCACAAAATATATGATCAAGCATTTCACACAAAACCCTCCACATATAGCCAGTAAACACATGAAGAGATATTCAGTCTCACTAAGAATGGAGAAATGCGAATTAAGAGCATTTAATTTGGAAAAATAAAGTCTGATAACACTAAGTTTTAAGGTGGATATGTAGTGATTGGAATGGTTATATATTGCTTTGGGGATGTAAATTGGTACAATTTATTTTTGGAAAAAATGATATCTTGTAAAGTTGAATATTCATAAACTCTAATGATCCATCAATTTGAATTCTAGTCATATACTCAAGAAAACTTCAGCACATGCGTACCTGGAGACACTTATAACAATATTCCTAGCAGCATGGTCCTTAATTGGGAAAAAAAAATCCTGGAAACAAAACAAATGCTCAATAACAAATGAGATAGTAAGAAACATAAACGGTGGTGTAGTCACATAATGGAATATCCATAGCCATGAAAATGGATGCATGGATGTGCAACAGCATAGAAGAATTGCAGTTACATAATATCATAGGAAAAAGCATGTCCCAAAAGACAACATTTAATATGATAGTATCTTTATATAGTCTGAAAACAGAGAAATTAATGTACCATTTAGGCATAAGTGTGACGTGCGAGCATGTGTGTGTGATTGTTAAAAAGTAATTTAAACAAACAACAGACGATAAACAGAGATTCAGACAATGGCTGCTTCTGAGGAAGAAAGCAAGGGTGGAGTGATGTCAGGGAGTTCATGGGTAGGTGTAGGTTATTAATAACATCCTAGCTGTAGGGTTATATAGTGGTTTATAAGTGTCCACTGCATTTCAAAAGGAAGGAGAGAAAGAGGTGGGGGAGGGAGACAGGAAGGAAGGAAGTGAGAGATGACTGACCTCGCTTCTATGCATTCCTGCTGTTTGTTGCAACCATAGACAAATGACCACTCATAGCATTTCATCATGAAACTTCTCAGGTAAACATTAGCATTGTTCACTGTGATTCAATTGTCCTCCTTTTGGAGGCACATAGAACACTGTGCTTCTTCTGTCTGAAGTTAAGCAGAGCCATGTGACTTGGTCTAGCCAAGAAACGTAAGCAGGAAGTGTCACTTTCAGGCTGAAATCTTGACAAGGCAGGGCAGGAGTCAAGGTACTCCTTTTCCAGCTTCAGGAAATATCTAAAATAGGCAGCACTGGCTTGTTGGTATGTTTATAGGTGATGAAGAAACTGACATTAGAGGTTAGAAATATGGCGCTTCTGTGTTATGGTGGCATGAAAAATGTGAAATCCATTGCCTGTGGTCTCAGGAAGTATGTTATAAACCTACTGCACTTGAGCTCTAAGAGAAGACATTAGTGAAACAATGTCAGCCCTGTGAGCCAGCTGCCTTGGCTGCCTTTGCTAATATGTTACAAAAGAGACGACCTTGAGAAAAAAGATGATCTGTTTTGCAGGCAGGAATGAAAGGAATACTGACTCTGTGACTTCAGCAGGTAAACGATATGGAAAAATTTCCTTGATAAAACATCTTCGATCAGGCCACACACACACACATATTCACATAAGCACTATATGTATATATGTATGAATACAACTCCCCAAATCCTTCTCTCCATCCATGTCAGTCAACAACGAGTATTTACTATTTGGTGTCTCAGACATGCAACATAGTGACATAGTGACACAGATACAACCTAGCAGCTGAGGGAGCTGAGAAAGATTGTTCCTACACTACATATCAAACTTCTTACATTTGACTAGCAAAATTTAGGGGAACAAAACAGTAAATTTTAAAATTATATTTACATTTAATAATATTCCAGATGTTCGTTCCTTGGGGGTTAACACAGGGCTTTATCCTCTGCCGAATACTGATTCGATACTATCGAGGCTACATGGCCAAAACGTACACTCAGTGACTTCTACCGAAAAGGTGTGTAACTGCTGGGTCAGACCTCTGGCAGTCCTGAAACCCGGGCCTGGCAGGGAGTTGTTGTGATTGCAACACAGGTTTGCCATGTCCTGATGCTCTGAAATACAGCACTGTTATAAGTTCCAAAATAATATTTGGGGTATAATAACATATGTTAGTGTTTTTGAAAAGTATGAAATCTGAATCAGTACATCTTAATATATATCCAGAGAGGTACATTCTGCAAAATTTCAAACTGAATAAAACTGCATTCCTTAAAAATATTTCACTATATCCATCCCTTGCTTAAAAGCCTATCATGGTTTTACCCCAGGAAATACACCGGAATTTCAATCTTGAAAAATATCATGGTGTACTGGAATACTGAAAGCGTGTTTTGTAATCACAACATTCCGGTGGCAGGCCCAGATTTTAGGCTTGGTTCTGGTCTATTCCTGCCATTGTTGTGTTGTTTTTAGTTCTTACTCCTAGACATCTGAATACTCTTTTCTCGTGTTAATCCATCTGGACCTATTGAGTTATTTGATTCATCTGAGGTGGGCAGAAGGAAGACCAAAATCTTTGGGACTGGTGGAAAGAAGCTCCTGGTGGAAGAGATGAGGAGAAGAAAAAAGAAAGGCATAAAATAGGAGGTCTAGTGAGTAGTTGTAAATCATGTTATCATAAAACAAACACTGAGTGAGCTCTGAACTCACATGAGTGCCTTGACCCAGTACCTTGAAATTCTGATTTAAATGTTCCGGTGTGGGGATTGGGTATCTGTATTTTCAAGAGCTCCACTAAGATGCAGCCAGGAATTGGAAGGACTACGTAAGGTCTCAGTCGCCACTATGGAAGTGTCCATGCATGTGACTGCTTCATAGGAGAGCTGAGCATCGGCCAGGGATGAAAGTAGCACTCCTCTCTCAACAGAACTCTTTGTGCAGCCTGGAGAAAACAGAAGAAGAAAAAGATAGACGGATGGGTTAGAAACATGTTCTCTGTGTTGGGAAGAAAGTTTCTCACAGTTTTTATACTAGAAGATACAGAAAGAAAGAAATATTACATAGAAACTCAGTGCACAAAAATGAATACCTCCCCTATTACAAGCAACAGAATTGAGCGCTTTCTTTTCTACTTTTAAAATGAAACCTGCGGTCCAGTACTCACTAAACTGATTTCACAGCTGACTAATTGGTTCAGACTGCAGATTGAAAGAACTATTTTTTATCAAATTTGGCCTTTTGCAAAATCCCAGTAAAGAATCTTAGGTCTCATTCTCCTACGCTGATCCTTTTTCACGCTCTTCTTTACGCTGGCACACAGTGTGAAGAGAGACTCTTCTCTCAGGAGAAGTTGGAAAAAAAAGTGAGGAGACTGTAATATAACTAAAACTAATGCTTTTTCACTTTCACTTCAGAGTTTTGTGGGTCATCTATTGAGAATATTCCTAGATATAGTGTCAGGTGCATCCTGGCATGAAATCACCTTCAAAGAATGCTGGTGTCCCTGGGACGAAAATGAGTGGGGCCCTAGTTACACTCCTTGCTCTCTTCTTGCTAATTCCATTTTGAGTTTCTCCTTTTGAGGTTCTTTCCTCAGTCCCTTTGGAGAAGAATTTCTCTGTAAAGGCTTACTCCTTCCTAGCTAAGGTGACCCAACAGCATCTACTCCTGTTGACTCCTCCAGATCAGAACCTTTCCTCTCACCTTCCCCAAATGGATGGAAAGGGCCTGAGGCCTGGGTTCCAGGGCCAGGGTGGTCAATAACAGGTCAAGTGGCTTCCCTTAGTCCTTAGCCCCTTGGCAGCACAACTCCTCAACTGTAAAATGTGGACTTGGATATATTCTGAGGTCCCAGTTGGCCCTCACATTCTAGGACTCTCCCATGCCTGCCCCTCCTCCTCAGAGCACTGGGATGTGGAGTTAAAGAGGGTGTGCTTCTCTGCCAAGGGTCCTCTCATTCCAACAGCAGTCTGTTTCTGAATGTGGGGGATGGATGCTAAGCACATCCCTCCCTGGGAGGGGTGGGAAAGCCATCACTTTGCTGCAGACTAAGGGGCTTCAGGAGTGAAGTGGCTGCTGAAGAAAGGCTGGTAGGGGTCTGGCTAAGGCTCTGCAGCTGCTCTGAGCTGGGATGTCACCAGGCTCCTGGTGGGGTGAGGACAGGGTGTCCCTCGATGCTGCACCACAGCCTGGATGGAAGTGCAGGGAGGTGTTTCTTCTACCTTGTGGCTCTCACTTTCCCCTTCAGCAGCCTGTGCTCCTCCTTCAGCTCCTCCCCTCAACAGGAGCTCAGCGTCCTGCTGGCCTCTGTCGCCACATAGCCATCCCTCCAGGCTCAGCTATCAGCAGGACCTGACAAAGACTCACATTGGATTTTTTTCCCTCTGTCTCTGTCACATATCAAGTACTTGCGGAACTGAGAAAAGATATTGCTGATTTGAAAGAACCTGCATCATAAAAAGTAGCTTTTCTGCTTGATGAAAAATCTAAAACAGCAAATCAAGCCCAAACAGAACCGTGAAGGGATCCTTTGCTGAGAATCAACATCACAACCACAAAATACTCTTCTTTTTTTGTTTTTTTAATCACCCAAAGGCCATAGTTTACATTAGGGTCTACTCTTGGTGTTGCATAGTCTGTGGGCTTTGAAAAATATATGACATGGATCCACCGTTATAGTTTCATACAGAATAGTTTCACTGTTCTAAGAATCCTCTGCGCTCTGCCTATTCACCCCCCCTCCCCTCAAACTGTGACAACCACTGACCCTTTTACTGTCTCCATAGTTTTGCCTTTTCCAGAATGTCCTATAGTTGAAATTACACAGTTTGTAGCCTTTTCAGATTGGCTTCTGTCACTTAATAACATGTACTTAAGGAACCAGGAGCAACTGGCAGAAGACAACATGACAAAGCGGGCGTTCTGTGCCACCAGCTGGGCTGTGCAAAGAGCAGACAGCACTAACTATGCAGTGCTCTTGCTGACAATGTTCAGCCTGAATTCAGTCATGAGGTAGTTCTGAGACAAGTGCAGAATTTACACCACTGAACAAGACAACTGGCCTCACCTCTACAAACAAGGTAATGTCACTGCCACCTAAAATAGCAAAAGTTTTTTGGTTCAAAAGGACTAAAGAAAGCTTTTTGGTTGTTTAGAACCCAAAAAGTCTCTTGCCCTTTTTGTCATCTTATTTGGGTGACATTGACTGTTTGAAGAAAGACAAACAGTCTACATTGTGTACTTGTCTGACCACTTCCTCATGACTAAGCTCAGGCCGACCCTCTCGCCAAGAGCCCTACGTAGTTAGTGCTGGGTGCTTCCTAGTGGAGCCCACCTGGAGACCAAGAATGTCCGGTGTGTCCACCTCTGTGACTGCCGTACTAGCATGGGTCACGTTGTTATGGAGGGGCCTACGAGATCTGTTCATTGTAAGGGCACATTTTTTCCTTTCTATAATGAGTAAGTAATTTGGTGAGTGGTACTTTGAGAGTGTGTGAATATCCTCTTTTCTAAAGATCTTTCTCTAAAAATTTTACCATCCATTAATGACCCCTCCTGTGTGTCAATTATCATATTCGTATTTGTACATTGGAAATTTTCTAATTCAGTCTTTCCCATAAACATGTATTTGCTGGCATTGTACCCTGAAAAAGAACATTACCACCCCCTTCCATAGCATTAAACTTTTTGTTTTGACTATCACTGTGGACTCATGTATTTTTTAAATTCAGTGTTATAAATCATTATCATCATGAATCATTGGGTGAATACAAATATAAATTAATAAAAATATTCTTTCTCTTCTTCATATTTATATCCCAAACTCACCCATATCTTTTGGCCTATATTAACCATGCACAGTAGATTGTATTTACTATATTTCTTTCTCTACCTTTTTTTTTCTAGAGAACATGTGATTTCTCGATTCATTGTAATGTTTTTATACAGAATATAGACTATCTTAATTGATTTGTATTGAGAAAATGGTTCCCATTGTACAAGCAACTCAAAAATAAATCATCACTCTGCAAACTAGCTTTTCGCCACTGAGGAAGTTCTGGCTAGGACCTCAGAGATGTTTAATAAGCTTGATACATAATTACTCAATGTATGACATTGGTATTAAGGATATTTTTAATAGCACTTGAAATCATTGCAATATGACTTTAGGCAAGTCTCTTAACTTTTATTAGGTTTCAATGACCTCAGTTTAAGAAGCATCTGGATAACTTTTTTTCCTGCGACAGAATATGCTTTTGAGCTCCCTCACACAGCAACATCATCCTGCAGTTTGTATGGGGGTGTGATGGAGGTGGGGTCCCAACTTTGAAAAGTCATCTGCCCGGTCCTTCCTTCACTCAGTCATGAAAGCTTAATGGAACACGTGGAGGTTGTGGCCATCGTCACCCTTGTGAAACCACCAGCCTAGACAATCCCAGCAGAGTTACAGAGACACACACATCAGGAGGACGTCCCACATTTCAGCCTCACCAACCGTGGGTAGGATGTACGTTAGGAGATGACTCTGTCTTGTGCCACACCTCTCTTCCTGACCCCAGATGCTGTGCCACTAAACACCACTGTACATGTGTGGCGTATATTCTTTCTGCGCCTGGTCAGGGCCTGTATTTTCCCACATACTTCAGACAAACACAAACATAGGTCACTGGTGTGTACCTACACAGGCAGATCCGGCAACACTGTTGCACAGAAACTGCCCTTCCATCCACTCCTGTTGAATATATTGCTTGTCCAAAGGCAGATACAATTACATCATCTGATTTACTACATGTATTCATGCAGATATATGTGAAATTTTTATATGCCTTTGACAAGTAGAAGAGATCCTATGGAACTGTAATGAAACTCGTAAGTTACATACACAGAATTCAATTTTTATAGAAAGTAAAAATCAAAACAAACTACACATATCAACGGAAGTTGAAGTAAGTAGACGGAGATGCCAAAATTCACTTCAAGTTATATGAAACCCAAAATGTTGCTGTGGGGGGAAATGGAGTCAACATTATATGGGATATGTTAAGAATAACACTAACAGGTGGTTGGGATAGATATCTTTGGTTGAATTAACTTATCACAAGCTAAGTAGAGTATATTCTCAAATTGACTCCACACTCTCAAAGGGAATGAAAAATTGGTAGAGAGTAAAAGAAAAACGAGTAAAGTTTTACATAATTCTTTGAGGAAAAGCATCGAGGACAATTCAAATTGAAACAGATTGATGCATGACCTCAATAGATGCCTCAGTAAAAGAAAGATGCTGAGAAATGTGGCTGCCTCAATGTTTTTCTCTGCACCTCCAAGCCTGAACAAGGAGAAGTTCTCAGATTTGAGAAAGTGTTTGGAAGGATCAGCACAGGGAAGCCAAAAGCTGAAAGGCGCTGAGAAGGATGGTCTCCTTCCTTAGAGACCTTCACAGAGGATCAGAGCAGCCTTGGAGCTCCAGCATAGAGAGCCTTGTGCTTTGTGGTCAGCAACTCTACGGTGGTGTGGGGTCTGATAAAGCTTCCTGACTTACAGATGACCTCATTTTAGGGGACCTTGTTTCCACCAGAAGAGAAGAATCGCAGCCTCTCACCTCCAGCGTTATTAAGAACAACTTTGTTTTCAATAGATCGGTTTGTTGTTCACTTATTTCTCCTCCCACCCACTTTGGGACCCTCCACTTCCTCCTCAAGGCTGTATCTCTCCTTGCCTCCCACCCACAGTCATCTCCAGAGCCCAAATGACTAAGGAAGCAGTTATCCAGACGCCACGCAGTAGGGCTGGCTCTTCTCTTGGGAGCTGCCTTTGTGGGGCCATGTTCAGATGGGGCCTCTTTAGTGACCTGACATCTTTAAACCATTCTTTCCATTCAGCTCATCCACATGGATCTGGAGAAAACTGGGTCATTGATAAGATGCCTCATGCATCTCTTCCTCATCTCTTTCCATAGAAGAGGCAGTAACTATGCTCTTCCAAGAAAATATTCTGGGGGCCAGCCTGGTGGCGTAGTGGTTAAGTTCGCATGCTCCGTTTCATCTGCCCGGGGTTCACAGGTTCAGATCCTGGGTGCAGACATACACATCACTCATCAGGCCATGCTATGGAAGCATCCCACAGACAAAAGAGAGGAAGACTGGCACAGATGTTAAGCTCAGGGTGAATCTTCCTTAAGCAAGATTGGCAATGGAGGTAACCTCAGGGCCAATCTTCCTCAACAACAACAACAAAAATCCTCCCCTGAGTGCTGAGAACCTCCAGCAGTAAGATGAGAAGAGATAAACCAGAGCTGGACAGAAAGAGCTAAAGGTTCAGATGGAGGAATCTACTCTGGGCCCTCCCGGTAGGATCCCTTCTCTGAAGGAGCGAAGCTTCCTGCCAGAAGCCACCAGGGACAAAGGACTTGCACTACAACTGCTGAGTCCTTCTCCCTTGTTTGGTTTGCTGTATAGGTCTTTACTTTCAGGTAAAATTCACTATACATGCACACCAAGTACATAATTCACATTATAACTTTTGAGGGCCCTGGGCACTTTGTCTTCATGGGTCCCTTCATGCATAAACCATTAAAAAGTATATTCTACCACTGTTGGTATAAAAAAATGTATTATTACTATTATATGTTAAAACATTGTCTTTGACCTAAAAGAACACTGCTTTTCATCTGATTTTAAAATAAATTCAAACATTTTCCTGTGCCTCTGGTGTGGATCCCTATGGCCCCCTGTGTGCCATCATGAGATGGAGGAGGAAGGGGAGGGGGTGGAGAGGGAGGATGTGGGAAGAGTAGGAGGGGCAGAGGAGGAGGAAGAGGGGCAAAAGGAAGAGGAAGCAGAAGAGGATGGAGAGCTCAATGCCAAGGAGATGCAATTCCCTGGCCCCAGAATGGCAGCCCCTGTCTCTCTGGAACTCCCCCTTACCAGATTCTGCACACCACCACCACCCCCCCCCCCCCGCCCCCGACTCTGGTCTCTCTTCCTCCAGCCTCCCTTCTACCCACAGGAGCAGCCTCTCATTCCTCGTCCCACGCCCTGATCCTGAGGATTCTTTCCTTTTCCACTCAGTCTCCCCAAGCTTAGGCCCAAGTCCTTCACCCAGAGCAGGACTGTCCCCTCCCAACCACCGGCTCTCCAGGCCTTTACGTGCCAACCTTTGTCTTGTGGTTCTGCAGAGTCCAAAGCATAAACACCTCCCAGGAGAAAAGGAAGTGTGGGCCAGGTCTCCTCGTGGAGTCATGGGTCCCCCTGCTGAACTGAATCCAGCCATCCCGGCTCTTTCCAGTTGGATTTGTGAAGATGTCAACATTGAATGAGCGGGGAGAAGGGACACAGAAAACACACTGATGAGTACTTTAACATGTACTCATGGATGTACCTTCCATCTGTATATCCAATACATCACCTGCATTCAGTTTTGTTTTATTCCATTCATATGAATTGGATAATCTGCATGCTTTGCTTTATACATTTTCTTTTCTTTTTTCTTTTTTTCCTCAGAAGTCTTGGATAGGCATAACACAGGACCCCAGAATTTTTGTTGTGTAATCTACCATGCCCAGGACACCTGCACAAGAAGGACCATAGGCTTGTTGTGTGAAAGATCCACAGACTATAAACAACCAAAATGTCCACCATCAATAGAATGGATAACTAAGTTGTGGTCTATTTCATTAGCAACCACAATGGAAGAATCACTGATGATTGTTAAATACATAAGTCTTAGTGAACAAAGCCAGGCAGGAGAGAATATATGCTATATGATTACAGATTAAAATCCAGACCTGTGAGGAGTGTGTAATAAACAAAATTATCAAATATGTGAACAAAGAATGAAACATCATGAAAATAAGGTTGAGGTTACTGCTAAGGCCAGGGAGGGAGATGTTATCAGGAAGAGGCATGTGGGAAGCTTCTGGAAGCCTCGTATGTTTGAGGTATTGATCTAGGTGGGGGTTATGTTAATTTATAGCCATAATTTACATTTTATGCAGCCTTCTGTATATTGTGTTACACAATTAAAGAAAAACTATCATTCTGTCAATGTACATCATGCCAGGAAGCGCAAACTATGCTAAGTGAGCAGTTGGGTTATCTTCATCTGCACAACACTGTGAGGTGTGGGGCACCATTACAGCCATGTGACCCACGAGGAAATCATAGGATGTAGCCCCTTGTCCCAACCAGACCAGTGGTGGCACCAGGACTGGAGGAGGCCATGTCTGACAGAGACAATGCTGGCAACCACAGCGCTGACCTATCGTCCCTGGACCAACAATGGTATCTCTGAGGAGCTTGGAACCCAGTGCATTCTAGAGCCATGGAATGAAGTGTCAAGCTTTTTGGAGTAGAGGTAGGAATAGAGAATTTTCCTACCTCGAGGAGCCTTTCAAAGCAGGAAGTGTGTGTGATAACCATGGCAGAGAAGGGAACTTCCCAGTTACCCCCAGGTATTATGAGGGCCCGTTGGGCAGAGCTCCTCAAGGACAGGATTGCCAGAGCATTCCAAATATCTCAGAGCCATTAGACAAGCAATGCCCAAATGCAGAGGTGAGGGGATGGTGGTCTCCAACAGAAGTCAACAACCTGGGAAAGAACATACAGCCAGAGAAGAGGCAGAACCTACAGAAAATGGCCTGAGGTTCCCAGCAGCCACTTTCTCAGGTGTCCCCAAAAGCTCACCCTCCATGGAAGCACATGGGAGAAACACACACACACTCGCTCTCAGAGCAACAACAAAGGAAAAAACAATAGCTGATGCCAACAGTAGCAAAGCAGCAGACAGTGGAGACAATGGACCTGGCCAAGGCTGTTCTTCTTTAGAGTCTGTGGCAGGCTTTACGCAATATACGGGAGAGAACCTCACTGTCCACAGCAGGGAGTCAGCGGAAGAGCTAGAGTGGTAAATTTGAAAGGAAGGAAGAACAGATGGGGAAGAACCAAAAAGTAGAAAACGGAGCTAGAAGCTCGGGATCAAGGCAGCTCTCCTGGACTCCCAAATAGAATAAAACCCATACACCATAACTCCCCACCACATATTACAAAGTCAATTTGGTAGAGTCAGGAAAATGGCAGAGAGAAGAAAATATGAGGGATAATCGAACCAGCTTACCCTCAGGAAGCACAGCCATTTGGGGGATATCTGGGGAATTTGAAAACTTGCTTTCTGCCGCCCTGGCATACCCTTACATTCCTTACGCCGTCCACTCACCTTCTCTAGAACCACCCCCACCGCCCTGCCCCCTGTAGCCCCCCAGAGCTCCTCTACACAGAACTTGCACTCAAATTCATGCAACAGTCCTTGACTCGGTCCCAGTGGCTCAGGAAGTCTCCTAGAGCAGGAGTAACGGACGTCTAAACAGCTGGCCCCGGAGCCGCGTCATCCACATGAGACACGCTCCACGCAGGACAGCGCCGGCGTTACTTTCCTTCCGGCCCATGCCCCGCCCCCTGCCCACAACTTCCCCGCCCACTCCACCTTCCCAGCCAATGGCGGTCAGCAGACATAACAGGAAGTGACGTCCTCACCCTCCAGGTTTTGGCTGCCTGTAGAAGGTAAGGCCTCCTGTCTGTTGTTTTCTCTTCATCCAGAGATAAACTTTGAAAAAGAGCTCTTGAAAATGAAAAGCACAATAGTAGCGTAAGAACAACAACAACAAAGATTTGCAGGATCATGCCGAGGACGTATGCCAGAGATCAGAGCGAAAATTTTAAGGGACTAAAAGGGGAAGAAAGCTACTCGCAAAAGGCGGGTCTGGTAAGTCCATGTTCGAGGAACAGGATTTCCAGGAACAAAGAGCTGTTACCACAGTCACAAGCTCACCACGGAGAAGGAATTGGGAGCAGCATCCCGCAGTTTAGTGGGAAGAGGCAGGGAGGGAAGGGCCACACACCTTTGTGGCAGGAGACCCCACAGAGCATGCCAAGTCCTCCATGCCTTTGGCCTCGGCTGCTGGGCACCAAAACCAGGTAAAGGCCTTTGCTACAGGATCCAGAGAAAAACATTCTAAAACACTATTTAAATTGGGTGGGATAATGACATCTTTATTTTGATTAATCTCTTTAAGAAATTGACACTTAATTTAATTAATTGTTTTATTGTGGTAACATTAGTTTATAACATCATGTAAATTCCAGGTGTACATCATTATATTTTGACTTCTGTATAGACTGCATCGTGTTCACCACCAAAAGTCTAGTCGCCATCTGTTACCATACACACGTGCCCCTTTACCCTTTTCACCCTCTCTCCATCCTCTTCCCCTCTGGTAACCAACAGTCTGTTCTCTGTATCTATGAGTTTGTTAGTTGTATCTTCCACATATGAGTGAAATCACTTCCTTTTGAATGTGGGTACATGAGAGTACTGTAACTTTGTCACCAACAAAAAATTCCAATTCTTATGATATCACGTTATGGTAGCTATAGATATGTCCACAGGATTCTTGGGCTCTTTCTCTGGAGCTGGCCAAATGTGCCAAGGCAGAAGAGCCCTGGCTGAGGAAGCTTGGGGCTAGAGAGACGTTGTCTAGAGGATCAGTGCCTGCCTTCAGCTGGGTAATCCATGAGCTCCTTCATCTGTTAACTGAAGGGTTGGTGGTTCAAGCCCAGTTGGTCATACTGGGTTTTGACCGATTCCAGGTTCTTTTCAGATCTGCTTGGGCTGCACATTTTCTCTTAACTAGCTTGTCTCTTAACCTTATCCTCAATCTCCGTACTTTAAATCAGACGTGGAAAAATCCTGCTTGAACTTGCAAGGTTCATGTTAGTTACTGAAGGGGCTTGGTAGAAAGAATTTTGTTTTAGGGGTAACAGCAAGTTTTGGAGTTCCAGAGCCTACGTTTCTTACAGACTGTGTGAATAATCTTTCTTCCCAAGGCTGGGTTTTTACAGCTGCTCGTTTCTGGAAACCTGATGTCAATACCCTGAAGTTAAACCATCAGGAAGACACGTCTTATTGAACAAGTTGCATTTTTTATTCTTTGCAGCCAGAAAAAACACACCCCGTGGTCTAACCTATGAAAGGACTTGGGCTTCGGTTGGGTGATTTGGGGAGGATGGGAGGAAGCAGAGTGTGCCCCCTAGTGAATAGTGTGGTCCGCACGGGCAGTTCTATGATTGGAGTAAAGAGGTAACAGTCATTTCCTATGGAAAGAGGAGGGTATTTGGGATTTTGTAGATTGCACAGTGAACTTGCCTTTGTCTGTGCCTGGACAGAATTATGAGATAGCATTGTTTTGTCTCATTTTTATCTAGATTTTGGAGTAATCTTGTGTGAGGCTGATGTTCTACGTCTGAGGTGATTTCTGACAGGAGAACTAAACAGTCAGGCTGTGTGTCAGAGCAGTGCAGCTGGGCAGCATAAGCTATTTTCTATCTCACTGGAAATCCCTAAAATAGAGAAGAAGGCAGAACACTCCAGTCTCACAAGCTGTAGGGGCAAACCTGGCTGGGTAACAGTGTGACTTTGACGAAGTTTCTTGACTTGTCTGTGGCTTGATTTCTCCTTTTAACATGTGTCGGATAGGAGTTCTTCCTGCCTGGTTTGTCCCAGGTTTACATGAGACGTGCGGGTGAAGCGTGGAGCCCAGAGCCTGGCACATAGTGAGTACTCAGCACATAGTAGCTCTTGCCTTCCATCCCTATCAGCATTTCTTTGATCTGCCTTGTTCTTTTGAACAGCTGCGGGCCCTTTCAGCGTGCGGATGGAGCATGACGAGTCAAGGTTCTCCAACTGAGGAACATGAAATTGGTTCCAGTGTTTATTTTTACAAACAGTGCTGCAGTGGACGTGTGTAGATCTGTATTTATACATCTCCATCACCGCCTGTGTAAGTGTTTCTCTAGTATATACTCCTGGAAAGAGAATTGCTCAGTTTAGAAATATGTTTGTTTATTCCTCCCCTGTGGCCTTGCAGCGAAGCTTTACCAATTCATATTCCGAATTATTTAGGAGAATATTCTTGTCTCCACCCTCTTGCCAACACTGGATAGCATTTATTTTTGCCAACACCTATCACTTATTTTTGCCAACAATTAACCCCTTATTGAGAGATTTACCCAATAACTACACTCATTGGCATAACTTATCTGACATCCTGGGAAAGCTGAAATCAATATGATTTTTCTCTATGCTCTTCTGTTTTCTGACTGCTGTGTTCTCTCAGATGATCTGGGCCAAGAGCAGTGAAAACATATCCCTCTTACTTGTTGGATGCTACTGCCTGTGGGTTCACACGCTGTTCTGGATTTTGAGGGTGAGGGGCTGGTTCACAGGAGAGGTTTGAGGTTGGGCTTACCTAACTTCCCTTGACAGACAGGCCAGGCTCGAGCAATTGGGAACTCAGTCATTCTGAAAAGTGAGGTTTCCACGATGGGGCTTGAGAAAAATACAAATTGGTAAACAGAGACGTTTGAATTTTCATTAGAATGAGACTTTAAAAAATAGATCTTTTCTGTATTCCCAGTCCAAATAAGTGGGGAGATTGCATTCAAAGGACTTTGTCTGGGGAACTTGCTCTAGCGGCGGCTCTCTTGCTCTCCTTGAATTGGTCCGCCCATGCTGGTAACTGGCACTTGCTATAACACCTTGTCTGGCGAGTTCAGGAGAACAAGGAGCTTAACATAATCTGCAGTAGGAAACAGAGACAGCTGATGGATTCGTAGACATTGTTACGTGGAGTTAAGTGTTGTATCCTCTTTATTCTTTTAGAGGTCTGCTTGGTAACGTGAAAGAGACGTTCGTCCAGTGCCTGAAATACCCTTCACAGTGTGTTCCCATTACAAGGGCTTGGGAATAGTCACCTGAAGTGAGCACACCATTTCTACCGTGGTCTTTGATTTTTTTGCTTTGTAGGGATTAGCATACATGTTTCTGAAAATTGAAAAGTCAGGAGAGTAGAGGTAAGTATCTGAATTAGTTCCTTATTGATGCATATTAACAGATTACAGAAAGAGTGGTGTGAAACATCACACATTTGTTGTCTCACAGTTCTGTGGATCAGAATTCTAGAATGATGTGGCTGCGCTCTCTGCTGACAGAATTGGTTGGTATGTCCTCCCCACCTGAGTAGGTCTGATATCGATCATGTTGTGGTTCTATGTCACCTGAGAGGCTGCCCTCATGATCCATTGTTTATCCCTGTCCCTCTTTATTAATATGATTTCTGGCAGTCACGGCATCTTTCAGCTCACCAAGGTGGCTTAGGAGAAAGCCTAGCTCTGTGGAACCCCAGAACTGACCTCTGCCATATGTTTCTCCAAGAGGAGGCTAAAATAACAGAGGTCTTCATCAAAAATGACTCCTATGAGGGCTGACATCCCCCAGTGATCAGAGCAGAGGAGAAAATCAAAGGACAAGGGAGACACTAAAAGTCCAGACTGGGAAGCAGAGTCCTCTTTGCGTCCCACATCACTTAGGAACTCTTCCTGGACACGGGGACGTTTCCCATTGAAAGGTGACCTTGGACAAGGGACGTGCAGTGCTCAAAGCTGAGTCATTCTTCTTACCAATGGGAGTCTCAGAGTCTCCATCCTAGGCTTTTTAAAATTTTTAAATGATGAGGCTTTTTCCTTGTATGAGAATCTCCTTGGAATTTTTGTCTGAAATGTAGTTTCTTGGGCCTTGTCCCCATAAGTTTTAAACAAGCACCGCGTTGACTCTGACGTAGGGGTTCTTTAGCTCTGCAGCTGGTGCCCAGGGGTTAGAGCCCTGTCTGCTGCTTGATATCACGTTCAATCATCCAAAACTGTAGTGGTCAATGCAGCTTCTGGACTTTACATTCTACATTCTTCTCTCTTGTACAGGTGATAGACGTGCTCAAAGCAGGCAATGAAATCATCCACTGAAGCATGTGTGGTCCACGGTGGAGCTGGTGTTTGAATCTTCCGCTGCCTTTCCTCAGGCTGTGTCTTTATTGCTTCCGCTCACACCTGGAATAGGATTTGAGTGGAAATGTGATTGGAGTAGAAGGCATCAGGGAGGGTTAGTTATTCTTGGAAACTGTTATTTACCCATTTGATAAATATTTACTGAATGGCTTCTCTGTCAGGCCCTTGTGGAGGCACGGGGGAGATGGGGCGAATGGGTAGACAGAGTGCCCGCTCTCTGGAAGATGAGCTTCTGTCACGAGAGCCAGACATTTTACAGATAATCATATAAATAGATTTTAATTTTGGCTGTGATAAATTTTATTTAATATTTCTGTGTTCCTTGGTCCCATGGTGTCAGCCAGGTGTGAAAACTGACTGAATATTAATAATAGGACTAAAGAACTGTGGTAAAAGATTTGTCCCTGGAAAGGTTCTTCAGCCGTTTTTGTTTGAACAGTGGAAATCCTCATGTTTGATCCATTGGCTCCTGAAATTCAGCCGTGGGTTCCTGGAGGGTGTGGCAGGCACTCTGGATGGGAAGCTTGTGACCAAGGCTTATGTGGGGGCTCTGCTGTTGTCAAGCGTTGAGGGAGTGTGGGAAAATCCCCTCTTCCCTCCGGGCCTCACTTTCCCCATCGGTAAGATAAGGTTGTTAGTCAAATTCTCCAATGTCCCTTCCTGTTCAGTTTTCTCTGAGTGCGTGGGAGACTGAGATGTGTGTGGAATGTGCCCTGGGAACTGCGGGTGAGACCTGGCCTTGGTCCCTTCTCTGTGTGTCTCCTGTAGGAGCCTGAGCTGAGACCACATCTTGAAAACACAGAATTGAGGGAGCAGATGGAAGAAAGAAAGTCAGCAGGCTTGGAGGATGATGATAACCCAAAGAAGATTAAGGTGCTGGTGGAGAAGGTGGTTGGCAAAGGAGGTGAGAATAAGGACAAGTTGAGTTCAGAGAAATCAAGGGACACTGAGGAATGAGTACAGCATCCTCCACTCCTCAAGGAGCAACCTAAGCTGAGCAGTGAGGACTGGGAGAGTAACTTACTCCACAGGGAACCTGTGCAACAGCCAGGGAGACCCAAGGATGGATCAGGTTTGGTTTCTCCTGCTGGGGAGCACCAATTCCAAGAGGAGGAGGGTGGGACCCCCGAGGCTCTTCACCAGACCCCAAGCCTGCACTTCAGAGCTGCCCTCACAGTGGACGCCCTCCAAGCAAATGTGGGCTTAGAGGGATAAATGGTGTTTGGAGAAGGGTTGGAGATGTCCATTCTTACCTTAAGCAGTTGTGCCCTCGAGTCAGGAGGGGCCAGGGTAATGGGACCCTTGCATCTGAAGCAGTGGTAGTAATATTCTTTTGCATTTATGGTTGAATAAAGCTTTAGCCACAATATCTCTTAAATATTTGTTGAGTGCCTCATTTTCCTTATGCTGTGATAAGGACTGGGAGTTCGCCTATTGGTAATATTTCCCTAAGGAAATCAAAGCAGTGAGAGGAAGAACACGAACAGATGGTTTCAACAAAATGATAGGTGGTCTCAACTGGGGAGTTGCGGCAGCCCAGATGATGGGAGGGTAGGCCAAGGCCATCTCTTCCTAATGACAGAGTGAACCATTGTCAGGAATCCCTCAGGACAATCCGTTCTCCATCAGAGCTCACCACAGATGAGTGTCCTCAGACATGGAGAGTGTAGGGCAGACCCCATCCTAAGCAAGGTGATTTGCTACATCTTGGGAGAAAGCAGAGCATCCCTGACAGGACATCGGGGACAGGAGTGTTGTTGAGATGATTGATGATTTGCAGCCACTTTTATTCAATCCGTTGCACAAATGTTGCTGAGAGCCTCCTCGAGTGCTTGAGTCGGTGCTAGGGGTCATGAACGCAGAGATGAATCAAAATTATCCCAACTTCCCGGAGCTCTCGGTCTAGTACCAGGAAGTCTTGAGAAGTGTAGTGGTGGTGGATTCCTTGGAGGAAGTGGCCAGTGCTACCCAGAGATGACCTCAGTGGTTTTCCTAGAACCCCTTCTGCTTTTTCTGACAGCTGGATGACCTGTCCTGACCCACGACCCTGAACCTCAGCCAGATTGCAGCTTCTCAGAACCAATGCCTGGACTCCATGTTGGCTCCAAGCCCTTAACACTGCCAAAGTCTCCAGAGGAAACAGCTGATGTCACAGCTACTGACTGTGTCCTGGCCAGCTGGAGAAATAAAGAGGCAAGTTAATCCGTCCTTTTCTTATTATTTCTTATTTTTCATTGTTTCTTGACGTAACTTTGGTTTTGTCACATTTTATAGATTTCAGGTATACATCATTATAACTTGACTTCTGTATATACTACATCGTGTTCACCACCAAAAGGTTTCCATTCGCTACCATACAAATGGATGGATTTTAAAGTCATTATGCTACATGAAGGAACGCAGACATGAAAGAATACAGGTATGGTTCCATTTACATAAAGTTGTTAAAGTGCCAAGCCATCTGTAAGGACAGTGGTTGCCTGGAGCTGAGGGTTGAGGGGGTGACGGACTGCAAAGGGACAAAGGAATGCTGTGAGATAATGGAAATGCCCTGCACCTCGATTGGGGCAGTAGTTTCATTAGTGTTTACGGCTGCTGAAATGCACCGAATTGTGTACTTTAAAGTGGTGCGGTCTATTGTACCTAAGTTGTACCTCAATGGCATTCATATAGCAATGTACTGTATTTCTCCACATTAGCACTGAGTATTTAGAAAATGAAATTCAATAAAACACAATAGAGATTAACATTCACACATTCACAGTCATTAAATGCCTAAGAACACATATAGTGAAGATCCCTGAAAACTGTTTTTGAGAGAAATTAAAGAACACCAGATAAATCGAAAAATGTATATCAATTTCATAGATTGGAAGATTCCAAATAGTAAGAATGTCAAATCAAGATTGTTCCAGTTAATATTGTAGCAGGCATTGGCAGGGGATTTACCAGCTATTTCTAAAATGTATATGGAAATCAAAGTACCTGTAATAGCCAAGACAACCTTGAAGAAGAATTAACTGGAGACACACTTACTAGATTTCAAAAGAATTAGAGGACACACTCTACTAGATTTCAAAACTCACTTTAAAGCTACAGTAATTACCACACTATAGTATTGGTGGAAGTAGACGCCACACAAATGTATCATGTGAAAGACCAGAGTGTAAGAAATTGACTCCCACATATACAATTATTTGATTTTTTAAAATAAAGTCACCAATACACTTCACTGGGATAATAAAAGATGTTTTTGGTAAAAAGCTCTAGAATGAATGAGTATTTATTTAGAAATAAATTAATATTCACAACCACCTTCTACCACACATTGAGTTAATTGGAGATGTGAAAGTTAAGATTATAAAGGTTTTGAAGGAAAAATGGAAATATTCTCATGAACAAGGAATAAGCAAAGAAATCTTAGACATAACACCAAGACACTCATGGTGGATGAAAATTTGAAGGTCAAACGAAACTGGTTTCTAACGCTCACTCCTCTCCTCACTAGACTGTGACCTTGGAGTATTTTTTTAACCTTTTTGAGCTTTTTTTCTCAAAAGGAAAAGGATAAAACCTGGCTAATAAGATAGGGCATAGGATTAAATATGGTCACTTGGACAATAATAGATGCTAAGAACAAATTTGTCTCTGAGTCCTCCTTTACCCACTTTAAATGTGTAGACAGAAAGCAATTGGCAGAGAACGGACAAGATGTTCCAAAATAAGTATTTTTCCACCATTTCTAGAAAGCAGTCATGGATATAGTACAAAGAATTAGAGGGGGGCAAGAGTCTTTTCAACAGCCATCCCCAAACCCAGACGCAAGGCTAGTTTCTCTCTAAGACCAGAGATGGAAGTCTAGACCCTATCCAACCCCCACAGTCTTCTCTGTCTGGAGCGGAATGAGGAAGTCCACTAGGTTCAGAATAACCTGGACCCTTGAGTGTTCCTCAGAAAGACACTCAATCAGTTCTTCAACTCCAAAGATATTGAACAAATTTTGAAACCAGGAGAGGTCAAGGAGAAACTGAAGCACATGACCAGGACTCTCACCTGAGTCAAAGCCAGGATAGTCATAAATACGATTTCCCAGATCTCTGCAACGGCACAGGGATGTTCCTTTGAAGTGACTGGCAGACATGTGAATATCGGTCAGGAGGGATCCATATCAATTTATAGGACTCCAAATTCAAAAATATCCCTGTACCCTAACCCAGGAAAGTTCTTATTCAAAGCAATGTGGCGAAGAAAGCATAGGTGTAAATCTTTGTAGTCTTTGATTAGATAAGGATATCTTAGATGTGACAGCTAAAGCAAGAACAGTCAATGAATAAATAGATAAATTGGATTTCATCAAAACTGAAATCTTTTGTGCTTCAAAGGATGCTAATAAGAAAGTGAAAAGACAACGCACAGAATCAGAAAAAACAGTTGCAAAACAGATATCTGACATGTGTCTAGTATTGACTCTTACAAGTCAATAATAAAAAGACAATCCAATTTATCAATGGGAAAAGGATTTGAATGGACATTTCTCCATAGACGATGTACAAATGGCCAAGTGGCTCATGAAAAGATGTTTAACATCATTGATCATTAAGAAAACAGAACTGAAATCCACAATGAGATACCACTTCACACCCACTAGTGTGGCTGTAATTAAAAGATGGGCAACCACAAGTGTGGAGGAGGATGTGGAGAAATTGAAATCCTCATGCATTGCTAGTGGAAATGTAAAAAGGCGCAAATGCTTTGGAAAACAGCATGTCAGTTCCTCAAAGTTACATACAGCGTTGACATAGATGTAGCAATTCTACTCCTGGGTACATAGCAAGAGAATTGAAAACCCACGGTCACAAACAAACTTGCACATGAATATTCACAGCAGCATTACTCATGGTAGTAAAAGTGGAAACAACCCAAATGCCCTCAGCTGAAGAATGCACAAAATGGAGTATAGTCGTAAAATGAAGTCTTATTCAAGGATAGAAAGAATAAAGTACAGATACCTGCCAAAATGTGGATGAACCTTGGCAACATTATGGCAAGTGAAGAAACACCAAAGGCAACGTGTTTTATGATTCCGTTGAGAATAGATGTCCAGAGTAGGCAAATCCATACGGGGAGAAAGTAGGTTAGCAGTTGCCAAGGGCTGGAAGAAGGTGAGGAATAGGGAGTGACTGCCAATAGGGACGAGTTTCGTTTGTGAGGTAAAGAAAATACTCCAGAATGAGATGGTGGTGATGGTGTCACAACCTTGTAAATAGACCAAAAAGTCACTGAATTGTACACAAAACGGAGAATTTTATAGCCTGAAAATTACATCATCATCGTAAAGCAATGTGTCTTTGCACATTCCCACGTCCTGTATTTTCATTAGCAGCGTGTCCCAAGTTAATAGTCAGTGGCCAGGATAGGATGCTGTTAGCCTGTTGTGAAATACGTCAGATGGAAATATATCGGATGGAAACATTAAAATCAGGAAGTTTTTGGTAGCAATGAGGTATAGGCAGGAAGCACGTACGTGGAAAGACCTGACACAGAGTGAATTGGAAAATGTGGGAGGGGGTTTGGGGTGGAGGGGCACTCTACCTGACACCTGGCTCCAGCACTTAGAGTGAGGGCACTTTGGGCTAGTCTCAGACCCTCTCTGTGTCTTGGTTTCTTCATCCGCAAACCAGGGAAAGGCCACGCTCTCATCACAGATCGATCGTGAGGATTAGAAGTAGTATGTATGTGAAATGCTCATCCCCAAAACTGTGAGGAAGGTCGATGCTATCAGTAGGTCCTCAACCTGACTGTACATCTGAGCAACTTTAACAATAGATTCCAGGCCCCCTCAGCCCACTGAATCAGAGTCACTACAGATGAAGACTCTGGACTTGTATTTGTACTAACTCTTGCAGGTGATGGTTTTTTTTTTTTTTAAAGAATTTAAATAGCTTTAATTCCCCAAACCCAATAAAACTAAATGCAAGGTTGTTGAAGTTGTTTTTACATTTGACCATGGAGTCATCTATGAAAATCAAATGTTTCAACTCAGAACTCTGATACACAGGAGTTCTAATGAAATAGTGAGGAAAGTTGTAAAATGTTGATACAGGAAGGCTCCAGACATAAGAAGCAACGGTGGGCTAGAGTTTGGGCTGAGAGGAAAGATGGCTTCCTGGGAAAGACAGGAATTCCTTCCACATCAGGCCTCAGCAGCCACAGAGTAGAAGGCACTGGCAGGAGAGCTGGCACCGGAGATGGCAGAGATCTTCATCATAGAGTCCTTGGTGGCCTCAGAGCATAGTTGCCCCTCTGGTTATCTGCAGTTACCAGATGACCAAATGGCAGGTGCACCTTGGTGACCAGAGAAGTTTCTGGAATGCAGATTTCAGTCCCCTTGGGGAATTCCCAGAGCTATTTCAAAGGAATTTGAAGAGAGTTGGGGTTCTTAAGAAATTGGTAGGAGTAGAGCCAAGAACATTCGTCTTTGTAGTATCGTTATAAGTCTTCGGTCAAATCCATTCTTCTTGGTTTTTCAGTGATCTTATTACCACTTGTTGTGAGCCTATGATGCTGATAGAATTAATATTCCAGGTAAGCTTAACATTTTAACAGGGTATTCCTGTGGGATGTTTTGATCCAAAGAGGTGAATTTTTAATGGTATAAATTTAGACGCTGCAAGGGTATGCCTCAGCAGAGGACCATTTCCTTGTGACCTCTAATTTCTCGCAACAGGTATTCCATCTCTGCTTGTCATATATTTTCTTTTTCTGTTAAATTAATTTTTATTGCAGTAATACTGGTTTATAACATCATATCAATTTTAGTGTACATCATTATATTTCAACTTCTGTATCGACTCCATCAGATTCACTACCAGAAGTCTAGTTGTCATCAGTCACCCAGCATATGTGCCCCTTTACCCCTTTGCCCTCTCCCCTCCCCCCTTCGCCTCTGGGAAACAGCAATTTATTCTCTGTGTTTATATGTTTATTTGTTGTTGTTGTTGTTGTTTTATCTTCCATGTATGAGTGAAATCCTATGGCATTTGACTTTCTCCGTCAGACTTATTTCGCTTAGCATAATACTCTCAAGTTCCCTCCACGTTGTCAAAAATGGCAAGATTCCCTCTTTTTATGGCTGAGTAGTACTCCATGGTGTGTGTGTGTGTGTGTGTCACATCGTCTTTATCCATTCATCTGTTGATGGTCACTTAGGTTGCTTGCAAGTCTCGGCTGTTATGAATAATGCTCCCATGAAAATAGGGGTGCATAAATCTTTTGGAATTAGGGAGTTTCTGTTCTTTGGATAAATACACAGAAGTGGACTACCTGGATTATATGGTAGTTCTGTTTTTCGTTTTTTGAGAGATCTCCATACTATTTTCTATAGTGGCTGCCCCAGTTTACATTCCCATCAGTAATATATGAGGGTTCCCTTTTCTCTACATCCTCTCCAACACTTATTTTCTTTTTCGTGATAGCCATTCCGACAACCATGAGGTGATATCTCATTATGGTTTTGATTTGCGTTTCCCTAGGAATTAGTGATGTAGAACGTCTTCTCAGGTGCCGATTGGCCACCTGAATACCTTGTTTGGAAAACTGTCTGTTAAGATCCTCTGCACATTTTTTAATTGGGTTTTTCCTGTTTGTTTTGTTGTTGCTGAGTTGTATAAATTCTTTCTATACTTTGCATATTAACCCCTTATCGGATTTATGATTTGCAAATATCTTCTCCCAGTTGGTAATGGTCTTTTCATTGTGTTGATGGTATCCCTTGCTATGCTTAATATCCCAACAAATAAAAGGGGAACAGTTTTGTTTTGGTGTTTTTAGACACACACATAAGAAAGAACGGTGAGAATTATGCTTCGATATTTTTAGGAAACAGGTCGCTATCAGCAGAAGGGCAGACAGCTATTGGGAGTGGTGGCTGAAGGGTGGTCCCCATCAGTGGTGGCCTTTGGAAGAGACCAGGCAGCCTTGGGTATCAGCACGGCCTAGGCAACTGGAAGGCAGGGGCTCCTCAGATTCCATGACACCCCCACCTTCCAATTCTGTTATTGCAACACCAGACCGTTAACTGGCGCACTGAGTCCTCTCTCCATCACTCCTGTCTGACTCTGAGCTACAGGTGGTGCTTGGGGCTCCGAGCTCTGAGATCTTCAACCTTGTTGTGGCAGTTACAGACTCTCAAGTGTTGTGGGGTATTGATCAAGTTGTCCTCAACAGTAAGTTAAGAATTCCCGTTTGGTGTAGTCTCATTTGGTTACTTTTTCGTTTGTTTCCCTAGCCTGAGGAGATATAATACTCAGCAAGGTACTACTAAGACCAGTGCCAAAGAGTGTACTGCCTCTGCTTTCTTCTAGGAGTTTGTGGTTCCAGGTCTTACATTCAAGTCTTTAATGCATTTTGAGTTAATTTCTCTGTGTGGTGTAAGATAAGGGTCTACATTCGTTCTTTTGCTTAAGGCTGTGCAATTTCCCTGGAACCATTTATCAAAGAGACTTTCCTTTCTCCTTTGTATGGTCTCTGCTCTTTTGTTGAAAATTAGCTGTCCGTAGATGTGAAGGTTTATTTCTGTGTTCTCCATTCTGTTCCATTGATCTGTGTGTCTGTTTTCCTGCCACTATCATGACGTTTTGATTAATATAGCTTTGTAGTATATTTTGAAATCAGGGAATGTGATCTCTCCGGCTTTGTTCTTTTGACACAGGATGCTTTGGATCCAGGTGAATCTTAAAATGATTGACTTGGGGGTAGGAAACACTGAACCGTATCACTTTTATGCAAAAGACAAAAGCAGGACAGAGCAGAACAACAAGGATATTTTCGGTCAAGTCTCTAAAGCAGGGGAGAAACTGTTGGAGCACTCGAGAATGGAGAGGACCTGGCCCATCTGATTTCATTTTAATTTCATCCGTTTTATAGCAGAGACATGAACCCTTGGGAAGATATCCTGAGGTAACTGAGAGTCCACCTTGAAAATGGTGGGAGCCCTAATTTCAAATTCTGGCTTTCTTTGAATAGAAGTGAAAATTAGATTTTGCACATGGATGAGACCAGTCTTCTCTGAGTCTCTCACCTTACGAAATAAATCCTATTATTACTCATTAAACATCAACAGTGACATTTAAGTAAGAAAATCTTAGAAATATTCTAGCCACCTAACAAAACACCAGAAAGTTAGCAAGCCCAACTCCATTCGAGTTCAGTACAGTTGGGTCCACTAGATCACAGACTTTGAGATGTAAAGAAAAGAATGTCGGGTCCAACTGACGCCAAAAGAAAGATCTCTTTAAAGCTTTACATGCATCTCAAACACCAAATCCTTCCACAGTGTGGTTGGAGGATGGTGTAGGGTAGAAAGAAGATGAGCTTCAAAAGCGGTTGATGCGGTCCTCTGCCCTTTACCTTGACATAAATGCTCAGTGGTACTTGGGCAGAGGCATCGCACCCTCAAATCAAAGTACTGGAGCAGCTAAACTGAAGAGACCAATGCCACAGGGGGTCTCCCAAGTCTCATCTTCACAAGACCCAGGTGGGAACAGATGACAAGAGTGTGAAGAGGGCGTTCAGGGTACAACTTTCCCTCCCTGCCTGTCCTCCTATTCTCAACCTCAGCTTCTCTGTCTCTGAACCCCATTGCACATGTCCCCTGTGGGTGATCGACCATCCCTGAACCGTGACCTTGAAATTCCACGTTCTGGTAGAGGAATATAACCGCAGGTCAGTAGCATGACGACAGCTCAAAGGGATCTGTCCAGCAACAATCCATCAACACTGCTCCGCATCCCTGATCTGTTCCAAACGTGAGTGAACTGAATGAAGACAAGAAATAGCATCAGGTTGACAAGTGTTTGCAAAAGAAAGGGCCACTACGTGTATTCAGGATATGCTCATAAACCACTGTAATCATTTTCAGAGCTGGAAAAGAGCTCTTGTGGGACTAGAAGGCATAATATATGGATATCCGTAAGCAACAAGTAGGAAAGATAGTGTTTACAGACATTTAAAAAGTAACAACCACAAAAGCGGCCCACACATAGAGAAGGATTTTAGGAGGTAGAGGTGTCACACTGACTTAAGTTTGAAGATAAGCCAACATGCTGCCCTAGTGAGGGGCAAGAAGTCGACACAACACAGGGATGCAGCAAGAGGAGTATTGTGAGTCAGGACAGAGAATAATTTTTTAACGAACTATTCATTCACTTAGTATTACACTCTGCTTTTGTCCCTTTTAATGGATGTAGAAAAAACTGGAGAAAGCCCAGCGAATAGCAGCATGAGAGTCTAAAAGTTTGCCATCTTTCACGTCTGGGAAAACCTTAAGATCGGTTTACATTTAGAGAGAAAGTGGGGTGACTTCGTGACGGTGCTTCAGAAAACAAACTTTGTTGGGACACTGGTTTCTCTTTCTGTTTTGAGATGCACACAGGAATGGGCACTGAGAACTATGCTTAGATATTTTCTGGAAAGAGACAGGTCGGTAGTGTCACCACGAGAGTAGACAGCTGCTTTGGGGTGATGCCCATCAGCAGTGGCCTTCAGAAAAGGCCGGGCAGCCTGGGGTAGCAGCAGGGCCTAGGCAACTGGAAGGCAGGGCCTCCTAAGATTCCATGACACCCCCACTTTCCAATTCTGTTATTGCAATGCCAGACCGTTAACTGGCATGCTGGGGCCTCTCTCCCTCACTCCTGTCTTACTCTGAGTTACAGGCGGTGCCTGTGGCTCTGAGCTCTGGCATCTTGAACCTTGTTTGGCAGTTCCGGACCCTCAGCTGTTGTGGAGTGCTGATCAAGTCATTCTCAACTGTGAGTTAAGAAGTTTTGTTTCACGTAGTCCCATTTGTTTCTTCTTTCTTCTGTTTCCCTTGCCTGAGGAGACATGATAATCCAAAGGATACTGTGAAGACCAATGTCAAAGAGTGCACTGCCTATGTTTTCTTCTAATTTTCTAGTTTCATGTCTTACATTCCAGCCTTTAATGCATTTTGAGTTAATTTTCTGTGTCGTGTAAGATAATGGTCTGCTTTCATTCTTTTCCATGTGGCTGTCCAATTTCTCAGTAACATTTATTGAAGAGATGTTCCTTTCTCCACTGTCCGTTCTTGGCTCTTTTGTCAAAGATTAGCTGTCCATAGATGTGAGGGTTTATTTCTGTGCTCTCCATTCGGTTCCATTGATCTTTGTGTCTGCTTTCTTTCCAGTATCATGATTTTTTTTTGAGGAAGTTTAGTCCTCATCTAACATCTGCCACCAATCTTCACCTTTTTGCTGTGGAAGATTGGGCCTGAGCTGACATCCGTGCACATCTTCCTCTATTTTCTTTTCTGTAGGACCGGTGCCACAGCATGACTTGTTAAGCAGGGAGTAGGTACACACCCGCTATCCGAACTGGTGAACCCTGGGCCGCTGAAGTGGCACATGTGAGCTCAAAGCACTCTGCCTGCCAACGGGCTGGCCCCGTAATGTTTTGATTAATAGAGCTTGTAGTATATTTTGAAATCAGGAAGTACCATACCTCCAGCTTTGTTTCTTTTGTCTCAGGACTGCTTTGGATGCAGGTGCTTATTATAATGATTGACCTGGGGGTAGGAAACATGGAGCTGTATAACTTTTATGCAAAAGACAAAAGCAGGACAGAGCAGAACAACAAGGATACTTTCAATCAAGTCGCTAAAGCAGGGGAGAAACTGTTGGAGGACTCTAGAATGGAAGGGGACCTGGCCCATCTGACTGCATTTTAACTTCATCCATTTTATAGCATAGACATGAGGCCTTAGGGACATACACCTCAGGCACCCGGCACTCCACCTTGACAACAGTGAGAGCCATAATTTCAAATTCTAGCGTGCTTTGAGTAGAAGTGAAATTTACTCTTTCTGCTCATCGATGAGACCAATCTTCTCTGAGTCTCTCACATTACAAAGTAAATCCTGTCATTCTTCATTCAAACTTCAACAGTGAGGTTTGAAGTCAGAAAATCTTATAAATATTCTAGCCACCTAACAAAACACCAGAAAGTTAGCAAGTCCATTCCAGTTCAGGACAGTTGGGCCCACCAGACCGCAGACTTTGAGACATAAAGAAAAGAATGTCACATCCAACTGACACCAAAAGAGAGATTTCTTTAAAGCTTTTCATGGCTCTGACACACCAATAGGATTCCACAGTGTCGTTGGAGGATGGCATGGTGTGGGGAGGAGATGAGCTTCCAAAGCAGTTGATGCGGTCCTCTGTCCTTTACCTTGACATGAATGCTCAGTGGTACATGGCCAGACCCATCACGCCCTCAGCTCGGCCGAGTCCAGCAGCTAAACTGAAGAGACCAATGCCACAGGGGGTCTCCCAAGTCTCCTCTTCACAAGACCCGGGTGGGAACAGATGAGAAGACAGTGAGCAGGGCATTCAGGACACCACTTTCCCCTGCCTGCCTGTGCCTCTCTTGTCAACCTCAGCTTCTCTGTCACTGAACCCCATCACACACATAACACTGTGGGTCATCCACCATCCCTGAACCGTGACCTTGAAATTCCACGTTCTGGTAGAGGAATATAACCGCAGGTCAGTAGCATGACGACAGCTCAAAGGGATCTGTCCAGCAACAATCCATCAACACTGCTCCGCATCCCTGATCTGTTCCAAACGTGAGTGAACTGAATGAAGACAAGAAATAGCATCAGGTTGACAAGTGTTTGCAAAAGAAAGGGCCACTACGTGTATTCAGGATATGCTCATAAACCACTGTAATCATTTTCAGAGCTGGAAAAGAGCTCTTGTGGGACTAGAAGGCATAATATATGGATATCCGTAAGCAACAAGTAGGAAAGATAGTGTTTACAGACATTTAAAAAGTAACAACCACAAAAGCGGCCCACACATAGAGAAGGATTTTAGGAGGTAGAGATGTCACACTGACTTAAGTTTGAAGATAAGCCAACATGCTGCCCTAGTGAGGGGCAAGAAGTCGACACAACACAGGGATGCAGCAAGAGGAGTATTGTGAGTCAGGACAGAGAATAATTTTTTAACGAACTATTCATTCACTTAGTATTACACTCTGCTTTTGTCCCTTTTAATGGATGTAGAAAAAACTGGAGAAAGCCCAGCGAATAGCAGCATGAGAGTCTAAAAGTTTGCCATCTTTCACGTCTGGGAAAACCTTAAGATCGGTTTACATTTAGAGAGAAAGTGGGGTGACTTCGTGACGGTGCTTCAGAAGACAAACTTTGTTGGGACACTGGTTTCTCTTTCTGTTTTGAGATGCACACAGGAATGGGCACTGAGAACCAAGCTTAGATATTTTCTGGAAAGAGACAGGTCGGTAGTGTCACCACGAGAGTAGACAGCTGCTTTGGGGTGATGCCCATCAGCAGTGGCCTTCAGAAAAGGCCGGGCAGCCTGGGGTAGCAGCAGGGCCTAGGCAACTGGAAGGCAGGGCCTCCTAAGATTCCATGACACCTCCACCTTCCAATTCTGTTATTGCAACGCCAGACCGTTAACCGGCGCGCTGGGGCCTCTCTCCATCACTCCTGTCTGACTCTGAGCTGCAGGCGGTGCCTGTGGCTCTGAGCTCTGTCATCTTGAACCTTGTTTTGGCAGTTCCGGACCCTCAGCTGTTGTGGAGTGTTGATCTAGTTGTCCCCAACGGTAAGTTAAGGATTCTTGTGTAAACACCCCTCTGGCCTGATGAAACCTTTTTGTTTTTGCTTGTTTTTAACTCGTTATGTGTTTGGGATTCTCTGCCCAGTCTCTGGCTCTACCTCTTCTGCCAACATCACCATGGCCGTGTGTCCTCACGCTTTGTCTGATCCAAGGGCAGAGGTGACCCTCCAGGAGTCCAACCAGGAATTGCGTTCACAGCTGGCACAAAGCAAGCAGGACTTCCAAGCCCTCATGGAGGAATTCCTTGTATCCGAAGCTGCTGCCTACTCCCTGGCCACCGAGCTGCAGAAGCACAGTAAGTCTCCCAGGGCCGTGCTCCCCAGATGGGTGAGTGATCCCTGTCTGCCCTCTAAGACGCTAAAATTTCTCCAGACTTTATCCTCTGGTCCCTTTGTCAAAATAACTTTCATTCTGACCACAATCCAGGAAAGTCAGAGGTAGGTATTTTGCCCTCATTTTGCTGGGGATGGAGAAACTGATGCACAAAGAGTTTAGCAACTTTTTCAGATTTGCAGTGTGGCATAGGGCGGCTTTAGAATTCGAGTCCCAGACATCGATTGCTGGTGCAGCCACACAATTGCGTCTTCCTCTCAGGAAAGGGCTGCACTGTTTCTCTCAGCATCCTCTCTGTCCTTTACCACATCCTGCATCGCTCTTGGCCTAAATGTCTGGGACAAGTGAACTCCCTCAGTTCAAGCTTCTCTGAGGTCCCATGGGCAAAGCACTGTGCTACTTACAGTGGGAAAACAGATGATAGTAGCTGCTTTATAGGAGCTTAAAGATGAATATGCTCCTCACCGAAACTGTGCTATCCAGGAGTGACACCATCAAGACAGGGAATGCCCTGGTGAGAGGGAAGCCCTCTCTTCCAGGGCACGGGCTCTTCTTCCTGAGTCTGAGGAAGACGTTTGACACCCTGTGGTAAGGTTGGGGCTGTTTCTATGGAAACCAGAGAATCTGTCCCACCACCTGTATCTCCCTCTCAGCTGGTGAACCCTCAGGGATGCAAGGCAACCAACAGGTCCAGGTGACCTTGAGAGTCTGGGCTATGAGACCTGTGGCCAAATTGAGGCCACAAAGTGAGGTAGGTGGGGGAGACCACCAGCCCCAGGAAAACTCAAGCCAGTGTGTGAGGCAGCCCCTTCCCTGCCCCAGTCAGCCTCAAAACTGGAAGCTCGATTGCCTGCTCAGTGAGACTGGGCTGTAGTGACGACAAGAACCGTGACAACCAGGGCATGTGCACAGCAGAGTGTTTAGAAGGATCTTGACAACTCGGAGCCTGAATTGGGGTCGTTTCCTACAATTGCTTTTCAATAAGCCATTGAGGGGGGAGTAACTAAAATGACTGACACAGAGAAAATCAAAGCCTGCCATTTAAAAACTGAAGAGATGAGCTTTCAGGAAAGGACAAACGAAGTTTTATTTACATCCTGCCTTAGAATCACAGCGTAACTGTAGGAAACACATTTTGAAGCTGATGAAGAAGAAAGATATCACTTAAGACCTGGGTGTCAATGTAACACGGTGCAGTGGTGAAGAGCATGGACTCTGGGCCAGTCTTTCTGGGCTCCAATCCAAGCTGTGTGTCTTTCTGTGCCTCAGTTTCCTCCTCTGTTAGTACGGTGCTGTCATGGTACCTACTTGTTTGAGTTGTTGCAATGCATCACATGGATGATTTCTGTAAGTCCCTGTCACAGGGCCAACACTATTTGTTAGTTCTTCCTTCTATTGCTTTTAATTTAACACAAACTTTCTTAGTATCTGTGCACGTTTCCTTCAGAAATTTATGGGCAAATGCATAATATTTTACAGGGTTGAATCCATATAAATGTCTTTATCTTGGATGTACTTGACCTTGAAATTCTGAGCTCAAGGGAACCAACAGTCAGTAGAGTCCACCGGGCCTTCCCAAGCACAGCGCCTGCTTGGTGTTTTCACTTAAGAGGCTGCGAGGCTTGGTAACGTGACTAAGGCCCACGACTCAGGGTCAGTCTCAGGGGATGGGAATTCTGCCTTTGTCAAATAGAAGTTAATGTATCTAGTTACTTTCTGTGCCTTGGAGCTTCTCTTTCCTCAGCTCTAAAATGGGGAGTAACCCAATGCTGTGTAGTAGTTTGGAGGCCGAGGAATAAGATGCGGAAATCCCAGTGTGGAGCCTGGTACTGGGCATGGACCCTGCTTCCTCCCTTGAAGGCAGTGACCACAGCAGCATGGCCAGCTTTCCACTGAGGCAGGGCTCTCTGTCCTTTTTCAGAGTGTGGAGAGTGCAAAGACATCATTGAATCCGTGCTTGGGGACAAGCTGCCTTTTGAGGAGGGGAAGCTGGCAGAGGAGTCAACGCTAGCCAAGAAGCTCAGGTAAGGAGGGCTGTGTGGGGGTAGGCTGGTGGGTAGCTGTGGGAAAAGCTGAAGTGGGGCAGGGAGCAACTTTGGGCCAAGAGAAGGCAGAAATGTACACGGCAGGCACTTGTGTTCAAATGTTTATAAAGCAACTAGGGAAAAGTAATTGGAAAATTATGGACTCCAGTTATCCAGAGGCTCACTTACTCTTTTTTTTCAAAACTATAAATTTTTGAACTGAAATTCACCAAACACGAATTTGCACAAATTGAGGTGAACAATTCAGTGGCATTTAGTACGTTGACAGTGTTGTGCCATCACTCGCTCATTTCCCTTTAATCACAATCACCGCCTGTCTCACGAGGGCTTGTTGTGTTTTCTTTCTAAAGAATTCTGTCTCCTTGACCCTGTCATTCTCGTGTTCTTTCCAGCTAACCCAGCTGTGCTCGTGCACATTTCTGTGTGTGGCTTTGTGTCCATTCACTGCAGAATGCACCATGTGTATTTCAACATAGAAGCGGGCATGGCTGAAGGGGGTAACTGAAGAGACACGTTTTTAAAACAGGTTTAGGAAGACACCTGGTTTTGTTGACAGCAGGAACAATGAGTAGGATGTCCAGGAATCTGACAGGAGCTCTCTCTGATACAGAGGAAACCTGTGATTTACCTTCCTCTTTCTCTTTGCCACAGGCAAGTCGCCACACATCGGCCAGAATTCTCTGAGGACTCCTTGGGGGCAGTTCTCACAGAAATCTTGAAAATCTTTAGAATCTGTCACTCATCCCTTTGGACTCTCAAGTTTTCTCTTCTGTCCCACCTTAGGGAATCCAATCTCCTAATTCAAGAGCAGGAGCAGCAACTGGCCTATCTGCGGCACAAGTTACAGGAAGGGCGAGAAGTGTGGGCCCTGCTGAGTCAGCACCTCAATGACCTGCTGACACACAACGGCTCTGATGACCACCAAGGGCAGGCCTTCCGCCAGCAACTGGCTGAGGGATATAGGCTGGCCAAGCACCTTGCCCACATACTCGGCCCAGGTAAGGTGGCCACAGGCCCTCACTGCACTGAACTTCTCCAAGGTGCCTGGCTCACAAGACCCTCTACACCTCCCCTCGTAATGTTTTGACTAGCTGTCCCAGTTTGCGTGTTGCACTTGGGACCATGGTAGGACCAGGACTGGCTAGGTGGGCGCAGAGAGCAGATATGCCCAGGGTGGAGGTCATAGTGGTGCAAGTGTCGGCTTCCTTCCTGATGGACTGTGACCTTTAGGGCAGGAGGCCACACCTACCTACTGTCAGAGGACACAAAAGAGGATGTGACAGGAGGCAGCTTGTTTGAGTGAAAAGAGCCTTGGACTAAGGGTGGCCATTCCCAGGCTCCAGCCTGAGAGCTGACGGTACTAACACTGGGTGAGAGATTGATTTTTACTTCATCTGTATCAATCTCCTCAGCAGTAAAATGGATCCAATAATCTGTTCACGGTAGCTGTAGTCATCAAACGTAGGAATGTCTATGAATGCACTTGAGAACAAAGCAAGCCTCTCGCTCTGTGGGGTTGGGCAAGGTACTGGATGTGGTAGAACTTGGTGGTAGAGAGTTTAGACTGGAGACCTTTCCGTAGAGAGAATTTCCCTCCACAACACACAGAAGCCAACTTGGAGGGCCCTTAAAGTCCCCAGATGAGGGATGTTGGCTTGGGTTCTTTCTTGTCTCCTTAGAGAAAGGACGAGGTTCTCTGTGAGAGCTGGGAAGGGATATAGGGCCTGTGCCTTTGGCAGGATTTGTGGCAGAATGGAGCACGCAGTCGCAGAATTCAAGATGGAAGCTGGACAAGTACCCAGTGATATGAGGAACAAAAGACAGCTTAAACTTTTGCCCAATTTCAGGCAGAGTCTGCAATGATGGTGATCCAGCGGATCACAGACACACCGCCTGGTAAATCAGAAATCCATGCTGGGGCAATGCTTTCAAGACAATGCACTAGGACTTCAAGACCATACGGACTCCTGCATAGATATTTATGTCTCTATGGCTGTTGAGGTCACTGCGTTTATAGAGGTTAAAGTGGGAAAGAGCTAACTGGACATTTCTGAATTTATTTGCAGGGAATAACGAAGACAAGGAAGATGAAAAGACACAAGGCACACTGACTCACAGGTGACAATGAATAATCTGGTGCCGGTAATGGGTGGGGAAAATGTGGAGACGGTATCAGAAAGAACAGTAAGTGAGGGGAACAAAGTCACAAATGCCAGAGGCAAGAGAAGGAAACGTGGAGGTTGTAATGATTTAATTCACTCAACCAACAAGGAAAAGGCTCTGTTAACTTCAATGTTACTCATCTCTATGGACCTGTAAGTCTGACACAAGAGAACGCAACACCCTTAGGAAATCATGCACATAGAGAAAAGCTCTATTCTCTCCTGCAAGAAAAATCAGGGTGAGACGCATATCTAACTGCTACACATTAATGATGGTCTCTGGAAGGAAGTAAACTAGCAGTGCAAAAACTAAAGGGATGATTAACCGCATTAAACAACAAAAATGGAGTGAGATGAGAAAAATGTACCTGTTCTGTAAACAGTCAGAGAAAGAAGCATAGAATGGAGACCATCATGGGGATTATACAATGAAACAAGAAGGGACTTCATTTGAAGGGGAAATGTGATGATCTCAGGTATAGGGACATCAGGAAGTGCTCGCTATCCCCGTTTCCCCATGCAGACAACCACCAAGTGTCCCTTTCCCAGAGTGCTCTGTGTTTCTCACCGTGGTCCTCAGATGGGCCAATTCCGTGATCTCTCTTCAGTGTGGTCACGTGCAGTCAGATGCCGGAGGTGTGCTCATCTGTCAGCGGATGGCGTGCGCTCTCCCGTTCTCTCTTTTTTCCGTCACCCAGCGGAGGACGCATGTCTGCCTCTGCCCAGTTGCCATTCCCACGGTGGCGGCTATTTCCCGGCCAAGACGGTCATTCGTGACCAAAGTCCGCATCATGCCCCAGTAGGGAGAGAGGCAGACCTTGCAGCTTCCAGATTTCTAGGAGTCGACAGTGGTGCCAGAGCCCAGGCAGGGTTCACTTGGCAGCTGTCTGTGCATTTCCACCAACTGGATGCAAGAGTGTTGATGCCGCCTTTAGGGTCCTCTGAGTGGGTGGGTGTGTGATGACTCTTGTGGAGTGGAGGCGCTCGTACTCCTTGCTCAAGAGCTCATTTTCTGCTCGGTGCTCTGAGCAAGCTCTGCTCGCTCTCTCCTCCTCTGTCTCTGTCTGTGTGTCTGTCTCTCTCCCTCTCTCTCTATGTGTCTCTCTCTGTTTGTCTCTCTGTCTCTGTCTCTGTGTCTGTGTCTGTGTCTGTCTGTCTCTCGTCGGCTCACGCTGGATCGCTCGCTCTCTCGCGCTCTCTGTCTCTCTCCCTGCGCGCCCCACCCCCCGGCCCTCTCTGTCTCTGTCTTTTTCCAGCTCTCTCTCCTGTTCCCACTTCAACTGCAGCCTGGCCCGAGCCAGAGGAGGATTGTGTGATCTCCCTGGCTGAGCCCTTCCCATTGCTCTTCTGCGAGCAGACCCTTCCACCTTCCAGGGAAAGCAGCTCTAGGAATGTGTGTTTCCCAAAGCCGCTTGTCTCCACTTGAGCCCTCCCTCCCCCCACAGGCTCGGCGGGGATGTGCCGCCCACGGTCGAGCCTCCGCTCCCGAGAGCGTGCCTGGAGGAATACTCCTGGACATGTGCCACGGATGTCGGCCAGTCCGAGTCCTGCTGGACTCAGTCGAGCAGTGCCGTCTTCTGCTTCCAGGGCCTGGCCGTCTCCTCCCTGGCAGACACCCCCAGTGAGTATTGCCGCTGTGCAGGGGATAAGGCTCCAGCTGGACTCCCTGGGCGGTCCGTGTCCTTGGCATGCCAGCCCTCTGGCTGTGCAGACAGACACATTGAAGGGAATCAGGCTGGAGGACGGAGTTGGAAGCACAGACGGGAGACGCTTGAGGGAGCTGCGCTCCCTTCCTTCTTGCCAGGATACGCCCAGGTGCCCCTGGCCCCAGTGACACATCACGGGACCCAAAGCCGGCAGGACAAACTCAGCTCCCCTGTGCCGTACGTAGCGCCAGGGCAGGTGTCTGTCAAACGTCCCCACTGGCGTGAAATGTCTCCTCGCACCTTCAGTGCTCTAACTTTCACGCCTGAGGCGTGTCCCTCCAGATTCTAGGCCCACCCCGTGCGCCTGGCCTCCTTGTGGACATCTGCCTCCGAGACGCCTCCCGGGCTTCACTCTTCCGGGCCCCACTCTCCGTCTCCGTCACGTTGGCCTCTCTTCCGAAGCAGTCCTCGGAAGAACGCCCCTAGCCACCTGTCCCGTTTCCCGTGCTCCCGTGTTTCCCGCGTGCGAGCCTAGGCCTTGGCCTTCTCCCAGCCCACAGGGTGGCCAGTGTTTCTGCGGAGCAGGGGGCGACGATGCCTCTGGATGCCAGGGTTTGTAGAGTGCAGCCGGCCTTCTCCCCTCAGGCGATGAGTTCGACTCGAGCCTCCACAACTAGTGTCCCCGCGCAGAGAAGGCTGAGTAGCGCGGCACTTGTGCGAGCAGGCACTTAGGCTGGTGCCCCAGAAGGTGTGAGCCCTGTGAGCCCCACGCCTCTTTGGCTGTTTTCCCAGACTCGGGAGAGCCTCCTGGGCTGAGGGCCTCCCCGATCGGGGAGACGCGGCCCGCTGGCTCAGGAAAGCCAGGCCGGCGCTTTCACGAGACACCGCCTGAGGTCTCCTGGCAGATTGCTCTTCCCGTCTGCCGTTGTCACGCTGAGGATGTGGAGGTCCCTGGGCTGGGACTGGACACTGGATTCCCAAGGGTCGAGTGGGGATCTGCTTAGTGTGACTGGCCCCGTGCGAATTTCTTTCCAGGCCAACACACCGATCCGGAGGACGACGGGGGCGTCCAAGACGGCCTGTGTTGCAGGTAACTCGGAAGAATCCCGGGACTCCATTGGAAGGGGCCATCTGGGCATCTCCGATCGAGGGAATTCAGCGAGCGCTGACTATCCCCGTTTCCCCCATGCACGCAACCGCCAAGTGTCCCTTTCCCAGAGTGCTCTGTGTTTCTCACCGTGGTCCTCAGATGGGCCAATTCCGTGATCTCTCTCCTGTGTGGTCACGTGCAGTCAGATGCTGGAGGTGTGCTCATCTGTCAGCGGATGGCGTGCACTCTCCCGTTCTCTCTTTTTTCTGTCACCCAGCGGAGGACGCATGTCTGCCTCTGCCCGGTTGCCATTCCCACGGTGGCGGCTATTTCCCGGCCAAGACGGTCATTCGTGACCATAGTCCGCATCATGCCCCAATTGGTGCTAAAATACATCCGAAATTCCAGCTTTCTCTTCGTTTACCCTCATGCCAGAGTCAGTTTACCCTTGGCTGCTTCGTTTATGTCCTGCCCACTTTATGCAATACTGTTCATGCCACCCTTCTTCTTTTCTGGGTTTACGTTTTTCATGTCTCTCGTCTCCTGGTATACTCAATCCTCTTTCTCATCACATTTTTTCCCTCTTTCTCATAATCTTTTCTTTTCCTCCATCCTCTAAGCTATGTCTGCTGGGTCCTTGTTCCACTTGTCTTTCCCTCTTTCTCTTTTTCTCTCTAATGATCTCCCTCTCTCTCCTGTTCACTTTCCAACCACACTCTCTTCCTAGACAGGGCAAGTTTCCTTTTTCTCTCTTCATAGGTGCCTTAATTCTGTTTTAGGTGATCCCACTCTCATCCTTCCCATCCAAACCGTCCCTTGGTTTTTGTCTTTCCTAATGCCTTTTTTTTATCTTCACTCATCTGTACCCCAACACCCTCAGCAGCAATCTGCTCTATATGAAAGATAATGGATTCCCCAAGGACGCTGTGAATAAATATTTTGTTTGTTGTTCCACTGAACATGACGTGTCCTCCTCCTACAGACCTTACAGTGATTCTTCATTGTCATTTGACAGACACGAAATCTTCCAAACCCTGGATGCAGAGGGTGAGTACTCCCACTGTAAATGGCAGAAATTCCTTGAGGTTTTCTGGTAATGTCTATGTTCATTGAATCCAGCACCCTGCATTGGCTGAGAGGTGCATCCCTGCCAATGGGTTCTGTAGACTCCTTCCAGTTTGAGTTGTGCTCCTGAAGTTAATTTTAAGAAGCATCCTGTGGTCAGATAATTTTCTTCTTCTAGTCTCAACTCCTGTCACCTGGCATTTCTCACAACTGCAGACTGTTCCTATCAAGTCAGGTTCAAGAGGGGAAATAGAGGGATAATGGAAAAGTCTCAGCCATCATATTGTTACCTGGAGGAATTTGTGAAAAACATCTCTTTTTCATCCTAAGAATTCTCATACTCATGGAATGATGTTGCTACTTGTATTTCCTGAGTAGTTTTGTACAAACTCTCTGGCTTTCCACACAGGTTTGCAGTCTGCTCAATATTTGCAACATGTATTACATGGTTCCCAAGCTCAAAGTTTTTCCCCTGGGGTGCCTACCCGCTTCTGAAGCATTTGGATATGAGATCCTGAACACCAAATCCTGCCTGTTTCTGTGTTTTCAATGAAGCCAAAGCTCTCATTCTGATTTTTCATCCTCCACCAATGGCCATGGGTTTCGTCCTTTGTGCAACACCATTGATTTATTCCGTGTGGAGGTTGTAGTTTCAATCACGTGTCTAGTCTCGGCGGTATCATCTCATGTAAACTATCAACAGCCTGTGTACCTGATGGGGGTATTGGCCTAATTTATGAGCAAAGCACACAAGCTTCCCTATCCTTTATCTCCAGAAAAGTCCTCCCTGGTGAGCAAGATCCCACTGGGGCCGCCATTTCCTCAAGCAGGGAGATTCAAACACAGTTTTCATCTCCTCTCCCGGAGGCGATCTTACGGACTTCTCTTCTGGCCGAGGCGGTTGGATTGTTAGGAGCCTTTACTCATGAAATCATCTTGTAGGAAGAGCCAGAAACTCTGTGGTGTTCCTGACTCTCTCTGACTATTTTATAGTGAAATCGACCATGAACAATTTGTCCTTCAACCTTTTCGGGTCAGTAAGTGCCTTTTCACACTGGACCATCCTCTTTCCTGTTTCCCGTTCTTCCTGAGGTGCAGAGAATCGAAGGCTTTCTGAGGATCACAACAATTCATGACTGAAAATGTCACACAGGTCTTTTGTGTCTGTTGTGTGCCACGCCCCTCAGCAAGTGAGCTCCGTGGACACTATAACCCATTCGGTCCTCACAGAGCCACTCTCAATAGGTGAGGTATCTCACGTTGGAGCCGAGGGCACTGAGGCTCAGCAAGGTCACTTTGCTAGCCCCAGACCCCCAGTCAGTGCACAGTGTGACTGTGGCCCCCGTTTGGCCTGACTCCCCTGCTCAGGCTCTGTCTCCTGCTCTCAGCAGTCGGAACATCAGGGACTAAGCGGGGATGGTGCTCACCCTCTTCCTTGTGCTTTGTTCCAAACTATGTCAAATAATTTTAAACTTAAACAGAAAAGTTGGGAGACTCATCCAAAGAACTCCTGTTTCCACTCATGCCGATCTGCCAGCTCCTACCCTCTCAGAGCACTCCGTCCTGTGAGCAGAGCCAGCGGCTCACCCAGGCCCTCCCAGGGGAGCTGCAGCTCCATGAGGAGCTCTCTCCATGGAAAATCAGCCAGGGCTGAGAGATCTGTCTCACCAGCCCCTGCCCTCGGGGCTTTTCTGCTCTCACTTAGAGTTGTCCTGCCGCCGTTGTAAAGCTGCACATCTCTGTCTCGGTTACCCTGACAGCCAGGTCTCGGTCCCCATGAGGAGGATGAGAAATGCTCAGACACACGTCAGAAGTGAGATGTGTGTGATGGGGCACGGCCTTGCCAGGCCATCGTTCAAAATGCAGCAGGAAAGGACAAATTGCCCCATGCAGATGGGCTGAGATAAGTGAAGAGATCACCTAAATTCTACACGGACCCGTCCTGTGTTGGGGTTCGCTGATGACAACATGTAAACACTGTGTATGGCAGCAGAGGGGCTACAGGCAGTACAGGGTACAGCCCGAGAGAAGTCCTTGTGGAAAAAGACCTGGAAGCCAGAAGAGGCATGTGGTGCAGGGCTGGGGTGGGGGCTGGAGGGCAGGCTGATTCCAGAGGATTTATCTAAGGGAGGTGTGGGAAGCGATGCTGTAGAAGAAAGAGGGGCCAGAAGAGAGAAGGAGGGAGTGCAAAGGAGGTGCAGAGTTGAGAGTGTGTAGCAGAGAGGGGAGAGGAAGTTCCCCCAGCAGAGCAGGCACAGGATGGGGCAGGATCTGGGGTAAGAAGGCGGGTGAGACATTTGCTGGTGAGAGAGCATGGAACCAGGGAACGCACCTTGAGGGAGGCTGGATGGAGCACGGACAGGAGTCAGGAGAGTCTGTGATCTGGAAGACGAAATGGCAACAGACACACAGAGACATTTCTATGGAACAGTGAACCCTTGGTGAGAATGAGGATGGCTAGAGGGCAGGAGAGAGGGGAGCCCTCGCAGTGCAGAGCAGGCCCTGCGGGCCAGGAGCCCGCCTGAGTCTGACCTGGACTGGCCTGAGGCTATTTGAAGTCTTTGTTAGCCCCCTTTCTGAGAGTATGTGTTCATTGCACAGTCAAAATATACACGTTTATTAGGGAGAACTGCCCAGCCCCCACCGAGGGGTGTGGGACACAGGATTGAGCGCTCTCTTACCTCCCTGAAGAACCACAAAGTCTGACTCTGTGGCACTTCTCTGTCCCTAAGTTTCCAATCGGGGACTCAGACCTCTACTACATGTCCTGTAGCTGCCGGTGCCCTGCGTGGCTATAGATATTTACATGTGTGGGTGGGTGGAGGGCAGTCAAAAATTACAGACAAAGCTGCTCAAAAGGCCGCAGAACTTTACAAAACTTCGGATAACTCGGTCCCTGTTCTACGTTTTCCCAAATGTGTCTTCTACCGGACCTGAAGACTTGTGGCCGTACTTCTCTCCCTGTTCTTTTATACTGTGGGTACACATCAACATCGCTTTCTCCCCCATGTCCTAAGGCCTCTCTAGAACCTTCTCTCTAAGCTATAGGACTAAGTTAATGAGAACAGATTCACAGGCATGACTTCATCCTTCCATCCAAAATCCTCTGGACTCAGTGGGTTTCTCACTTCTGGGACACTGCATCCTGTCACCTGCCATCTCAGCATCCCCAGGGACACACGTGAAGCTGACAGCTCCTTCATGTACATGAGGTCTGCCTTTTTGCTTTGGGTTGCTGGGTGGTCTCACTGACAGGCATGGACATTAGAAATGGGTGGGCTCCCAGGGCTGAGGAAAGGAAAGCTGGGATTGGTCCCACTGAGCCCTCTTCTCCTGTCAGCTCCCACCCTGGAGGCCAGTCACCGAGGGCCTTTGAGGACAAACTGGAGTTTCCAAAGGCCAGAGCTGCAAGCTTCACAGACACAGCTGCAGCCAGGCACCCAGGTGACCAGTTATCTGCTGCTGCAGCTGGACCAGTTGGACTGTGGTGATGGCAAAGCCAGGCTTGGCCTTTGCTCCACCACCTGGAGCTTTAGAGCCCACGATCCCTTCAGAAATCAGTGGCCGCTCTTCCAAGGTGAGAGAGAAAAGGGGAATACGAAGCTCTGGTCCATTGTTAGTCGTCAGAGGGTGGGAGCGGGGAGGTGATGGGCCTCTCCCACACCTCCTGGCAATCTCATCACTACTGGGTAGTGTGAGTAAGATCAAAGAAAGAGAAAATATGAAAGTGTCGCCATTGGCCTCACCTCACCCATGGACTTTCAGTGGCCTTTCTTGTTCTGGCCACTCTGCTTATTTGATGTCCCTCCTGGGTGGAGGATTAAGTCCCAGTACGATCAGGAATAACAATGGATCCTGTTGGCTGTGGTTTTATTTTTCAGGACTGGGTTTTGATGCTTCCCTCAGAGGAAAGAAAGCTCCCAAGCTGGAGGGTGATGCTCTTGAGGGCTCAGCTGCCTTAAGTGCCCAGAAACAGAAGATTATCAAAAGAAAACTGCTCTTCAACAAGTGGAGGATAACATGCAATTTCCCCAGCCTTCAGCTGAGGGTACTGAGGTAATCACATCGGTGGCTCTTAGATGCACTTATGCCTCATGGCTCTCTAGCTAAGATTCTAGCTCAATCTCCCGCTGTCTCTTCTCTTCCTCATTTGTTCACGCCAACAGCTGATGCGACCTCTGTCTGGCCTTCCCTCTGTTTTCCATGGGGGCTGCCACCCTGCCAGGCCCTTCCAGCTCCATCTCGTTTGCCCTCTGAACTCTGCTGTGTTCCTGCCGCTGCTGTCCTGCTCTGCTTTCATCTTAGCCACGGGGAAGCCTCAGCCCATGGTCCTCCTCATCACAAGAGCATCACTGATGCCGCTGAACACAAGGCACTTTGCCTGAAATCACACACTTTCTTCATTTCTTTGCCTTCCCTTCCCAGCTTCCCCAACTCCACTGCCTCTTTCTTCTCAATGAATCACTCACACATGGATCTTCCTCCTGAGTCATTTCGGGAATCTGACCTAGGACAACCCTTAACTGTGGACCTCTCCATGTGAAGAAGAAGAAGAAGTGTTAAAACTGAGGACAAAGAGCCCAGATGACAAAAACCAAATGAGAACCTGGGTCACAGGTGGGAGTGCTGGACTGGCCTGGAGCCAGCTTTCTCCTCGGCCCACATGTGCAGGCCTGTGCTAATGTGCATGGGGCTTCCAGGGACTCAGCATCCTCACGTCAGGGCCTCATTGGAGCTGGCATTAACACTGCCCTGTAATAAGCACCTGGTGAAAATTTAATTAAGATCAGTGCCTTGACCTCCCACCTGGCGATTCTCATTTAAATTGTCAGGAGTGGGGCTTGGGCTTCAGTAGATTTCAAACGCTCCCCAGGGATTCTAACATGCAGCTAGACGTGACAAGGACCATTCCTCTACGATGATCTCAGGTTCAGAATAGAAATGCCCAGAATGTGTGGCTGCTTCATTAAAAAGCCTGAATATCCATCAGCCATTGAGGGGATTTGTATGCCTCTCTCAACAACACTATTTGTACAACGTGGAAAAAAGTGAGAAGATAAAAGAGGTAGATGAATGGATTAGACTTCTGACCTCCCTTCTTTGAGGAGAGTTTCTCCAACTTTTCTGAAGACAAGCTAAAACAGGAAACGAGCATTTCATTGAAACCCAGTGCACAGAAAACAATACCTCCCTTATTACACATAATAAAATTTAGTATTTTCTTTAATATTTTTCATATAAAACTAGAAGTTCCTATTCCATCCAATTGATTTCAAGTCCCATGCGTTCAGCACTCCAGTTTGAGAATTTTAGTATTGATCAATTTTTGTCGTTAAGTAAAAGCCCCAAAGAGAATCTTTATGCTCATTCCCGTAAAGAGAACGTAATAGTAAGTAACAGCTGAAAGTCAGGAAAAGATTGCATGTTTATGCTTCTTATGCCATTCTTTCCACTGGCATAAAAGACTAAAGGAGAATCTTGCCCTATGCAGTGCTTTGTGGGGAATAAAGGGGTGGGGTGGGAGAGAACATAGTCAAACCAGGTGCCTCATGCTTCCCCTTCGGAGTTTTTGGTCTAGATCTTGAGAATATTCCTAGAAATGCCCTAAGGTGCATCCTGTGTGGAATCAACGCTAAAGAATGAAGGAAAATGCATGGGGCCATGGTTACCGTCCCTGCTCTGTTTTTGTTAATTCCATTTTGAGTTTCTCCTTTTTTGGTTCTTTCCTCAGTCTCTTTGGAGAAGAATTTCTCTGTAAAACCTTTTTTCCCGTTGAGCCAAAGTGATGCAACAGTGTCTGTGGACACCTCCAGATCGGAGCCCTTCCTCTCACCTTCCACAAATTATGGAAAGGGCCTGAGGCCTGGGTTCCAGTTCAAGCGTTGTGCCCCTCCTCCTCAGAGCACTGGGACGTGGAGTTAAAGAGGGTGTGCTTTTCTGCCCAGGGTCCTCTCGTTCCGTTCCGACAGCAGTCTGTTTCTGAATGTGGGGGGTGGATGCTAAGCACATCCCTCCCTGGGAGGGGTGGGAAAGCCATCACTTTGCTCCAGACTGAGGGGCTTCAGGAGTGAAGTGGCTGCTGAGGAAAGGCTGGTAGGGCTCTGGCTAAGGCTCTGCAGCCACTCTGAGCTGGGATGTCACCAGGCTCCTGGTGGGGTGAGGACAGGGTGTCCCTCGATGCTGCACCACAGCCTGGATGGAAGTGCAGGGAGGTGTTTCTTCTACCTTGTGGCTCTCACTTTCCCCTTCAGCGGCCTGTGCTCCTCCTTCAGCTCCTCCCCTCAACAGGAGCTCAGCGTCCTGCTGGCCTCTGTCGCCACATAGCCATCCCTCCAGGCTCAGCTATCATTGGGACCTGCAAAGACTCACATTTCATTTTTATTTTCTCTTTCTGTCTCTCAGATACCAAGATCTCTGGAACTAAGGAAAGATATTACTGATTTGAAAGAAACCGCATCACAAAAAGTACCATTTTCACTTGATGAAAAAAATCTGAAACAGCAAATCAATTTAAAACCCAAACAGAACAGTGAAGGGATCCTATGCTGAAGATCAACATCACAACCACAAAGCACTCTCCAAGGTTTTTACTGCAAAGCCTGCTTTGATGGGAAAAATCCCAGCCCTTCAGCCTCCAACTGCGCTAAGTCACTGAGGAGACCACCGCCTAGACCCACACACGGTTATGAGAGACCTTAACCCTTGCTGCTCTCAGTTCCCGTCCTGCACATCAGCGGAATCAGGAGCAACTGGCAAAAGACAACATGACAGACCGGGCGTTCTGTGCCACCAGCTGGGCTGTGCGAGGAGCAGACAGCACTAACTATGCAGTGCTATGGTGACAACGTTTAGCCTGAATTCAGTCATGAGGTAGTCCTGAGACAAGTGCAGAATCTAGACCACTGCACAAGACAACTGGCCTCACCTCTACAAACAAGGCAACGTCACCACAAGTAAGATAACAAAAAGGAGAAGAGACTTTTGGGCTGCTAAACGACTAAAAAGATTTCTTTAGTCCTTTGGATCCAAAAACCTCTCCTCACCTTTTGTTGTTTTTGGTGGTGGTGACATTGCCTTGTTTGTAGAGGTCAGGACAGTTGTCTGGTTCAATGGTCTACATTGTGTAGTTGTCTGACCACTTCCTCATGACTAAGCTCAGGCCGACCCTCTTGCCAAGAGCCCTACGTAGTTAGTGCTGGGTGCTTCCTAGTGGAGCCCACCTGGAGACTAAGAATGTCCGGTGTGTCCATCACTGTGGCTGCCGTACTAGCATGGGTCACGTTGTTATGGAGGGGCCTACGAGATCTGTTCATTGTAAGGGCACATTTTTTCCTTTCTATAATGAGTAAGTAATTTGGTGAGTGGTACTTTGAGAGTGTGTGAACATCCTCTTTTCTAAAGATCTTTCTCTAAATATTTTACCATCCTTAATGATCCCTGATGTATGTCGATTAACATATTTGCATTTATACATTGGAAGTTTTCTAATCCGTTCATACCTATAGCCTTGTATTTGTTGGCATTGTGCCATGAAAAAGAACATTCCTTCCCCTTCTATGCTATTAAAATTTTTGTTTTGACTGTCACTGTGGACTCATGAATTTTTTAAATTCAGTGTTATAATCAGCATCATCGTGACTGACTGGGTGGATATAAACATAAATTAAGATAAACATTCTTCTCTCTCTTCTTCATAGTTACGTCCTACAGTCTCCCATACGTTTTAGGCTGTATTACCCACCTGTAGTAGATGGTATTTACTATTTTCTGTTTCCATGTTTCTGTGTGTGTGTTTCATTTGATATTTAAGAACTGCGTAGCTAGTGCTGTATATTTCACTAAGGGTTTTTGATATCTTAGTCCCTTACTAACTTGTCAAACTTCTAATAATTGCTTTACGAGTTTGAAATGACATCTTTCAACTGCAAACTTTTACCACTGTGACCATCCAGGACATTTGTTCTGTTTTTCTCGTTTCTTCCATCCTTCCTGGCCACTTCTCATAGAATTATTTCAACCCAGTTAAAGGAATACCATTGACACACTGTTTTTCTCCCCTTGGCCCCTTCCAGATTTCTGCTTTAGATCTACAGTTAAATACATTCAATGACGACCAGCTGTTCAAAAGTCCCAATTTCCTCAGTCCTCTCTTGTTGGGTGGAGTTCATCCTGAAAAGACTCCTCAAGATGGAAGCAGGACTCCCTGAGCGTTGTATGTGCCACACTCTTTTCTGCTGCCTTGACACAGGGACAGCTGGGTGACTATGAAGTACTTGCCCACGATGACTGTCACTGAGTTTTTATAGGGTATTGTCCCGCATTGTTGTTCTGTTGAGGTGTAGACGTAGATTGATTTTCTCTCTATTGTATGTGAATTGGCTTCTTTGAGGAGCAGAGAGGGGTCTGGAGCTTCACAGGAAGTTGTTTCCTTTCCTTTAAATCTGTCAGTTCCAGGAGGCGAGGTCTTAGCGTTGACCACCCCAGTTCTGTTTCTCCCCGGGATCTAGACTTTCTCTCTGATCCTTTTGCAGCATCTTTTCTTCATTTCTCTTCTGTTTGATGCTTCCATTTCTTTATTCTGTGTCCCTTATAGTATTTTTAGACAGATATGTTGCCCTTATGAACCTTGTCATTTAGCCTATTTTTCAGAGAATTTTCTTTTTCTCCCATTTTCCCCTAATTTCTGCCAAGTCTAATTTCTCATTTTCTGTTTCTTGTCCACTTCTCTTTTGAGTTGTGTATTTCTTATGTGGTTTTGTTTTGTTCGTGTGTACAAATGCTTTGTTGGGCACGTTTAACTCAGATTCATTGTATGTCATTTTAGAGTTTTCCTATGCTGTGTGATTGATCTGGAGAGAAATCCTTTCATGAGCTGAAATTTTCGACTCTCTATTTCTGTTCTTCTCTTCTGTCACCTTGGAACACATGTCTGCTGTGTGATTTGCATGTCAACATGCCTAAGTTTCCCTGAACGAGAAACCAAAGTTCTATGTAGGAAGGTTGGGTGCTTTGAGTGGCTAAGTTGATTTCTCAGGTCTGGGTCTCTCTCTTTGGGGCGATTCTAACGGACATAAGGTCTGAGGGGACAGGCGTGGCGTGTTCTGATTCTGAGGTCCTATTTTCTTCCAGGAGGACCTTTAATTCATACCAGTTGCTTCAAATAGATTCGCAAACACTGCCAATTCGAATTGAGAACCACAGGGCTTTTACTGAACGTTTGTTTTTCATCTAAATCTCCTCCTCTAACACCAAGCATTGTGCGTTAAGGACACAGGGAGTAGTAGAATTAGAATATCCCACAACGTTTGCTTTTCCCACATTATACAGACACACGAATAAAGATGATAGCAGCAACACCACTAGCAACACGATTGAGAAAAGTAGCTTTTGGTTTTCTTACTGTCCTGGGGTATAGATAAATTATTGTTTTAAAGTCTCGTGGAATAGTTCTAATCCATTTGGTTGTTCTATAACATTTTTGCACAATTAGGTTCATTTGTTACATTGTGTTTTCAATGTCTAAAGGCCAAATGTTAAAACTTTAATTCGGTTTTATATGGTTTGCAACTCATACCTAACCAAACAAAGTATATTCCAAATAGTCTAGCCTTGACACTCAGATCTGCAAACTCCTCCACGGCCCGGGTGGAGGTGAAGTAGGGACTCCTGGTCTCCACAGAGGCTGGAGTCTGTAGCCAGGATTCCTCTCTCTGGCTGAGTTTGGGAGGAAAGGATGAGATTTCCCAGAGTCAGTTTCAAAGCTCAGCCTAACAGCAGTCCTAGTGTCCAATGGAGACTCAGGAGCTAGAAATTCTGCATAAGATCTGAACAAGTTAGACTAGAATATGTTAAAATTCTGAATAAAATAGACTATTTGAATAAACTACAGTACTTCCAATTCAGGTCTCGACCTGTCCACCCCAAAACTAAGACACAGTCAGTAATGACCCAGTTAGCGCGATCACAGGTTCTTGTACCTACAATGTCCTCACGAACGGACCATCAGTCCTGTGAACACTCCTCGTGGTCCAGGATGTAGTGGACGCAGCTTCTGCCTTTTACCCTGAAGCCCCGGGGTAACCCTGACGACGGGGTGGCACTGGCTCGGTCGCTGGGTCCCTTGATGGCGATGCAGAGGCCTCCGATGCTGAGCGGCTGGGCAGAGCCCCACGAGGCCCGCAGGGGCACCCCAGGCTCCGGTCACCCTGATATGCCAGCATTGTCCCTGTGGACGGCGCCACTGAGAGAACCCGCCTCCTGCGTCCCCGCCGCCTGAGGAAGAGGCGGAAGAGCGCCGGGACATGGCTGGGAGGCGCAAAGGACGGCAGAAGCAGAAGGGATGCGGGGACCCAGAGCGGCCGGCGGCACGCGGAGCTCCCTTCCCAAGACGGAACCTTCCTCTCCCGAAAGCAGGAGGGAGGGGGACACAGGGCGGGACACCGCGTCCCCCTCCCTCCGCGTCTAAGGCGCGAGTTTGCTTTCCAGGGGACCCTCTGTCTGCGGGCCGCTGGAGGAAAAGTGGCGGGGGCTCGGCCTGATGGGACAGTCCCGCTGAGATGTGCCCTCGGGTCGCTGGAGGCCGAGTCCTGAGTGCGCGCGGCGAAGGCACCGAGCGGACGCCCGGGGAGCGCACGGCCTTTCCAGTCCCCGCGGCCGGGACCCGCGCCGCCGGGCGCCGCCCTCCCCCCGGCCCCAGTGCGGTTCCTCCGCGACGGAAGGGGTCGCCCTGACTCCCGTGCTCTCTGCCGTCTCTCTGGGTTCGCACGTCGGGGAACGAGATAAAATCCATCATAGCGACAGGGAAGGGCTTTTAGGCTTCCCCGAAATCCACCTGCTCTGCCTGGATCACTAGAGTTTCCTGCTCTGCGGTAAATTATCTGGCAGGAAAGAAAAAGTTCCTTTCCTTTTCTTTGCAGTTGCCCTCTTCCCACTGCCCTGGGAGCTCTGATGATCCCCAGAACAGGACCTGGGACTTCCTAGAAGTGCCTCTCCCTCCTCCTCTTGGCGCCCGCGCACCCCCCGCGTCTTCCTTGCTGTCTCCCTCACCACCCCTTTTCTCCAGCTCCCTCCATCTCCTCTCCTTCCTCCATGGTACCTCTCCTCCCCCTCCCCCTCCCCCTCCGTCTCCTCCTCGTCCTTCTCATCCCTTTCTATTCCTCGCCCGCCCTTCCTTGCTGTCTTCCTCACCACCCATTTTTCCCTCACTCTCTCCATCCTCTCCTCTCCTCCCTCTGCTCCTCTTCCCTCTCCTCCCTGATCCACCGCCCCTGCGCCCCCACCGCACACGCTGTCCAAACCAAGGTAGGAAGGGGCCACCACAGACCACCACAGACTGAGAGGGCGATGAGGGATACATGTCTCCTTGGTGAGAGCCCTCTGGGGATTCTTGCTGGAAGACAGAGTGAGGTGGCCCCAGCTGAGTGGCGGAGCGTCCACAGCCAGTCCTCGAGGCCTGGGGAGGACGGGCTGATCCAAGGTGACCCCGTGCCTGGGGTGACCCCTATTTAAATAGGCAGCCTCTGAGGGACATTGAAACCAGTGGGAGACCTTGTCCTCGGCCAGCCTTTCCGGTGGAAAGCCCACGGCGCCTCCTTGTGGCCTCCGCAGGGACGGCGTGCTGGGATTCGCCTCGCCCAGGATGCTGCAAGGGCTGGTCCAAAGAAAACCCATCCTAGCGCCCCATTTAGACGGAGAAGGTCCGCTTGGACAGAGGGGCTCACCAAGAGACTGTCTCCAACTGCCCTGCTGGCGGTGTTGGGAGCTTGGTCTCCAGACCGGGGGCGCTGCCGACTCCCGGGTACGAGAACCTCCGGCGGAGTCTCAGTGCCTCTGACTGCTGAATCGTCCTCCTGTGGCGCGCCAAGAGCCGCCTTGCCCAAGGGAGAGCTCCCAGTCCAAAGGGCAAAATCACACGGAATTGCCGGCTTCTATCTGAGACAGACAGGCCTCCTCTACTGTGAATGGGATTCGGGATTCGAACGGAAGCTGCCAGAGCCCCTACACCTCGCGCCGTGAGCACAGCGCCACCCACGACCTGCGGCGGTGTGGTTGGGTGTACCCAGGTGACAGCGTTTTCTTCTGGGCTCTTTCCGTAGTGGCTGTATCTGCAACACTGTCTCTGTTTCTCTCTCTCCCCCGTCACTTTCCCTCCCTCACCTTCTTTCTCCTCTTCAATTTCCGGGTTCACCCCCACTCGCGCCCACCGCATCCCCCAGACTGAGGCCCTGCAGGGTCCTGGGTGGGAGCTCAGTGCGGTTGCAGGTGGTGCCCTCTAGATGTTTCTGCAATCGGAACATTTCTATGATTCAGCTGCCAGCATTAAAGTTTTAAACAACGGCCACTTTGGAAAGCCTTTCCCATCCTCCTGTCCCGGGGTTCCTCTAAGACTAAAAACACGTAGTCCACAGTGAAATGTTTGGTCCCTCCCGGCACCCTGTGGCGAATGCCTTCCTTAACTGAGCATGTATTGGGTACCAGGCCCTCCTCCAGGCGAGGGTCTGCATGGTGAGCAAACTCCAGTCCCTGCCCCGTGGAGCTGTCCTCTGGAGGCCAGGAGAGGGCGACAGCGCTTTGGCGGCACAGCCCGCTGGTGTCCTTCCCACGTGTGTCTTCCCCTTCCCCGGGCCTGGGGGGAATCCAGGTGAGCGTGACAGGTGAAGTGCAGGGAAGAATGGCAAATGGATGACTTCGGCGCAAGAGGCTGTGGTCTCACCTGAAGCGAGGCGGCTTCAGAGGTGGTGCTTTGACCTTTCAGGCAGCAACCTCATCCTTTGTCTCTCACTTTCTGCCCTCGCTCTCCCTTGCTCCGTGGGCGCAGGTGGGGCAGCGGCCGGATCTCAGCCCTGAATAGTCACCGAGTTCTGCTCTGCGCGGTGTTTTCTCCTGGTCCTTATCAGATGCCATTGGTCTCTCTGCAACATTTGGGGCACCAAAGCCAACTTGACCTGCCTGATGCAAACATCTGGATTCCAGGGGAACTACCAGGGCCAGTGGCTGAAGGCACAAGCATCGAATCACCAGCTCTTCAGACTCCAGGTTGGTGCCACTCAACACTAGTATTAACCACACCATTACAGGATGCCACCCACACGTAGATTTGTGGGTGTGGCATCCTTACTTTTGTTTTTTAATTAATAGACATTTTTTATTGAGGTAACTGTTTATAATATTGCATAATTTAAGATATACATCATTATGTTTCGATTTCAGTGTACACTACATCATATTCACCACCCAAAGACTAACTACCATCTTTCACCCTACACATGTGGCCTATTACTCCTTTCTCCCTCCTCCCCTCTGGTAATCATACAGTATTTGACTTTGTCTGACTTATTTCGCTTAGTATAATACCCTCAGGTTCCATCCATGTTATCACAAATGGCAAGATTGCATCATTTTTTACAGCTGAGTAGTATTCCATTGTGTATATATATACCACATCTTTACCCATTCATCCATTGATGGGTGCTTAGGTTGTTTCCACGTCTTGGCTATTGTGAATAATGCTGCAATGAATATAGGGGTATAAATATCTTTTTGCATTTGTGTTTTCATGTTCTTTGGATAAATACCAAGAAATGGAGTGGCTGGATCATATGGTAGTTCTATTCTTAATTGTTTTAGGAACCTCCATGCTTTTTCATGGTGGCTACACCAGTTTACATTCCCACCAGCAGTGCATGAGGGTTCCCTTTGTTCCACGTCCTCTCCAATACTTGTTATTTCTTGTCGTTAATTACAGCCGTTCTGACGAGTGTGAGGTGGTATCTCATTGCAGTTTTGATTTGCATTTCCTTAATAATTAGCAATGTTGAACATCTTGTCAAGTCCTTTTGACTGTCTGTGTTTCTTCTTTAGAAAAATGTCTGTTCCGATCCTTTGCCCACTTTTTAATTGCGTTGTTTGTTTTTCTGTGTTTGAGCTGTATGAGTTCTTTATATAGTTTGGATAGTAACCTCATATCAGATCTAGGATTTGCAAATATCCTCTCCCAGTGAGTGGTTTGTCTGTTTGTTTTGTTGATGGTTTCCTTTGCTGTGCAGAAGTTTTTTAGTTTGGTCCCATTTGTTCATTTTTTCTTTTGTTTCCCTTGCTTGGTCAGACACGCTATTCAAAAAGATACTGCTAAGTTTGATGTCAAAGAGTGTACTGCCTAGGTTTTCTTCTAGAAGTTTTATGGCTTCAGGTCTTACATTCAAGCCTTTAATCCATTTTGTGTTAATTTTTGTGCATGGTGTAAGATAATGGTCTGCTTTCATTCTTTTGCATGTGGCTGTTCAGTTCTCCCAACACCATTCATTGAAGAGACTTTCCTTTCTCCATGTATTTTCTTGGCTCTCTTATTGAAAAGTAGCTGTCCATAGATGTGCAGGTTTATTTCTGGGATCTCAGTTCTGTCCCATTGATCTGTGTGCTGCTTTTGCGTCAGTATCACGCTGTTTTGATTACTATATCTTTGTAGTATGTTTTGAAAGCGGGGCATGGGACACCTTCAGCATCATTCTTTTTTCTCAAGATTCTTTTGGCTATTCAGGGTTTTACATTGTTCTCTATAAATTTTGGTATTCTTTGTTCTATTTCTGTAAAAAGTGTCATTGGGACTTTGATAGGGATTGCATTGAATCTGTGGATTGCTTCAGGAAGTATGGATATTATAACTATGTTAATTCTTCCAATCCATGAGCATGGAATTTCTTTGCATTTCTTTATGTCTTCTTTGATTTCTTTGAACAATGTATTATAGCTTTCACTGTCTAGGTCTTTCACCCTTTTGGTTAAATTTATTCCTAGCTATTTTATTCTTTTTGTTGCAATTGTAAATGGGATTGTATTCTTAATTTCTCTTTCTGCTATTTCATTGTTAGTGTATAGAAACACAACTGATTTTTGTCTGTTGCTCTTTACCCTGCAGCTTTACTATATAGACGTTACTTTTTAGAACAGTTTTGTGTTGACAGATAAATTGAGCAGATAGTATAGAGTTCTCACATACCCCCTGTTCTCCCTCACACAATTTCCACTATGATGGCATCTTGCATTATTGTGGTACCCTTGTTACAATTGATGAACCAATATTGATACTTTATTATTAACTAAAGCCCATAGTTTACATTAGAGTTCATTCTTTGTGTCACACAGTTCTATGGGGTTTGACAGATGCATCGTGTCACGAATCCACCAGCACAGTGTCATACAGAATAGTCTCACTGCTCACCAGTCCCGGCGCTTCCCTTGTCCACCCCTCCTCTCCTCCTCACAAACCCACGGCAACCACAGACCTTTCCACTGTCTCTGTGATTTTGCCTTTTCCGGAATGTCCTACAGTTGGCATCATACAGTGTGTAGACTTTTCAGACTGGCTTTGTTCACTCAACACTATGTGTTCAAGGTTCCTCCACGTCATTTACGGCTTGATGGCTCATTTCTTTTTATTGCTGAACACCATTCCATTGTACAGATGTACCTCAGCTTGTTTATCCAGTCACCTAAGGAAGGACATCTCGGTCCCTTCCACTTTTTGACAATTATGAAGAAAGCTGCTATAAGCACTCATCTGCAGATTTTTGTAGGAACATAACTTTTCATCTCATTTGGGGAAATACCAAGGACTGTGATTGTTGGATCAAATGAAAGAGTATGTTTAGTTTTGTAAGAAACTGCCAAACTGTCTTCTAAAGTGGCTGTGCCATTTTTGTGTTCCCATCACTAATGAATGAGAGTCCTATTGATCCACATCCTTGCCGACATTTGGTGTTATCAGTGCTTTGAATTTGAGTCATTCTAATGGGTATAGAGAGATATCTCACTGTCGTTTTAATTTGCAGTTCCCTAATGACAAATGATTTTATGCATCTTTCTGAGGTTTCTTTGCCATCTGTATTTCGTTTTTGGTGAAGTGTCTTTTTAGATCTTTTGTCCATTTTTTAATGGGGAAGTTAGCTGTCTCATTGTTGAGTTTTAAGAGTTCTTTGTATGTTTAGGATACCAGTCCTTCATCAGATATGTGTTTTGCAAAGATTTTCTCCCAGTCTGTGGCTTGCCTTTAATTAGCTTAACAGTGTCTTTCACAGAGCAGAAGTTTTTAATTTTAATGAAGTCCAACTTATCAATTTTTTCTTTCATGGATTGTGCTTTTAGCATTATATCAAAAAAGTCATCACCAAACCCAAAGTCACCTAGATATCCTTCCATGTTATCTTCTATAATTTTTGTGGGTTTTACACCTTACGTTTAGGACTATAATCCACCTTGTGAAAGGAAGAAGGTCTCTGTCTGGATTCTTTTTTTTTTCAGTGTAGGTGTCCAGTTGCTCCAGCATCATTTGTGGAAGAGACTACCATTATACTTTCTCCATTGAATTGCTTTTGCTCCTTTGCAAACATTAATTGACTGCATTTATGTAGATCTATTTCTGATTTTGTTCCATTGACCTATTTTCTGTGTTTTCACCAGTTCCACACTGTGTGGATAACTGTAGCTTTCTAGCAGGTCTGGAAGTTGCTAGTGTCAGTCCTTTGGGGGTTTTTCTGATCTCCATCATAAGAACCTGCTCAAGCACCTGCAGATAAAACTCACAGAAGTGTGGGGACTCACCCCCAAGTCTGGGCCCCCAGGAGTTTTAAACTCTCAACTATTCCACACTCAGCAGCCAGCAATTGGTCAGTTACCATTTAAGTGTCCCTAACAGTTGCTGGCTCCAGCAGCTCTGTTCCCAATGAGCTGTCATTCTCTGCATTAGCCTGTCTCGCTAGTGTTTGGGTGGCATCTCCTTGACGTTCTCAAAATAAAAAATATTAGCTTAGGAAACTTAGGAAGTCACCCAGTTTTTCCTAAGACTTTCTAAAAAAGACAGACCTTTGAAATGCAATGCTATCAGTTGCATAATAAAAGCTCTCCCCCACAATAGGAAAACACATAGGAAGAAAGGGTTGATTCTATTATTGGGAGAGGGAGGTAAATATTTCTTACAGAACTCGTTAACTCTAGGGTAGGAATGATGTCAAAGATTTTAATCATCAGAGGGGTTTGTACTGAATGGAAGGTTCCCAAATTGCCATCCAAAGGTTGCAGCAGGTCATGACACATTCCTGTGGTTGGCAACAACAAAAAAATAGAAGAATGAAAGTGTGGCTTTTGCTTGAAACTAGATATATTCAAGCTAAAGAACTATAATTAGTCTGCGATTGTGTCCTTTCTATTTTGTTGTCATTGAAATATCTTTCATGTGAAATGATATTGATAATAGATGTTTGATTTTTGCTTTTTAACCTCTAGTTGGCTAATTTTAAAATTTTGTAACTTTATGTTGTTTCCCACGGAAGGAAATGAACTTGATGATAAGTTCTAAGTCTAGGATTCTGTGTTGAGCCTAGGCTCTCCCTGAGAAAACTGAAGTTCTCATCTCCTTTGGGCAAAGAATGTGGACAGAGGACACCGCTGGGCTTTCCTCATAAAGGACTCAGCAGCAATCCTCAGAGAGTTTGAAAAACAAGCCCAGGATCCCCACATAGCAGTGAATTTTTCATTCCAGGCAGTCGAGGAAGAAGGGAGGAGTAAGAGAAAGCTCCTATACCCCTGTGGAAGGAGAATTCAGGGGCTGTGATCAAGTCGATGATTAAGTCTCCCATCCCTTTCTCTTTGGGGTTTAATGCTCGAAGGGGAATAAAAAGTGATCATTAGGACAATGACTTTCTGCATCTCGGTTTTATCTTTTCAATGACGATGACCAGATTGTGTTCTCTGCTAGTTTTCTTCCTAGCCAGGAGAGGGGTCAGTGCCCATGAGTCACTTTCTTAGGAGCAGCAATTCCTTTCTGTTAGTGGTTCAATGGAGAAGAGGTAACAGAGCTGTGCTAAGATATTCCCAGCAGCAGGGTCTACCCTGCGTCGCAGTGGATGTCTCTGAGCTGCAGAAACCCTTCAGCATGCTGCGGGCTTCAGACCTGGGGAGATCATTTCTGAGCCTCTGGTAGAGTCTTTTACTGTTACTCCTTTAAGTGGTCTCTCCTCTCACACCCAGTCATGTGACATCCTCTTCTTCCCAGCCTGACTGTCCAAGGATAGGACCCTCCGAGGAAATGAGGGTGTGGAGAGGAAATAAGAGGAAAAAGCAAGAGGGCGCCAAACCACCTAGCAGAAAAGTACAGAGAAGTGGGGAAAATAACTGTTTTCCATCACAGGGGTGCTGGGACAATTTGAAATCAATATAGGAAAGAAAATTAAACAACTCTTACCTCATAATAAATACAAAACTTAATTACAGGTGGATTGTAGATTTATATGTGAAACATAAAACAATAGTGCTTCTAGAATATTACATAGCTGAATATCTTCATGACCTAAGAATAAGGAAAGCTTCAATAAGACACAAAAGGAAAAAGAAACAATAAGTTGCAATTCATTATAATTAAGAACCTCTGTTCACCAAAGATACATAAAGAGAGTGAAAAAGCAAGCCACAGAGTGGGAAAAGATTTTGTAACACATAGCAAAAGGCTTGTCTCCAGAACATATAAAGAACTCCTAAAAATCCCACACGGCATTATCATTGTTCTGTGCGGTCGAGTTGGTTGTCAAAGGAAACAGTCTCAGAAGACCTGGGTCTTTAACTGTGGAGTCTGACAGGCTGGCTCCCTAGAACGTCTGTCAGCGTGCTTCGTGGGCACCTTCATCTTGGTTATTCCAGGTCTGCGCCATTGCCCTCCTCAGAATCTTTCAGTGTTTACAGGTTGTCGTCTAGATCTCACACATTACTTGTTAAATTCATCTCCAAATATTTCATCTTTTATTGTTATTGTAAATGGAATCTTTTCTTCCATTCTGTTTTCTAGCTTGTTATTCACGTATATAAGAAAGTCATTGATTTCTGTATGTGCTGTGTCTCATGGCCCACTGTGATGGGTTTGCTCTTGGTGCTAAAGGGGCAGGAACAGATGTACAAGGATGGAAGGGTTTCTCCTCTAAAATTACAAGAAAGTGGAACCAGAAGCCAAAGTCCACTGCAAGCCTATGGTATAAAGGAGAACAAAGGCATCCGATAATTCAAGTGGCCCAGGCCAGGCCAGGCCTGCAGAGAAGGAAAGGACAGACTTGCCCGTGATAATGCTCAGTGTGCTGCTTAGTGAATTGTTCAGCCGAGTGGAGACCAAAATATCTAAGGGACTTGTTATCAGTTGAATTGTGCCCCAAAAGATGTTCAACTGCCAACCCCAGTACCTCAGAATATGACCTTATTTGGAAACAGGGTCTCTGGCGAGGAGAAGTTCAGACGATGTCATTAGGGTGGGCCCTAATCCAGTGTAACTGGTCTCCTTATGAAAAGGGGAAATTTGGGCCCAGAGACAGAACGTCATGTGAGGATGAAGGCAGAGATCAGGTGCTGCATCGACAAGCGAAGGAACGCCAAAGATTGCCAGTGAACAACGAGAAGCTGGGGGCGAGCCGAGGACAGACTTCCCCTCACACCCCTCAGAAGTCAGCCCTTCTGACACCTCGATCTCGGATTTCCAGCCTCCAGGACTGTGACACCAATTTCTGTTGTTTAAGCCAACCACTGTGTGGTATTTTGTTACAGCAGCTTCAGCAAACTAGTACAAGATCCTAAGTGGGAAATAGAAATTCTAGGACAGTGGTTCTCAGTTGTGGCTCCCAGACCAGCAGCATTAGAATCACCCAGGAACTTGCTGGAAGTGCACACTCCTGGGTCCCTCACTATATCTGCTGAATCGGGAACTCTGGGAGTGGGCTCCAGCAATGTGTTTTAATAAGCCTTTCAGATTATTCTGATGCACGGTACAGCTTGAGAGCCACTGGTCTGAAGAAATTCCCTATTCTTGGGCAGCTGGAAGGACTCTGAAAAATGGGAATCCGAAACTGTTGAACCAGACATAGCTTTATTCACAGTGGGCTTCTTTCTCAACGTTTTTTATTCTGGTATAATACACATGACATAAAATTTACCATCTTAACCATTTTTAAGTGTACCATTCAGTGGTATTAAGTAAGTTCTTACTGTTATGCAACCGTCACCATCATCCATCTCTGTAACTCTTTTCATCTTGCAACACTGAAACTCTATACCTATTAAACAATAAATCTCCATTCTCCCCCGCCCCAGGCCCCGGCAACCACCATTCTACTTTCTATCTCTATCATTTCATTACTCTAAGTACCTCATATTAGTGGAATTATACGGTATTTGTCTTTTTGTGACTGGCTTACTTCACTTAGCGTAATGTCCTCAAGGTTCATCCATGTTGTAGCATATGTCAGAGTTTCCTTGCTTTTTAAGGCTGAGAAATATTCTATTGTATGTATACACCATATTTTGCTTATCCATTTATTAATGGACATTGGGTTGCATCCACTTTTTAGCTATTGTGAATAATGCTGCTATGAACATAGGTACACAAGTATACCTCTTCAAGACATGCTTTGAAATCTTTTGGGTATATACCCCCAAAGTGGAATTTCTGGGTCATATGGTCATTCTACTTTTAATTTTTTGAGGAACTGCCTTACTGTTTCCCACAGGAGCTGTGCCATTTTACATTCCTACCAACAGTGCACAAGTGTTTTTCTCCACATCCTCTTCAACACTTGCTTTTTGTATGTTTTAATCATGACCATCCAAATGGGTTTGAAGTGGTACCTGCGTTTATCTAGTGATTAGTGGTGTAGAACATCTTTTCATGTGCTTATTGGCCTTTTGCATATTTGTATACAAATTTTTTCTCCCTTTTTTTAATTGAGTTGTTTGGATTTTTGTTGCTGAGTTTTAGGAGTTCTCTGTATATTCTGAATCTTAATCACATATCAGATATATGAGTTGCGAATATTTTCTACCATTCCATAGGTTGTCTTTTTCTCTGCTAATAGTGTCTTTGGATGCACAAAATTTTCCCATTTTCATGAAGTACAATGTGTCTGCTTTTTCTTTTGTTGCCTATGCCTTTGGTGTCATTTCCAAGATACTATCGCAAATTTCAACGTCATGAAGATTTTTCCCTCTGTTTTCTTCTAAGAGTTTTATGGTTTTAGGCCTTACATTTAGGTCATGGATCTACTTTTAGTTAATTTTTGAATATAATGTAATGTAAGGGTCCAACTTCATTCTTTGGCATGTGAATATCCAGTTTTCCCAACACCATTAACTGAAAAACTTGTCCTTTCTCCATTGAATAGTCTTGGCATCCTTGTCTAAATCATTTCACCACATGTGCAAGGGTTTATTTCTAGGCTCAGTGTTCTATTCTGTTTGTCTATATGTCTGTCTTTATGCCAGAATCACACTATTTTCTTTTTAAAGATTTTATTTTTTCCTTTTTCTCCCCAAAGCCCCCTGGTACATAGTTGTATATTCTTCATTGTTGGTCCTTCTAGTTGTGTCATGTGGGACGCTGCCTCAGTGTGGTTTGATGAGCAGTGCCATGTCCGCGCCCAGGATTCGAACCAACGAAACACTGGGCCGTCTGCAGCGGAGCGTGCGAACTTAACCACTCGGCCACGGGGCCAGCCCCGGGAATCACACTATTTTGATTATTGTAGCTTTGTAGTATGTTTTGAAATCAGGAAGTGTGAGTCCTCCTGTTTTCTTCTTTTTCAGGATTCTTTTGGCTCATCAGGGTCCTTTGAGATTCCATATGAATTCGAGATGGTTTATTCTATTTCTGAAAAAAAAATATCATTGGGATTTTGGTAGGGAATGCATGAAATCTGCAGATCACCTTGGGCGGTATTGACGTCTTAACAATATTAAGTCTTCCGATCCGTGAGCATAAGATGTCCTTCATGTCTTCCTCAATTTCTTTCAGAAATGTTTTATAGTTTTCAATGTACAAGTCTTTCACCTCCTTGGCTAAGTTAATTCCTAAGTATTCTATTGTTTTTGACGCTATTGTAAATGGAATTGTTTTCTTAATTTCCTTTTCAAGCTGTTCATTGTTAGTGTATAGAAATGCAACTGATTTTCCTGTGTTGACTCCATATCCCACTTCCTTGCAGAAATCATTTATTAGTTCTGACAATATTTTTGTGGAGTCTTTAAGGTTTTCTACATCTAAGATCATGTCATCTTAGATGTCGAAAATTTTAGAAATTTTACTTCTTCCTTTCCAATTTGAGTGCCTTTTATTTCTTTTTCTTGCCAAATTTCTCTGGCTAGAACTTCTTGTACTATGTTGAACAGAAGTAGAAATGCATCCTTGCCTTGTTTCTTATCTCGGAGGAAAAGCTTTCAGTTTCACCACTGAGTTTGATGCTCACTGTGGGTTTTTCATATATGACTTTCATTATGTTGAAAGAGTTTCTTTCTATTCCTGTTTTGTTTTTATCATGAAAGGGTGTTGATTTTTGTCAAATGCTTTTCCTGCATTGCTGGAGATGATCATGTAGTTTTTATCCTTCATTCTGTTAATGTGGTGATTACATTGATCGATTGTTGTATGTTGAGCCATCTTTGCTTTCCAGGAAGAAATCCCCCTTAGACATGGTGTATAATCCTGTTAATATACTGATGAATTCGATTGCTAATATTCTGCTAACATTCTGGGGATTTTTGCATCAATGTTCATAGGGATATTGGTCTGTAAGTTTTCTTTTCTAGTAGCATCTTTGTCTGACGTTGGTATCAGGATGCTGCTGACCTCATTGAATGAGTGAGTGTTTCCTCTTCTTCAATCTTTTGATAAGTTTGAAAAGGATTTATGTTATTTCTTCTTTAAATGTTTGGTAGAATTCACTAGCGAAGCCATGAGATCCAGGGTTTTTCTTTGTCAGGAGATTGTGATTATTGATTCAATCTCCTTAGTAGTTATAGTAAGATTATAGTAAGACCTATAGTTATAGGTCTATTCAGATTTTCTATTTCTTGGTGATTTAGTTTTGGCAGGTTTTGTTTGTCTAGGAATTTGTCCATTTTATCTCAGTTATCCAACTTGCTAGCATATAATTTTTCGTAGTTCACTCTTATACCCTTTTGCTTTCTGTAGAATCAGTAGTAATTCCCCTCATTTCATTTCTGATTTTAGTAATTTGAGTCTTTTCTCTTTTTTCCTTAGTCCACCTAGCTAAAAGATTGACAATTTTGTTGAGGTTTTCAAAGAAACAACTTTTGGTTTCCTTGGCTTTCTCTATTCTTTTTCTATTCTCTATTTCATCTATCTCTGCTCTAATCTTTATTTCCTCCCTTCTGCTAGAGTTTGGTTGAGTTTATTCATCTTCTAGTTCCTTAAGTTGTAAAGGTGGATTATTGATTTGAGACCTTTCTTCTTTTTCAACGTAAACATTTTCAGCTATAAAGTTCCCCCTTAGTGCTGCCCTTGCTGTGTCTCATAAGTTTTGGTATGTTGTGGTTTAGTTTTCATTTGTCTCTATGTATTTTTAATTTCCCTGGTGATTTATTCTTGATCAATTGTTTGCTTAAGAGTGTGTTGTTCAATTTCCACACATTTAAAAATTTTCCACTTTTCCTTCTGTTGTCAACTTCTAACTTCACCCAGTTGTTGTAGGAGAAGATACTTTCTATAATATCTATCTTTTAAATCTATTGAGACTTAATTTGTGGCCTAACCTATGCCTTTCGTAGAAAATGACCCATGTGCACTTGAGAAGAATGTGGATTCTGTTTTTGTTGGGTAGAGTACTCTGTATATATCTGTTCAGTAAAGTTCATTTATTGTGTTTTCAAGTCCTCTATTTCCTTATTTCTCTTCTCTCTGTTCTGTGCATTATTGAGAGTAGACTAGTAGACTATGAGAGCAGACTAGTAGAGTATCATTGAATAATAGTTTCCAAATATTACTGTAGAACTATTTCTCCTTTCAATTATGTGAATCTTGGCTTCATATATGTTTAATGGGCTGTTATTAGTTGCACAAATGTTTATAATTGTTATATATTCTTGCTGTATTGAATCATTTATTAATATATAATGTCCTTTGTCTCTTGGAATTTTTTTATTTAAAGTCTATTTTGTCTGATATTATTAGAACCAGTCCTGCTCTCTTTTGGTTACTATTGGTATGGAATATTGTTTTCCCTTCTTTCACTTTTAACTTATTTGTGTCCTTGGATCTAAAGTGAGTCTTTTATAGAGAGCAAACAGTTGGAACATGTTTTTTTAATCCATTCTGCCAATTGGAGAATTTAATCGATTTATATTTAAAATAATTGCTGATAAGGAAGGACTCACTTTGTTTTCCATATGCCTTATAGCTTTTTTGTCCCTCATTTTCTTCATTACTGTCTTCTTTTGTATTTAGTTGATTTTTTGGTAGTGAAAATTTAAATTCCTTGCCTATTTCCTCTTGTGCATGTTCTATGGCTATTTTCTTTGTGGTTCCCATGGAGATTATATTTAACATCCTAAAGTCATAACACTGTATTTGAATTTATACCAGCTTAACTTCAATATCATACAATAACTCTGCTCCTTTAGAGCTCTGTCCCCATCCATTCAGTTGTTGATGTCACAGAATTACATCTTTATACCTTATGTGTCCAAACACGTAAACTAATAATTTTGGAATGCACTATTCTCTTAAATAGAAAACAAAATGTATTGTCAGTGTTTGAATAATTTACATATATATATGTGTCTCCCCCACCATCCCCCTCACTTCACCCTCCCTCCCGCTGCACTCTTTGAGTCGGGGAACGTGTCTTAGTTTTCTTTACATCTGTTGCAGAGTTTACCACAATGCAGTGATTCTTCAGCAAAAGTGCCTGAAAACTTCTTTTTAATGAGTGTGTGAAATAGAATTGAAGTAGACTTTTTTAAACCCTTGAGAATGCAGTATAATAAAAGCTAACAGGTATTAAGCAGTTAGTATAAGTCAGGCATTCTTTTAAGGGCTCTATATAATATTTCATCTTATTTTTATGGAAACCACATGTGAGGACTTTACTATTATTATCTGTATTTTAGTATTATATTCATTATCCGTATTCAGTAAAAGGAACTGAGACTCTGATATATGAATAGCTTTCCAAGGGTCAGGTGATTTTAGGGAGCCATGATGTGGACTAATTTCATCTAAGTCCAGAGCTTAGATCTTTAACCACTTCACTCCACAGGTGTGGGGCACAATGAAAACAATGACGGGTGAAAACTTTCCCAGTTCAGAGATCTCTGTGGTCACTCCAGGGTAGAAGGGAGAACAATGAAGGCAAGGTCACCTTCTCAGAAAGGTCCTTCCTGACATTCTTTTCTGGAGTTTGGGCTGCTCCTCCAGATGTCCTCATCTGAGCGCTTATCACCTTGCACCAAAATAGCCTGTGGATTCCACCACTGGCAGCTGTAGAATGGGGCTCATGGGTCTCCTCTATCACTGGACCCCCAGCCCTTAGCCTAAAACCTAGTACACATTCAATAAATATTGTTGGAATGAACGCATCAAAGAATACGTGAAAAAGAAGAAATGCTCCCTCATCTGTCCCATCACTGGTCTGTGCACTCCCACACAGGAGGCGAGTCACATACAGGGGAACACCAACCAGAGCTGAAAACTTATTCAGGTTCCCGGACATCTTCTCCATTTGGAGGAAGGGCAGCTGAGTGCAATGAGGGGCAGAGATGTCTGTGTTTGGGGATAGAGAATGCAGACAAAAGGAAAAAATAGAGGAAGAAAGGTGGTAGAGAGCTATTAACAATTTCTGACCCAGGGCCACATCAATCAAGTTTAAACCAAGATAAATCTCCCAGATATTTTCAAAGCAAACTTGCTCCCCTTCCTCATCCCCTTCTTCCCATTTCTGTCCTTCTTCTTCTTCTTTCCCTTCTTCTCTTTCTCCTCCTACTGTTCCTTCCTGTTCCTCCTCTTCTTCTAATTTCCCCAAGGCCTAAGGACTGTGGACTTCATGTTCTAGCCAGTGAGTAGTAATTGACACTTGGGGTGGAGAGAACTGGAGGGGCTTGTTACATCAGATTTGCATCCTAGAGGAAAACACAATAACATGTCTAAGATTTAGTCATGGGTCAGGACTGATGTCCCCAACATCCTATCTGCACTGATAACACATTTGAGATGATTTGGCTACTTGGCTCCTTTTGTATAAGCACCTGACGATAGGAGCACAGGAGCAGTCAAACCACAGCCCAGGAAAAGTCACCATCATCACAGGACTCCCAGTCCCATCCATCCCCAGGGAGATTCCCCCACAACTACAGCTAGAATATACCAGATCTGGTTACTGGGAGTATCTCTTTCCTTATGTAGTGCTCCCCTTAAAAGAACTCGTTCTTTTTGAGGATCTTCAGGTTAAGGATGCAAATGGATCAGTCCATCTGGATGAGTTAGGAAGGGTTAGGATAAAGTGCTTCCCCCTGCCTTTAATTCCTCTGGCTATTTTAATGGCTACTTGAAGGAGGGGTGAGGGTTGACCTGCTCCTCTAGCAAGATTCCTGAGCCCTAACATTCCAAGCACACAAGTGGTTAAAGTAGAATCAACCATAAGAGTAGACATTCTTTTGAACTATGTTACAGTGCTTCATCCTCTGCAGGAAAAGAGTTCACAAAAACACCAACCTTGAATTAATGTGATTTATTTTCCTATCCTCTGCCAATAACATTCTACTTACTAGGTAAGTTGTTCCCCATCCTTGGGATCCCATGGTTGGGAGAAGACGTCTGGGTCCCATGCCAAGGAGCTCTCACTGATAGATAAAAAGCACAGCTGCCTCAGTTGTCTCCAGCCTGTTGCTAAAACTAGCATGAGTTCTGTATCTATGCCAATCAAAACCACGGAAATCCACCCAAAACTGCAAGGGGTCAGCTCTGGGGAGAATCCTCCTCCACCAATGCAGTGCTGGGAAATAAGGAGAGGGAGACATGGTAATGAGAGATCTGTCAGTGAGGCCAACGACATCTTAGTGGGAATCTCTGGTCCTCATCAGACTTTCCATTGGCAGCATTGATCTATTCCTCACGTAAAAACCTCTCTTCCTTTAGCTCTAGTGATTTCATTATCTCATGACTTTTCTTCAACTTCTCTGAACATTCATCCTCAGGTTCCTTGGCTGGGTTCTTCCTTCATGAATTCCGTAAGTGTTGTTCCCTACTAGAGGACACATCTCTCTCTCCCTTGTAGATTGCATGACCCCTTTGGCTTCAGTTACTAATAATTAACTGATGGCCCCCAAAATCTCTACTTCCAATCCAAATATTTCTTGTGCTGAAGACCTCAAAATCCGGCTGCCGCCTAGATGTCCACACAAGTACCTCAAGCTCTACATGACCAAAGGAGAGTTAATCATATCCCTCTTTACCCCAAAACCAGTTCATCAAGCAGACATCCTGACTTGATAAATGACCATCAGTCACCCGAATGAAGATCATGGGGCTATTCTAAACTTATTCCCTTCCCATCTTCTGTATTCAACTGGTCACAAATTTAAAATCTTTAGGATTCATCATTACCCACCATTCATCCCCAAGCACACTGCTCTACTTCAGGCTTTATCTGGACTATTGAACCTAACTCAATACTGGTCTGCTTGTCCCTACTAGAGTACGTCACCACTGTGCAAACAGCATGATCTTTGTAAAATATAAAGATGACCAGGTCAGTCTTCCCTTTAAATAATTTAATGTTCCCATCATCTACAGCATAAAGTCCAAAATCATCGTCATGATGTAAAAAGTCCCTCCATGATCTGGCTCCTGTTACATGGCCAACATCAGCTCCTGCCTCTACCCGACATACGTCCCATGCTCCAAATTTACAAAACAGCTTCCTGCTCCTACAACATTGCATGCTCTCTCTAACAGTAATGATTTGGAATGTGCTCTTCCCTCAACCTAAATTGCACTGATACAGCCTAAACTTTTGGACACCACTCAAGACATAGCTCAGAAGTTACCTTTCCTGCAGTTGCTACCCCTGACACCCCAGCAGAGTCAGGGCTCCTATAGCCCCTCATTAATATTTCTATATACCTTGGATGCATCAGACTACAATTGTGTGTTTGTGTGAATGCCTGTCCTACTACATACTGAGCAAGGAACATGCCATATTCATGTCTCCCACAGCAGCACAGCATAGGTGCTCACTGCGTGCTTTGTTGAGGTGCATGCAGGCACATGTACACACTATATTACACATGCTTTGGGCCACGGTTGAAAGGACCCATGAGAGCCAGGTTGTCACAAAGAGAAGGAAGGCACAGAGACCCACTTGTTTAGTGTCCCCACACTCATCATTCCCCCATCGGATCCCAGGTCCTCCTAGACAGCAAAACTGCCTCATCCTGAGTGAGAGAGGGACAAGCTGATGGCTGAGGAAAGAAAAACAGGATCTTCAGCGTCAACTGCCAGCAGCTAAGACTCAGAATACATGGCTCTTGACCCCCTCCCAGTGGCAATAGGTGGTAACTGTGACCAAATAACACCAAGATGCAAAAAATCAGAGTCACTCCCTCTAGCAATATCAAACATTATATTAGATCTCCAGACCAGAGAGAAGATGACAAGTCTCCAGAAATCAGTCCTGAGGACACAGAATATATAATCGAAATGACTAAGAATTCAAAATACTATCAAAGATAGACATGTTGAAATGCTCCAGATAGTGGAGAGAGAACTAAGACTAAAAATAAGTGAAGAAAGTCTCTGAGAAATATCTGATTCAGGAAATGCAACACAAGAATTATAGGTATTCAAGAAGGAGAAGAGAAGCAGAATGAAGTAGAAAGCTTGTTCAAAGAAATAATAGCAGAGAACGTCCCAAACCTAGGGAAGGAAATGGAAATCCATGTGGAAGAGGCTATCAGATCTCTTAAATATGTCAATGTAAAAAGACCTACTGCAAGGCAGATAGTAGTGAAACTGGCAAACGTGAATGACAAAGAAAGAATACTAAGGGCAGCAAGGCAGAAGAAAATAACCTACAAAGGAACCCCCGTCAGGCTTACAGCAGATTTCTCTGCAGAAAACTTACAGGCTAGGAGAGACTGGAATGACATGTTCAAATCTTTGAAGGACAAAAGCTTTCAGCCAAGAATACTCTATTCAGTGAAAATATCCTCAGATATGATGGAGAAATAAAAACTTTCCCAGACAAACATAAGCTAAGGGAGTTCATAGCCACAAGACCCCCGCCCACAACAAGAAATCCTCAAGAAGGCCCTCATACCCGAAAAAAAAAAGGAGAAGAGGGTTACAAAGCACGGAGTAAGGAGTTAAATGGGTAGACAGAATAAGAGCAGGGTTGCCAGCACTCAAGTATAGCATGTAAGAGAAAGGGAAGGAAAATAGCAAAAACAAAGATAATCTCGTCATTTTAACCAGAAACTCATAACACAAGGTGGAATAAGATGTGAAAGAAACAACTTAGGGGGAAGAGGAAAAGGACTGAATCGATTTAGTCTAAGGAAATAAGAGGCCATCAGAAAAGGGACTATCTCATCCACAATATTTTGAATACAAACCTCATGGTAACCACTAAAGAAAAAAGCAGAACAGAGACACAAATAATAAATAAGGAGAAAACAAAGAAACACAACATAAACAATTACATATCTCGGCTGGTAGACCAAAATACACAGGATGAGAAACAAAGGAAATGCAAGAAAACTGGAAAACAAGTGATAAAATGGCAGCATTAAGCCCTCATATATCGATAATCACCCTAAATATAAATGGATTGAATGCTCCAATAAAAAGACACAGAGTAGTGAGTTGGATTAAAGAACAAGACCCAAAAATATGTTGCTTCCAGGAAACACATCTCAGCTCCAATGACAAACACAGGCTCAGAGTGAAGGGATGGAGGATGATACTCTAAGCCAATGGCAAACAAAAGAAAGCAGGTGTTGCAATACTTATATCAGACAACGTAGACTTCAAGATAAGACAGGCAAAGAGAGACAAAGAGGGGCAATGTATAATGATCAAAGAGACATTCCATCAGGAAGAAATAACACTTATAAATCTCTATGCTCCCGACACAGGAGCACCAAAATACATAAAGCAACTTTCTCCCTCTTCTCTAATTGTACCTTCTGATTCCAGCTGCACCATGGTGGTGACCCAGATGAGCAACCGTGGAGATCCTGGGAGGGTTGTGGAGGATCCTTGGGGTTACAATTGATAATTCTTTACAAACTTACCCAGGAACAGATTGTTTTCTAGATTTTGCAGAATCAAGTATTTATAAGTCAAACAATCGTTCTTTTTATTTTTCTGTCTCTCATAGCAGAACTTTACTGCCTAATTATCCTAAAGTGCTGCCTTGGCAGGGATGACTGGCCCCCAAATTTGTGCTCCCTTCCAAGCTGAAGAGTTACTGCTGGCAAGCAGCTGTCCAGCCACAGACCCCGGGTCTCAGTGTCTAGTGCACGTGGGAGGGACCATGTGACTAGTCCTCACCAAAAGATCTTGAGCAGAGGTGATGTGTGTCACCTCTGGCTGAGCCAGTGAAATTCCAAGTACATGGCCTTTCATCTCTCTCTTTGATTGTCATCTGTCTGCACGCAGAGGATCCGGCATTGATGACAAGGTAGAATCACAAGACAGAAGGAGCTTGGATCCTGAGTCACCATTTCAGAAGAGAGCTGCCCAGAAGAGCTGCCTGACCAGGAATATCCACTTCAAATTTTCGTGAGTGAGAAATAAACGTTAATTGCGCTAAGTTGCTGAGATTCAGGATTGTTTGTTACAGCAGCTAGAATCAGTTACTCTGACTCGAAAACTTTCTTCCTTAGAGTGAAGATGAGGGTGAAAAAGACAATGGGGGTAAAGGAGAGGACGGCCCCATTGGTCACATATGTAAGAAGAACACAGATAACTAGAAACCCAAGTGCCTAGAATTCCATACTTCATATGTGGAATCAGCATCTCTAATTGTCCTGCCTAAAACCACGGTGCTCAGATCTAATACTCATCAAGCTGCAGTGTGCAGGCCTGCACAGAGGTTTAGAGACAAATGAGTGAGGGTCCTTTAAGTTTCTTGTGGCAGCAGAGTGCCTGCCAAATAGAAGCACTCGATAAACGTTTGTTGAATTGGATAGTTTGAGAGTCAGATGTGAAACGATTACTCACAATACAAGATAAGTGTCCAAGCAGGGCTACCGGAACAGATGATAGAACAACCAATTTCACTTACACATGTCAGTGGTTGGAGAAAAGCTCACAGTTTCTGGCTGTCTCTACAGAACAAACACACAGCACAGGGTTCCTTATACTTCTTGGGTAGAAATGAAGCCCACAGCTTGGGCCTCACCTCCTGTCAGTGCTACTCTGGGAATTCCCAGGCCTCCCTGACTTTTCTGCTGGTGGTCCCATCCGAGTCACCCTTTGCCGGCCCCCTTTCCTCCTTCCTCCTCCCCTCTACCCCCTGCTGCATCCTCGCACTGCCCCTCCCAGCACCTCTGCTCTAGGAAGGCTGGGGCTTCTTGCCCTCACCAGGGAGATGTTCTTGCCTATTTCCCTGCTTGGCTGCCAGCCCCCACTGCTCACCAAGCCCTCTGAGCCCTGTGCTTGTCTTCTCCATCCTTTGATGAGAGGGCTGCACTGTGGCTCCTGGGACCAAGAGGGAGGAAACCAGCACCCCTCTCTCCAGCTGACTGTCATCTCTCCACTACTGCCTTCTGCTCACACTTTTCAAGTTCACTGAAGAGGCTCCCTGGGGAGCAGGCATTTGGCATGGCCTGTGGGCTCCCTACTTCTCATAAGAAGTCAGGCCTGGGTCCAAGGAGTCAATGCCTTTGAGATCTTTAGGGGGAGTTTGGGTTTAAAACACATTTTGATATACTCAAACATGTCTCATGATCTTTAAAATAAAAAGGTGAATCCAAAGTATTCTGTAAAATTGGGGTGGAGGACGGGGCCGGCCCAGTGGTGCAGTGGTTAAGTTCGCACATTCTGCTTTGGCGGCCCAGGGTTCATCAGTTCAGATATGGGGTGGGGACATGGCACCGCTTGGCAAGCCATGCTGTGACAGGCGTCCCACATGTAATGTAGAGGAAGATGGGCATGGAGGTTAGCTCAGGGCGAGTCTTCCTCAGCAAAAAGGAGAGGAAGATTGGCAGCGGATGTTAGCTTGGGGCTAATCTTCCTCAAAAAAAACGATTGGGGTGGAGGTGGCCCAGGGGGTTCATTTCTCAGGCTGTTTCCTGATCTTGTCTTCTCAGTGGAGCAGTTCACCACTACTCACTTCGGCCCCTGGAGGGCACCAGAGACTGTTTGCTGTACAAAGAACAGCGCCTAGATGGAAACCAGATAGGTTCTGGGGCAGCAATCAGCTGTGTGACCAATGGCCAGAGTCAGCGTTTGGCCAGCTCTGGAAGCCCAGGCACAGGCATATCCCTGCAGAGTTCTGCACGGCAGGTAGATGATAACTGGGGTACCAGGACGATGACAGGACCCAGAAGGCAGAGTTCTAGCTCCAGCTCCACTATCAGCTAGCTGTGTGGCTTTGAAAAGTCACTTAACTTCTCTCGACTTTAGTTTCCTCTTATGTAAAAAGATGAGGTGGAAGGAGGTGACCCAAAAGGTGTCTTCCAGCTTTAGAGCTTTCAATTGCTCTGAGTAAGAAAAAAATGGGAAATGATAGAACAGCACGGATTCTTATTTCCTGGAACCTTTGAAAATGTCCCTGTCCTGGTCCCAGACCTCAGTGTGACCAGGAACAGGCATGGCAAGATGGCTGGGATGGCAGTAATGTCAGAGCTGAATGACAAGGGAGGAGAATGAAGCTCAGGAGATAAATTGGGGCTGGAAATCTCATGAGGTCTCCCTAATCCAGGATCCTGGCCATGCTAGGAGCAGGATCTGGAGGAAGATCGGGTAACCTTTCTGTAACCATCCCCACTTATCCAGCTGTGTATGAAATAACAGCCATGAAGCACAGTATAACCCAGACCTGCTCGGTAGTGTTCAGCATCCCTCACCAGCCTGGTTGAAACATGGGTGGTCATCTCGATAGTACTCTGAGGCACAGATGAGCTTTCCTAGACAAGTCATTTCCACACTCGGGTTGTGCATGGTATTTTGGTTCACACCAACTCATTGGGGTAGGGAGATGAAATGCACATATGTAGCATTGTTCCTAAATAAATGAATGAAAGAGTGAGCACTGAGTGGGAGAGTCTTGGCTGTGAGGATAGTAAAGGCAATTCTGATCCACGCACAGCTCTTCAGAGTGTCAGTCTCTCGCTCCTGAGCAGAGAGAACACAGTGGCTGGTCAATGGGGTTTAGTCCAGTGTCCCAAGTGGTGCTCGTATGTGGGTTAAACTCAGAGTCCAGGCTGTCACAAAGGACTCTAAAGAGACTGTGGCGAGTGGGGAATGGGGAAAGGTGGTGTCTTATGTTGCAAATGCCAGAGGGAGAAGTAGAGGCTGCATGAGATGTTCTGAATGCAGGGAAAACATATTATCACTCTGTTGGGGGCGATATCAAACATTTCACTCCTCGTCTTGCAGGGATGTCATGTGGGACATAGGTCAGTAAAGCAAGATGGCAGTGTGGGGAAGAGGATTACTTAGCAAGAGGCATCACGGCAGTGGATCCCTGGACGCCTTTCTGAGAGGGCACTGCCCTCCCAATTTAGAGTTCCCCACTCTCCCGAGGAGCCATAAAGAAGGCAAGGAAGGCAAGCACCCTGTCTTTGCTCTTGGCTTTGCCTCTTTCCAGAAAACCCCTTCCATCAAGGGAGCCACTGGCAGATAGGTCTACAGTGGAACGGGGTAGAGAGTCAAGGACTAAAGGGAAAGAATGCACAGAAGGCGTGGGTAGGCATGGAGGGCTGGCCTTCAGGCCTGGCTCCACTGCTTATGCTTATATGATCTTGGGAAAACCCCATAACCTCCCTGACTGATCCCTAGTTTCCTTACCTGCACAATGGGAACCATACTCAAACCTGCCTCAGAAGGTTCGCACGAGGATTAGGTGAGATGATGTAAACAAAAGGGCTTTGCAAACTATACGGGAATGGTAAGAAAATAAACTATTTTTATCACAACAGACAGAGGTGGTGTGTGTGTACCCAGAGCACCAGGATTCTTACTATTCTTGCTTGGTGGGTCTTTGGAGACCCCTGCAGGCTTGCCAGAACCACTTCTACTGGGTGACTGCAGGTGGTAGGGAAGTAAGTTTCTGAGTGGGCTCAAGAGCATCCGTGTATGGCCTGAATCCTTGCATTGTCACCCCTAAGCCTGGTCTGGTCTGCAGAAATCACCTTTTGTACTGGCTAAGAGGAGACATGGCGAGGTTCCTGCAGATTTTCTGCTCATTCTGTATATTAGCACAGGAGACCTACTTCTATTTTTGCCATGGTGACCCACAACTTAGTTGACAGCCAGCAGTGGTGACAAGAAAACTTTATTGCTTTGTAGCCCACAAGGCCATGAATGCCTCCCTGGTGCCAAGAAATCCCGATGCCATGGTCGTAGGTCCAGGCAATACAGACAGGCACAGGTGTGGACGCAGAGTCTGGAGGAAAAATCCTGGGGGTCAGACGAGACAACACAGTCCCAAAACATGTCTCCGAAAGGCTAGATGGGTTGTCTTGTCTCAGTGCACCACCAGAGCCACTGTGATGTGCATCTGAGAATGATAATGAATATTTATTGAGAGTTCACAATTTTTATTGAGAGTGCCTGGAACCACTAGCACTTCACACGCATGATCTCATCATTTTCAAAGTTTTATTTTTTTTATTGTGGTAAAATACATATAGCGTAAAATTTACCTTCTCCATTTTTAAGTGTACAATTCAATGGCGTTAAGTACATTCACAGCATTATGTAATCACTACCATGCCCCATCTCCAGAACCTTTTCATCATCCCAAACAGAAACAATGTACCCGTTAAAATGTAATTCCCCATTACTCTCTCCTCCCGGCCCCTGGCAATCTCTGTTCTACTTCCTGTCTCCATAAATTTGTCTATTCTGGGTATCTTATATAGGTGGAGTCACGCAATATTTGTCCTTTTGTGACTGGCTTATTTCACTTAACATAATTCCTCAAAGTTCACCCATGTTGTAGCATGTGGCAGAATCTCATTCCTTTTTTTGTTTGTTTGTGTTTTTTTTTTGGTGAGGAAGATTCACCCGGAGCTAACATCTGTGCCAATCTTCCTCTATTTTGTATGTGGGTTACTGCAACAGCAAGGCTTGATGAGTGGTGTAGGTGTGCGCTGAAGATTCAAACCCATGAACCTGGGCCACCTAAGAGAAGTGCACTGAACTTAACCACTAGGTCACGGGCCGGCCCCCAGAATTTCACTCCTTTTTTTTTAAAGTTGAATAATGTTCCATTGTATGTATATACTACATTTTGCTTACCCGTTCATCTTTTGATAGATATTTGGGTTCTTTCTACCTTTTGGCTCTTGTGAATAACACTGCTTAAAACTTTTTGCTTTTACTTAATGGAAAATTCCAAACATATAGAAAAGAAGACAAAAAAAAAATACAATGAACTTCGATGTACAATTCAACAATTATCAACTCATGGCCAATCTTGTTTCATCTATAGCCCCACCTAAGTCCTCCATCCCATATTACTTTGAAGCATATCTCAAACATAGATATACCATTATTGTTTCCATTTTACAGATGGGGAAATGAAGGCACAGAGAGCTGAATTATCTTACCAAATTTTCAGAGTTTATAAGTGATGGGGCCAGGATTTAAACTCAGGCAGTGTGACAGCTGAGCCCATACTCCTAAGTCTTTGCTACAGCTGTGTGGATGTGTGTTCACATATACACACACATGCATCAGGTCAACTTTGGGCAAAATTGTACATTTGGAAAAGTTTTCCTCTTCCTACATCTTTTCCCACACTTGGATGCCATGTGGAATTTGCAACAGATAGGCATGAGTCTGAAGTCTTAGTTCTTAGTCACAAGTAGAGTCAGTGATCCCCAGCCTCCAGAGTTGTTGTGAGGATTATATGAGATAAAGTCAGTGAAAGTGCCAGGCACCTCCTAGCATGTGCAGGAGATCATTATGAATGCATTCTTCTCCCCTCCTCGGGGGTGCGGGTGGGGGGCAGGCCCATCTTCTCTCTAAAGAAGTAGACCTCAAAAAAAAACATGTACTATCAGAATAACTGTCAAATGTCAATATGTAACCACTGCTGGGGGATTTGTGTTGTAAAATAAAGGATTTTACCTTTTTGCCTTGTGGTGTGGTGCGGGGTGCGAGTGAATACAGAACAGAGGTGAAGCAATTACTTCTTGCCCCTGAAATCGTGTAAATGAGTGTATGCATGCATGTGTATGTGCACAAGTGTGTAAGACAGGCCCCTGGATAAGTTCAGGCTTCATTCTCTGCACACAACATTACACTGTCTTTCTTTTCTATAAGGAATGGTGACCCTGAAACAAGTAACTACTTTTTCTATCTCCTTTTCCTCTTTTTGGCTAAAACAGGATCAAAAGTATTTTGTTGGGACCCCCTGTCATTTTTCTGGCCCAAGGATACAAAGCCACAGGATGGAGGTCTGAGCTCAGACAGATCTTGGCAAGCCCAGCTCATCCCCTTGTAAACCTCTGTGGCCAGGCCCTTTGGGTTAATTTGGGGAGAGCCTGCAGAGCTCAGTGGACAATTGAGCAGGACCCACAGGCTGACCACAAAGAAGTCTCAGGTAACCTCCAAATGCATCTGCAGAGGAGGCTGGAGGGGCCCTACTGCCTCAAGTACATTAAGTGATGGTCAGCAAGAGTCGGACTGGCTGTGTCCTCTGCCTGCAATGCCCTTTTCGGATCTTGCCCATGGAAGTAACATAATCCTTTAATGCCAAGCTCATATACTGCCTCCTCCATGAAGCTTTCTCTAGATCCCCTCTCACTTCCCACCCCCATCCATCCCTGGCTGCCATACAGAGTGATTTCTCTCACTCTGAACTCTGTGGCATCACTTTTATACCCTTTGAGGCACTTTTATTGCTTTATTTTTGTACTCCCTGAATACCAGTCTTAACTCCTTGATGGAACAAAGTGAGTTCCTCGAGATCAGGAATCATTTCATCTATTTCTTTGTACTCTTCTGAGCTGTTCTCAGGACACACCATCAGCAACCAATAAAATCTGTTGAATAAATGATGTATCTCGCAACAATGGCACACAGTAGGCACTCAAGAAATGCATGCTGAATGAAATAACATCCATCCCCAGTAGCTGGGAAACATAAGTCTTTTTACCCTACTCTTGATGTTCAGATGGAAAGTAGTTTCATATAACCTTTCAGGCTCTAAAATCTGTCAAAACTTCCAAGGAAATAACTGTAAAAACTGCCTTGAGGGAGCACCTGAGATGGTCTCAATTGGGGTTTCAGGTATGCTAATATCCCAAAGTGTGTCCTTTTTCTTTGTCTGTCTGTTTAATATCCCAACTGGTCTCCAGAAAACCTCGAAGGCTCATAAGGTGGAGTCCACGTGTGATGATTTAAGATAGTCTCAATTAGAACATCCGATTAATTGGAAATTTCCTGCTCATCAGCAGCATGATTACTGATATTTGTAGCAGTGACCCTGCAGTCCTCCAAGAAACCGAAATACATCATTTAAAGAAGTATTACAATATCTTCAGAAACATGCTTTTTAAAAACAATTTAAACCATTTGGAAATGGACAATTCAGTGGCATTAAGAACATTCCTGGGGCCAGCCCCGTGGCCGAGTGATTAAGTTTGCGCCGCTTCAGTGGCCCAGGGTTTCGCAGGTTTGAATCCTGGGCGCAGACATGGCACCGCTCATCAAGCCATGCTGAGGCGGCATCCCACATGCCACAACTAGAAGGACCCACAACTGAAAATACACACCTATGTACTGGGGGGGCTTTGGAGAGAAAAAGGCAAAATTTTTAAAAAAATCTTTAGAAAAAAAAGAACATTCCTGTTGCTGGACAACCATCTCCAGAACTTGTCATCATCCCACACAGAAACTCTGTACCCATGAAACTGTAACTCCTCATACGTCCTCCCTTCAACCCCCGGTAATCTCTATTCTACTTTCTGTCTCCACAAATTTGCCTATTCTAGGCACCCCGTATGAATGGAATCATATACTATTTGTCCTTTTGTGACTGGCTTACTTACATAACATCCTCAAGGTTCATCCATGTTGTAGCATGTATCAGAATTTCATTCCCTTATGGCTCAATAATATTCCACTGTATGTATATACCACATTTTGTTTATCCGTTCACCTGTCAATGGACATTTGAGCTCTGTTTCCCTTTTGGCTATTGTGATAATGCTGCTACGAACACAGGTGTATAAATATCTGTTCAGAAGTATGCTTTTTATCATAGACTTGTTCTTATTCTCATAGGTGAACATGATATCCATGGTAACTTCCCACTAACCAGAAAATTTGACTAATATGCCATTCCACCATTAGGCTTGATAAGGACTTTTCTTGGAAGATGTGGTGGATGCACAATAGACAGCGATAGGAATGACGCCTCTGTCTCACGGATGGACACGGGCCACAAGGAGGCAGATGACTGGGCCACAGTAGCACATTAGTAATGTGCCCAGCACATTAGCATGGACAGTCAGAGCTTCATTAAGAAACTCCACTCCACCCCCAGCCTCACCCTGACCATGTCACTGTTCTAGCTGGTAGACTGGGCTGCTTTTCCAAAAAGGTACGAACTTGAGGAACATTTGTTCTGAATTAAACTTGGCTGCAGTTAAAGTGTTATCATGTATATGGAGTTCAAATTACAGAGGCCTCCCTTGGCCAGTGAATGGCACAGCACGGCTGCTCAGAGAGGTGGAAAATTCTGAGGCCCCCTCCAGCACTGTTTCAGGAAAAATGCTCTGAGTGGTGTGGAGAGGGGCCAGCTGGTGATGTCAAGGGATTTATAAAAGAGATTACAAGACCTTTTAAGGGAATGAGGCAGTTACTAATGATGGAAAACTGCTAAAGCTAGATCTGGATAACGCTCAACACTTAATTTGCTAGTTATCCTGAAATGCTTGTAATTTTTAAAAAACATATTGTGCCACTCCCTTTGTGTGTAGTTCAAGAGACAACATTACAGTACTGTGAGAAGAACCTGTTATGCTAATCAAAGTCTGGGGTAACTGAAACTGAGCTTGCTGAACACAGAAAGCCCAAAGTGGGCAATCCAGGACCCGGCAGGGAAAATTAAATGCCCAAACACACCTGGATGCACTGTACATCTATATTTTCCCTTCTTCCTTGTTTTCTGGGGTTTTTTTGAAAACACACTGGTGGGGGGTCTGGATGATGCCTTATTTTTTAAGCAGCAACAAAGCTGCTTAAAAGCTTTACACCTCCAAAGAGAGATCTGAAAATATTTACTTATATTGCATTTCCAAGTGTTTCCATAGGCTTTTCACAACCCTCCTGTCATCTTATCTTAAGAATGCGCGTTTTATAAAGAGGAACCAAAATCAATTACAATGACAGGATAGATTTAGTTGAGCAGACAAGCTTAAACTTTAATAGCTGGGCTTACTTTGGGATTTAAATAGATAACTAATGAAAATAGTCCCAGTTTTAGGACTAGAGATCTAAGTTTGCAGGGGTAAAAGTGAGGGCCTTAAAATCAATTTTTGGCAGAGCTGCTAAACTTCTTTGCCATTATGGAGCACTCAAACAAATGAACAAACAAACAAATAAACCAAACAAAACCAAAAAAGGACCATATAACTAATACTGAAATTGTCCCCCAGTAAAAAGGCCCAAAAAAGTGGGCTGGAAGCAAGAATTAAAAAGCATGTGGAAGTGAGCAAAGTGGAGGTACTTTGGGACCTATGATCCTGAGGCATAATTGGTTGCAGCTTTATCTGTTTTCTTCACTCTCTATCTGCGGGTACAGGAGAACAGTGCAAAGACTATATACTCTTAGAACATGGAAAATCCAATTGTCTGCTTTAGCGCCAGACATTTTTCAATTGTAGCTTAAATAAAAGGGTCAGGGAACATACATTGTTTTCTATTCTATTTTGGGGGGAGGGGTGGTAGGGGAGTAATCTTTCTGAATTAGCACCCTGGGTCACATCCCAGTTCAAACATTTCCCATGGAGTGCAGTCATCCCAGCCTGGTGTTGAAGGCATCCCCTTGCTGCCTCCAGACTCGCTGCCAGGCTCATCACCAACTGCGCTCCAGTAGGAACGCTCTAGCCTATAAGCCTACCTCCTCACGGTCCCCTGAAGGCACTGTGCAGATTCTCCACGTCTTCTGCTTTCCTCCTGCTGTGTTAGTAAAATCCTCTTTTTCAAGCCCAACTCAAGCCTCACCTCCTTCTTGAAGTCTTTCCGGACTACGCCAGTCCCTACGATCTTTCTCTTTCCCTTACCTCCCATGACACTTACAAATGGTGCCTTTAATTTTTATACATAGATCGTACCTAGATTACCTCCTGCGCTTAAAGGTGTTCATCTCATTAAGGGTGTATACCTCTGTTATTTGCCCTGCTGCCTCTGGGAATTACAGCAAGAATAGGTGTTAAATATGATCTTATTGTCTTTGACCAAAAGGCTTTTTGACCAAAAGCTGTCGAATCAATAAATATTTCTTGCCTGAAATATTAAGCAGGGCCAAGAAACACAACTATTAACTTTAACTTGAAAAATAATCTTCTGAATTAGAAAAGCAGGGGATGTTTACACTATCCAGGAGAGATTATTAGAAGAATCTCCTTGAGAAATGGAGCTCGAACCCTGTCAGAAACCCAGTCTTCTTTCTCCAACACAAAATTCTTCAGCCCTTGCTCCTTTCTCTAGATCTCCTAATTCCTCACAAGTTTTTCAGGGGAAAGAAGGCTGTTAGGTAGCCTGCAGACCCTCTGAAAATGGCCATAACCTGCGATACTGTTGGTTTGTTTGCCTTTCTGGTCCAGGGATGTTGGGGAAAGGTACAAAAGGAGCCCCAGCGACTGCTTCCCACTCAACCGGCTTCCTTCCTTCTCTAATTTTGTCTGCACTCACAAGCTGTTGAGGAAAGATTGGAACCCAAAAGGCATTCCCATTTGGAAGTCAATTTGAAAGAACACTCAATTTATAAAAACATAATATGCAAATTTGGTAGACAGAGAAACTTACCTTTAAAACAGAAATAAACGCCTCAATAGGAATTGCGGCTTGCCTTTAGTATAGAGGCATAAGTGGGGGGAGTCAGTTACAATTAAGGGAAAAAAATAGGCAGGCCAGCATCAGAATATGCAATACCTTTTAGAATAAGCTTTCTTATGGGGCAAACGTCTCAAATTATTGCTTTATTACTTATGTGATAAAAGATCATAATAAGGCAAACTTGGAGTAGAGACCATTAGTGATAAAGGATGCTATTTTTCTTTTTTGTTTTCTGCAAAGAAATCACTTAATATCTTTATCACCACCTTGTAAAATGGGCTAATTTCTAACTCTGTATGCCTCAGGGAGACACTGTCAGGGAAAAATGGTGCCATGGGAGGAAATCATTATGTTGTTAATATTTAATATTATTTACACAAAGATGTTGTGAGTTCTATCCATGTGTGTATCTGAGCAGTATTGAGAAAGCTGACAAAGTCCTCGTTCTTTGTTGGTTATACTCAAGCAAGGATTCCTAGGATTTATTGCATTGAGCTACCCAAGTTACTTCCCTCTCTCAGCCTCAGTCTCCTCAGCTGTAAAGTGGGAATACTGACAGTACCGACCTCATACAGTCAAGTGAGATGATGCACAGGAAGCGCTTAGCATAGCAAAGCAGGCATTTTACGACCAAAAGCCAATTAATTTCCTCAGTTACAAATATGTGCTACATATACAGTTTGCCGTCAACTTATTTATAAACCATCGCTGTGTGATGAAAAGATTACTGAGTTAGGAGCTCTACTCTATAGTGATGACTAGGCAAATTAATCAATCTCTCCAGGTTTCTATTTCCTTGTCTTTATAATGAAGGAGCTGGATTAGAGGATCTCTGAGTAACTTCAGTTCTAAAGTTCTGTGATTTAGGATTCTTTTCACTTCCTTTCTTTTTGAAGATTGGCACCTGAGCTAACATCTGTTGTCAATCTTTTTTTTTTCTTCTTCTCCCCAAAGCCCCCCAGTACATAGTTGTATATTCCAGTTGTAGGTCCTTCTAGTTGTGGCATGTGGGATGCTCAGCAGGGCCTGATGAGCCGTGTCATGTCTGCGCCCAGGATCCGAACAGGCGAAACCCTGGGCTGCTGAAGCTGAGCAAGCGAATTTAACCACTTGGCTACGGGGCCGGCCCCCTCAATTCATTTTTAAGCAAAGTTTTAACGAAATTTAACACAGGAAGTATTGTCTGCTTTAGCAATTTATATGTTAATGAAATGTACTTCAGATTAAAATTGCATTATGCAATATTTAAAATACAGAAAGATTTGGAAAATGATGCATGTACCTGTCATTCACTTTAAGAAATAAAACTTCATTTTCCAAAAAAAATAGATGATTTGGAAATGCTGCGGGTGAAATTCAGTTATATTTAAAGGTACAAAAATAAGATTGAAATCACTGCTTAATAGAAGGAAATAACTTTAGTTGCCCATTGTTTCTGAAAAAAAGGTGTTTTTATGTCTGAGTGCCTCTGACGTTACACTAGATGGAGGCCAAAGCAGAGAACAGGCCTCTCCTTTTTGGAACATTTCATTTAACTAAAATGCAATGAATACAGTTTAGCAACAATACACACCTAAATCAACCATCGCCCCTGAAGTTGATATGCGTCTCATTTGCAATGAGAAGCCTTTTATGGCAATCCAGGCCATGATGGAAACACCTCTTGACATAGCATTGGATTCAAATTCTGGCTCCTTTCCTTTCTAAGTGTGTGACCTTGGGCAAGTTATGGAAGCCCTCTGGGCCTCAGTTTCTTCATAAAATGGGGCTAACCTTAGGGTTGTTGTGAATATTAAATAAGATTGAGCTAAGGCTCTAAGAGCAAGGCCTGACACATGGAGAAAGCTCAATGACTATTAGCTATTTATTATTACCCAATTCCATAAATAATTACTGGATTTCTACTATATAGCAATCTCTGTACCAGACACTGAAATACCTTTGGGGCATCAGCATTTTGTGTCTCATCTACAAACAATGTGTTACAGAGTTAGATATGAAATTCTGGTAAATTCAGCAGTCCAGTGGGACCCAAGTTAATCTAGAAAAAAGGCTGGCTGGAGTCAGAGGGCTTTTTAAATTCAGGCGAGGATATGAAATGGAAATGAAATAGTTACTTAAGGTCTTGCCTTTAAGTTGAGTTCCTGTGCCAGGTCTCAGAGAGCGCATTACGATGCATACTAACGCCCCCGTGACATTCAAAGAGTCAAACATGCCTGATTAGACTTTCATGTCCTGTATCTATAAAAAGGTTATCGGTGCCTTTTCTCAGTGCAAATTATTTTTGGCTCTTACTAATATTTATGAATATAATAAAGTCCGTACAGCATAATGTATGTGATTACTTTGTTCCAGTCATCAGCTTGCTTTTATTTAAGGACAAATCCCAGAAGATGCTGCATCTTGGCCCATAATTTCAGCAGATAGGGAGTAGGCAATACATAGGAAAGGACAATTGTACTTTAGCACTATGGGACAAAAAGAGAAGCATAATCATGGCAATAAAGCATTCTCTTATACTATCAATTTATCACAGAAATGATGTAGGAAGACATGCCTTTGCAAACAATTTCATTGTGATGCTTCCTGGTGACCCCAAGCCTTGCCTATACAACAAGCAATCAATGTTTGGTTTGCAAATTGCAAACCTTGGGTGGACGTGCCCACAGGGCATTAAAAGTGGGTTTAAGGTGAATTCAACAGGAGCTGACCATTTGTTCAGTGACATCAGGGTGGACTGGCTTTGGCACCGGCCTGTTTGGTTGCTTTTGGTGACTTTGGGGTAATATTAAGGAAATCGTAGCCGTCATGTACCTCTCTCTATGGGGTTTTGACAGATACTGAATATTTGGTCACTAACTCCTCCTACCGCCCCTTCATTTGCACATTTTTCACAGTTAAGAAACTGAACGTATAGTTTATAACCCTTCCATGCTACCATCTCTTTTAAGTTTGAAATAATTAGGCAACTTTTCTCAAAAACTCTTGATGTAAAGGAGAAAAGCGAATGTCTCTTAATAACAGGCATCTTGAACTCAAGCACTTGCTAAGATAGAAAGAATACTCTAACAGCCAGAATTAACTTGGAACCTCATGTATCCCTACCCAGTACAGAAGGTTGTTGGAGCAGAATAAAAGGGTTCTGGATTCTCTTGTCCCTAGGTATCCTTTTTTGCCTACCCCACTTCCACAAGGCTGAAGGCTTTTAAATATTAAAATCATCCCAAAAGGCATCCCCTCCACCCGCTATTACACAAGTCACAAATCACTGCTCAAAGGAACAAAATGCGCCTGCGATAGTCCCCCATTTGGGTGCAGTCTTGATTCTGCAGAAAAATGAGACTCAGAATTCATGATCTGGATATATTTGGGCCCGGACTTGGGCCTTCCTGCTAAAACATAAAAACCAAAATAATCCACACCGCCCCTCGCCACCGCCAAAAACAAAAACAAAAACGCCCAGGCGCTGCGGCTGCTAACTCTTAGCAGCCCGGCTCACAATTTGACTGCAACGAACAAAAACAGGACTGAGCCCGGCTGCGTCCGAGCCCGGCCTCCGGGCGCCAGGCCGAAGTTCCCCGGGCCGGGCTGCAGGCGGCGCGGGCACGGCCGGGCGCGGCGCTCGCGGGGACTTTCACCTGCTCGGCGGGCAGCGCGGGGGCGGCCCGGCGGCGGGCGGGGCCTCGGCGCCCCGCGGGAGGAGCCGGCCCGGGCCCGCCCCGCAGGAGGAGCCGCTCGCCCGCGGCCGATCCGGCGTCTCCGTGACAGGCAACCCGCTCCGCCGCCGCCGCCGCCGCCGCCGCCGGCTTTTCTTCCTCGTCCGGGGCCGTCCTCGCCACTGCTCCGGGGCCGGCGCCGCGCCCAGTCCCGCTCGGGGCCGCGCGCCCTCCGTCCCCTCCACCGGCCGGGCGCCGCGCCGCCCACTTCCGCCGCGCCTCCCCCGCCGCCCTCCTCGCCGGCAGGAATTGCGCGGCCACAGCGCCGCTCGCGTCGCCCGCATCCGCGCCGCCCGGCCCTCGGCGCCGCTTCGTGTCCCGGCTCCCGCGGCCCCGGTGCGGCCAGGGCGTCCCCAGCCAGGCGCCCCTCACTCAGCCCGTGCTTCCTCCACGCGCCGTCGCGCCCGCCTCCCGCCTCCCCTCCCCGGGGTCTCGCCAGCCCCTTCCTGCCGTCGCCGCCTCCGGAGGAACGGGTCCACCGCGGGTCACCATGCCCAGCAAAACCAAGTACAACCTTGTGGATGATGGGCACGACCTGCGGATCCCCTTGCACAACGAGGACGCCTTCCAGCACGGCATCTGCTTCGAGGCCAAGGTGAGGGGGCCACGGTGAGGTCCTGCGCGGGAGGGGGCACGTCTGAGTGGATGGGATACACAGACATCCTGGACGCAGAGCTGATGGGTTAGGCTGATTTGGGGGCCTTTCTGTCAGGGAGGGTGACTTCCCCTTCTCAGTATAGAATTCCGCGGGCTCCTGCCCACAACTGCCAAAGAGCACCTGCAAAGTTTGAGCGGCATTGCTTTACCCCCCTCCGCCCACCTGCAGACTCCCCCATCCTTGCCCGCCTGAGACTGATGGAGTTACTTTCCGGGTCCCTCTTTCTGAGGAGGAGAAGCTGGTGAGTGAGCACAGCCTGGATGTGGTTCTTCAGAATAGGTTTAGGGAAGCCCTGGTGTTATTTACCTGCTGGGATCCCATGGGAGAGGTGCTTTCAGGAAGGTCTTTTAAACGGGGAAATTCCCGCTTCCTGATGGAGGAAAATAATACAGGGGTGTGTTTTTCGATTCCAGGTAATCAGGTCTAGGTGTCAGAGTCACTTCCTAAATGCCTGATTTGCCACGACTCTTGCAAGTGCCGGTCGTTGAAAGGTGGTGGGGAGTGAAAGCTGCCCATTTGCTAATTTTTAATTTTTTTTATTAAGTTATTGATAGGTTACAATCTTGTGAAACTTCAGTTGTACATTAATGTTTGTCAGTCGTTGTACGTGCACCACTTCACCCTTTGTGCCCATCCCCCACCGCACCTTTCCCCTGGTATCCACTAAACTATTCTTGGTCCATAGTTTTAAATTCCTCCTATGAGTGGAGTCATACACAGATTATCTTTCTCTCGCTGGCTTATTTCACTTAACATAATCCTCTCAAGGTCCATCCATGTTATTGCAAATGGAATGATTTTGTTCTGTTTTGCAGCTGAGTAGTATTCCATTGTATATATGTACCACATCTTCTTTATCCATTCGTCTGTTGATGGACACTTAGGTTGCTTCCACGTCTTGGCTATTGTAAACAGTGCTGCAATAAACATTGGGGTGCACAGGACTTTTGGGATTGCTGACTTCAGGCTCTTTGGATAAATACCCAGTAGTGGGATGGCTGGATCTTATGGTAGTTCTATTTTTAGTTTTTTGAGGAATCTCCATACTGTTTTCCATAGTGGCTGCACCAGTTTGCATTCCCACCAGCAGTGTATGAGGGTTCCTTTTTCTCCGCAACCTCTCCAACATTTGTTGCTATTAGTTTTAGATATTTTTGTCCTTCTAACGGGTGTAAGGTGATATCTTAGTGTAGTTTTGATTTGCATTTCCCTGATGATCAGCGATGATGAGCATCTTTTCATGTGCCTATTGGCCATCAGTATATCTTCTTTGGAGAAATGTCTGTTCATGTCTCCAGCCCATTTTTTGATTGGGTTGTTTGATGTTTTGTGGTTGAGTTGCGAGAGTTCTTTATATATTAAGCATATTAAGCCTTTGTCAGATATATGACTTGCAAATATTTTTTCCCAGTTAGTGGGTTGGTTTTTTGTTTCAATCCTGTTTTCATTTGCCTTGAAGAAGCTCTTTAATCTGATGAAGTCCCATTTGTTTATTCTTTCTATTGTTTCCCTTCTCTGAGAAGGCATGGTGTCCGAAAAGATCCTTTTAATACTGACGTCAAAGAGTGTACTGCCTACGTTTTCTTCCAGAAGCCTTATGGTTTCAGGTCTCACCTTTAGGTCTTTAATCCATTTTGAGTTTATTTTGGTGAATGGTGAAAAAGAATGGTCAATTTTCATTCTTTTACATGTGGCTTTCCAGTATTCCCAGCACCATTTGTTGAAAAGACTTTCTTTTCTCCATTGTATGCCCTCAGCTCCTTTGTAAAAGATAAGCTGTCCATAGATGTGTGGTTTTATTTCTCGGCTTTCAGTTCTGTTCCATTGATCTGTGCACCTGTTTTTGTACCAGGACCATGCTGTTTTGATTACTGTAGCTTTGTAGTATGTTTTGAAGTCAGGGATTGTGATGCCTCCCGTTTTGTTCTTTTTTCTCAGGATTGCTTTAGAAATTCGCGGTCTTTTGTTGCCCCCTATGAATTTTAGGATTCTTTGTTCTAATTCTGTAAAGAATGTCATTGGGATTCTGATTGGGATGGCGTTGAATCTGTAGATTGCTTTAGGTAGAATGGACATTTTAACTATGTTTATTCTTCCAATCTATGTACATGGAATGTCTTTCCATCTCCTTATGTCGTCATCCAATTCTCTCAGAAAGGCCTTGTAATTTTCATTATATAGGTCCTTCACTTCCTTAGTTAAATTTACCCCAAGGTATTTTATTCCTTTTGTTGCGATTGTGAATGGTATTGTATTCTTGAGTTCTTTTTCTGTTGGTTCATTACTGGAGTATAGAAATGCTACTGATTTATGCAAATTGATTTTATACCCTGCAACTTTGCTGTAGTTGTTGATTACTTCTAACAGTTTTCCAATGGATTCTTTGGGGTTTTCTATATATAAGATCATGTCGTCTGCAAACAGCGAGAGTTTCACTTCTTCCCTCCCTATTTGGATTCCTTTTATTCCTTTTTCTTGCCTGATTGCTCTGGCCAGGACCTCCAGTACTATGTTAAATAAGAGTGGTGATAGAGGGCATCCTTGTCTCATTCCTGTTTTCAGGGGGATGGGGTTCAGTTTTTGCCCATTGAGTATGATGTTGGCTATGGGTTTGTCATATATGGCCTTTATTATGTTGAGGTAGTTTCCTTCTATGCCCATTTTGTTCAGAGTTTTTATCATAAATGGCTGTTGGATCTTGTCAAATGCCTTCTCTGCATCTATTGAGATGATCATGTGGTTTTTATTCCTCAGTTTGTTGATGTGGTGTATCACGTTGATCGATTTGCAGATGTTGAACCATCCCTGTGTCCCTGGTATGAATCCCACCTGATCCCGATGTATGATTCTTTTGATGAATTGCTGAATTCTGGTTGCCAAAATTTTGTTTAGAATTTTTGCATCTATGTGCATCAGTGATATTGGCCTATAGTTCTCTTTTCTCGTGGTGTCCTTGTCAGGTTTTGGTATCAGCGTGATGTTGGCCTCATAGAATGTGTTAGGAAGTGTTCCATCTTCCCTAATTTTTTGGAATAGCTTGAAAAGGATAGGTATTAAATCCTCTCTGAAAGTTTGGTAGAATTCCCCAGGAAAGCCATCTGGTCCTGGGGTTTTATTCTTTGGGATGTTTTTGATTGCTGTTTCAATCTCTTTCCTTGTGATTGGTCTGTTCAAATTGTCTGCCTCTTCTTGAGTGAGCTTTGGGACATTGTAGGAGTCCAAGAATTTATCCATTTCCTCTAGGTTATCCATTCTGTTGGCATATAGTTTTTTGTAGTATTCTCTTATAATCTGTTGTATTTCTGCAGAGTCTGTTGTTATTTCTCCTCGCTCATTTCTGATTTTGTTTATTTGAGCTTTCTCCCTTTTTTTCTTTGTGAATCTGGCTAGTGGTTTGTCAATTTTATTTATCTTCTCAAAAAACCAGCTCTTTGTTTCATTTATCCTTTCTACTGCCTTTTTCGTTTCAATAGTATTTATTTCTGCTCTGATTTTTATTATTTCTCTCCTTCTGCTAACTTTGGGCTTCATTTGTTCTTTTTTCTCTAGTTCAGTTAGATGTGCTTTAAGGTTGCTTATTTGGGATTTTTCTTGTTTGTTAAGATGTGCCTGTATTGCGATGAATTTTCCTCTTAATACAGCTTTTGCTGTATCCCATATGAGTTGGTATGGCAGGCTATCATTTTCACTTGTTTCCAGGTATTTTTTGATTTCTTCTTTAATTTCTTCAATGATCCATTGTTTGTTCAGTAGTGTGTTGTTTAGTCTCCACATCTTTGTGCCTTTCTCAGCTTTTTTCTTGTAATTAATTTCTAGCCTTATAGCACTATGATCTGAGAAGATGCTTGTTATTATTTCAACTTTTTTAAATTTGTAGAGGCTTGCCTTGTTTCCCAACATATTTTCTATCCTAGAGAATGTTCCATGTGCACTTGAGAAGAATGTGTATTCAGCTCCTTCAGGGTGGAGTGATCTATATATGTCTATTAAGTCCAATTGTTTTAGTTTTTCATTCAGCTCCACTATTTCCTTGTTGATTTTCTGTCTGGATGATCTGTCCATTGATGTGAGTGGGGTGTTGAGGTCCCCTCCTATTATTGTGTTGTTTTTAACATCTTCCTTTAGGTCTGTTAATAGTTGCTTTATGAATCTTGGTGCTCCTGTGTTGGGTGCATAGATATTTATAAGCGTTATTTCTTCTTGATGAAGTGTCCCTTTGATCATTATATATTGTCCCTCTGTGTCTCTCTTTACCTGTCTTATTTTGAAATCCACTTGGTCTGATATGAGAATTGCAACACCTGCCTTTTTTTCCTTGCTCTTTGCTTGAAGTATTGTCCTCCACCCCTTCACCCTGAGTCTGTGTTTGTCCTTGGGGCTGAGGTGTGTTTCCTGGAGGCAACAAATTGTTGGATCTTGTTCTTTAATCCATTTTGCCACTCTGTGTCTTTTTATTGGAGAGTTCAATCCGTTCACATTGAGAGTGATTATTGATGCATGTGGACTTAATGCTGTCATCTATCGCTCATTATCTTGTTTTCCTGTGTTTCTTTTCCTGTGTGCTTTAGACTACCCATTTAATACTGCAATTTCTTATGCTGGGTTTCTTAGATTTTTCCTTATCTATGATTTGTGACTCTGTTCTGTACTTTATTTTAGTGTCTACCTTGAAGTTTGTATTTAGAGTCTCGTGTATAATATAGTCTATTCTCTGGTGGTCTCTTACTTACTCGACCAATACTGATTTAGACCCTTTGCTCTTCCCCTCCTAAATACTTATTTTCATTTTTTATTCCAACTCGTCTTATTAATTTGTAGTTAGAGTGCTAAGATCGTCCTTGTTTTGGTAGTTTCCTTATTTTTGCCCTAATGCTATAGTTGAATATTTGCTATCCTGTTCTGGTTCTATCCATCGGTCTCCCTAGTCTGTGGCTTGTGTCCCCTTTCTTCCCTTTTTCTTTTTTCAACTATGAGAGCCTTCTTGAGGATTTCTTGTAATGGAGGGCTTTTAGTTACAAATTCCCTTAACTTTTGTTTGTCTGGAAAAGATTTAATTTCTCCCTCATATCTGAAGGAAATTCTTGCTGGATAGAGTATTCTTGGCTGAAGGTTTTTATCCTTTAAAGCTTTGAATATATCACTCCATTCTCTCCTAGCTTGTAGGGTTTCTGTAGAGAAATCCGCTGACAGTCTGATAGGGGCTCCTTTATAGGTTATTCTCTTTTTTTCCCTTACTTCCCTGAGTATTCTTTCCTTATCATTCCTATTTGCCAACTTTACTATTATGTGCCTTGCGGTGGGTCTTTTTACATTGACAAATCTAGGAGATGTAAAACCCTCCTCTACACACATTTCTCCATTGATCCCTAGATTTGGGAAGTTCTCTTCAATAATTTCGTTAAGCACACTTTCTGCTCCATTTTCCTTTTCCATATTCTCGGGAATTCCTATGATCCTTATGTTCTTACTCCTCATTGAATCAATTATCTCTTGGAGATTTTCCTCATTTTTTTAAATTCTTAGTTCTCTTTCTTCCTCTGTCTGGCACCATTCAGCCTGTCTGTCCTCGATTATGCTGATTTGCTCCTCTCTGTGGTCTACACGGGCATTCAGGGAATCCGTATTCTGTTTTATCTGGTCCATTGTGTTTTTCATCTCAAGTAATTCTGTTTGATTCTTCTTTATGATTTCAATCTGTTTTGTGAAGTAACTCCAGAACTCGGCTTGTTTCTCTATCTTTCTCTCTACCTCATTGAGTTTTTTGATTATAGCTGCTCTGAATTCATTATCACTTAGTTTACCTAATTCCAAGTCCTCAGGACTTAATTCTGTGTTTTTATTGTTTTCCTTCTGGTCTGGGGCTTTTATAAATTGCTGGATGGTAGAGGAGCGGTTTTTTCTCATGGTGGTAGAATTCAGTTGCAGTTACAGCCTGTCGCCACTAGATGGGGGTCGAGAGCGGCGTGTTAGCTCTCTGCCTTGGGGCAAGATGGCTGCGCCCACTGGCTTTGCTGGGGGGGAGGGGCTGTTACTCACACGCACCAGTCTGGGTTCAGATCAGTTCTGTTCTCTGGTCTCCCAAGGCCCTTGATTTATAGGGTCCCCGTGGACGGAAGCTTTCCCCCCCCGTCAGCGGGTCTCCACTGAATCAGCGGCAGGAGTCCTGGATGATCCCCCGGTCCCGCGGCCCCTCCCCTGCTCCTTCCCGACCCGCGCCGCAGCGATCCCAGACTCTAGGGGACAGAGCGATGTTCTCTCCTACCGTTCCAGCGCCTCCGAAGGTGTAAAGCTAGGTTTATGATCTCCTCCCTCTTGGTATTGTAGGTCTCTAATGAGCTGGCATTATGTTTATTCTCTGAAATTCAGTTCTTCCAATCTTTTGTTGTATTTTGGAGGGGAGAGAATCCTGGGTCAGCTCACCCCGACATTTTGCTCCACCCCGTAACTCTATTTGCCATTTGCTAGTTTTGTAGCGCAATGTTGTTAGGGAACCGGTGCTGGAGAATTTAGCAGGGATGACTGGAATTTTCAGCGCTGAGACCAGAGCTCCCAGTCTTGGGGGAGGGGGCGGGGCGGGAGCCTCGGTGCTGGACCATCAGGTGTGAATAAGGCTGGCCCCGTGTGATGCGCTTCCCAGAGTGAGGACTTATGGTTTCTGAAATTACAGCTGGGGTTCACGCTGCCCATTCCCTGGGAAAAGTGCTTGGGCTCTTCCTTCATGCCACCACCCCTCTCCCCCGGTGCCATAAAGACCGGGGGACGCTCAGCACCTTCAGTGTGCCTGTCACTGATAAGTGATGGAAAGTATTTCCCTTCCAAGTCGATTGTGTCTTGCTGCTTTTGGAACGGAAGTTTTTTCGGTATGGAGACGATTTTACACTTCGTTCCCTTTTTCTCCTTCGTGACTGTGTAGATTCAGGCAGTTAGCATCTCATGCAAGGATTATTCCATCAGGTGGCTATTCCCTTCAATTTGTGACATATCTTTTGAGTGTCTGATGTGTGCCTAATGAGGTTAGCTATCTTAAGATCTTTTCCTTCTCATGGAGATGTGTGAGTTGGTGAGTCTTACCATTTTTTTTCCTGAATAGCCTTCCCCCACCCATATTTGCTAGAGCTAGAAGGACACCCCTTGTCCCCCTAGACATCAAATCCTGCAGTGGAATGCAGAGCTGAATTACTGGGTATGGCTGGGACCAGAGTGGGGCTGTAGCCAAGATCTTATCTTGCTTCTCTCAGAGTAGATCTGGATGGTCTGAGATGGGATGTTTGGGTTAAATTTTGTCCGGGCCTGTTGCTTTGGTGAGCAGGTTTTTTAAAGTATGAGTTTTTATCACAGTCATGATTTAATTTTCATGGGCATACTTAAACTGGGAAATTGGCTTTTGTCTTGTTTGGCTCACCAGTGCTCTGCTTTGCAAGAATGAGGGTAAGAAGAGAGATCAGAATTAAAGTGCTTTTAAGCCTTTTTAGTCTTTTCTCACAGTCTGCATTTGGTCCCAACTAGGTCTCAAACCCTAGCATGCACAAGACTCACCAGGTAAGGGCATGAAGTCTGATTCTTGCCACCCACAATTCTAACTTGATACATCTGTGGGGAGCCGGGGGCTGTATACTTTTCACGAACCTTCCAGGTGACTTAATGCAGGTGATCGTCAGACGGAGAAATGCTGGTACTGAGGCTTGCTTCCGACTTGCTGGAGCTTACCCTCCCTTTCCCAACATGCAGTTTCTTTTCTTAAGCGAATGTCTGGGGGCTGCGGGATATAGTTGCTATAGTAACTTCCCTGAATTCACAGACAGTGGCACTGGGTAAGAGGAGGGGGAGCCACAGGTGGTCTAGGCAGTGTTCCCAGTGCAGATCTGAAACACAGGGGACCCAGGGTTCTGCTTTGAGAGTGGTGAGGTAGAGAGGAAAGGATAGGGCTGACTTTGAGGACTGATTCCTAACGCCCAGCTCTTTGTAATTGATGCTGGACACCAGCACGTTCAAACCACGTCAGCCAGGATCTGAGCAGAGGGAAGCAGAAGCTCTTCTGTCCCATGTGTACCCGGCGAGCACTCCTCGGACTGGTTTCCACATCCCTCTAGAGCAGCGTCCGTGGAACTGCCATCACTGGGATTTCAGGGTTAAATCCACTCCACACTTGGCCAGTGTTTTGGAAAAGCACAGGCTGTAAAATAGAAATGTATTATAGCTGCCTTGTCAGGTAGCGTTGGAAAATGAGCCCAGGTCCTTCTCTCACAAGGGCTGGCGGTTTTTCAGAATCAACACTGTATGGAATGACTCTTTGCATGGATGCTGCTCATTTTCAGGGTTCTGCAGAGATTGAAAGGGTATAGGTTTGGTTGAAGGGCATCTGGGTGTCAGAGGTTCTGTGCGTTTAATTATCAAGCAGCATCCTAGATGTTTTTCACCTGCCATATTTCATGTACTTCTCACTGCTTCCCCGGAGGTGGGTCTCCTTATGTCTTTTAAATGAGGATATAGGCTCAGGGAAGTTGCTGCTTGCTTTAGTGCACACAGCTGTGTATAGCAAAGCCAGGGTTAAAGCTGGGAGCTTTGACTTCAGGCTCCCAAATCCAGTGCTCATTTAATAATTTTTATGGAGTGTTCACTGTGTTGGGCAGTGGTCTGATTCTTGGCTCACCGGTGGGGCACCCTCAGGTTGCTGGCCTCTTGGACTCTGATGCAGGAAATTATTCAAACTTTTAATGCTGGGCTGTTTGCAGATATCCCCTTGGGCTGGGAGCTGCTCCTAAGAGATACCCACTGTCCAAGTTCAGCAAGGGGGCCGGCCGGCTCACTGGTGGTTGCTGTTAGATGGGTGGTAAAATCTCACTTGGCTTGAAAGCTTGTGTGGCTCTGTGTACCTGCCTCTCCCCCTGCCAGAATGCCTTCCTGCTGGCTAGTGCCATCAACTGACTGTCTCTACTCCTGGATGAGAAGGAGACTTCCAATGATGATGATGCAAAGGACAGTAAGAATATTAATAACATGGTGATGATGCCTTATATTTGTAGGTGATTTTCTTTTTTTGAGGAAGATTAGCCCTGAGCTAACTGCTGCCAATCCTCCTCTTTTTTTCTGAGGAAGACTGGCCCTGAGCTAATATCCGTGCCCATCTTCCTCTACTTTGTATATGGGACGCCTGCCACAGGGTGGCTTGCCAAGCAGTGCCATGTCCGCACCCGGCAAAGCGGAACATGTGCACTTAACTGCTGCACCACCGGGCCGGCCCCTGTAGGTGATTTTTGATTTGCATGGGACTTGCACATATGAAGGATTTTCCTTGTATGGAAGCAGGAACATTAGCGTTGTCTCCGTTTTTCAGATGACAAAATTGGGGAGCAGAGAGATTAACTTGTCCAGAGTCTCAGAAGTGATAAGATGAGAAGATAATGATTATAGCTGATATTTAGTGAACACTTATTATGAGCCATGTATTGTTCCAGGTGCAGCCCCATTTAATCCTGGTGCATGGTTCTTTTCCCTGATCCTGAAGTGGTTGCTTCCTCTGTATTCATAGCACTCACTGCCTGGCCCATTCGCTGATACCTGCGCGTGTGGTACAGACTGTCAGAACTGGAAAGCACCGTAGCTCACTTGATTTTACAGATGAGGAAATTGAGGTCCAGAGGGGAAGTCATTGACCCAAGGTCACACAGCTAGATAAGAGCAGACTCAGGACTCCTCCCAAGTTTCTTGCCTCAGTTTGGTTTCAGTTACCTATTGCTGCTTCATAAACTACCTCCAAACTCAGTGGCTTAAAACAACATCTGTTTAATTTGCTCATGATTCATGGATCAGGAATTCAGGCAGGGCTTGGCTGGGTTGTTCTTCTGTTGCATGTGGTGTTGACTGGATCACTCAGCTTCATTCAGCTGTGGCTGGACTGGGCTGGAAGGTCCTAGAAAGCTTCACTCACATGGCTGGTGCCTTGGTGGTCCTCCATGTGGCAATTCTCTCCACTGGGTAGCTTGGATTTCCTCATAGCATGTTGGCCCTTTGATTTGGCAGCTGGCTTTCAAGAGGGAGCATTCCAAGCAGTGAAGGCAGAAGCTCTTAAGGCCTGGCCTCCAGAGTTACACAGGGTCACTTCTGCCGCATTCTGTTGGCCAAAGCGGGCCATAGGCCAGCTCAGATTCTAAAGGAGGAGAAGTAGATTTCACTTCTTGATGGGGACTGTCAAGGTCACGTTGCAACAGTGCACATGGGATGAGAGAGATTGCCAAAGCCATCTTTGGATCCCAGTCTAACACAAAATTGTGTGTTCTTTCCCCTCTGTATATCCTTCTCTGACGATATCAAGTGTTTCTTGAGGACTTTGTCTTATGCTTCTTTGTATAACCCGCCCCCCGCCAACATCAGGTACATGTATAGTCAGCAGTGACCGATGATTTCTCAAGTGGAAGAAATGACCAGTTGTAGAAATCTGAAAGCAGTAAATATATTGTCATATTGCTGAGTGAATTCGTGGTTTGGGAGTTCTTGGTCAAATCTGACCTGACTTCTCTGGCCATATTTCCCTCTTTGCTAAATGACTTCCCTGGTTGATGGTTTCCATGATGTGGATTTTAGAGATTCTAATAACCCCACATGGCAGGCTGCCTGTCGATGTCTCTTGAATATACTGTCTTGAGGGCTTCCAGATTAGGACGTTACCTACATCGGCTCACCATAAATGTGGTACTCTCACTCAAGCCTAAGCTTCTAGTCCGTGGTAAAGAGCTCTCAGAACCGACTCCACTATATCCTGGGTGTATGCACTCCTCACCCCACCCCAAACCAAGGGTCCTGTTTTCCAGGATTCTGGACCAGCAGGGCCTCAGATAGAGGATCTGGCGTATTCACTGATGTTATCCTTGACGTGGAGGTTTATTTCACCTTATTATGTATTTGTCCAGATGCTTTTAAATCCATTGTTCTCTTCTGCCCAGATCACTTTGGGAGGACAGTGAGTCTCAAAGCTATAGTGCTGTCTGAAATGGGTGTCCCAAGGCGTTCCTCAACAGCCGATGTTTTGGGATTTGATGGGCAAGTCTATTTCTCCCTTAGTGGTACATTTCATGGTTTTATGGCTTTCAGTCACATCTCCTTTACCCAAAAGGTCGCACTTCATTTAATGGTCAAAATCACACAGTCACATGTAATACTGACCTTTGCCTGTCATCTATGTCCAAGACCCTAATCAGACTTATTGTTTATTATTGCTTACTCATAATGCTGCTACTTCTAAGAAGTCAAAGTCTCAGAATGCTTTCTCTATTTTACCTGCCTCCTCATACCTACATTGCCTTGAGGCTGCCCTTAGCACCCCGGTGACCTTTTTGTTGTCCTCATCCTGCCCCCTGAACAGCATGGGCCATGCCCATGACCCTGTCTGTCCCTTCCACTTTCCTGCCCTACACTGCAAACTTGGTCTCTGCTACTTTTCCTCTTCCTTCCTATTTTTGGAAAAAGGACTTTCTTCCTTCCTCCCTCCCCTGCCTTCTTCCTAATAACTATTGAGATATAATTCACGTACCATACAGTTCACTAATTTAAAATGTACAATTAAGTACTTTTTAGTACATTCATATACACGTGCAACCATCACCACAGTCAACTTTGGAACATTTTCATCACCTCAAAAAGAAACCCTATACCCTTTAGCTCTCACCCCTGTATCTCCCCATCATCCCAGCCCTAAGCAACCACGAATCTACTTTCGGTCTCTAGATTTGCTTGTTCTGGACATTTCTTATAAATGGAATCATGTAGTGTGTGAGTTTTTTTGTGACTAGCTTCTTTCACTTAGCATAACGTTTTAAATGTTCAGCCGTGTTGTAGCATGTAGCAGGACTTCATCCCTTTTTGTGGTCGTGTTCCATTGTATCGATATAACACATTTTGTTTATCCATTCATCGGTCGATGAACATTAAGGTTGTTTCTGTTTTTTAGCTATTGTGAATAATGCTGCGTATAAACCTTCATGTAAAAGTTTTTTGTGTGATAAATGCTTAGATTTGTTATGGGTAGCTAGTCAGCAGTGATATTGCTGGATCCTATGGTAACTATATTTAACCATTGTGGAACTGCCAGATTGTTTTCCAGTGTGGCTGCACCATTTTACTTGTCCACTAGCGATGTATTAGGATTCTGATTTCTCCCCGTCCTCATGGACACTTGTTATCTGGCCTTTCGATTGTAGTCATCCCAGTGGGTGTGAAGTCATTTCACTGTGGTTTTGATTTGCATTTCCCTGGCGAATAATCATAATAGAACATCTTTTCATGTGTTTATTGGCCATTTGTCTATCTTCTTTGGAGAAACGTCTGTTCAGATCCTTTGCCCCTTTTTAAATTGGATTGTCTTCTTTTTTTAATTATCACTGAGTTGTAAGAGCTCTTTATATATTCTGCATTCAAGTCCCTTTTGTAGATTTGCAAATATTTTCACCTATTCTGTGGGTGGTCTTTTTACTTTCTTGATATTGTCCTTTGAAATGCAAAAGTTTTTAAGTATGATGAAGTCCGATTAACTTTTTTTCTTTTTCTCTCTCTCTTTGTAAGACCCATCTGCCCTCCATCCCCTGCTAGCTGGCCTCTCCTGAGTCTTGATTCACTACCCCCATTGCTCCCCACCCCCACCTTTGCATTGTTCCATCCTCCTCCCCACCAGCTCACTCCTCTCTTCCCGGGAATATGCCTTGGCCTTCCCTACATGAAAACTCTTCTCTCCACCTTTTTCTTTCACGTGTTGTCCTCTTCCTGTCACCGTGGTCTGTTCTCCGCAGTTGCTCAGTACTCATTCAGTCCCTGGCCGTGTCCTTCTGACTTCTATCCTGGCTACCATATAGAAGTTGTTCTGTTACCCGTCTCTGTCCTCATCCTTTTTCATTTTTATTCCTGAGCCTCCTGTCCTTGTCCTTCTTGGAAGGCCTCGTTTGGCTCTCTGTGGGGGCTCTCCCTTGGCCGTGGCCGTGGCCAGCCCCTCTGGTGGCACCTCCTCCTCCTGTGCTGAGTGTTCTTTCCCCTCCCTTTGACCTCTCACGGGAGTGCTCCAGTGCTCCCCTCCCACCTCTTCTGTTATGCAGGTTGGCTCCTGGGTCTCTGGCTCCAGTCCAGACTCGGCTTCTTCATTTCCAGCTTCCTTCTGGCTCTCTCTACCCCAATGAACTCGTTGCTGACTCGATCTCTCAACAAGCTTGAAATCAAATCTCTCTGCTGACTTCATACTTCTTTTAACAACCCCACCATCCTCTCAGGCACCCAGGCCTAACATTTTGGAGCAGTGCTTGAATCTGGTCATACAACACAGACTCATTAGCTGTTAACTGAGTACCTATGGTGGCCGGGCTCTGCTCTCCCATACCCCCACATCAAGTCAGTTGAATTTTCTCAGTGACATCCATCCATGCATCCTGCCTGTCCCATCTCTTCCCACCTCTGGCTAGTTTAGATGCTCACCACCTCTCACCATACTGTTTCAGTATCCTATAAACTTTTGCTCTGTTAATTTTCCTGAAATGTAATTATGTTATCCTCCAATTCAAAAGCTAAGCCTACTATATTAGATTCAAAATTCTTAGCATGATGTTCAGGGCTCTCTGTTTTTTGAATAATTCCCTTTCATTGCCCTATGCTTCAACCCAGCCGGAGTATTCACCATTCCCTAAACCCATCCTGTGATTTCCCACCCGTCTCTCAGACCCAGTCCTCATGTCACGCAGTGAAGTGGGTGCTACCAGTCCCTCCTCCATCAAAGGGACTGACCAGACCCTGCTATGGATTAAAGCTGCTTGCTCCTGTCTGATTTTCACCCCCCACTGTCCCTGTCAGGGTCCCTGTCCCTTTGCCCCTGTGTCTTCTGTAGTGCTGAGTGCATATGGAAAATGTATTTTGAATGAATGAACGTTATTTCTAAGGTGCTCCCTACACGGACTGCCAGGGCCCTCTATGTCACCTAAGAGGGGGGATGCCTCATTTGGCTCCAGTCTCCTCCCGACCCTTTCTCATGCTTAGGCCTGCAACTCTCAGTCCCCGGTGACTTGAGGGACTCTCCAGGTATCCCAGGAGGTATCCCCACCCCTACCTCAGAGAGAGCCACTTCCTTCCAAAGGAAGTGTTGAGCAAGCACTTTCCCTGAATTAAATAGGGTTTCAGTGATGGACGTGCAATAGAGTTGGAATCTTTGATTATAGAACCTTTGGCCAATTTTGGGAGTAGGTAATGGTCATTAGTGAAAAACATTTTCAACCAGTTGTGTTCTGGTTAATGAATTGATGCCTTCCCCCCATTCATTGTTTTATTTCCTTTAATTTGCTATTTTATAGTTTTTAGGACATGAATTTGGTTGGCAGCGTAACAGCAAGGATTCAGGAGGCCAACTGTGTTTGGGTTCGAATCCCGGCTCTGTCTCGCACTTGCTGTGTGACCTTGTGCCAGTTACTTAACATCCCTCATTTAGTATCCTCATCTGTAAAAAGAGGAAACCAGTATCACATACCTCTTAGGGTTAATGAGAGGAGTAAACGAGTGATATTTGCAAATGCTGAGCACAGTGCCTGGCACAGAGTCCGTTGCTGTTCTTATTGTTGTTATTTAGTCTTACAAGTTGCAATTTGTTTCATCTGTGCATGGTTTTAACCTCTGGAATTGTCGTATGCTCTGTTCTTTTATAAATCAGAGGCCTAGTAGTGTATTATCTTCATTTTACATGCCTGCTTAAAAAAATCTAGCTGTCTGATTCCCAAAGTTGCAAATCAGACAGCGTGACTACTTTGTGGGCTTAAAATAGCTGTCAGCCTTGTTGGGAAGGAATAAAAAGGGGTTAACTAGCTTCTGGTGCATGCCCCCATCACATTTGTTCCAGCCCTTTTAATCCTCGTTAGGATTAAAAATCACAGAATCTTGTTAAGTACAGTATGTTGTCTGTCTTCCCTGTCGTTCTCTGAATTTCTTGGATAAATATTTCTTGAAGCAGAGGTAATCTAAGCAGCAGAAATCTTGCATCATGGGATTAATTAATACCTTGCGATGCTTACGTTTCCCTTTTCAATTTTTATATTCAGCATCATGTTTCCTTTCAAGCACTGGAGCAGCTGGCTTTAAAAGTTACTTAAAATGGTCCTTCCAGGAAGTTCCGAGCCCAAAGTGTTGACACACTGTAGAACGCCTGCTCCTCTAGCTCCTGCGTGTGACCCGGTTGATTTTCTGTAGCACTTTAATGAGACTTGTGAGTCTTATACCCTTCTGGTCCATCCATGAGAATGGACGGTGGCTAACCCCGTTTATTCTTGAAGCTACAGTGCTTTCCAGGAGAACTGTTGAAATGATCAACCTTGAGAGTTGAATGAGACCTGGGACTCCGAACGTAGGGGTGGGCAAGAAGAGGGCACTTGCCACCCGGTGCACCCTGTATTCGGAACATTCTGAGCTCCGTTAGCCTGTGCGTGAGCACCTTAGAGAGAAATGCTATTTGCACGCTTGCAGAATTAACATGTGTCCCGTATCCTGTGCTGCTCTTCCTGCTCGTCCTGGGTGTGCATTTCTTGTCCCTGATCTAGGCTACAAGCTTCTCAAGGGCCAAGGGGACTCCCCACGTACCTGCCTCGTGCCATCCACATCACAGAAAGCTAACAGAATAATCGCTATTATTTAAAAAGCACTTACTATGTTCCAGGCACTATGCCAGGCTCTTTCTGTGACTTGATCAGTCCTCCCAACAGCCGTGTGAATTAAGGTACTCTCACTATCCTAGTTTTACAGATGGGGAAACCGAGGCATAGTAACTTGCTTACAGTCCACATTTAGTAAGCGGTAGATTCGCTGAGTCAAAGCCAGGCATTTTGGCTTGGGACATCTACTCTTAACCACTGTGCTGGGTGTCTTTCAAAACACCAGGAGCTAATGTTCATCAAGTGCCCACCGCAGTCTATGGTCTATGCGTGGTGTTCAGCATTTTACATGTTAACTAATTTAATCTTCACAGTGGCCCTGTGAGGGTAGGTGTTTTTGTTCCCATTTTGCTGATGAGGAAATTGAGGCACATCTTCCTTGGTTGGATTGAATGGGCAAATGGTCCATTAAAGGGGGTGGTCTTAGCCCCTCCCGTCAAGGTTATGCCTGTGACCAGAGCCTGGTCTGCTGTGGTGGGCCAATGGGCAACAGACCACCTGAGAAGACCCCTCTGGTGGGGCGTGTTGATGATCTCTAGATAGGGGGATGAGGCGATAGTGAGTAAGTGAGAGAGCGGCAGGCCTGGCAGGAGGGGAGCTTGGGGAGGCCCTTCCTTCCTGGAGAATGTTCTCTTTGGGCTCTCGCCTATGCCCTTCCTGTCTAACGGTGGCGGGGCGTTCCACTCCCCCTCAGTGCAGCTCTTCTTCCTGTCAACTTCCACACCTTCTTCCTTGCTTTTCCCAGCTCCATTTCTGAGGACCAGTTCTCTCTGCTCAGAGCCCCCAGGGTTCCTCCAGGAGAGTAGAAATGCTAAAAAACTTCCAGCCCAGAAGATGTCGCCTTTTGGGTTGGAAACTTCAGCCCACACTGCACAGTGGAAAAGCCCCTTGGTTGTGTCTTTTTTTTCTATCTTGAGGATAAACTCTTCCCTTTTTGTTTTGGTCTCTTTGGATGGGAAGAGGCACTCACACGAAGCATTTTCTTTTTCTTCCAAGAGGAAGATTAATGTCTCCCATAGGCCAAGTGACAGGTAACATATTATCTCATTCCCATGCTCTTTCCTGTAAACACACATAATCTTTACTGTAACTACATTTTCAAACTGGCCCTCAATGTGTGTGGATTTTCTCTGCTTAGATTTGGCAGCCTGAGTTAAACACATTATATCCTGCTCACCCATGTCCAAAGTATGATTGAAACTTTTTTTTTTTTCAGTACTATTGAAACTTTACCTGTTGCTTCAAGGTCACTTAAATGCAGCTCTTTCCTCCTTCAGGTCAAGAATTTTGCAGCATCCTCAAGTGAGGGAAATCACTGGCAAATTCCTTTGATTGGATAATGCAGCTCTTCTCAAACTTTGTCATCTATCAGAATCACCTGGAAACTAATAAAAATACAGAAACCCAGGCTTGTTGAAGTCACATGGGGCCTGGATCTGTGTCTTTGCTGTGTTTTCTGGTAAGAATAATGGAGTTGGAGCACTGGCTGGCAAACTTGGCTACTCATTGGAATCACTCGGGAGTTAAAAAAAATTACCGAAGGCTGGGTACTCTCAGCGATTTTAATTCAGTTAGTCTGGGGTGCAGCCTGCATGTTACAATTTTTATATCTTCTATTTCTTTGCTGAGACTTTGTTTTTTTCATTTGTTTCAAGCATATTTGTAATTGCTTGTTGAAGTATTTTTATGAAGGCTGCTTTAAAATCCTTGTCGGATGATTCTAATTTATCTGTCATCTTGGTGTTGACGTTGGTTGATTGTCTTTTCTCCTTCATGTGGAGAGACTTTCCTGGTTCCTGGAATGATGAATGGATTTTGATTGAAACCTGGAAGTTTTGAGTATTATGAGATTCTGGATCTTAATTAAATTTTCTGTTTTAGGAAGACTCCTCTGCCAGTGCGCTGGTTGGGGAAGGAGAGTGCTGCCTCATTACGGTTGGGTGGCGGGTGGAAGTCCAGATTATTTATGGCGTCAGCTGATACCCCTCTGGGATGCGGCAGGAGTGCCTCATTACTATTGCTCCGTAGCTTCCACTGATGCTCTGACTTATTATTGCTGGGTGATGGTGAAAGTTCCAGCTTGGCACTAGGCCTCCTCTTGACACCCCAGCAAGGAGGGGAGGAGGCCTTTTCCTCTCCCAGGTTGGGTGGACATCCCAGTGTCCTGGCTTCCCATTCAGCCTTCTGTGACACCACCTGGATGAAGGTAAGGTTGGAACATCTCTTTACAACCGGGTGAGAGCAGAAGTCTAGTTTCCTGACTTGGCCGATAGGGGTGAGGTTTGGGGGCATGGCTTTTTTCTGCGATGTTTGGCTGGAGTAGAGCTGTTGTTGTCTAAAAGTTTTCTGTCGTGTGAGGCTGCCTCTTTCTTAGTCCTTTGGCTAGAGAAGGCTGGCTTTCCTTGGACATTTTTTTGTCTGTGTCTCTGGGTATTTCTGGGTCTCTGGCTTCTCCAGCAACCAGTCTGGGATCTGTGAGACAAAAAGAAAACCTAGGGAACACAGCTGCATGTCGTTCCTTGCATGCTGAGGTCCCTGGCTGGTCTGCCTTCTTCTCTCCGTCTTTCTGAGTCTTCTTATGCTTGTTTTCTGGATAATGCCTGGAGTTTTTGTTGTTAGGAGGAACAGGGAAAAGTATGTCTACTCTGTCTTTCTGGAAATGGGAGTTCCCCGGAGATTGGGAGTTTTAAAAGCTCCCCAGGTGATTCAAATCAAATCAAGGTGCAGAATATGAGAATCTCAGGGTTGGAGCACTGGAGCAGGCAAAGGTGGTTCTGGTGGAAGGACCAAGAGGACCTGGAATCTTCCCCAAGTGGTGGTCTTTATGAAAGATTATGTACTCCTTCATAAATTCTTATCACTTAGTCACTTTCCTTCCATAGACTTAGATTTTTTTTTCTGTATGGCCCTGAGTCTGACTTGTGTTCCCTGAGTATACATTCTTAAATGCAGGTGTAGAAATAGTCTAATTGTAGAGGAAGTATTTAGTGTGCTTCTACTGTGTTTAGGGCACGGTGCTTGGTGTTAAAGTTCAGAGAGAGATGAGGCAAGATGGTGACTTGAAGGAGATCACTGTAGCTGGGAGATACTGATATGTGGAAAGATAAACACAATGATAGTATTATGTATTGAGCACACGTGTGCTGGGTATTCTCCTAGGTGTTTTATAAATGTTCATTTAATTCTTCCAACTACGCTGCATGATAGATGTTATTTTCTCCCTTTCATCATTGTGATTTCAAAGGCTCAGCATTAAGTGCCTTGTCCAAGGTCACTCCATATCCAATTCAGGGACAAAATTGGACCTCGACTTTGGCGCTGGAATGAGGCCTTGCTTTTTTCACCTGGACGTGTCCCACTAAGCTTTCTTCATGAGTGTGTCATGGGGGTACTGCTGAGCTCATCCATTTATATTTCTCCCTGGACCCAGGACAATTTTGGAGGCAGCTGTTATTAGTGGCTTAGTCTGTGACTTTGGAATGGACCTTGTAGGGACTTGAAATGATTCTTGAGACTTAAAAATATCACTGTAGTAATTCTGTGGAGAGTGGGGTGGGGGGCAATAATAGACCTGGAGAGACTGTTCGGGAAGCTCATCCTGTACTTCAGGCAAGGGAGGGTAGTCGCTGGAATTAGGGCCCGTCTTCCTCTCTGGAAGTTGCCAAGAGGTATAAGGCATCTTTTAGTTTGGAATGAGCACATGTGTAAGTAAAGAAGGGAATGGGCAGCTGTGAGGTAAGCGAAATGGAGGAAAAGTGTGGTCTTGTGACGTGAGTGGGCGAGAGGAGGGTTTATATGTAGGCTTTTAGTATTTTTTTTTTAGGGGGAAGGAGATAAGAAAACTATAGATAATGAAGAAATGACAGAGAGGTAGGACGACCCGTACCCCAGGAGGCTTTAAATACCAGGCTCGAGAGACATGACTTCATCTTGCCAATAGTGGGGAACAAAAATGTGTGTTCCTAGGGGATGATATAAATATATATATTTACATAATGTATATATGTGTCTACTCACACACACACACAGAGTCGTGTATTAGGAAGAGGAAATGGATAAGAGCTGCTGTAAAAATAGAAAAGAGTGCTGAGGACTAATGCTGAAGTCCAGGTGTGAGGACCTGAACCAGGACGACGATGGCGGGTGTGGAAATGAAGGGATGGATGTAGGAGAAATTACAAAGACTCGATACAGCAATCTGTCTTGTGTTCTTAGGGCCAGGCTGCATTTGGGAAGGAGAATCAGAAATTGAAAGCATCAGAATTAAATAGCCTTTGCTTCCAAGGAGCTTGTGTCTTAGTGAGTCATCGCATCTCATGTGACAAAGCTTTAAACACCGCCTGTTCGACGGACACTCTAACATGTCAACTGCCTGAGCTTGAAAGCTAGTTTAACTTGCCTCATCTCTGTGTCTGGTCCTAAGCTGTTCATCATGGGTTGGGCCCTTAGCTACACTATGTCCTAACGTCCTATGTGAAATTTTGCCTTTTTAGAGCAGCCCTGATACCTTATACTAACTCAGAGTTTAGGAAGCATATTATTAGGCTGTCGATTTTTGGCAGTTTTAAGGTCTGTTTGTCTAAAATGATGAGAATGAAACTGTGTCCATATGAGCCCCTCTGTGAAATGAGAAAAGGGCTGAGTGGGATGCTGGTAAAGGTTATGAAAACATAGACCCTAGATAATTGGCAGTCTCAGCAAGCTAGGATTAGGAGGCCCCTTTCTCCCTCCCAACCTCTTCTTGGAAATGGAAGTTGCTGAAATATGAAAACTTGAGGCAGGGATTCTACCAGTCAGTGGTGACAAATTCATAATGGGTTTCCGAGGCTAATTAGATTGTTTGGGATATTAGCAACTTCATTCGTGTCCTTAGGCTTTCTGTCAATGCTTACTGCCTATATTGTGATCACTTCTGTCTTCTACAACCCACCCCCAACCCCAGGTGGTACCCTCTTGCTTTTGAGATCCTGAAACAAACACCGCATCTGATTGACTTGAATTTCCAGGACATAGCATAGTGCCTGACACATTATAGGTGCACCGTTGACCTTGAATGAATAAGTGAATGAAGGAAGTTGATGTCACTGAGTATACACTGCTTCTCTACTCATTACATTTACCTGGGGGTAATGCTAGGAGTGGGATCCGTATTCTGCTTCTCTTGCCCAGCCCAATTGTCATCCAAGTCGTGTTGGTTGTAGTTCACAAAACTGTTTTGTGGAGAGAATGTGATGTTTAATGACTTTGCCCTCCTAGCCATTCCCTTGGCAAGATGATAAAGATTTTTATAGTGTTGGTCTCAGTTTTCTTCTACTGAAGGTGAGCTAGCCTATGGCCTGAAGCTGGCTTTGTAGTTGTGCGATTCACCTACGGTGAATACGTCAACGCCATACTCATTTGATGAGGCTTAGCTCATCAAATACTAGTTTCTGCCCCTGTCTTCCAACTCTCTCGGGGTTCTTCTTCCTTCAATTGCTGTAGCGTCATTTGATTTGTAATCTTAGCATTAACTGGGTACTTGTTTTAGCATAGGCCCCATAACAGGCGGTTGAACTGTCTTTTTTGCAGTGCTGGCAGAGGGCCTAGCCATAGTAGCTGCTCAGTAAGCACGTGTGGGGTTCATGGAATTCAGCAAGGGTTTGGTTTGTCAGGGTGAGGCTGACGTTCTCAGTGTCCTGTGAATGTCAGGTGCCTCATGACAGTGATGCCTTCTAGTGATTCCTTATTTCCTCTTTCCAGCAGTAGCTTGCAGTTGTTTTTCATTAGAAATATGTCTGAAGCACACACTTGAGGCTGCTGACTCACCTCTTCTACAGGAGAAGCCTTGATGCATTGGATCTGCCATGTGGGAGATGCAGTCACTCCTCTCACCTCCCCACGGCAGTGTACTCTTTTCTTCATGATGGTCTGTTTACTCATCGCTCAACAGGGAGGCCCAGGTCTGAGAGACTAGAATGTGGCATGGAAGAGTTCTGACTGGTTGCAGGGCCAGTCCTACACTGGATCAACAGCCTTGAACAAGTCACTTTCATCTCTTTGTCCTTCAGTCCCCTCATCTGTAAAATAAGGGGGTTGACTTAGAACCTGTATCTTAGAGGATCTCTGAGGTCCCTTCCAACTCCAACACTCTAATTGTACTTTAGTTGTAGTCTTCTCATGTCTTCTGCAGACCATGCCCCTTTCCCCAGTGAAGTCACATTCCAATTACTTAATGCCCACATCCTGGTTGACAGATCAGTTAGAGCAAACAGCCAAACGCAGCAAGACTGCACGTGGCGCTCACCATGCTCCGGGCTGTGGAAGGTGCCCTCTCCCTTGGAGGCGTGGGAGGAGCGGCCTTGTGCTCTTCCTTAGCTGTTCATCGACATGTTGCTCAAGTGGAACCCATGTAAACAGAACTTATTCATTACTTGTCTCTGTTCTCAAATGTTTACACCTTTTGCTGCTGTGAAAAAAATCTTTTAAGTCTTAGTTATCAATTTTTCCCTATTGCAGCCGAAAGAGGAGAGTTTCGAAAAGCAGTAGAACCCTATAGGGTCACATTCTGCAGAAAGGCACAGGAGAAAACAAAATGCGCTGCAATCTTGGATTTTGTAGAAATTCAAGCAGGAAGAGGCCTCCGTGTGCTTGACAGTGCCAGGGGTGTCCAGCAGGCTAGGGGCTTTGCCTTAAGGGGCGGCATTTGTTGCCCACTGTTCAAGGGTTAACCCTTAGCCTTGCTGCCGCAGAAACCTAGTTTTCTATGGCGACAGTGCTTTGCAACCCAGCTGTACCTTAGGATCGCCTGGATAACTTACAGAATGTAGATGCCCACTACCCCTAGGGATTATTTCACATGTCTGGGCTGGGGTCCCACCATCATGGTAATTTTAAAAGCTCCCAGATTATTGTCGTGTGCAGCCAGGAGAACTGACATACACTTACAGTAGGGACATTTATGAGCAGCTCTGGGATATTCAGATGGACAAACCTGATTTTAGGCCAGAATGCCTTTTTATGGATTTAAAATGAGATATGTAATTGAATGAGTGACTGGATGTACTTGTGGATGCGAACCCAGCATTTACCTCCGGGCAAGAGAGTTGGGGTTGGAGCAGCGTAGATCTGCACCCGAAGGTTGGCTGGTGTGTTGAATGGCAGCAGGCCAAGAGGGTTTGAGGTGTTTACCCACATGATGGTGATGGTTTCCCCCAGTGAGGCCAGAATGTTGAAAGTCTGCAGGTCAGACTGTCCCCCGCCTACAAAATATCTGGCTGGACACAGCCAGCGCTTGCCTTTCTATGTCATGCGTGACCATGTCCAGGGCTCAACAATGTCTCCTTCCCCTTCCTGTGGTTCCTTCTTTCTGTGCCTTTATGCGTGCACACATTCTGGTACCTGGCGTGTCTTTTGGGCCTGGGAGATTTTCTCTCTTCCTCCTCTTCTTGCCTGCTCTCTCTCTTGCTGCTCTCTCTTGCCCTTCTCCTCTCTCCTACTCCTCAGATATTTTCCGCCTCAGACCTGAATCAGCCATTTCTCCAGAAAGACATGGTATCTTTTAATGCAAAATGGTGTTTCTAGACCACCATCTGGGCACTTGGGATGCTAGCTTTATTGGGTTGACCGTTGTTTCTAGACCTTTTTCAGTAGACAGAGCTGAGAAAACTACATATAAAGAGGGACTGTGAGAATGAATGTGGTAGATTTAAATGTACTGGTGAATCCATACTGATATTTCCAACCAGAATTCACGACTACAAGGGTTTTACTTAACCTCTCCTATCATCTGTTCTTTCTTTCACACCAAGACTTCTGGTTTTCAAGTACATAGGGAATGACAGAATTGAATATCCCCTAATTACTCATTTACTTTATCTCACACTACACAACTGGCAGTCTCAGAATAACAACACTAATACCAGCATCAAGTATGATACTGAAAACAGTCCCCAAACTTTCTTTGCATATGCTGTCCCTATCCTCCACCGTTTAAAAAAAAAAAAAAAAGGTTGTACTAGATGATTGTGGTAGGCTGAATAATGGCCCCTCAAAAGGTATCCGGGTCCTAACCTCTGGAACCTGTGAATGTTACTTTAAAAGGTGAAGACTTTGTATACGTGATTAAGTGAAGGATCTTGAGATGGGAAGATTACCCGGGATTATCTGAGTGGGCCCTAAATGCCATCACAATGTCCTTATAAAAGGGAGGTTACACGCAGAAGAGGAAAAGCCAGCGTGATGGAGGTGGAGATTGGAATGATGCAGCCACAAGCCAAGGAATGCTGGCAGCCACCAGAAGCTGGAAGAGGCAAGGGATAGATTCTCTCCTAGAGCTTTCCAAGGGAGGGCAGCCTGCTGGCACTTTGATTTCTGTCTACTGAAACTCATTTTGCACTTCTGGCTTCCAGAACTGTGAGAGAATAAATTCCTGTTATTTTAAGCCACCAACTTTGTGGTAATTTGTTATCACAGCCTTGGGAAACTAATATAGTCATGTGGCCATTACGTATAATAATCTCCGTTAGTTCCTCAATAACTACATATTTAATACTGACTAATACTTATATGCATGTCTCGAGTCATTTTGGTCATCTCACGTTCATTGTCTGGTATCTTTAGGAAGGGATCACGGGAACATTATTCCCTGATTTTTTTTTTTCACATGTTGGCAACCTTTTGTCAAAACCACTGGATACAGAATCCTTCACATTTTCTTTATCTTAAATGTTATTACTCCATCTCTTTCTGGCATGAAGCTTGTTGTAAGTCTGATGATAATCTAATTTTTTCCCTTATAATTTGTATATTGTTTTTCTTAGATGCCCAAATGATCTTTTTCTTTCAAGTCCAGTAATTTTCCTAGAGTATATCTTGATATCCATCTGACTCAGTATTCTCAGGTACACAATATGCTCTTTCAACATGAGGTTTCAGATATTTTCTTCTTTGGGAAAGTTTCCATGAATTGTTTTTAGAATTCTGTTCTTGCTTTGGTTTTGTTCTTCAAGAAACCCTCTTAACCGTATGTTGGCTCTTCTCTGCCCATCTTCAGTATTTGTCACTTTCAAATCCCTTTGATCTGTTTCTACATTTCTTTTTCATTTTAAAATCTTCCCTACTTTTCAGTATTTGTTAGGTTTATTTTTTCTTGCATTCCTTCTAGTTTAGCTTTCATTTCTAAAATTTTATTTCTGATTCTTTCTTGAATTCTGTCACTTCATTTCTGAAGTTTCATAATTCTAATTTGTTATTCTTTCTTACATAATTTAAAATATTTTTAGCTCATTTTGAAATCACATGTTATATTTTTCTGTTTTTGAATATATATCTTTTTGGCATCCTTTCGTTGTCACATCTCTAGAGATGATATTTTGCTCCTTCTTCTTTTTCTTATAGAAGTGCTTATGGAGTTGACTTGGGTACTTTTCTGTTAATTTTTAGGTGAACTTGTTTTCCTGACTTTTTTAAAAATGATGATAGGTTCAGTGGCATTTTTAACTTGACAGTTCCTCATCTGTTTTCATGTAGATTAGAAAAATGTGGTGGCTCAGTTTCCCTCTCCCACTTCTATCTCAGCCTTCTCTTTCCTCTGTCTCTGTTCCTTATCCTCAATTTTGGTTCTACTCCCAGTGGTTTCTCCTCAGTGTGGGATCCTATGCTGGTGAGTCCGATTTGAGAGTTGGTGGATGCTAGGGCTCCAGCCCGTCAGACCTGACGGTGGACCCCTTGCCCTCCTAGTTGCAGCTGCAGCTCTGCGATCTTCCCACTGTGCACTTTGGGGAACACCTTGGTCCTTTGGCTTCTCCTCTTTCAGGTTCATCATGTGCCCCATTGCTTCCTTTGTTTCCTCCCACGTGGGCACCAATATCGTGCTGGCTGTTGGAGATTTGTCCCCATCTGCTGGTATTCTGGGGTTTGGGAGGATGCCTTGTCACCAAATTTTGTTGAATGTTGTCCATGAATTTAAAATTTTTCTGTTTAGTCACTCTATTTTGGTAGGAATTTGCAGAAGGTCCACTAATTATACTGCTACCATTTTCCAAGAATTGGGATATCACCATCTTATTTTCACCACAATAGGGCACATTGGTGACTGGGAATTAAAAGTTTTTTTTTTTTTTTCCGCATGGAGCAGCAAAATGTGTAAATATTTGAGAACAGAGACAAGTAATGAATAAGTTCTGTTTACATGGGTTCCACTTGAGCAACATGTCGATGAACAGCTAAGGGAAGAAAGAGCACAAGGCCGCTCCTCCCACGCCTCCAAGGGAGAGGGCACCTTCCACAGCCCGGAGCATGGTGAGCGCCACGTGCAGTCTTGCTGCGTTTGGCTGTTTGCTCTAACTGATCAGTCAACCAGGATGTGGGCATTAAGTAATTGGAATGTGACTTCACTGGGGAAAGGGGCATGGTCTGCAGAAGACATGAGAAGACTACAACTAAAGTACAATTAGAGTGTTGGAGTTGGAAGGGACCTCAGAGATCCTCTAAGATACAGGTTCTAAGTCAACCCCCTTATTTTACAGATGAGGGGACTGAAGGACAAAGAGATGAAAGTGACTTGTTCAAGGCTGTTGATCCAGTGTAGGACTGGCCCTGCAACCAGTCAGAACTCTTCCATGCCACATTCTAGTCTCTCAGACCTGGGCCTCCCTGTTGAGTAATGAGCAAACAGACTATTATAAAGTGAAGAGGGCTTTTGTCGAGTAAATTGAAGGGTATTCACTCTTTTGTTTTAAGAAGTTCACTGTTTCAGCTCGTGGGTTTTCTTAAAATAGAAGCACACATAATTGGGTGTTTGTGTGGAGTAATTGAGGGGCAGAACAGAGGATTTCATCAGCAGTAGCACTGCTCTCCCAGGGCAGAATCAACAGCAGAACCTGAAGGCCTGATTTCCTCAGTCTCAGTGAACTTTTCACGCCACCAGGTGATGAATCTAGTGTGTGTTTGACATTTCCAAGAAAAGGAAGTATTTCTCTGAAAACTCTCTTATTCGTTGTATAATAGTTTACGACTGACTTAATAAATTGACATTTATTCATCTAGACATATATTCCCTTGATGGTCTTCCTGTTTCTTTGGCCGAGGAGATAGTAGTTCACATTTGAATACCCAGGGCCTGGTACATGATTTGTGTTACATATATTTGCATTGAGTGAATCTGTTTGCAGAAATGGGATTAATACATAAAAAGCTGAACAGACTCAAATACCATGCATTGCTGAGTAGTGAGTAATACGCCACAAATCCTGAGAAGAAGGTGCAGCATGGGAAGCCTTCCTGGGTGAAATGGTGAGGGGGTGTGAGTACTAAGCCCTCTTCTCCTTTGCTCATGGGCACAAGCCCTTTACTACAGTACTGTGATAGTAACAGCAAATGGGGGAAGACTGTAGGAAAAGTGTATTTTGCCATCAGAGAAAAACGGTTCCTTGAAGAGAAGGAAATATTCATCTACTTCTTTCTCATCTCTTACTTCTGTGACCCCTACCCCAGCCTCCTTTGTGGTTTCTCAAACACTTTCCTTACTGTATTTGGTCTTCTGATCCTTTATTTGAGATAGTTGTTGTTTCCACTTACAGGTAGGGAAATTAGGTCCTAGTCTCTAAGTGTCATAACATCCCTTGGCTAGTGACAGGCAGTTCCACTGGGGCTCTAGAGCCCCTGCTGTCGTGCATGCCAGCTCTCAGAGCTGGTTCTGATAAAATATATCTAACCCCTCTGAGTAGACGATAAGTGGGGATGTGCCAAGATAAGAAGAGGATCCTGAAAGATAATTTCATTATTGCAATCAGTAGGTCATTTACTGAGTTCTGTGGCACGTCAGGTCCCATGCGAGGTTTTAGGGCTGCAGCCTTGAACAAGACCCTGTTGGGTGCAAGGGTCATGTGATGTACTGTGGTATCCTGCAAGCTTGGTATATCCTGTGGACTTTCAGAATTATCCAGGAACAGATGTGCAAAGGGGACTTTTTCACGTGCAGGCAGTGTTTTTGGTGGCGAGGGCTTTAGGTGTGTATTAGGCATTTAATCTCTCCCTCAGGCTATGTACAGATTAGTGGAGCACATACTGTGGACACTTCTGAAAAAATTAAGCAGCCGTACAGAGTTATGCAATATGAACGGGGCCCACAGTGTAGTTTTTTGTCTTCTGGGACTTGTGTTTCTGCTAAGTGTGACCCAGAAGATGCACTCTAAGATTCCTCTGGCAGCCCAGTTATTCTCTGACTGATTAAGGCCTCAGTAGGTGTAAAGTGCTCATCCATGACCTTCCTGACCTTCCTCAAAGCGAGTTATATCAGTGTACGTATCGTAGGAGAGACCTGTGCCAATGGCAGAGTACGTAGCTTGGCTCTCAGCTGATGGGTGGGACTGAGTTGTTACCCCGCAGGAGGGGAGGAAGGCCTTGGCCTACTCTTGCCTCACCCTGAAGGCAGACTTGGCTGTCTGATGGGGTGGCCCTGATGGCATCATAAACATGGATTGGTTCTGCTCCTTCTTTCTCGTCCTCGTAGTTCCACTGACTCTAATCTTCCACTGGGACAGCAGATGGGTTGGCCGGCAGGGTGATATTTGCTTGTTTTGCAGACTCTGGTCTCATTTAGGTTTTGGTGGAGTGTGTCGAGTCAGCCTTGGTAAACTCTTGCTTGATTCATTCTTCCCCTGGAGCCCACAAAACCCGTCAAACAGAATTAGAGAACCAGTCCCTAATCATGCTTGTTAGGGCTAACCATCAACACAGTCTTGTTGATGGATGGATGGTTTAATAAACATCCGCTGAGCATCTGAGCTGAGTCTGTAGGTGTGTCCTGGGCTTGTCCTGAACCTGGCCGGGAGGTGGATGTGGACGCGTGGCAGATTCTTGGACATTTCGAGGCCGTCTCTTCCTTTCTTTTGATTTAGTTGACACCCAGGCTTGAATGAGTTTGGTGATTTATTCAAGATCACACAGCTGGTTTGGGATTGAGCCTTGACTTCTGTCTTGTTATGGTCCCTTCCAAACTGCTCCAGCTGTCCAGGTGTGGGTGGGGATGAGCCAGGTGTCGCTGTCCATTCCAGCTCTAAATCCTGCACGAGGGAGGCAGCTACAGGTCATCTGCTGCTGCTCTCAGTGCTTCTGGGAACATGGTCTGTTTGCTGTAAGGGGGACCTAAGGAAGGGGTGTGAAGCAGCTTTCCTTAAGTCCAGTTGAGGCTCCACCATGGGATTCTGCAGGGGTTTTATGTCGTGAACGTGAGTCTGACCTAACTTTCTTTTTTCATAGCTCACTGCAGGCTTCGGTAAAAATTCTAGGAGCTGTGGCATCAAGACTTATTCGAGTTTCTTAGTGGAGACTGATTAGTGACTTAGAGATGGGGCCTGTGGGTACTACATGGCATTAGAAGATAAAGTTGGGAGACAGAGAAAGAAGGTTAAATCATCTTTTGTCCTGTGTGTCAAGTTCTGTAGGGACCTTTTTAGACCATTAACCCACCTGTAAACAGGGCTCCTGAGAGTTTGGTTATTTGTGCCACAGCAAGATGGAGGACCCTGGTGTTTGGAGACCTTTTTTAGTACCAGCCTTGACGTGAACTGTTTGCTAAGATTTTGGGCAAGTCATTTCACCTTTCTCAGCTTTAATTTCTTTTTTATTGAGTTATTGATAGGTTACAATCTTGTGAAATTTCAATTGTACATTAATGTTTGTCAATCATGTTGTAGGTGCACCACTTCACCCTTTGTGCCCACACCCCACCCCACCTTTCCCCTGGTATCCACTAAACTGTTCTTGGTCCATAGTTTTAAATTCCTCCTATGAGTGGAGTCATACACAGATTATCTTTCTCTTGCTGGCTTATTTCACTTAACATAATCCTCTCAAGGTCCATCCATGTTATTGCAAATGGAATGATTTTGTTCTGTTTTGCAGCTGAGTAGTATTCCATTGTATATATGTACCACATCTTCTTTATCCATTCGTCTGTTGATGGGCACTTAGGTTGCTTCCACGTCTTGGCTATTGTAAACAGTGCTGCAATAAACATTGGGGTGCACAGGACTTTTGGGATTGCTGACTTCAGGCTCTTTGGATAAATACCCAGTAGTGGGATGGCTGGATCGTATGGTAGTTCTATTTTTAGTTTTTTGAGGAATCTCCATACTGTTTTCCATAGTGGCTGTACCAGTTTGCATTCCCACCAGCAGTGTATGAGGGTTCCTTTTTCTCCGCAACCTCTCCATTTGTTGCTATTAGTTTTAGATATTTTTGTCATTCTAACGGGTGTAAGGTGATATCTTAGTGTAGTTTTGATTTGCATTTCCCTGATGATCAGCGATGATGAGCATCTTTTCATGTGCCTATTGGCCATCAGTATATCTTCTTTGGAGAAATGTCTGTTCATGTCTCCAGCCCATTTTTTGATTGGGTTGTTTGATGTTTTGTGGTTGAGTTGCGAGAGTTCTTTATATATTAAGCATATTAAGCCTTTGTCAGATATATGACTTGCAAATATTTTTTCCCAGTTAGTGGGTTGTTTTTTTGTTTCAATCCTGTTTTCATTTGCCTTGAAGAAGCTCTTTAATCTGATGAAGTCCCATTTGTTTATTCTTTCTATTGTTTCCCTTCTCTGAGAAGGCATGGTGTCCGAAAAGATCCTTTTAATACTGACGTCAAAGAGTGTACTGCCTACGTTTTCTTCCAGAAGCCTTATGGTTTCAGGTCTCACCTTTAGGTCTTTAATCCATTTTGAGTTTATTTTGGTGAATGGTGAAAAAGAATGGTCAATTTTCATTCTTTTACATGTGGCTTTCCAGTATTCCCAGCACCATTTGTTGAAAAGACTTTCTTTTCTCCATTGTATGCCCTCAGCTCCTTTGTAAAAGATAAGCTGTCCATAGATGTGTGGTTTTATTTCTGGGCTTTCAAATTTGTTCCATTGATCTGTGCAGCTGTTTTTGTACCAGTACCATGCCTTGGCCTTCTCCCGGCCCACAGGGTGGCCAGTGTTTCTGCGGAGCAGGGGGCGACGATGCCTCTGGATGCCAGGGTTTGTAGAGTGCAGCCGGCCTTCTCCCCTCAGGTGATGAGTTTGACTCGAGCCTCCACAACTAGTGTCCCTGCGCAGAGTTGGCTGAGTAGCGCGGCACTTGTGCGAGCAGGCACTTAGGCTGGTGCCCCAGAAGGCGTGAGCCCCACGCCTCTTTGGCTGTTTTCCCAGACTCGGGAGAGCATCCTGGGCTGAGGGCCTCCCCGATCGGGGAGACGCGGCCCGCTGGCTCAGGAAAGCCAGGCCGGCGCTTTCACGAGACACCGCCTGAGGTCTCCTGGCAGATTGCTCTTCCCGTCTGCCGTTGTCACACTGAGGATGTGGAGGTCCCTGGGCTGGGACTGGACACTGGATTCCCAAGGGTCGAGTGGGGATCTGCTTAGTGTGACTGGCCCCGTGCGAATTTCCTTCCAGGCCAACACACCGATCCGGAGGACGACGGGGGCATCCAAGACGGCCTGTGTTGCAGGTAACTCGGAAGAATCCCGGGACTCCATTGGAAGGGGCCATCTGGGCATCTCCGATCGAGGGAATTCAGCGAGCGCTGACTATCCCCGTTTCCCCCATGCACGCAACCGCCAAGCGTCCCTTTCCCAGAGTGCTCTGTGTTTCTCACCGTGGTCCTCAGACGGGCCAATTCTGTGGTCTCTCTCCTGTGTGGTCACGTGCAGTCAGATGCCAGAGGTGTGCTCATCTGTCAGCGGATGGCGTGCACTCTCCCGTTCTCTCTTTTTTCTGTCACCCAGCGGAGGACGCATGTCTGCCTCTGCCCGGTTGCTGTTCCCACGGTGGCAGCTATTTCCTGGCCAAGACAGTCATTCATGACCAAAGTCCGCATCATGCCCCAGTAGGGAGAGAAGCAGACCTTGCAGCTTCCAGATTTCTAGGAGTCGACAGTGGTGCCAGAGCCAGGCAGGGTTCACTTGGCAGCTGTCTGTCCATTTTCACATTTCATTTTTATTTTCTCTTTCTCTCTCTCAGATACCAAGATCTCTGGAACTAAGGAAAGATATTACTGATTTGAAAGAAACCACATCACAAAAAGTACCATTTTCACTTGATGAAAAAATTCTAAAACAGCAAATCAATTTAAAACCCAAACAGAACAGTGATGGGATCCTATGCTGAAGATCAACATCACAACCACAAAGCACTCCCCAAGGTTTTTACTGCAAAGGCTGGTTTGACAGGAAAAATCCCAGCCCTTCGGCCTCCAACTGCACTAAGTCACTGAGGAGACCCACACACGGTTATGAGAGACCTTAACCCTTGCTGCTCTCAGTTCCCATCCTGCACATCAGCGGAATCAGGAGCAACTGGCGGAAGACAACATGACAGACCAGGCGTTCTGTGCCACCAGCTGGGCTGTGCGAGGAGCAGACAGCACTAACTATGCAGTGCTCTTGCTGACAACGTTTAGCCTGAATTCAGTCATGAGGTAGTCCTGAGACAAATGCAGAATTTAGACCACTGCACAAGACAACTGGCCTCACCTCTACAAACAAGGCAACGTCACCACAAATGAGATAACAAAAAGGAGAAGAGACTTTTGGGGTGCTAAACAACTAAAAAGATTTCTTTAGTCCTTTGGATCCAAAAACCTCTCCTCACCTTTTGTTGTTTTTGGTGGCGGTGACATTGCCTTGTTTGTAGAGGTCAGGACAGTTGTCTGGTTCAATGGTCTACATTGTGTACTGGTCTGACCACTTCCTCATGACTAAGCTCAGGCTGACCCTCTTGCCAAGAGCCCTACATAGTTAGTGCTGGGTGCTTCCTAGTGGAGCCCACATGGAGACTAAGAATGTCCGGTGTGTCCACCTCTGTGACTGCCGTACTAGTATGGGACACGTTGTTATGGAGGGGCCTACGAGATCTGTTCATTGTAAGGGCACATTTTTTCCTTTCTATAATGAGTAAGTAATTTGGTGAGTGGTACTTTGAGAGTGTGTGAATATCCTCTTTTCTAAAGATCTTTCTCTAAAAATTTTACCATCCATTAATGACCCCTCCTGTGTGTCAATTATCATAATCATATTTGTACATTGAAAATTTTCTAATTCGGTCTTTCCTATAAACTTGTATTTGCTGGCATTGTGCCCTGAAAAAGCACATTACCTCCCCCTTCCATAGCATTAAACTTTTGTTTTGACTATCACTGTGGACTCGTGTATTTTTTAAATTCAGTGTTATAAATCATTATCATCATGAATCGTTGGGTGAATATAAATATAAATTAATATAAATATTCTTTCTCTTCTTCATATTTATATCCTAAACTCACCCATATCTTTTGGCCCATATTAACCATGCACAGTACATTGTATTTACTATATTTCTTTCTCTACCTTTTTTTTCTAGAGAACATGTGATTTCTCGATTCATTGTAACGTTTTTATACAGAATATAGACTATCTTAATTGATTTGTATTGAGAAAATGGTTCCCATTGTACAAGCAACTCAAAAATAAATCATCAGTCTGCAAACTAGCTTTTCGCCACTGAGGAAGTCCTGGCTAGGACCTCAGAGATTTTTAATAAGCTTGATACATAATTACTCAATGTATGACATTGGTATTAAGGATATTTTTAATAGCACTTGAAATCATTGCAATATGACTTTAGGCTAGTCTCTTAACTTTTATTAGGTTTCAATGACCTCAGTTTAAGAAGCATCTGGATAACTTTTTTTCCTGCGACAGAATATGCTTTTGAGCTCCCTCACACAGCAACATCATCCTGCAGTTTGTATGGGGGTGTGATGGAGGTGGGGTCCCAACTTTGAAAAGTCATCTGCCCGGTCCTTCCTTCACTCAGTCATGAAAGCTTAATGGAACACGTGGAGGTTGTGGCCATCGTCACCCTTGTGAAACCACCAGCCTAGACAATCCCAGCAGAGTTACAGAGACACACATATCAGGAGGACGTCCCACATTTCAGTCTCACCAACTGTGGGTAGGATGTACGTTAGGAGATGACTCTGTCTCGTGCCACACCTCTCTTCCTGACCCCAGCTGCTGTGCCACTAAACACCACTGTACATGTGTGGCGTATATTCTTTCTGCGCCTGGTCAGGGCCTGTATTTTCCCACATACTTCAGACAAACACAAACATAGGTCACTGGTGTGTGCCTACACAGGCAGACCCGGCAACACTGTTGCACAGAAACTGCCCTTCCATCCACTCCTGTTGAATATATTGCTTGTCCAAAGGCAGATACAATTACATCATCTGATTTACTACATGTATTCATGCAGATATATGTGAAATTTTTATATGCCTTTGACAAGTAGAAGAGATCCTATGGAACTGTAATGAAACTCGTAAGTTACATACACAGAATTCAATTTTTATAGAAAGTAAAAATCAAAACAAACTACACATATCAACGGAAGTTGAAGTAAGTAGATGGAGATGCCAAAATTCACTTCAAGTTATATGAAACCCAAAATGTTGCTGTGGGGGGAAATGGAGTCAACATTATATGGGATATGTTAAGAATAATACTAACAGGTGGTTGGGATAGATATCTTTGGTTGAATTAACTTATCACAAGCTAAGTAGAGTATATTCTCAAATTGACTCCACACTCTTCAAAGGGAATGAAAAATTGGTAGAGAGTAAAAGAAAAATGAGTAAAGTTTTACATAATTCTTTGAGGAGAAGCATCGAGGACAATTCAATGGATGCATGACCTCAATAGATGCCTCAGTAAAAGAAAGATGCTGAGAAATGTGGCTGCCTCAATGTTTTTCTCTGCACCTCCAAGCCTGAACAAGGAGAAATTCTCAGATTTGAGAAACTGTTTGGAAGGATCAGCACAGGGAAGCCAAAAGCTGAAAGGGGCTGAGAAGGATGGTCTCCTTCCTTAGAGACCTTCACAGAGGATCAGGGCAGCCTTGGAGCTCCAGCATAGAGAGCCTTGTGCTTTGTGGTCAGCGACTCTACGGTGGTGTGGGGTCTGATAAAGCTTCCTGACTTCCAGATGACCTCATTTTAGGGGACCTTATTTCCACCAGAAGAGAAGAATCGCAGCCTCCTCACCTCCAGCGTTATTAAGAACAACTTTGTTTTCAATAGATCGGTTTGTTGTTCACTTATTTCTCCTCCCACCCACTTTGGGACCCTCCTCTTCCTCCTCAAGGCTGTATCTCTCCTTGCCTCCCACCTACAGTCATCTCCAGGGCCCATATGACTAAGGAAGTGGTTAACCAGACGCCATGCAGTAGAGCTGGCTCTTCTCTTGGGAGCTGCCTTTGTGGGACCATGTTCAGATGGGGCCTCTTTAGCGACCTGACATCTTTAAACCATTCTTTCCATTCAGCTCATCCACATGGATCTGGAGAAAACTGGGTCATTGATAAGATGCCTCATGCGTCTCTTCGTCATCTCTTTCCATAGAAGAGGCAGTAACTATGCTCTTCCAAGAAAATATTCTGGCAGCCAGCCCGGTGGCGTAGTGGCTAAGTTCGCATGCTCTGTTTCATCTGCCCGGGGTTCACAGGTTCGGATCCTGGGTGCAGACATACACATCACTCATCAGGCCATGCTATGGAAGCACCCCACAGACAAAAGAGAGGAAGATTGGCACAGATGTTAAGCTCACGCTGAATCTTCCCTTAAGCAATATGAGGAAGATTGGTAATGGAGGTAACCTCAGGGCCAATCTTCCTCAACAACAACAACAACAGAAATCCTCCCCTGAGTGCTGAGAACCTCCAGCAGTAAGATGAGAAGAGATAAACCAGAGCTGGACAGAAGGAGCTAAAGGTTCAGATGGAGGAATCTACTCTGGGCCCTCCCGGTAGGATCCCTTCTCTGAAGGAGCGAAGCTTCCTGCCAGAAGCCACCAGGGACAAAGGACTTGCACTACAACTGCTGAGTCCTTCTCCCTTGTTTGGTTTGCTGTATAGGTCTTTACTTTCAGGTAAAATTCACTATACATGCACACCAAGTACATAATTCACATTATAACTTTTGAGGGCCCTGGGCACTTTGTCTTCATGGGTCCCTTCATGCATAAACCATTAAAAAGTATATTCTACCACTGTTGGTATAAAAAAATGTATTATTACTATTATATGTTAAAACATTGTCTTTGACCTAAAAGAACACTGCTTTTCATCTGATTTTAAAATAAATTCAAACATTTTCCTGTGCCTCTGGTGTGGATCCCTATGGCCCCCTGTGTGCCATCATGAGATGGAGGAGGAAGGGGAGGGGGTGGAGAGGGAGGATGTGGGAAGAGTAGGAGGGGCAGAGGAGGAGGAAGAGGGGCAAAAGGAAGAGGAAGCAGAAGAGGATGGAAAGCTCAATGCCAAGAAGATGCAATTCCCTGGCCCCAGAATGGCAGCCCCTGTCTCTCTGGAACTCCCCCTTACCAGATTCTGCACACACACACCCCCGCCCCCCGACTCTGGTCTCTCCTCCTCCAGCCTCCCTTCTACCCACAGGAGCAGCCTCTCATTCCTCCTCCCACGCCCTGATCCTGAGGATTCTTTCCTTTTCCACTCAGTCTCCCCAAGCTTAGGCCCAAGTCCTTCACCCAGAGCAGGACTGTCCCCTCCCAACCACCGGCTCTCCAGGCCTTTACTTGCCAAGCCTTGTCTTGTAGTTCTGGAGAGTCCAAAGCATAAACACCTCCCAGGAGAAGAGGAAGTGTGGGCCAGGTCTCCTCATGGAGTCATGGGTCCCCCTGCTGAACTGAATCCAGCCATCCCAGTTCATTCCAGTTGGATCTGTGAAGACATCAACCTTGAATGAGCGGGGAGAAGGGACACAGAAAACACACTGATGAGTACTTTAACATGTAAGCTTCCATCTATATATCCAATACATCACCTGCATTCAGTTTTGTTTTATTCCATTCATATGAATTGGATAATCAGCATGCTTTGCTTTATACATTTTCTTTTCTTTTTTCTTTTTTTCCTCAGAAGTCTTGGGTAGGCATAACACAGGACCCCAGAATTCCACTCTTTGTTGTGTAGTCTACCGTGCCCAGGACACCTGCACAAGAAGGACCATAGCCTTGTTGTGTGAAAGATCCACAGACTGTAAACAACCAAAATGTCCACCATCAATAGAATGGATAACTAAATTGTGGTCTATTTCATTAGCAACCACAATGGAAGAATCACTGATGATTGTTAAATCCATAATTCTTAGTGAACAAAGCCAGGCATGAGAGAATATATGCTATATGATTACAGGTTAAAATCCAGACCTGTGAGGAGTGTGTAATAAACAAAATTACAAAATACGTGAACAAAGAATGAAACATCACGAAAATAAGATTGAGGTTACTGCTAAGGCCAAGGAGGGAGATGTGACCAGGAAGAGGCATTTGGGAAGCTTCTGGAAGCCTCGTATGTTCTAGGTATTGATCTAGTTGGGGGCTATGTTAACTTATAGCCATACATTTATGTTTTATGCAGCCTTCTGCATATTGTGTTACACAATTAAAGAAAAAATATCATTCTGTCAATGTACATCATGCCAGGAAGCACAAACTATGCTAAGTGAGCAGTTGGGTTATCTTCATCTGCACAACACTGTGAGGTGTGGGGCACCATTACAGCCACGTGACCCACGAGGAAATCATAGGATGTAGCCCCTTGTCCCAACCAGACCAGTGGTGGCACCAGGACTGGAGGAGGCCACGTCTGACAGAGACAATGCTGGCAACCACAGCCCTGACCTATTGTCCCTGGACCAACAGTGGTATCTCTGAGGAGCTTGGAACCCAGTGCATTCTAGAGCCATGGAATGAAGTGCCAAGCTTTTTGGGGTAGAGGTAGGAATAGAGAATTTTCCTAACTCGAGGAGGCTTTCAAAGCAGGAAGTGTGTGTGATAACCATGGCAGAGAAGGGAACTTCCCAGTTACCCCCAGGGATTATGTGGGCCCGTTGGGCAGAGCTCCTCAAGGGCAGGATTGCCAGAACATTCCAAATATCTCAGAGCCCTTAGACAAGCAATGCCCAAATGCAGAGGTGAGGGGATGGTGGCCTCCAACAGAAGTCAACAACCTGGGAAAGAACATACAGCCAGAAAAGAGGCAGAACCTACAGAAGATGGCCTGAGGTTCCCAGCAGCCACTTTCTCAGGTGTCCCCAAAAGCTCACCCTCCGTGGAAGCACATGGGAGAAACACACACACACTCCCTCCCGGAGAGACAACAAAGGGAAAAACAACAGCTGACACCAACAGTAGCAAAGCAGCAGACAGTGGAGACAATGGACCTGGCCAAGGCTGTTCCTCCTTTAAAGTCTGTGGTAGGCTTCGCGCGACATACAGGAGAGAACCTCACTGTCCACAGCAGGGAGTCAGCGGAAGAGCTAGAGTGGTAAATTTGAAAGGAAGGAAGAACAGATGGGGAAGAACCAAAAAGTAGAAAACGGAGCTAGAAGCTCGGGATCAAGGCAGCTCTCCTGGACTCCCAAATAGAATAAAACCCATACACCGTAACTCCCCACCACATATTACAAAGTCAATGTGGTAGAGTCAGGAAAATGGCAGAGAGAAGAAAATATGAGGGATAATCGAACCAGCTTACCCTGAGGAAGCACAGCCATTTGGGGGATATCTGGGGAATTTGAAAACTTGCTTTCTGCCGCCCTGGCATACCCTTACATTCCTTACGCCGTCCACTCACCTTCTCTAGAACCACCCCCACCGCCCTGCCCCCTGTAGCCCCCCAGAGCTCCTCTACACAGAACTTGCACTCAAATTCATGCAACAGTCCTTGACTCGGTCCCAGTGGCTCAGGAAGTCTCCTAGAGCAGGAGTAACGGACGTCTAAACAGCTGGCCCCGGAGCCGCGTCATCCACATGAGACACGCCCCACGCAGGACAGCGCCGGCGTTACTTTCCTTCCGGCCCATGCCCCGCCCCCTGCGCACAACTTCCCCGCCCACTCTACCCTCCCAGCCAATGGCGGTCAGCAGACATAACAGGAAGTGACGTCCATCACCCTCCAGGTTTAGGCTGCCTGTGGAAGGTAAGGCCTCGTGTCCGTTGTTTTCTCTTCATCCAGAGATAAACTTTGAAAACGGGCTCGAGCTCTTGAAAATGAAAAGCACAATAGTAGCGTAAGAACAACAACAACAAAGATTTGCAGGATCATGCCGAGGACGTATGCTAGAGATCAGAGCAAAAATTTTAAGGGACTAAAAGGGGAAGAAAGCTACTCGCAAAAGGCGGGTCTGGTAAGTCCAGGTTTGAGGAACAGGATTTCCAGGAACAAAGAGCTGTTACCACAGTCACAAGCTCACCACGGAGAAGGAATTGGGAGCAGCATCCCACAGTTTAGTGGGAAGAGGCAGGGAGGGAAGGGCCACACACCTTTGTGGCAGGAGACCCCACAGAGCATGCGAAGTCCTCCATGCCTTTGGCCTCGGCTGCTGGGCACCAAAACCAGGTAAAGGCCTTTGCTACAGGATCCAGAGAAAAACATTCTAAAACACTATTTAAATTGGGTGGGATAATATCTTTATTTTGATTAATCTCTTTAAGAAATTAACACTTAATTTAATTAATTGTTTTATTCTGGTAACATTAGTTTATAACATCATGTAAATTCCCGGTGTACATCATTATATTTTGACTTCTGTATAGACTACATCGTGTTCACCACAGGAAGCCTAGTCGCCGTCCGTTACCATACACACGTGCCCCTTTACCCTTTTCGCCCTCTCTCCATCCTCTTCCCCTCTGGTAACCAAGAGTCTGTTCTCTGTATCCATGAGTTTGTTAGTTTATCTCCCACATATGAGTGAAATCACTTCCTTTTGAATGTGGGTACATGAGAGTACTGTAACTTTGTCACCAACAAAAAATTCCAATTCTTATGATATCACGTTATGGTAGCTACAATATGTCCACAGGATTCTTGGGCTCTTTCTCTGGAGCTGGCCAAATGTGCCAAGGCAGAAGAGCCCTGGCTAAGGAAGCTTGGGGCTAGAGAGACGTTGTCTAGAGGATCAGTGCCTGCCTTCAGCTGGGTAATCCATGAGCTCCTTCATCTCTTAACTGAAGCGTTGGTGGTTCAAGCCCAGTTGGTCATACTGGGTTTTGACCGATTCCAGGTTCTTTTCAGATATGCTTGGGCTGCACATTCTCTCTTAACTAGCTTGTCTCTCAACCTTATCCTCAATCTCCGTACTTTAAATCAGACGTGGAAAAATCCTGCTTGAACTTGCAAGGTTCATGTTAGTTACTGAAGGGTTTTGGTAGAAAGAATTTTGTTTTAGGGGTAACAGCAAGTTTTGGAGTTCCAGAGCCTACGTTTCTTACAGACTGTGTGAATAATCTTTCTTCCCAAGGCTGGGTTTTTACAGCTGCTCGTTTCTGGAAACCTGATGTCAATACCCTTAAGTTAAACCATCAGGAAGACATGTCTTATTGGACAAGTTGCATTTTTTATTCCTTGCAGCCAGAAAAAACACACCCCGTGGTCTAACCTATGAAAGGACTTGGGCTTCAGTTGGGTGATTTGGGGAGGATGGGAGGAAGCAGAGTGTGCCCCCTAGTGAATAGTGTGGTCCGCACGGGCAGTTCTATGATTGGAGTAAAGAGGTAACAGTCATTTCCTATGGAAAGAGGAGGATATTTGGGATTTTGTAGATTGCACAGTGACCTTGCCTTTGTCTGTGCCTGGACAGAATTATGAGGTAGCATTGTTTTGTCTCATTTTTATCTAGATTTCGGAGTAATCTTGTGTGAGGCTGATGTTCTACGTCTGAGGTGATTTCCGACAGGAGAACTAAACAGTCAGGCTGTGTGTCAGAGCAGTGCAGCTGAGCAGCGGAAGCTGGTATTTTCTATCTCACTGGAAATCCCTAAAATAGAGAAGAAGGCAGAACACTCCAGTCTCACAAGCTGTAGGGGCAAACCTGGCTGGGTAACAGTGTGACTTTGACGAAGTTTCTTGACTTGTCTGTGGCTCGATTTCTCCTTTGAACATGTGTCGGATAGGAGTTCTTCCTGCCTGGTTTGTCCCAGGTTTACAGGAGACGTGCAGGTGAAGCATGGAGCCCAGAGCCTGGCACATAGTGAGTACTCAGCACATAGTAGCTCTTGCCTTCCATCCCTATCAGCATTTCTTTGATCTGCCTTGTTCTTTTGAACAGCTGCGGGCCCTTTCAGGGTGTGGATGGAGTGTGACGAGTCAAGGTTCTCCAACTGAGGAACATGAAATTGGTTCCAGTGTCTATTTTTACAAACAGTGCTGCAGTGGACCTGTGTAGATCTGTATTTATACATCTCCATCACCGCCTGTGTAAGTGTTTCTCTAGTATATACTCCTGGAAAGAGAATTGCTCAGTTTAGAAATATGTTTGTACATACCTAATTTTTGTTTATTCCTGCCCTATGGCCTTGCAGCGAAGCTTTACCAATTCGTATTCCGAATCATTTAGGAGAATATTCTTGTCTCCACCCTCTTGCCAACACTGGATAGCATTTATTTTTGCCAACACCTATCACTTATTTTTGCCAACAATTAACCCCTTATTTAGAGATTTAACCAGTAAGTACTCTCATTGGCATAACTTATCTGACATCCTGGAAAAGCTGAAATCAATATGATTTTTCTCTATGCTCTTCTGTTTTCTGACTGCTGTGTTCTCTCAGATGATCTGGGCCAAGAGCAGTGCAAACATATCCCTCTTACTTGTTGGATGCTACTGCCTGTGGGTTCACACGCTGTTCTGGATTTTGAGGGTGAGGGGCTGGTTCACAGGAGAGGTTTGAGGTTGGGCTTACCTAACTTCCCTTGACAGACAGGCCAGGCTCGAGCAATTGGGAACTCAGTCATTCTGAAAAGTGAGGTTTCCACGATGGGGCTTGAGAAAAATACAAATTGGTAAACAGAGACGTTTGAATTTTCATTAGAATGAGACTTTAAAAAATAGATCTTTTCTGTATTCCCAGTCCAAATAAGTGGGGAGATTGCATTCAAAGGACTTTGGGGAACTTACTCTAGCGGCGGCTCTCTTGCTCTCCTTGAATTGGTTCGCCCATGCTGGTAACTGGCACTTGCTATAACACCTTGTCTGGTGAGTTCAGGAGAACAAGGAGCTAAACATAATCTGCAGTAGGAAACAGAGACAGCTGATGGATTCGTAGACAATGTTACGTGGAGTTAAGTGTTGTATCCTCTTTATTCTTTTAGAGGTCTGCTTGGTAACGTGAAAGAGACGTTCGTCCAGTACCTGAAATACCCTTCATAGTGTGTTCCCATTACAAGGGCTTGGGAATAGTCACCTGAAGTGAGCACACCATTTCTACTGTGGTCTTTGAATTTTTTACTTTATAGGGATTAGCATACATGTTTCTGAAAATTGAAAAGTCAGGAGAGTAGAGGTAAGTATCTGAATTAGTTCCTTATTGATGCATATTAACAGATTACAAAAACAGTGGTGTGAAACATCACACATTTGTTGTCTCACAGTTCTGTGGATCAGAATTCTAGAATGATGTGGCTGCGCTCTCTGCTGACAGAATTGGTCGGTATGTCCTCCCCACCTGAGTAGGTCTGATATTGATCATGTTGTGGTTCTATGTCACCTGAGAGGCTGCCCAAATGATCCGCTGTTTATCCCTGTCCCTCTTTATTAATATGATTTCTAGCAGTCACGGCATCTTTCAGCTCACCAAGGTGGCTTAGGAGAAAGCCTAGCTCTGTGGAGCCCCAGAATTGACCTCTGCCATATGTTTCTCCAAGAGGAGGCTAAAATAACAGAGGTCTTCATCAAGAAATGACCCCTATGAGGGCTGACATCCCCCAGTGATCAGAGCAGAGGAGAAAATCAAAGGACAAGGGAGACGCTAAAAGTCCAGACTGGGAAGCAGAGTCCTCTTTGCGTCCCACATCACTTAGGAACTCTTCCTGGACACGAGGACGTTTCCCGTTGAAAGGTGACCTTGGACAAGGGACTTGCTGTGCTCAAAGCTGAGTCATTCTTCTTACCAATGGGAGTCTCAGAGTCTCCATCCTAGGCTTTTTAAAATTTTTAAATGATGAGGCTTTTTCCTTGTATGAGAATCTCCTTGGAATTTTTGTCTGAAATGTAGTTTCTTGGGCCTTGTCCCCATAAGTTTTGAACAAGCACCGCGTTGACTCTGACGTAGGGGTTCTTTAGCTCTGCAGCTGGTGCCCAGGGGTTAGAGCCCTGTCTGCTGCTTGATATCACGTTCAATCATCCAAAACTGTAGTGGTCAATCCAGCTTCTGGACTTTACATTCTACATTCTTCTCTCTTGTACAGGGGATAGACGTGCTCAAAGCAGGCAATGAAATCATCCACTGAAGCATGTGTGGTCCACGGTGGAGCTGGTGTTTGAATCTTCCGCTGCCTTTCCTCAGGCTGTGTCTTTATTGCTTCCGCTCACACCTGGAATAGGATTTGTGTGGAAATGTGATTGGAGTAGAAGGCATCAGGGAGGGTTAGTTATTCTTGGAAACTGTTATTTACCCATTTGATAAATATTTACTGAATGGCTTCTCTGTCAGGCCCTTGTGCAGGCACTGGGGAGATGGGGCGAACGGGTGGACAGAGTGCCCGCTCTCTGGAAGATGAGCTTCTGTCACGAGAGCCAGACGTTTTACAGATAATCATATAAATAGATTTTAATTTTGGCTGTGATAAATTTTATTTAATATTTCTGTGTTCCTTGGTCCCATGGTGTCAGCCAGGTGTGAAAACTGACTGAATATTAATAATAGGACTAAAGAACTGTGGTAAAAGATTTGTCCCTGGAAAGGTTCTTCAGCCGTTTTTGTTTGAAGAGTGGAAATCCTCATGTTTGAGCCATTGGCTCCTGAAATTCAGCCGTGGGTTCCTGGAGGGTGTGGCAGGCACTCTGGATGGGAAGCTTGTGACCAAGGCTTATGTGGGGGCTCTGCTGTTGTCAAGCGTTGAGGGAGTGTGGGAAAATCTCCTATTCCCTCTGGGCCTCACTTTCCCCATCGGTAAGATAAGGTTGTTAGTCAAATTCTCCAATGTCCCTTCCTGTTCAGTTTTCTCTGAGTGCGTGGGAGACTGAGATGTGTGTGGAATGTGCCCTGGGAACTGCGGGTGAGACCTGGCCTTGGTCCCTTCTCTGTGTGTCTCCTGTAGGAGCCTGAGCTGAGACCACATCTTGAAAACACGGAATTGAGGGAGCAGGTGGAAGAAAGAAAGTCAGCAGGCTTGGAGGATGATGATAACCCAAAGAAGATTAAGGTGCTGGTGGAGGAGGTGCGTTGGCAAAGGAGGTGAGAATAAGGACAAGTTGAGTTCAGAGAAATCAAGGGACACTGAGGAATGAGTACAGCATCCTCCACTCCTCAAGGAGCAACCTAAGCTGAGCAGTGAGGACTGGGAGAGTAACTTACTCCACAGGGAACCTGTGCAACAGCCAGGGAGACCCAAGGATGGATCAGGTTTGGTTTCTCCTGCTGGGGAGCACCAATTCCAAGAGGAGGAGGGAGGCACCCCCAAGGCTCTTCGCCAGACCCCCCAGCCTTGACCTCAGTGCTGCCCTCACAGTGGACGCCCTCCAAGTAAATGTGGGCTTAGAGGGATAAATGGTGTTTGGAGAAGGGTTGGAGATGTCCATTCTTACCTTAAGCAGTTGTGCCCTCGAGTCAGGAGGGGCCAGGGTAATGGGACCCTTGCATCTGAAGCAGTGATAGTAATATTCTTTTGCATTTATAGTTGAATAAAGCTTTAGCCACAATATCTCTTAAATATTTGTTGAGTGCTTCATTTTCCTTATGCTGTGATAAGGACTGGGAGTTCGCCTATTGGTAATATTTCCCTAAGGAAATCAAAGCAGTGAGAGGAAGAACACGAACAGATGGTTTCAACAAAATGATAGGTGGTCTCAACTGGGGAGTTGCGGCAGCCCAGATGATGGGAGGGTAGGCCAAGGCCATCTCTTCCTAATGACAGAGTGAACCATTGTCAGGAATCCCTCAGGACAGTCCGTTCTTCATCAGAGCTCACCACAGGTGAGTGTCCTCAGACATGGAGAGTGTAGGGCAGACCCCATCCTAAGCAAGGTGATTTGCTACATCTTGGGAGAAAGCAGAGCATCCCTGACAGGACATTGGGGACAGGAGTGTTGTTGAGATGACTGACGACTTGCAGCCGCTTTTGTTCAGTCCGTTGCACAAATGTTGCTGAGAGCCTCCTCGAGTGCTTGAGTCGGTGCTAGGGGTCATGAACGCAGAGATGAATCAAAATTATCCCAACTTCCCGGAGCTCTCGGTCTAGTACCAGGAAGTCTTGAGAAGTGTAGTGGTGGTGGATTCCTTGGAGGAAGTGGCCAGTGCTACCCAGAGATGACCTCAGTGGTTTTCCTGGACCCCCTTCTGCTTTTTCTGACAGCTGGATGACCTGTCCTGACCCACGACCCTGAACCTCAGCCAGATTGCGGCCTCTCAGAACCAGTGCTTGGACTCCATGTTGGCTCCAAGCCCTCAACACTGCCAAAGTCTCCAGAGGAAACAGCTGATGTCACAGCTACTGACTGTGTCCTGGCCAGCTGCAGAAATAAAAAGGCAAGTTAATCTGTCCTTTTCTTATTATTTCTTATTTTTCATTTTTTCTTGACGTAACTTTGGTTTTGTCACATTTTATAGATTTCAGGTATACATCATTATAACTTGACTTCTGTATATACTACATCGTGTTCACCACCAAAAGGTTTCCATTCGCTACCATACAAATGGATGGATTTTAAAGTCATTATGCTACATGAAGGAACGCAGACATGAAAGAATACAGGTATGGTTCCATTTGCATAAAGTTGTTAAAGGGCCAAGCCATCTGTAAGGACAGTGGTTGCCTGGAGCTGAGGGTTGAGGGGGTGACGGACTGCAAAGGGACAAAGGAATGCTGTGAGATAATCGAAATGCCCTGCACCTCGATTGGGGCAGTAGTTTCATTAGTGTTTACGGCTGCTGAAATGCCCCGAATTGTGTACTTTAAAGTGGTGCGGTCTATTGTACCTAAGTTGTACCTCAGTGGCATTCATATAGCAATGTACTGTATTTCTCCACATTAGCACTGAGTATTTAGAAAATGAAATTCAATAAAACACAATAGAGATTAACATTCACAAATTCACAGTCATTAAATGCCTAAGAACACATATAGTGAAGATCCCTGAAAACTGTTTTTGAGAGAAATTAAAGAACACTAGATAAAGAGAAAAATATATATCAATTTCATAGATTGGAAGATTCCATATTGTAAGAATGTCAAATCAAGATTGTTCCAGTTAATATTGTAGCAGGCATTGGGAGGGGATTTACCAGCTATTTCTAAAATGTATATGGAAATCAAAGTACCTGTAATAGCCAAGACAGCCTTGAAGAAGAATTAACTGGAGACACACTTACTAGATTTCAAAAGAATTAGAGGACACACTATACTGGATTTCAAAACTCACTTTAAAGCTACAGTAATTAACACACTATAGTATGGGTGGAAGTAGACGCCACACAAATGTATCATGTGAAAGAGCGGAGTGTAAGAAATTGACTCCCACACATACAATTATTTGATTTTTTAAAATAAAGTCACCAAGACACTTCACTGGGATAATGAAAGATGTTTTTAGTAAAAAGCTCTAGAATGAGTGAGTAATTATTTAGAAATAAATTAATATTCACAACCACCTTCTACCACACATTGAGTTAATTGGAGATGTGAAAGTTAAAATTATAAAGGTTTTGAAGGAAAAATGGAAATATTCTCATGAACAAGGAATAAGCAAAGAAATCTTAGACATAACACCAAGACACTCACCGTGGATGAAAATTTGAGGTCAAACGAAACTGGTTTCTAACGCTTACTCCTCTCCTCCCTAGACTGTGACCTTGGAGTATTTTTTAACCTTTTTGAGCTTTTTTCCTCAAAAGGAAAAGGATAAAACCTGGCTAATAAGATAGTGCATAGGATTAAATACGGTCACTTGAACAATAATAGACGCTAAGAACAAATTTGTCTCTGAGTCCTCCTTTACCCACTTTAAATGTGTAGACAGAAAGCAATTGGCAGAGAACAGACAAGATGTTCTAAAATAAGTATTTTCCCACCATTTCTAGAAAGAAGTCATGTATATACTACAAAGAATTAGAGGGGGGCAAGAGTCTTTTGAACAGCCATCCGCAAACCCAGCAGCAAGGCTAGTTTCTCTCTAAGACCAGAGATGGAAGTCTACACCCTATCCAACCCCCACAGTCTTCTCTGTCTGGAGCGGAATGAGGAAGTCCACTAGGTTCAGAATAACCTGGACCCTTGAGTGTTCCTCAGAAAGACACTCAATCAGTTCTTCAACTCCAAAGATATTGAACAAATTCTGAAACCAGGAGAGGTCAAGGAGAAACTGAAGCACATGATCAGGACTCTCACCTGAGTCAAAGCCAGGATAGTCATAAATACGATTTCCCAGATCTCTGCAACGGCACAGGGATGTTCCTTTGAAGTGACTGGCAGACCTGTGAATATCGGTCAGGAGGGATCCATATCAATTTATGGGACTCAAAATTCAAAAATATCCCTGTACCCTAACCCAGGAAAGTTCTTATTCAAAGCAATGTGGTGAAGAAAGCATAGGTGTAAATCTTTGTAGTCTTTGATTAGATAAGGATATCTTAGATGTGACAGCTAAAGCACGAACAGTCAATGAATAAATAGATAAATTGGATTTCATCAAAACTGAAATCTTTTGTGCTTCAAAGGATGCTAATAAGGAAGTGAAAAGACAACGCACAGAATCAGAAAAAACAGTTGCAAAACAGATATCTGACATGTCTAGTATTGACTCTTACAAGTCAATAATAAAAAGACAATTCAATTTATCAATGGGAAAAGGATTTGAATGGACATTTCTCCATAGACGATGTACAAATGGCCAAGAAGCTCATGAAAAGATGTTTAACCTCATTGATCATTAAGAAAACAGAACTGAAATCCACAATGAGATACCACTTCACACCCACTAGTGTGGCTGTAATTAAAAGATGGGCAACCACAAGTGTGGAGGAGGATGTGGAGAAATTGAAATCCTCATGCATTGCTAGTGGAAATGTAAAAAGGCGCAAACGCTTTGGAAAACGGCATGTCAGTTCCTCAAAGTTACATACAGCGTTGACATAGATGTAGCAATTCTACTCCTGGGTACATAGCAAGAGAATTGAAAACCCACGGTCACAAACAAACTTGCACATGAATATTCACAGCAGCATTACTCATAGTAGTAAAAGTGGAAACAACCCAAATGCCCTCAGCTGAAGAATGCACAAAATGGAGTATAGTCGTAAAATGAAGTCTTATTCAAGGATAGAAAGAATAAAGTACAGATACCTGCCAAAATCTGGATGAACCTTGGCAACATTATGGCAAGTGAAGAAGCCAGACACCAAAGGCAACGTGTTTTATGATTCCATTGAGAATAGATGTCCAGAGTAGGCAAATCCATACGGGGAGAAAGTAGATTAGCAATTGCCAAGGGCTGGAAGAAGGTGAGGAATAGGGAGTGACTGCCAATAGGGACGGGGTTTCTTTTGTGAGGTAAAGAAAATACTCCAGAATGAGATGGTGGTGATGGTGTCACAACCTTGTAAATAGACCAAAAGTCACTGAATTGTACACAAAACGGAGAATTTTATAGCCTGAAAATTACATCATCATCGTAAAGCAATGTGTCTTTGCACATTCCCACGTCCTGTATTTTCATTAGCAACGTGTCCCAAGTTAATAGTCAGTGGCCAGGATAGGATGCTGTTAGCCTGTTGTGAAATATGTCAGATGGAAATATATCGGATGGAAACATTAAAATCAGGAAGTTTTTGGTAGAAATGTGGTATAGGCAGGAAGCATGTACGTGGAAAGACCTGACACAGAGTGAATTGGAAAATGTGGGAGGGGGTTTGGGGTGGAGGGGCACTCTACCTGACACCTGGCTCCAGCACTTAGAGCGAGGGCACTTTGGGCTAGTCTCAGACCCTCTCTGTGTCTTGGTTTCTTCATCCGCAAACCAGGGAAAGGCCACGCTCTCCTCACAGATCGATCGTGAGGATTAGAAGTAGTATGTATGTGAAATGCTCGTCCCCAAAACTGTGAGGAAGGTCGATGCTATCAGTAGGTCCTCAACCTGACTGTACATCTGAGCAACTTTAACAATAGATTCAAGGCCCCCTCAGCCCACTGAATCAGAGTCACTACAGATGAAGACTCTGGACTTGTATTTGTACTAACTCTCCCAGGTGATGCTTTTGTTTTTTTTTTTTAATTTAAATAGGTTTAATTCCCCAAACCCAATAAAACTAAATGCAAGGTTGTTGAAGTTTTTACATTTGACCATGGAGTCATCTATGAAAATCAAATGTTTCAACTCAGAACTCTGATACACAGGAGTTCTAATGAAATAGTGAGGAAAGTGGTAAAATGTCGATTCAGGAAGGCTCCAGACATAAGAAGCAATGGTGGGCTAGAGTTTGGGCTGAGAGGAAAGATGGCTTCCTGGGAGAGACAGGAATTCCTTCCACGTCGGGCCTCAGCAGCCACAGAGTGGAAGGCACTGGCAGGAGAGCTGGCACCGGAGATGGCAGAGATCTTCATCATAGAGTCCTTGGTGGCCTCAGAGCATAGTTGCCCCTTTGGTTATCTGCAGCTACCAGATGACCAAATGGCAGGTGCACCTTGGTGACCAGAGAAGTTTCTGGAATGCAGATTTCAGTCCCCTTGGGGGATTCCCAGAGCTATTTCAAAGGAATTTGAAGAGAGTTGGGGTTCTTAAGAAATTGGTAGGAGTACAGCCAAGAACATTCATCTTTGTAATATTGTTATAAGTCTTCGGTCAAATCCATTCTTCTTGGTTTTTCAGTGATCTTCTTACCACTTGTTGTGAGCCTATGATGCTGACAGAATTAATATTCCAGGTAAGCTTAACATTTTAACAGGGTATTCCTGTGGGATGTTTTGATCCGAAGAGGTGAATTTTTAATGGCAGAAATTTAGACGCTGCAAGGGTGTGCCTCGGCAGAGGACCTATAATTTCTCGCAACAGGTATTCCATCTCTGCTTGACATATATTTCCTTTTTCTGTTAAATTAATTTTTATTGCAGTAATACTGGTTTATAACATTATATCAATGTTAGTGTACATCATTATATTTCAACTTCTGTATCGACTCCATCAGATTCACTACCAGAAGTCTAGTTGTCATCAGTCACCCAGCATATGTGCCCCTTTACCCCTTTGCCCTCTCCCCTCCCCCCTTCGCCTCTGGGAAACAGCAATTTATTCTCTGTGTTTATATGTTTATTTGTTGTTGTTGTTGTTGTTTTATCTTCCATGTATGAGTGAAATCCTATGGCATTTGACTTTCTCCGTCAGACTTATTTCGCTTAGCATAATACTCTCAAGTTCCCTCCACGTTGTCAAAAATGGCAAGATTCCCTCTTTTTATGGCTGAGTAGTACTCCATGGTGTGTGTGTGTGTGTGTGTCACATCGTCTTTATCCATTCATCTGTTGATGGTCACTTAGGTTGCTTGCAAGTCTCGGCTGTTATGAATAATGCTCCCATGAAAATAGGGGTGCATAAATCTTTTGGAATCAGTGAGTTTGTGTTCTTTGGATAAATACACAGAAGTGGACTACCTGGCTTATATGGTAGTTCTGTTTTTCATTTTCTGAGAGATCTCCATGCTGTTTTCTATAGTGGCTGCCCCAGTTTACATTCCCACCAGTAACATATGAGGGTTCCCTTTTCTCTACATCCTCTCCAACACTTATTTTCTTTTTCGTGATAGCCATTCTGACAAGCATGAGGTGATATCTCATTATGGTTTGGATTTGCGTTTCCCTAGGAATTAGTGATGTAGAACGTCTTCTCAGGTGCCTATTGGCCACCTGAATACCTTGTTTGGAAAACTATCTAAGATCCTCCGCACATGTTTTAATTGGGTTTTTCCTGTTTGTTTTGTTGTTGTTGAGTTGTATAAGTTCTTTCTATACTTTGCATATTAGCCCCTTATCTGATTTATGATTGGCAAATATCTTCTCCCAGTTGGTAATGGTCTTTTCATTGTGTTGATGGTATCCCTTGCCATGCTTAATATCCCAAGAAATAAAAGGAGGACAGTTTTGTCTCGGTGTTTTTAGACACACACATAAGAAAGAACGGTGAGAATTATGCTTCGATATTTTTAGGAAACAGGTCGCTATCAGCAGAAGGGCAGACAGCTATTGGGAGTGGTGGCTGAAAGGTGGTCCCCAACAGTGGTGGCCTTTGGAAGAGACCAGGCAGCCTTGGGTATCAGCACAGCCCAGGCAACTGGAAGGCAGGGGCTCCTAAGATTCCATGACACCCCCACCTTCCAATTCTGTTATTCTAACACCAGACCGTTAACTGGCGCACTGAGTCCTCTCTCCATCACTCCCGTCTGACTCTGAGTTACAGGCGGTGCCTGTGGCTCTGAGCTCTGGCATCTTGAACCTCGTTTGGCAGTTCCAGACCCTCAGCTGTTGTGGAGTGCTGATCAAGTCGTTCTCAACCGTGAGTTAAGAAGTCTCGTTTGACGTAGTCCCATTTGTTTCTTCTTGCTTCTGTTTCCCTTGCCTGAGGAGACATGATAATCCAAAGGATACTGTGAAGACCAATGTCAAAGAGTGCACTGCCTATGTTTTCTTCTAATTTTCTGGTTTCAGGTCTTACATTCCAGTCCTTAATGCATTTTGAGTTAATTTTCTGTGTCGTGTAAGATAATGGTCTACTTTCATTCTTTTGCATGTGGCTGTCTAATTTCCCATTAACATTTATTGAAGAGATGTTCCTTCCCCACTGTACGTTCTAGGCTCTTTTGTCAAAGATTAACTGTCCATAGATGTGAGGGTTTATTTCTGTGCTCTCCATTCAGTTCCATTGATCTTTGTGTCTGTTTTCTTTCCAGTATCATGATTTTTTTTTTTGAGGAAGTTTAGTCCTCTTCTAACATCTGCCACCAATCTTCACCTTTTTGCTGTGGAAGATTGGGCCTGAGCTGACATCCATGCACATCTTCCTCTATTTTCTTTTCTGTAGGACCGGTGCCACAGCATGACTTGTTAAGCAGTGAGTAGGTCCACACCCACTATCCGAACTGGCGAACCCTGGGCCGCTGAAGTGGCACATGTGAGCTCAAAGCACTCTGCCTGCCAACGGGCTGGCCCCGTAATGTTTTGATTAATAGAGCTTGTAGTATATTTTGAAATCAGGGAGTACCATACCTCCAGCTTTGTTTCTTTTGTCTCAGGACTGCTTTGGATGCAGGTGCCTATTATAATGATTGACCTGGGGGTAGGAAACATGGAGCTGTATAACTTTTATGCAAAAGACAAAAGCAGGACAGAGCAGAACAACAAGGATACTTTCAATCAAGTCGCTAAAGCAGGGGAGAAACTGTTGGAGGACTCTAGAATGGAAGGGGACCTGGCCCATCTGACTGCATTTTAACTTCATCCATTTTATAGCATAGACATGAGGCCTTAGGGACATACGCCTCAGGCACCCGGCACTCCACCTTGACAACAGTGAGAGCCATAATTTCAAATTCTAGCGTGCTTTGAGTAGAAGTGAAATTTACTCTTTCTGCTCATCGATGAGACCAATCTTCTCTGAGTCTCTCACTTTACAAAGTAAGTCCTGTCATTATTCATTCAAACTTCAACAGTGAGGTTTGAAGTCAGAAAATCTTATAAATATTCTAGCCACCTAACAAAACACCAGAAAGTTGGCAAGTCCATTCCAGTTCAGGACAGTTGGGCCCACTAGACCACAGACTTTCAGACATAAAGAAAAGAATGTCACATCCAACTGACACCAAAAGAGAGATTTCTTTAAAGCTTTTCATGGCTCTGACACACCAATAGCATTCCACAGTGTCGTTGGAGGATGGCGTGGCGTGGGGAGGAGATGAGCCTCAAAAGCGGTTGATGCGGTCCTCTGTGCTTTACCTTGACATGAAAGCTCGGTGGTACATGGCCAGACCCATCGCGCCCTCAGCTCGGGCAAGTCCAGCAGCTAAACTGAAGAGACCAATGCCACAGGGGGTCTCCCAAGTCTCCTCTTCACAAGATCCGGGTGGGAACAGATGACAAGAAAGTGAGCAGGGCATTCAGGGCACCACTTTCCCCTGCCTGCCTGTGCCTCTCTTGTCAACCTCACCTTCTCTGTCACTGAACCCCATCACACACATAACACTGTGGGTCATCCACCATCCCTGAACCGTGACCTTGAAATTCCACATTCTGGTAGAGGAATATAACCGCAGGTCAGTAGCATGACGACAGCTCGAAGGGATCTGTCCAGCAACAATCCATCAACACTGCTCCGCATCCCTGATCTGTTCCAAACGTGAGTGAACTGAATGACGACAAGAAATAGCATCAGGTTGACAAGTGTTTGCAAAAGAAAGGGCCACTACGTGTATTCAGGATATACTCATAAACCACTGTAATCATTTTCAGAGCTGGAAAAGAGCTCTTGTTTGACTAGAAGGCATAATATGTGGATATCCGGAAGCAACAAGTAGGAAAGATAGTGTTTACGGACATTTAAAAAGTAACAACCACAAAAGCGGCCCACACGTAGAGAAGGATTTTAGGAGGTAGAGATGTCACACTGACTTAAGTTTGAAGATAAGCCAACATGCTGCCCTAGTGAGGGGCAAGAAGTCGACACAACACAGGGATGCAGCAAGAGGAGTATTGTGAGTCAGGACAGAGAATAATTTCTTAACGAAGTATTCATTCACTTAGTATTACACTCTGCTTTTGTCCCTTTTAATGGATGTAGAAAAAACTGGAGAAAGCCCAGCGAATAGCAGCATGAGAGTCTAAAAGTTTGCCATCTTTCACGTCTGGGAAAACCTTAAGATCGGTTTACATTTAGAGAGAAAGTGGGGTGACTTCGTGACGGTGCTTCAGAAGACAAACTTTGTTGGGACACTGGTTTCTCTTTCTGTTTTGAGATGCACACAGGAATGGGCACTGAGAACCAAGCTTAGATATTTTCTGGAAAGAGACAGGTCGGTAGTGTCACCACGAGAGTAGACAGCTGCTTTGGGGTGATGCCCATCAGCAGTGGCCTTCAGAAAAGGCCGGGCAGCCTGGGGTAGCAGCAGGGCCTAGGCAACTGGAAGGCAGGGCCTCCTAAGATTCCATGACACCTCCACCTTCCAATTCTGTTATTGCAACGCCAGACCGTTAACCGGCGCGCTGGGGCCTCTCTCCATCACTCCTGTCTGACTCTGAGCTGCAGGCGGTGCCTGTGGCTCTGAGCTCTGTCATCTTGAACCTTGTTTTGGCAGTTCCGGACCCTCAGCTGTTGTGGAGTGTTGATCTAGTTGTCCCCAACGGTAAGTTAAGGATTCTTGTGTAAACACCCCTCTGGCCTGATGAAACCTTTTTGTTTTTGCTTGTTTTTAACTCGTTATGTGTTTGGGATTCTCTGCCCAGTCTCTGGCTCTACCTCTTCTGCCAACATCACCATGGCCGTGTGTCCTCACGCTTTGTCTGATCCGAGGGCAGAGGTGACCCTCCAGGAGTCCAACCAGGAATTGCGTTCACAGCTGGCACAAAGCAAGCAGGACTTCCAAGCCCTCATGGAGGAATTCCTTGTATCCGAAGCTGCTGCCTACTCCCTGGCCACCGAGCTGCAGAAGCACAGTAAGTCTCCCAGGGCCGTGCTCCCCAGATGGGTGAGTGATCCCTGTCTGCCCTCTAAGACGCTAAAATTTCTCCAGACTTTATCCTCTGGTCCCTTTGTCAAAATAACTTTCATTCTGACCACAATCCAGGAAAGTCAGAGGTAGGTATTTTGCCCTCATTTTGCTGGGGATGGAGAAACTGATGCACAAAGAGTTTAGCAACTTTTTCAGATTTGCAGTGTGGCATAGGGCGGCTTTAGAATTCGAGTCCCAGACATCGATTGCTGGTGCAGCCACACAATTGCGTCTTCCTCTCAGGAAAGGGCTGCACTGTTTCTCTCAGCATCCTCTCTGTCCTTTACCACATCCTGCATCGCTCTTGGCCTAAATGTCTGGGACAAGTGAACTCCCTCAGTTCAAGCTTCTCTGAGGTCCCATGGGCAAAGCACTGTGCTACTTACAGTGGGAAAACAGATGATAGTAGCTGCTTTATAGGAGCTTAAAGATGAATATGCTCCTCACCGAAACTGTGCTATCCAGGAGTGACACCATCAAGACAGGGAATGCCCTGGTGAGAGGGAAGCCCTCTCTTCCAGGGCACGGGCTCTTCTTCCTGAGTCTGAGGAAGACGTTTGACACCCTGTGGTAAGGTTGGGGCTGTTTCTATGGAAACCAGAGAATCTGTCCCGCCACCTGTATCTCCCTCTCAGCTGGTGAACCCTCAGGGATGCAAGGCAACCAACAGGTCCAGGTGACCTTGAGAGTCTGGGCTATGAGACCTGTGGCCAAATTGAGGCCACAAAGTGAGGTAGGTGGGGGAGACCACCAGCCCCAGGAAAACTCAAGCCAGTGTGTGAGGCAGGCCCTTCCCTGCCCCAGTCAGCCTCAAAACTGGAAGCTCGATTGCCTGCTCAGTGAGACTGGGCTGTAGTGACGACAAGAACCGTGACAACCAGGGCATGTGCACAGCAGAGTGTTTAGAAGGATCTTGACAACTCGGAGCCTGAATTGGGGTCGTTTCCTACAATTGCTTTTCAATAAGCCATTGAGGGGGGAGTAACTAAAATGACTGACACAGAGAAAATCAAAGCCTGCCATTTAAAAACTGAAGAGATGAGCTTTCAGGAAAGGACAAACGAAGTTTTATTTACATCCTGCCTTAGAATCACAGCGTAACTGTAGGAAACACATTTTGAAGCTGATGAAGAAGAAAGATATCACTTAAGACCTGGGTGTCAATGTAACACGGTGCAGTGGTGAAGAGCATGGACTCTGGGCCAGTCTTTCTGGGCTCCAATCCAAGCTGTGTGTCTTTCTGTGCCTCAGTTTCCTCCTCTGTTAGTACGGTGCTGTCATGGTACCTACTTGTTTGAGTTGTTGCAATGCATCACATGGATGATTTCTGTAAGTCCCTGTCACAGGGCCAACACTATTTGTTAGTTCTTCCTTCTATTGCTTTTAATTTAACACAAACTTTCTTAGTATCTGTGCACGTTTCCTTCAGAAATTTATGGGCAAATGCATAATATTTTACAGGGTTGAATCCATATAAATGTCTTTATCTTGGATGTACTTGACCTTGAAATTCTGAGCTCAAGGGAACCAACAGTCAGTAGAGTCCACCGGGCCTTCCCAAGCACAGCGCCTGCTTGGTGTTTCACTTAAGAGGCTGCGAGGCTTGGTAACGTGACTAAGGCCCACGATTCAGGGTCAGTCTCAGGGGATGGGAATTCTGCCTTTGTCAAATAGAAGTTAATGTATCTAGTTACTTTCTGTGCCTTGGAGCTTCTCTTTCCTCAGCTCTAAAATGGGGAGTAACCCAATGCTGTGTAGTAGTTTGGAGGCCGAAGAATAAGATGCGGAAATCCCAGTGTGGAGCCTGGTACTGGGCATGGACCCTGCTTCCTCCCTTGAAGGCAGTGACCACAGCAGCATGGCCAGCTTTCCACTGAGGCAGGGCTCTCTGTCCTTTTTCAGAGTGTGGAGAGTGCAAAGACATCATTGAATCCGTGCTTGGGGACAAGCTGCCTTTTGAGGAGGGGAAGCTGGCAGAGGAGTCAACGCTAGCCAAGAAGCTCAGGTAAGGAGGGCTGTGTGGGGGTAGGCTGGTGGGTAGCTGTGGGAAAAGCTGAAGTGGGGCAGGGAGCAACTTTGGGCCAAGAGAAGGCAGAAATGTACACGGCAGGCACTTGTGTTCAAATGTTTATAAAGCAACTAGGGAAAAGTAATTGGAAAATTATGGACTCCAGTTATCCAGAGGCTCACTTACTCTTTTTTTTCAAAACTATAAATTTTTGAACTGAAATTCACCAAACACGAATTTGCACAAATTGAGGTGAACAATTCAGTGGCATTTAATACGTTGACAGTGTTGTGCCATCACCCGCTCATTTCCCTTTAATCACAATCACCGCCTGTCTCACGAGGGCTTGTTGTGTTTTCTTTCTAAAGAATTCTGTCTCCTTGACCCTGTCATTCTCGTGTTCTTTCCAGCTAACCCAGCTGTGCTCGTGCACATTTCTGTGTGTGGCTTTGTGTCCATTCACTGCAGAATGCACCATGTGTATTTCAACATAGAAGCGGGCATGGCTGAAGGGGGTAACTGAAGAGACACGTTTTTAAAACAGGTTTAGGAAGACACCTGGTTTTGTTGACAGCAGGAACAATGAGTAGGATGTCCAGGAATCTGACAGGAGCTCTCTCTGATACAGAGGAAACCTGTGATTTACCTTCCTCTTTCTCTTTGCCACAGGCAAGTCGCCACACATCGGCCAGAATTCTCTGAGGACTCCTTGGGGGCAGTTCTCACAGAAATCTTGAAAATCTTTAGAATCTGTCACTCATCCCTTTGGACTCTCAAGTTTTCTCTTCTGTCCCACCTTAGGGAATCCAATCTCCTAATTCAAGAGCAGGAGCAGCAACTGGCCTATCTGCGGCACAAGTTACAGGAAGGGCGAGAAGTGTGGGCCCTGCTGAGTCAGCACCTCAATGACCTGCTGACACACAACGGCTCTGATGACCACCAAGGGCAGGCCTTCCGCCAGCAACTGGCTGAGGGATATAGGCTGGCCAAGCACCTTGCCCACATACTCGGCCCAGGTAAGGTGGCCACAGGCCCTCACTGCACTGAACTTCTCCAAGGTGCCTGGCTCACAAGACCCTCTACACCTCCCCTCGTAATGTTTTGACTAGCTGTCCCAGTTTGCGTGTTGCACTTGGGACCATGGTAGGACCAGGACTGGCTAGGTGGGCGCAGAGAGCAGATATGCCCAGGGTGGAGGTCATAGTGGTGCAAGTGTCGGCTTCCTTCCTGATGGACTGTGACCTTTAGGGCAGGAGGCCACACCTACCTACTGTCAGAGGACACAAAAGAGGATGTGACAGGAGGCAGCTTGTTTGAGTGAAAAGAGCCTTGGACTAAGGGTGGCCATTCCCAGGCTCCAGCCTGAGAGCTGACGGTACTAACACTGGGTGAGAGATTGATTTTTACTTCATCTGTATCAATCTCCTCAGCAGTAAAATGGATCCAATAATCTGTTCACGGTAGCTGTAGTCATCAAACGTAGGAATGTCTATGAATGCACTTGAGAACAAAGCAAGCCCCTCGCTCTGTGGGGTTGGGCAAGGTACTGGATGTGGTAGAACTTGGTGGTAGAGAGTTTAGACTGGAGACCTTTCCGTAGAGAGAATTTCCCTCCACAACACACAGAAGCCAACTTGGAGGGCCCTTAAAGTCCCCAGATGAGGGATGTTGGCTTGGGTTCTTTCTTGTCTCCTTAGAGAAAGGACGAGGTTCTCTGTGAGAGCTGGGAAGGGATATAGGGCCTGTGCCTTTGGCAGGATTTGTGGCAGAATGGAGCACGCAGTCGCAGAATTCAAGATGGAAGCTGGACAAGTACCCAGTGATATGAGGAACAAAAGACAGCTTAAACTTTTGCCCAATTTCAGGCAGAGTCTGCAATGATGGTGATCCAGCGGATCACAGACACACCGCCTGGTAAATCAGAAATCCATGCTGGGGCAATGCTTTCAAGACAATGCACTAGGACTTCAAGACCATACGGACTCCTGCATAGATATTTATGTCTCTATGGCTGTTGAGGTCACTGCGTTTATAGAGGTTAAAGTGGGAAAGAGCTAACTGGACATTTCTGAATTTATTTGCAGGGAATAACGAAGACAAGGAAGATGAAAAGACACAAGGCACACTGACTCACAGGTGACAATGAATAATCTGGTGCCGGTAATGGGTGGGGAAAATGTGGAGACGGTATCAGAAAGAACAGTAAGTGAGGGGAACAAAGTCACAAATGCCAGAGGCAAGAGAAGGAAACGTGGAGGTTGTAATGATTTAATTCACTCAACCAACAAGGAAAAGGCTCTGTTAACTTCAATGTTACTCATCTCTATGGACCTGTAAGTCTGACACAAGAGAACGCAACACCCTTAGGAAATCATGCACATAGAGAAAAGCTCTATTCTCTCCTGCAAGAAAAATCAGGGTGAGACGCATATCTAACTGCTACACATTAATGATGGTCTCTGGAAGGAAGTAAACTAGCAGTGCAAAAACTAAAGGGATGATTAACCGCATTAAACAACAAAAATGGAGTGAGATGAGAAAAATGTACCTGTTCTGTAAACAGTCAGAGAAAGAAGCATAGAATGGAGACCATCATAGGGATTATACAATGAAACAAGAAGGGACTTCATTTGAAGGGGAAATGTGATGATCTCAGGTATAGGGACATCAGGAAGTGCTCGCTATCCCCGTTTCCCCATGCAGACAACCACCAAGTGTCCCTTTCCCAGAGTGCTCTGTGTTTCTCACCGTGGTCCTCAGATGGGCCAATTCCGTGATCTCTCTCCAGTGTGGTCACGTGCAGTCAGATGCCGGAGGTGTGCTCATCTGTCAGCGGATGGCATGCGCTCTCCCGTTCTCTCTTTTTTCCGTCACCCAGCGGAGGACGCATGTCTGCCTCTGCCCAGTTGCCATTCCCACGGTGGCGGCTATTTCCTGGCAAAGAGAGTCATTCGTGACCAAAGTCCGCATCATGCCCCAGTAGGGAGAGAGGCAGACCTTGCAGCTTCCAGATTTCTAGGAGTCGACAGTGGTGCCAGAGCCCAGGCAGGGTTCACTTGGCAGCTGTCTGTGCATTTCCACCAACTGGATGCAAGAGTGTTGATGCCGCCTTTAGGGTCCTCTGAGTGGGTGGGTGTGTGATGACTCTTGTGGAGTGGAGGCGCTCGTTCTCCTTGCTCAAGAGCTCATTTTCTGCTCGGTGCTCTGAGCAAGCTCTGCTCGCTCTCTCCTCCTCTGTCTCTGTCTGTGTGTCTGTCTCTCTCCCTCTCTCTCTCTCTGTGTCTCTCTCTGTCTGTCTCTCTGTCTCTGTGTCTGTGTCTGTGTCTGTCTGTCTCTCGTCGGCTCACGCTGGATCGCTCGCTCTCTCGCGCTCTCTGTCTCTCTCCCTGCGCGCCCCACCCCCCGGCCCTCTCTGTCTCTGTCTCTGTCTTTTTCCAGCTCTCTCTCCTGTTCCCACTTCAACTGCGGCCTGGCCCCAGCCAGAGGAGGATTGTGTGATCTCCCTGGCTGAGCCCTTCCTATTGCTCTTCTGTGAGCAGACCCTTCCACCTTCCAGGGAAAGCAGCTCTAGGAATGTGTGTTTCCCAAAGCCGCTTGTCTCCACTTGAGCCCTCCCTCCCCCCACAGGCTCGGCGGGGATGTGCCGCCCACGGTCGAGCCTCCGCTCCCGAGAGCGTGCCTGGAGGAATACTCCTGGACATGTGCCACGGATGTCGGCCAGTCCGAGTCCTGCTGGACTCAGTCGAGCAGTGCCGTCTTCTGCTTCCAGGGCCTGGCCGTCTCCTCCCTGGCAGACACCCCCAGTGAGTATTGCCGCTGTGCAGGGGATAAGGCTCCAGCTGGACTCCCTGGGCGGTCCGTGTCCTTGGCATGCCAGCCCTCGGGCTGTGCAGACAGACACATTGAAGGGAATCAGGCTGGAGGACGGAGTTGGAAGCACAGACGGGAGACGCTTGAGGGAGCTGCGCTCCCTTCCTTCTTGCCAGGATACGCCCAGGTGCCCCTGGCCCCAGTGACACATCACGGGACCCAAAGCCGGCAGGACAAACTCAGCTCCCCTGTGCCGTACGTAGCGCCAGGGCAGGTGTCTGTCAAACGTCCCCACTGGCGTGAAATGTCTCCTCGCACCTTCAGTGCTCTAACTTTCACGCCTGAGGCGTGTCCCTCCAGATTCTAGGCCCACCCCGTGCGCCTGGCCTCCTTGTGGACATCTGCCTCCGAGACGCCTCCCGGGCTTCACTCTTCCGGGCCCCACTCTCCGTCTCCGTCACGTTGGCCTCTCTTCCGAAGCAGTCCTCGGAAGAACGCCCCTAGCCACCTGTCCCGTTTCCCGTGCTCCCGTGTTTCCCGCGTGCGAGCCTAGGCCTTGGCCTTCTCCCAGCCCACAGGGTGGCCAGTGTTTCTGCGGAGCAGGGGGCGACGATGCCTCTGGATGCCAGGGTTTGTAGAGTGCAGCCGGCCTTCTCCCCTCAGGCGATGAGTTCGACTCGAGCCTCCACAACTAGTGTCCCCGCGCAGAGAAGGCTGAGTAGCGCGGCACTTGTGCGAGCAGGCACTTAGGCTGGTGCCCCAGAAGGTGTGAGCCCCACGCCTCTTTGGCTGTTTTCCCAGACTCGGGAGAGCCTCCTGGGCTGAGGGCCTCCCCGATCGGGGAGACGCGGCCCGCTGGCTCAGGAAAGCCAGGCCGGCGCTTTCACGAGACACCGCCTGAGGTCTCCTGGCAGATTGCTCTTCCCGTCTGCCGTTGTCACGCTGAGGATGTGGAGGTCCCTGGGCTGGGACTGGACACTGGATTCCCAAGGGTCGAGTGGGGATCTGCTTAGTGTGACTGGCCCCGTGCGAATTTCTTTCCAGGCCAACACACCGATCCGGAGGACGACGGGGGCGTCCAAGACGGCCTGTGTTGCAGGTAACTCGGAAGAATCCCGGGACTCCATTGGAAGGGGCCATCTGGGCATCTCCGATCGAGGGAATTCAGCGAGCGCTGACTATCCCCGTTTCCCCCATGCACGCAACCGCCAAGTGTCCCTTTCCCAGAGTGCTCTGTGTTTCTCACCGTGGTCCTCTGATGGGCCAATTCCGTGATCTCTCTCCAGTGTGGTCACGTGCAGTCAGATGCTGGAGGTGTGCTCATCTGTCAGCGGATGGCGTGCACTCTCCCGTTCTCTCTTTTTTCTGTCACCCAGCGGAGGACGCATGTCTGCCTCTGCCCGGTTGCCGTTCCCACGGTGGCGGCTATTTCCCGGCCAAGACGGTCATTCGTGACCATAGTCCGCATCATGCCCCAATTGGTGCTAAAATACATCCGAAATTCCAGCTTTCTCTTCGTTTACCCTCATGCCAGAGTCAGTTTACCCTTGGCTGCTTCGTTTATGTCCTGCCCACTTTATGCAATACTGTTCATGCCACCCTTCTTCTTTTCTGGGTTTACGTTTTTCATGTCTCTCGTCTCCTGGTATACTCAATCCTCTTTCTCATCACATTTTTTCCCTCTTTCTCATAATCTTTTCTTTTCCTCCATCCTCTAAGCTATGTCTGCTGGGTCCTTGTTCCACTTGTCTTTCCCTCTTTCTCTTTTTCTCTCTAATGATCTCCCTCTCTCTCCTGTTCACTTTCCAACCACACTCTCTTCCTAGACAGGGCAAGTTTCCTTTTTCTCTCTTCATAGGTGCCTTAATTCTGTTTTAGGTGATCCCACTCTCATCCTTCCCATCCAAACCGTCCCTTGGTTTTTGTCTTTCCTAATGCCTTTTTTTTTATCTTCACTCATCTGTACCCCAACACCCTCAGCAGCAATCTGCTCTATATGAAAGATAATGGATTCCCCAAGGACGCTGTGAATAAATATTTTGTTTGTTGTTCCACTGAACATGACGTGTCCTCCTCCTACAGACCTTACAGTGATTCTTCATTGTCATTTGACAGACACGAAATCTTCCAAACCCTGGATGCAGAGGGTGAGTACTCCCACTGTAAATGGCAGAAATTCCTTGAGGTTTTCTGGTAATGTCTATGTTCATTGAATCCAGCACCCTGCATTGGCTGAGAGGTGCATCCCTGCCAATGGGTTCTGTAGACTCCTTCTAGTTTGAGTTGTGCTCCTGAAGTTAATTTTAAGAAGCATCCTGTGGTCAGATAATTTTCTTCTTCTAGTCTCAACTCCTGTCACCTGGCATTTCTCACAACTGCAGACTGTTCCTATCAAGTCAGGTTCAAGAGGGGAAATAGAGGGATAATGGAAAAGTCTCAGCCATCATATTGTTACCTGGAGGAATTTGTGAAAAACATCTCTTTTTCATCCTAAGAATTCTCATACTCATGGAATGATGTTGCTGCTTGTATTTCCTCAGTAGTTTTGTACAAACTCTCTGGCTTTCCACACAGGTTTGCAGTCTGCTCAATATTTGCAACATGTATTACATGGTTCCCAAGCTCAAAGTTTTTCCCCTGGGGTGCCAACCCGCTTCTGAAGCATTTGGATATGAGATCCTGAACACCAAATCCTGCCTGTTTCTGTGTTTTCAATGAAGCCAAAGCTCTCATTCTGATTTTTCATCCTCCACCAATGGCCATGGGTTTCGTCCTTTGTGCAACACCATTGATTTATTCCGTGTGGAGGTTGTAGTTTCAATCACGTGTCTAGTCTCGGCGGTATCATCTCATGTAAACTATCAACAGCCTGTGTACCTGATGGGGGTATTGGCCTAATTTATGAGCAAAGCACACAAGCTTCCCTATCCATTATCTCCAGAAAAGTCCTCCCTGGTGAGCAAGATCCCACTGGGGCCGCCATTTCCTCAAGCAGGGAGATTCAAACACAGTTTTCATCTCCTCTCCCGGAGGCGATCTTCTGGACTTCTCTTCTGGCCGAGGCGGTTGGATTGTTAGGAGCCTTTACTCATGAAATCATCTTGTAGGAAGAGCCAGAAACTCTGTGGTGTTCCTGACTCTCTCTGACTATTTTATAGTGAAATCGACCATGAACAATTTGTCCTTCAACCTTTTCGGGTCAGTAAGTGCCTTTTCACACTGGACCATCCTCTTTCCTGTTTCCCGTTCTTCCTGAGGTGCAGAGAATCGAAGGCTTTCTGAGGATCACAACAATTCATGACTGAAAATGTCACACAGGTCTTTTGTGTCTGTTGTGTGCCACACCCCTCAGCAAGTGAGCTCCGTGGACACTATAACCCATTCGGTCCTCACAGAGCCACTCTCAATAGGTGAGGTATCTCACGTTGGAGCCGAGGGCACTGAGGCTCAGCAAGGTCACTTTGCTAGCCCCAGACCCCCAGTCAGTGCACAGTGTGACTGTGGCCCCCGTTTGGCCTGACTCCCCTGCTCAGGCTCTGTCTCCTGCTCTCAGCAATCGGAACATCAGGGACTAAGCGGGGATGGTGCTCACCCTCTTCCTTGTGCTTTGTTCCAAACTATGTCAAACAATTTTAAAGTTAAACAGAAAAGTTGGGAGAGTCATCCAAAGAACTCCTGTTTCCACTCATGCCGATCTGCCAGCTCCTACCCTCTCAGAGCACTCCGTCCTGTGAGCAGAGCCAGCGGCTCACCCAGGCCCTCCCAGGGGAGCTGCAGCTCCAAGAGGCGCTCTCTCCATGGAAAATCAGCCAGGGCTGAGAGATCTGTCTCACCAGCCCCTGCCCTCGGGGCTTTTCTGCTCTCACTTAGAGTTGTCCTGCCGCCGTTGTAAAGCTGCACATCTCTGTCTCGGTTACCCTGACAGCCAGGTCTCGGTCCCCATGAGGAGGATGAGAAATGCTCAGACACACGTCAGAAGTGAGATGTGTGTGATGGGGCACGGCCTTGCCAGGCCATCGTTCAAAATGCAGCAGGAAAGGACAAATTGCCCCATGCAGATGGGCTGAGATAAGTGAAGAGATCACCTAAATTCTACACGGACCCGTCCTGTGTTGGGGTTCGCTGATGACAACATGTAAACACTGTGTATGGCAGCAGAGGGGCTACAGGCAGTACAGGGTACAGCCCGAGAGAAGTCCTTGTGGAAAAAGACCTGGAAGCCAGAAGAGGCATGTGGTGCAGGGCTGGGGTGGGGGCTGGAGGGCAGGCTGATTCCAGAGGATTTATCTAAGGGAGGTGTGGGAAGCGATGCTGTAGAAGAAAGAGGGGCCAGAAGAGAGAAGGAGGGAGTGCAAAGGAGGTGCAGAGTTGAGAGTGTGTAGCAGAGAGGGGAGAGGAAGTTCCCCCAGCAGAGCAGGCACAGGATGGGGCAGGATCTGGGGTAAGAAGGCGGGTGAGACATTTGCTGGTGAGAGAGCATGGAACCAGGGAACGCACCTTGAGGGAGGCTGGATGGAGCACGGACAGGAGTCAGGAGAGTCTGTGATCTGGAAGACGAAATGGCAACAGACACACAGAGACATTTCTATGGAACAGTGAACCCTTGGTGAGAATGAGGATGGCTAGAGGACAGGAGAGAGGGGAGCCCTCGCAGTGCAGAGCAGGCCCTGTGGGCCAGGAGCCCGCCTGAGTCTGACCTGGACTGGCCTGAGGCTATTTGAAGTCTTTGTTAGCCCCCTTTCTGAGAGTATGTGTTCATTGCACAGTCAAAATATACACGTTTATTAGGGAGAACTGCCCAGCCCCCACCGAGGGGTGTGGGACACAGGATTGAGCGCTCTCTTACCTCCCTGAAGAACCACAAAGTCTGACTCTGTGGCACTTCTCTGTCCCTAAGTTTCCAATCGGGGACTCAGACCTCTACTACATGTCCTGTAGCTGCCGGTGCCCTGCGTGGCTATAGATATTTACATGTGTGGGTGGGTGGAGGGCAGTCAAAAATTACAGACAAAGCTGCTCAAAAGGCCGCAGAACTTTACAAAACTTCGGATAACTCGGTCCCTGTTCTACGTTTTCCCAAATGTGTCTTCTACCGGACCTGAAGACTTGTGGCCGTACTTCTCTCCCTGTTCTTTTATACTGTGGGTACACGTCAACATCGCTTTCTCCCCCATGTCCTAAGGCCTCTCTAGAACCTTCTCTCTAAGCTATAGGACTAAGTTAATGAGAACAGATTCACAGGCATGACTTCATCCTTCCATCCAAAATCCTCTGGACTCAGTGGGTTTCTCACTTCTGGGACACTGCATCCTGTCACCTGCCATCTCAGCATCCCCAGGGACACACGTGAAGCTGACAGCTCCTTCATGTACATGAGGTCTGCCTTTTTGCTTTGGGTTGCTGGGTGGTCTCACTGACAGGCATGGACATTAGAAATGGGTGGGCTCCCAGGGCTGAGGAAAGGAAAGCTGGGATTGGTCCCACTGAGCCCTCTTCTCCTTTCAGCTCCCACCCTGGAGGCCAGTCACCGAGGGCCTTTGAGGACAAACTGGAGTTTCCAAAGGCCAGAGCTGCAAGCTTCACAGACACAGCTGCAGCCAGGCACCCAGGTGACCAGTTATCTGCTGCTGCAGCTGGACCAGTTGGACTGTGGTGATGGCAAAGCCAGGCTTGGCCTTTGCTCCACCACCTGGAGCTTTAGAGCCCACGATCCCTTCAGAAATCAGTGGCCGCTCTTCCAAGGTGAGAGAGAAAAGGGGAATACGAAGCTCTGGTCCATTGTTAGTCGTCAGAGGGTGGGAGCGGGGAGGTGATGGGCCTCTCCCACACCTCCTGGCAATCTCATCACTACTGGGTAGTGTGAGTAAAATCAAAGAAAGAGAAAATATGAAAGTGTTGCCATTGGCCTCACCTCACCCATGGACTTTCAGTGGCCTTTCTTGTTCTGGCCACTCTGCTTATTTGATGTCCCTCCTGGGTGGAGGATTAAGTCCCAGTACGATCAGGAATAACAATGGATCCTGTTGGCTGTGGTTTTATTTTTCAGGACTGGGTTTCGATGCTTCCCTCAGAGGAAAGAAACCTCCCAAGCTGGAGGGTGATGCTCTTGAGGGCTCAGCGGCCTTAAGTGCCCAGAAACAGAAGATTATCAAAAGAAAACTGCTCTTCAACAAGTGGAGGATAACATGCAATTTCCCCAGCCTTCAGCTGAGGGTACTGAGGTAATCACATCGGTGGCTCTTAGATGCACTTATGCCTCATGGCTCTCTAGCTAAGATTCTAGCTCAATCTCCCGCTGTCTCTTCTCTTCCTCATTTGTTCACTCCAACAGCTGATGCGACCTCTGTCTGGCCTTCCCTCTGTTTTCCATGGGGGCTGCCACCCTGCCAGGCCCTTCCAGCTCCATCTCGTTTGCCCTCTGAACTCTGCTGTGTTCCTGCCGCTGCTGTCCTGATATTCCCTCTCTGCTTTCATCTTAGCCACGGGGAAGCCTGAGCCCATGGTCCTCCTCATCACAAGAGCATCACTGATGCCGCTGAACACAAGGCACTTTGCCTGAAATCACACACTTTCTTCATTTCTTTGCCTTCCCTTCCCAGCTTCCCCAACTCCACTGCCTCTTTCTTCTCAATGAATCACTCACACATGGATCTTCCTCCTGAGTCATTTTGGGAATCTGACCTAGGACAACCCTTAACCGTGGACCTCTCCATGTGAAGAAGAAGAAGAAGTGTTAAAACTGAGGACAAAGAGCCCAGATGACAAAAACCAAATGAGAACCTGGGTCACAGGTGGGAGTGCTGGACTGGCCTGGAGCCAGCTTTCTCCTCGGCCCACATGTGCAGGCCTGTGCTAATGTGCATGGGGCTTCCAGGGACTCAGCATCCTCACGTCAGGGCCTCATTGGAGCTGGCATTAACACTGCCCTGTAATAAGCACCTGGTGAAAATTTAATTAAGATCAGTGCCTTGACCTCCCACCTGGCGATTCTCATTTAAATTGTCAGGAGTGGGGCTTGGGCTTCAGTAGATTTCAAACGCTCCCCAGGGATTCTAACATGCAGCTAGACGTGACAAGGACCATTCCTCTACGATGATCTCAGGTTCAGAATAGAAATGCCCAGAATGTGTGGCTGCTTCATTAAAAAGCCTGAATATCCATCAGCCATTGAGGGGATTTGTATGCCTCTCTCAACAACACTATTTGTACAACGTGGAAAAAAGTGAGAAGATAAAAGAGGTAGATGAATGGATTAGACTTCTGACCTCCCTTCTTTGAGGAGAGTTTCTCCAACTTTTCTGAAGATAAGATAAAACAGGAAACGAGCATTTCATTGAAACCCAGTGCACAGAAAACAATACCTCCCTTATTACACATAATAAAATTTAGTATTTTCTTTAATATTTTTCATATAAAACTAGAAGTTCCTATTCCATCCAATTGATTTCAAGTCCCATGCGTTCAGCACTACAGTTTGAGAATTTTAGTATTGATCAATTTTTGTCGTTAAGTAAAAGCCCCAAAGAGAATCTTTATGCTCATTCCCGTAAAGAGAACGTAATAGTAAGTAACAGCTGAAAGTCAGGAAAAGATTGCATGTTTATGCTTCTTATGCCATTCTTTCCACTGGCATAAAAGACTAAAGGAGAATCTTGCCCTATGCAGTGCTTTGTGGGGAATAAAGGGGTGGGGTGGGAGAGAACATAGTCAAACCAGGTGCCTCATGCTTCCCCTTCGGAGTTTTTGGTCTAGATCTTGAGAATATTCCTAGAAATGCCCTAAGGTGCATCCTGTGTGGAATCAACGCTAAAGAATGAAGGAAAATGCATGGGGCCATGGTTACCGTCCCTGCTCTCTTTTTGTTAATTCCATTTTGAGTTTCTCCTTTTTTGGTTCTTTCCTCAGTCTCTTTGGAGAAGAATTTCTCTGTAAAACCTTTTTTCCCGTTGAGCCAAAGTGATGCAACAGTGTCTGTGGACACCTCCAGATCGGAGCCCTTCCTCTCACCTTCCACAAATTATGGAAAGGGCCTGAGGCCTGGGTTCCAGTTCAAGCGTTGTGCCCCTCCTCCTCAGAGCACTGGGACGTGGAGTTAAAGAGGGTGTGCTTTTCTGCCCAGGGTCCTCTCGTTCCGTTCCGACAGCAGTCTGTTTCTGAATGTGGGGGGTGGATGCTAAGCACATCCCTCCCTGGGAGGGGTGGGAAAGCCATCACTTTGCTCCAGACTGAGGGGCTTCAGGAGTGAAGTGGCTGCTGAGGAAAGGCTGGTAGGGCTCTGGCTAAGGCTCTGCAGCCACTCTGAGCTGGGATGTCACCAGGCTCCTGGTGGGGTGAGGACAGGGTGTCCCTCGATGCTGCACCACAGCCTGGATGGAAGTGCAGGGAGGTGTTTCTTCTACCTTGTGGCTCTCACTTTCCCCTTCAGCGGCCTGTGCTCCTCCTTCAGCTCCTCCCCTCAACAGGAGCTCAGCGTCCTGCTGGCCTCTGTCGCCACATAGCCATCCCTCCAGGCTCAGCTATCATTGGGACCTGCAAAGACTCACATTTCATTTTTATTTTCTCTTTCTGTCTCTCAGATACCAAGATCTCTGGAACTAAGGAAAGATATTACTGATTTGAAAGAAACCGCATCACAAAAAGTACCATTTTCACTTGATGAAAAAAATCTGAAACAGCAAATCAATTTAAAACCCAAACAGAACAGTGAAGGGATCCTATGCTGAAGATCAACATCACAACCACAAAGCACTCTCCAAGGTTTTTACTGCAAAGCCTGCTTTGATGGGAAAAATCCCAGCCCTTCAGCCTCCAACTGCGCTAAGTCACTGAGGAGACCACCGCCCAGACCTACACACGGTTATGAGAGACCTTAACCCTTGCTGCTCTCAGTTCCCGTCCTGCACATCAGCGGAATCAGGAGCAACTGGCAAAAGACAACATGACAGACCGGGCGTTCTGTGCCACCAGCTGGGCTGTGCGAGGAACAGACAGCACTAACTATGCAGTGCTATGGTGACAACGTTTAGCCTGAATTCAGTCATGAGGTAGTCCTGAGACAAGTGCAGAATCTAGACCACTGCACAAGACAACTGGCCTCACCTCTACAAACAAGGCAACGTCACCACAAGTAAGATAACAAAAAGGAGAAGAGACTTTTGGGCTGCTAAACGACTAAAAAGATTTCTTTAGTCCTTTGGATCCAAAAACCTCTCCTCACCTTTTGTTGTTTTTGGTGGTGGTGACATTGCCTTGTTTGTAGAGGTCAGGACAGTTGTCTGGTTCAATGGTCTACATTGTGTACTGGTCTGACCACTTCCTCATGACTAACTCAGGCCGACCCTCTTGCCAAGAGCCCTACGTAGTTAGTGCTGGGTGCTTCCTAGTGGAGCCCACCTGGAGACTAAGAATGTCTGGTGTGTCCATCACTGTGACTGCCGTACTAGCATGGGTCACGTTGTTATGGAGGGGCCTACGAGATCTGTTCATTGTAAGGGCACATTTTTTCCTTTCTATAATGAGTAAGTAATTTGGTGAGTGGTACTTTGAGAGTGTGTGAACATCCTCTTTTCTAAAGATCTTTCTCTAAATATTTTACCATCCTTAATGATCCCTGATGTATGTCGATTAACATATTTGCATTTATACATTGGAAGTTTTCTAATCCGTTCATACCTATAGCCTTGTATTTGTTGGCATTGTGCCATGAAAAAGAACATTCCTTCCCCTTCTATGCTATTAAAATTTTTGTTTTGACTGTCACTGTGGACTCATGAATTTTTTAAATTCAGTGTTATAATCAGCATCATCGTGACTGACTGGGTGGATATAAACATAAATTAAGATAAACATTCTTCTCTCTCTTCTTCATAGTTACGTCCTACAGTCTCCCATACGTTTTAGGCTGTATTACCCACCTGTAGTAGATGGTATTTACTATTTTCTGTTTCCATGTTTCTGTGTGTGTGTTTCATTTGATATTTAAGAACTGTGTAGCTAGTGCTGTATATTTCACTAAGTGTTTTTGATATCTTAGTCCCTTACTAGCTTGTCAAACTTCTAATAATTGCTTTATGAGTTTGAAATGACATCTTTCAACTGCAAACTTTTACCACTGTGACCATCCAGGACATTTGTTCTGTTTTTCTCGTTTCTTCCATCCTTCCTGGCCACTTCTCATAGAATTATTTCAACCCAGTTAAAGGAATACCATTGACACACTGTTTTTCTCCCCTTGGCCCCTTCCAGATTTCTGCTTTAGATCTACAGTTAAATACATTCAATGACGACCAGCTGTTCAAAAGTCCCAATTTCCTCAGTCCTCTCTTGTTGGGTGGAGTTCATCCTGAAAAGACTCCTCAAGATGGAAGCAGGACTCCCTGAGCGTTGTATGTGCCACACTCTTTTCTGCTGCCTTGACACAGGGACAGCTGGGTGACTATGAAGTACTTGCCCACGATGACTGTCACTGAGTTTTTATAGGGTATTGTCCCGCATTGTTGTTCTGTTGAGGTGTAGACGTAGATTGATTTTCTCTCTATTGTATGTGAATTGGCTTCTTTGAGGAGCAGAGAGGGGTCTGGAGCTTCGCAGGAAGTTGTTTCCTTTCCTTTAAATCTGTCAGTTCCAGGAGGCGAGGTCTTAGCGTTGACCACCCCAGTTCTGTTTCTCCCCGGGATCTAGACTTTCTCTCTGATCCTTTTGCAGCATCTTTTCTTCATTTCTCTTCTGTTTGATGCTTCCATTTCTTTATTCTGTGTCCCTTATAGTATTTTTAGACAGATATGTTGCCCTTATGAACCTTGTCATTTAGCCTATTTTTCAGAGAATTTTCTTTTTCTCCCATTTTTCCCTAATTTCTGCCAAGTCTAATTTCTCATTTTCTGTTTCTTGTCCACTTCTCTTTGGAGTTGTGTATTTCTTATGTGGTTTTGTTTTGTTCGTGTGTACAAATGCTTTGTTGGGCACGTTTAACTCAGATTCATTGTATGTCATTTTAGAGTTTTCCTATGCTGTGTGATTGATCTGGAGAGAAATCCTTTCATGAGCTGAAATTTTCGACTCTCTATTTCTGTTCTTCTCTTCTGTCACCTTGGAACACATGTCTGCTGTGTGATTTGCATGTCAACATGCCTAAGTTTCCCTGAACGAGAAACCAAAGTTCTATGTAGGAAGGTTGGGTGCTTTGAGTGGCTAAGTTGATTTCTCAGGTCTGGGTCTCTCTCTTTGGGGCGATTCTAACGGACATAAGGTCTGAGGGGATAGGCGTGGCGTGTTCTGATTCTGAGGTCCTATTTTCTTCCAGGAGGACCTTTAATTCATACCAGTTGCTTCAAATAGATTCGCAAACACTGCCAATTCGAATTGAGAACCACAGGGCTTTTACTGAACGTTTGTTTTTCATCTAAATCTCCTCCTCTAACACCAAGCATTGTGCGTTAAGGACACAGGGAGTAGTAGAATTAGAATATCCCACAACGTTTGCTTTTCCCACATTATACAGACACACGAATAAAGATGATAGCAGCAACACCACTAGCAACACGATTGAGAAAAGTAGCTTTTGGTTTTCTTACTGTCCTGGGGTATAGATAAATTATTGTTTTAAAGTCTCGTGGAATAGTTCTAATCCATTTGGTTGTTCTATAACATTTTTGCACAATTAGGTTCATTTGTTACATTGTGTTTTCAATGTCTAAAGGCCAAATGTTAAAACTTTAATTCGGTTTTATATGGTTTGCAACTCATACCTAACCAAACAAAGTATATTCCAAATAGTCTAGCCTTGACACTCAGATCTGCAAACTCCTCCACGGCCCGGGTGGAGGTGAAGTAGGGACTCCTGGTCTCCACAGAGGCTGGAGTCTGTAGCCAGGATTCCTCTCTCTGGCTGAGTTTGGGAGGAAAGGATGAGATTTCCCAGAGTCAGTTTCAAAGCTCAGCCTAACAGCAGTCCTAGTGTCCAATGGAGACTCAGGAGCTAGAAATTCTGCATAAGATCTGAACAAGTTAGACTAGAATATGTTAAAATTCTGAATAAAATAGACTATTTGAATAAACTACAGTACTTCCAATTCAGGTCTCGACCTGTCCACCCCAAAACTAAGACACAGTCAGTAATGACCCAGTTAGCGCGATCACAGGTTCTTGTACCTACAATGTCCTCACGAACGGACCATCAGTCCTGTGAACACTCCTCGTGGTCCAGGATGTAGTGGACGCAGCTTCTGCCTTTTACCCTGAAGCCCCGGGGTAACCCTGACGACGGGGTGGCACTGGCTCGGTCGCTGGGTCCCTTGATGGCGATGCAGAGGCCTCCGATGCTGAGCGGCTGGGCAGAGCCCCACGAGGCCCGCAGGGGCACCCCAGGCTCCGGTCACCCTGATATGCCAGCATTGTCCCTGTGGACGGCGCCACTGAGAGAACCCGCCTCCTGCGTCCCCGCCGCCTGAGGAAGAGGCGGAAGAGCGCCGGGACATGGCTGGGAGGCGCAAAGGGCGGCAGAAGCAGAAGGGATGCGGGGACCCAGAGCGGCCGGCGGCACGCGGAGCTCCCTTCCCAAGACGGAACCTTCCTCTCCCGAAAGCAGGAGGGAGGGGGACACAGGGCGGGACACCGCGTCCCCCTCCCTCCGCGTCTAAGGCGCGAGTTTGCTTTCCAGGGGACCCTCTGTCTGCGGGCCGCTGGAGGAAAAGTGGCGGGGGCTCGGCCTGATGGGACAGTCCCGCTGAGATGTGCCCTCGGGTCGCTGGAGGCCGAGTCCTGAGTGCGCGCGGCGAAGGCACCGAGCGGACGCCCGGGGAGCGCACGGCCTTTCCAGTCCCCGCGGCCGGGACCCGCGCCGCCGGGCGCCGCCCTCCCCCCGGCCCCAGTGCGGTTCCTCCGCGACGGAAGGGGTCGCCCTGACTCCCGTGCTCTCTGCCGTCTCTCTGGGTTCGCACGTCGGGGAACGAGATAAAATCCATCATAGCGACAGGGAAGGGCTTTTAGGCTTCCCCGAAATCCACCTGCTCTGCCTGGATCACTAGAGTTTCCTGCTCTGCGGTAAATTATCTGGCAGGAAAGAAAAAGTTCCTTTCCTTTTCTTTGCAGTTGCCCTCTTCCCACTGCCCTGGGAGCTCTGATGATCCCCAGAACAGGACCTGGGACTTCCTAGAAGTGCCTCTCCCTCCTCCTCTTGGCGCCCGCGCACCCCCCGCGTCTTCCTTGCTGTCTCCCTCACCACCCCTTTTCTCCAGCTCCCTCCATCTCCTCTCCTTCCTCCATGGTACCTCTCCTCCCCCTCCCCCTCCCCCTCCGTCTCCTCCTCGTCCTTCTCATCCCTTTCTATTCCTCGCCCGCCCTTCCTTGCTGTCTTCCTCACCACCCATTTTTCCCTCACTCTCTCCATCCTCTCCTCTCCTCCCTCTGCTCCTCTTCCCTCTCCTCCCTGATCCACCGCCCCTGCGCCCCCACCGCACACGCTGTCCAAACCAAGGTAGGAAGGGGCCACCACAGACCACCACAGACTGAGAGGGCGATGAGGGATACATGTCTCCTTGGTGAGAGCCCTCTGGGGATTCTTGCTGGAAGACAGAGTGAGGTGGCCCCAGCTGAGTGGCGGAGCGTCCACAGCCAGTCCTCGAGGCCTGGGGAGGACGGGCTGATCCAAGGTGACCCCGTGCCTGGGGTGACCCCTATTTAAATAGGCAGCCTCTGAGGGACATTGAAACCAGTGGGAGACCTTGTCCTCGGCCAGCCTTTCCGGTGGAAAGCCCACGGCGCCTCCTTGTGGCCTCCGCAGGGACGGCGTGCTGGGATTCGCCTCGCCCAGGATGCTGCAAGGGCTGGTCCAAAGAAAACCCATCCTAGCGCCCCATTTAGACGGAGAAGGTCCGCTTGGACAGAGGGGCTCACCAAGAGACTGTCTCCAACTGCCCTGCTGGCGGTGTTGGGAGCTTGGTCTCCAGACCGGGGGCGCTGCCGACTCCCGGGTACGAGAACCTCCGGCGGAGTCTCAGTGCCTCTGACTGCTGAATCGTCCTCCTGTGGCGCGCCAAGAGCCGCCTTGCCCAAGGGAGAGCTCCCAGTCCAAAGGGCAAAATCACACGGAATTGCCGGCTTCTATCTGAGACAGACAGGCCTCCTCTACTGTGAATGGGATTCGGGATTCGAACGGAAGCTGCCAGAGCCCCTACACCTCGCGCCGTGAGCACAGCGCCACCCACGACCTGCGGCGGTGTGGTTGGGTGTACCCAGGTGACAGCGTTTTCTTCTGGGCTCTTTCCGTAGTGGCTGTATCTGCAACACTGTCTCTGTTTCTCTCTCTCCCCCGTCACTTTCCCTCCCTCACCTTCTTTCTCCTCTTCAATTTCCGGGTTCACCCCCACTCGCGCCCACCGCATCCCCCAGACTGAGGCCCTGCAGGGTCCTGGGTGGGAGCTCAGTGCGGTTGCAGGTGGTGCCCTCTAGATGTTTCTGCAATCGGAACATTTCTATGATTCAGCTGCCAGCATTAAAGTTTTAAACAACGGCCACTTTGGAAAGCCTTTCCCATCCTCCTGTCCCGGGGTTCCTCTAAGACTAAAAACACGTAGTCCACAGTGAAATGTTTGGTCCCTCCCGGCACCCTGTGGCGAATGCCTTCCTTAACTGAGCATGTATTGGGTACCAGGCCCTCCTCCAGGCGAGGGTCTGCATGGTGAGCAAACTCCAGTCCCTGCCCCGTGGAGCTGTCCTCTGGAGGCCAGGAGAGGGCGACAGCGCTTTGGCGGCACAGCCCGCTGGTGTCCTTCCCACGTGTGTCTTCCCCTTCCCCGGGCCTGGGGGGAATCCAGGTGAGCGTGACAGGTGAAGTGCAGGGAAGAATGGCAAATGGATGACTTCGGCGCAAGAGGCTGTGGTCTCACCTGAAGCGAGGCGGCTTCAGAGGTGGTGCTTTGACCTTTCAGGCAGCAACCTCATCCTTTGTCTCTCACTTTCTGCCCTCGCTCTCCCTTGCTCCGTGGGCGCAGGTGGGGCAGCGGCCGGATCTCAGCCCTGAATAGTCACCGAGTTCTGCTCTGCGCGGTGTTTTCTCCTGGTCCTTATCAGATGCCATTGGTCTCTCTGCAACATTTGGGGCACCGAAGCCAACTTGACCTGCCTGATGCAAACATCTGGATTCCAGGGGAACTACCAGGGCCAGTGGCTGAAGGCACAAGCATCGAATCACCAGCTCTTCAGACTCCAGGTTGGTGCCACTCAACACTAGTATTAACCACACCATTACAGGATGCCACCCACACGTAGATTTGTGGGTGTGGCATCCTTACTTTTGTTTTTTAATTAATAGGCATTTTTTATTGAGGTAACTGTTTATAATATTGCATAATTTAAGATATACATCATTATGTTTCGATTTCAGTGTACACTACATCATATTCACCACCCAAAGACTAACTACCATCTTTCACCCTACACATGTGGCCTATTACTCCTTTCTCCCTCCTCCCCTCTGGTAATCATACAGTATTTGACTTTGTCTGACTTATTTCGCTTAGTATAATACCCTCAGGTTCCATCCATGTTATCACAAATGGCAAGATTGCATCATTTTTTACAGCTGAGTAGTATTCCATTGTGTATATATATACCACATCTTTACCCATTCATCCATTGATGGGTGCTTAGGTTGTTTCCACGTCTTGGCTATTGTGAATAATGCTGCAATGAATATAGGGGTATAAATATCTTTTTGCATTTGTGTTTTCATGTTCTTTGGATAAATACCAAGAAATGGAGTGGCTGGATCATATGGTAGTTCTATTCTTAATTGTTTTAGGAACCTCCATGCTTTTTCATGGTGGCTACACCAGTTTACATTCCCACCAGCAGTGCATGAGGGTTCCCTTTGTTCCACGTCCTCTCCAATACTTGTTATTTCTTGTCGTTAATTACAGCCGTTCTGACGGGTGTGAGGTGGTATCTCATTGCAGTTTTGATTTGCATTTCCTTAATAATTAGCAATGTTGAACATCTTGTCAAGTCCTTTTGACTGTCTGTGTTTCTTCTTTAGAAAAATGTCTGTTCCGATCCTTTGCCCACTTTTTAATTGCGTTGTTTGTTTTTCTGTGTTTGAGCTGTATGAGTTCTTTATATAGTTTGGATAGTAACCTCATATCAGATCTAGGATTTGCAAATATCCTCTCCCAGTGAGTGGTTTGTCTGTTTGTTTTGTTGATGGTTTCCTTTGCTGTGCAGAAGTTTTTTAGTTTGGTCCCATTTGTTCATTTTTTCTTTTGTTTCCCTTGCTTGGTCAGACACGCTATTCAAAAAGATACTGCTAAGTTTGATGTCAAAGAGTGTACTGCCTAGGTTTTCTTCTAGAAGTTTTATGGCTTCAGGTCTTACATTCAAGCCTTTAATCCATTTTGTGTTAATTTTTGTGCATGGTGTAAGATAATGGTCTGCTTTCATTCTTTTGCATGTGGCTGTTCAGTTCTCCCAACACCATTCATTGAAGAGACTTTCCTTTCTCCATTGTATTTTCTTGGCTCTCTTATTGAAAAGTAGCTGTCCATAGATGTGCAGGTTTATTTCTGGGATCTCAGTTCTGTCCCATTGATCTGTGTGCTGCTTTTGCGTCAGTATCACGCTGTTTTGATTACTATATCTTTGTAGTATGTTTTGAAAGCGGGGCATGGGACACCTTCAGCATCATTCTTTTTTCTCAAGATTCTTTTGGCTATTCAGGGTTTTACATTGTTCTCTATAAATTTTGGTATTCTTTGTTCTATTTCTGTAAAAAGTGTCATTGGGACTTTGATAGGGATTGCATTGAATCTGTGGATTGCTTCAGGAAGTATGGATATTATAACTATGTTAATTCTTCCAATCCATGAGCATGGAATTTCTTTGCATTTCTTTATGTCTTCTTTGATTTCTTTGAGCAATGTATTATAGTTTTCACTGTCTAGGTCTTTCACCCTTTTGGTTAAATTTATTCCTAGCTATTTTGTTCTTTTTGTTGCAATTGTAAATGGGATTGTATTCTTAATTTCTCTTTCTGCTATTTCATTGTTAGTGTATAGAAACACAACTGATTTTTGTCTGTTGCTCTTTACCCTGCAGCTTTACTATATAGACGTTACTTTTTAGAACAGTTTTGTGTTGACAGATAAATTGAGCAGATAGTATAGAGTTCTCACATACCCCCTGTTCTCCCTCATACAATTTCCACTATGATGGCATCTTGCATTATTGTGGTACCCTTGTTACAATTGATGAACCAATATTGATACTGTATTATTAACTAAAGCCCATAGTTTACATTAGAGTTCATTCTTTGTGTCACACAGTTCTATGGGGTTTGACAGATGCATCGTGTCACGAATCCACCAGCACAGTGTCATACAGAATAGTCTCACTGCTCACCAGTCCCGGCGCTTCCCTTGTCCACCCCTCCTCTCCTCCTCACAAACCCACGGCAACCACAGACCTTTCCACTGTCTCTGTGATTTTGCCTTTTCCGGAATGTCCTACAGTTGGCATCATACAGTGTGTAGACTTTTCAGACTGGCTTTGTTCACTCAACGCTATGTGTTCAAGGTTCCTCCACGTCATTTACGGCTTGATGGCTCATTTCTTTTTATTGCTGAACACCATTCCATTGTACAGATGTACCCCAGCTTGTTTATCCAGTCACCTAAGGAAGGACATCTCGGTCCCTTCCACTTTTTGACAATTATGAAGAAAGCTGCTATAAGCACTCATCTGCAGATTTTTGTAGGAACATAACTTTTCATCTCATTTGGGGAAATACCAAGGACTGTGATTGTCGGATCAAATGAAAGAGTATGTTTAGTTTTGTAAGAAACTGCCAAACTGTCTTCTAAAGTGGCTGTGCCATTTTTGTGTTCCCATCACTAATGAATGAGAGTCCTATTGATCCACATCCTTGCCGACATTTGGTGTTATCAGTGCTTTGAATTTGAGTCATTCTAATGGGTATAGAGAGATATCTCACTGTCGTTTTAATTTGCAGTTCCCTAATGACAAATGATTTTATGCATCTTTCTGAGGTTTCTTTGCCATCTGTATTTCGTTTTTGGTGAAGTGTCTTTTTAGATCTTTTGTCCATTTTTTAATGGGGAAGTTAGCTGTCTCATTGTTGAGTTTTAAGAGTTCTTTGTATGTTTAGGATACCAGTCCTTCATCAGATATGTGTTTTGCAAAGATTTTCTCCCAGTCTGTGGCTTGCCTTTAATTAGCTTAACAGTGTCTTTCACAGAGCAGAAGTTTTTAATTTTAATGAAGTCCAACTTATCAATTTTTTCTTTCATGGATTGTGCTTTTAGCATTATATCAAAAAAGTCATCACCAAACCCAAAGTCACCTAGATATCCTTCCATGTTATCTTCTATAATTTTTGTGGGTTTTACACCTTACGTTTAGGACTATAATCCACCTTGTGAAAGGAAGAAGGTCTCTGTCTGGATTCTTTTTTTTTTCAGTGTAGGTGTCCAGTTGCTCCAGCATCATTTGTGGAAGAGACTACCATTATACTTTCTCCAGTGAATTGCTTTTGCTCCTTTGCAAACATTAATTGACTGCATTTATGTAGATCTATTTCTGATTTTGTTCCATTGACCTATTTTCTGTGTTTTCACCAGTTCCACACTGTGTGGATAACTGTAGCTTTCTAGCAGGTCTGGAAGTTGCTAGTGTCAGTCCTTTGGGGGTTTTTCTGATCTCCATCATAAGAACCTGCTCAAGCACCTGCAGATAAAACTCACAGAAGTGTGGGGACTCACCCCCAAGTCTGGGCCCCCAGGAGTTTTAAACTCTCAACTATTCCACACTCAGCAGCCAGCAATTGGTCAGTTACCATTTAAGTGTCCCTAACAGTTGCTGGCTCCAGCAGCTCTGTTCCCAATGAGCTGTCATTCTCTGCATTAGCCTGTCTCGCTAGTGTTTGGGTGGCATCTCCTTGACGTTCTCAAAATAAAAAATATTAGCTTAGGAAACTTAGGAAGTCACCCAGTTTTTCCTAAGACTTTCTAAAAAAGACAGACCTTTGAAATGCAATGCTATCAGTTGCATAATAAAAGCTCTCCCCCACAATAGGAAAACACATAGGAAGAAAGGGTTGATTCTATTATTGGGAGAGGGAGGTAAATATTTCTTACAGAACTCGTTAACTCTAGGGTAGGAATGATGTCAAAGATTTTAATCATCAGAGGGGTTTGTACTGAATGGAAGGTTCCCAAATTGCCATCCAAAGGTTGCAGCAGGTCATGACACATTCCTGTGGTTGGCAACAACAAAAAAATAGAAGAATGAAAGTGTGGCTTTTGCTTGAAACTAGATATATTCAAGCTAAAGAACTATAATTAGTCTGCGATTGTGTCCTTTCTATTTTGTTGTCATTGAAATATCTTTCATGTGAAATGATATTGATAATAGATGTTTGATTTTTGCTTTTTAACCTCTAGTTGGCTAATTTTAAAATTTTGTAACTTTATGTTGTTTCCCACGGAAGGAAATGAACTTGATGATAAGTTCTAAGTCTAGGATTCTGTGTTGAGCCTAGGCTCTCCCTGAGAAAACTGAAGTTCTCATCTCCTTTGGGCAAAGAATGTGGACAGAGGACACCGCTGGGCTTTCCTCATAAAGGACTCAGCAGCAATCCTCAGAGAGTTTGAAAAACAAGCCCAGGATCCCCACATAGCAGTGAATTTTTCATTCCAGGCAGTCGAGGAAGAAGGGAGGAGTAAGAGAAAGCTCCTATACCCCTGTGGAAGGAGAATTCAGGGGCTGTGATCAAGTCGATGATTAAGTCTCCCATCCCTTTCTCTTTGGGGTTTAATGCTCGAAGGGGAATAAAAAGTGATCATTAGGACAATGACTTTCTGCATCTCGGTTTTATCTTTTCAATGACGATGACCAGATTGTGTTCTCTGCTATTTTTCTTCCTAGCCAGGAGAGGGGTCAGTGCCCATGAGTCACTTTCTTAGGAGCAGCAATTCCTTTCTGTTAGTGGTTCAATGGAGAAGAGGTAACAGAGCTGTGCTAAGATATTCCCAGCAGCAGGGTCTACCCTGCGTCGCAGTGGATGTCTCTGAGCTGCAGAAACCCTTCAGCATGCTGCGGGCTTCAGACCTGGGGAGATCATTTCTGAGCCTCTGGTAGAGTCTTTTACTGTTACTCCTTTAAGTGGTCTCTCCTCTCACACCCAGTCATGTGACATCCTCTTCTTCCCAGCCTGACTGTCCAAGGATAGGACCCTCCGAGGAAATGAGGGTGTGGAGAGGAAATAAGAGGAAAAAGCAAGAGGGCGCCAAACCACCTAGCAGAAAAGTACAGAGAAGTGGGGAAAATAACTGTTTTCCATCACAGGGGTGCTGGGACAATTTGAAATCAATATAGGAAAGAAAATTAAACAACTCTTACCTCATAATAAATACAAAACTTAATTACAGGTGGATTGTAGATTTATATGTGAAACATAAAACAATAGTGCTTCTAGAATATTACATAGCTGAATATCTTCATGACCTAAGAATAAGGAAAGCTTCAATAAGACACAAAAGGAAAAAGAAACAATAAGTTGCAATTCATTATAATTAAGAACCTCTGTTCACCAAAGATACATAAAGAGAGTGAAAAAGCAAGCCACAGAGTGGGAAAAGATTTTGTAACACATAGCAAAAGGCTTGTCTCCAGAACATATAAAGAACTCCTAAAAATCCCACACGGCATTATCATTGTTCTGTGCGGTCGAGTTGGTTGTCAAAGGAAACAGTCTCAGAAGACCTGGGTCTTTAACTGTGGAGTCTGACAGGCTGGCTCCCTAGAACGTCTGTCAGCGTGCTTCGTGGGCACCTTCATCTTGGTTATTCCAGGTCTGCGCCACTGCCCTCCTCAGAATCTTTCAGTGTTTGCAGGTTGTCGTCTAGATCTCACACATTACTTGTTAAATTTATCTCCTAATATTTCATCTTCTGTTATTGTAAATGGAATCGTTTCTTCCATTCTGTTTTCTAGCTTGTTATTCACGTATATAAGAAAGTTATTGATTTCTGTATGTGCTGTGTCTCATGGCCCACTGTGATGGGTTTGCTCTTGGTGCTAAAGGGGCAGGAACAGATGTACAAGGATGGAAGGGTTTCTTCTCTAAAATTACAAGAAAGTGGAACCAGAAGCCAAAGTCCACTGCAAGCCTACGGTATAAAGGAGAACAAAGGCATCTGATAATTCAAGTGGCCCAGGCCAGGCCAGGACTGCAGAGAAGGAAAGGACAGAATTGCCTGTGATAATGCTCAGTGTGCTGCTTAGTGAATTGTTCAGCCGAGTGGAGACCAAAATATCTAAGGGACTTGTTATCAGTTGAATTGTGCCCCAAAAGATGTTCAACTGCCAACCCCAGTACCTCAGAATATGACCTTATTTGGAAACAGGGTCTCTGGCGAGGAGAAGTTCAGACGATGTCATTAGGGTGGGCCCTAATCCAGTGTAACTGGTCTCCTTATGAAAAGGGGAAATTTGGGCCCAGAGACAGACCGTCATGTGAGGATGAAGGCAGAGATCAGGTGCTGCATCGACAAGCGAAGGAACGCCAAAGATTGCCAGTGAACAATGAGAAGCTGGGGGCGAGCCGAGGACAGACTCCCCCTCACACCCCTCAGAAATAAGCCCTTCTGACACCTGGATCTCGGATTTCCAGCCTCCAGGACTGTGACACCAATTTCTGTTGTTTAAGCCACCCACTGTGTGGTATTTTGTTACAGCAGCTCCAGCAAACTAGTACAAGATCCTAAGTGGAAAATAGAAATTCTAGGACAGTGGTTCTCAGTTGTGGTTCCCAGACCAGCAGCATTAGAATCACCCAGGAACTTGCTGGAAGTGCACACTCCTGGGTCCCTCTCTATATCTGCTGAATCGGGAACTCTGGGAGTGGGCTCCAGCAATGTGTTTTAATAAGCCTTCCAGATTATTCTGATGCACGGTACAGCTTGAGAACCACTGGTCTGAAGAAATTGCCTATTCCTGGGCAGCTGGAAGGACTCTGAAAAATGGGAATCCGAAACTGTTGAACCAGACATAACTTTATTCACAGTGGGGCTCTTTGTCAACTTTTTTTCATTCTGGTATAATACACATGACATGAAATTTACCATCTTAACCATTTTTAAGTGTACCATTCAGTGGTATTAAGTTCTTACTGTTATGCAACCGTCACCATCATCCATCTCTGTAACTCTTTTCATCTTGCAACACTGAAACTCTATACCTATTAAACAGTGAATCTCCATTCTCCCCCGCCCCAGGCCCCGGCAACCACCATTCTACTTTCTATCTCTATCATTTCATTACTCTAAGTACCTCATATTAGTGGAATTATACAGTATTTGTCTATTTGTGACTGGCTTACTTCACTTAGCGTAATGTCCTCAAGGTTCATCCATGTTGTAGCATGTGTCAGAGTTTCCTTGCTTTTTAAGGCTGAGAAATATTCCATTGTATGTATATACCATATTTTGCTTATCCATTTATTAATGGACATTGGGTTGCATCCGTTTTTTAGCTATTGTGAATAATGCTGCTCTGAACATAGGTGTACAAATATATCTCTTCAAGACCTGCTTTGAAATCTTTTGGGTATATACCCCAAAGTGGAATTTCTGGGTCATATGGTCATTCTACTTTTAATTTTTTGAGGAACTGCCTTACTGTTTCCCACAGGGGCTGTACCATTTTACATTCCTACCAAGAGTGCACAAGTGTTCCAATTTCTCCACATCCTCCTCAACACTTGGTATTTATGTTTTGATCATGACCATCCAAATGAGTTTGAAGTGGTATCTGCATTTATCTAGTGATTAGCGGTGTAGGACATCTTTTCATGTGCTTGTTGGCCTTTTGTATATCTTCTTTGGAGAAATATCTATTCAAGTCCTTTGCCCATTTTTTAATTAGGCTGTTTTTTGTTGCTGAGTTTTAGGAGTTCTCTATATATTCTGAATCCTATTCCCATATCAGATATGTGATTTGCAAATATTTCCTACCATTCCATAGGTTGCCTTTTTCTCTGCTAATTGTGTCTTTTGATGAACAAATTTTTTTCTTTTCCATGAATTACAATTTGTCTATTTTTTCTTTTGTTGCCTATGCCTTTGGTGTCATATCCAAGATATTATTGCCAATTCCAACATTGTGAAGATTTTTCCCTATGTTTTCTTCTAAGAGTTTTATGGTTTAGGCCTTACATTTAGGTCATGGATCTACTTTTAGTTAATTTTTGAATATAGTGTAATGTAAGGGTCCAATGTCATTCTTTTGCTTGTGGATATCCAGTTTTCCCAGCACCATTGACTGAAAACACTGTCCTTTTTCCATTGAATAGTCTTGGTGCCCTTGTCAAAATCATTTCACCACATGTGCAGGAGTTTATTTCTAGGCTCACTGTTCTATTCTGTTTGTCTATATGTCTGTCTTCATGCTAGAATCCCACTATTTTGATTACTGTAGCTTTGTAGTTAAGTTTTGAAGTCAGGAAGTGTGAGTCCTCCTATTTTGTTCTTTTTCAAGGTTCTTTTGGCTCACCAGGGTTCTTTGAGATTCCATATGAATTCAGGATGGTTTTTCTATTTCTGACAAAAATATCATTGGGATTTTGGTAGGGAACTCATTAAATCTGCAGATCACCTTTGGCGGTATTGACCTCTTAACAATATTAAGTCTTCCAATCCGTGAGCATAAGATGTCCTTCTATTTCTTTATGTCTTCCTCAATTCCTTTCAGAAATGTTTTATAGTTTTCAGTGTACAAGTCTTTCACCTCCTTGGCTAAGTTAATTCCTAAGCATTATATTCTTTTTGATGCTGTTGGAAATGGAATTGTTTTCTTAATTTCCTTTTCAAATTGTTCATCGTTAGTGTATAGAAATGCAACAGATTTTCCTGTGTGGACTTCATATCCTGCTTCCTTGCAGAAATCAATTAGCTCTAACAATATTTTTGTGGAATCTTTGGCGTTTTCTACGTATAAGATCATATCATCTTACATGTAGAAAATTTTAGAAATTTTACTTCTTCCTTTCCAATTTGAGTGCCTTTTATTTCTTTTCCTTGACAAATTTCTCTGGCTGGAACTTCCCATACTATGTTGAATAGAAGTAGAAACACATCCCTGCCTTGTTTCTGATCTTGGAGGCAAAGCTTTCAGTCTTTCGCCACTGAGTATGATACTCACTGTGAGTTTTTCATATATGGCTTTCATTATGTTGAAAGACTTTCCTTCTGTTCCTGTTTTGTTTTTATCATGAAAGGGTGTTGATTTTTGTCAAATGCTTTTCCAGCATTGCTGGAGATGATCATGTGGTTTTTATCTTTCATTCTGTTAATGTGGTGATTACATTGATCAATAGTCGTATATTGAGCCATCTTTGCATTCCAGGAAGAAATCCCACTTAGACATGGTGTATAATTCTTTTAATATACTGATGAATTCTACTTGTGAATATTCTGTTGAGAATTTTTGCATCAATGTTCATAAAGGATATTGGTCTGTAGTTTTCTTTTCTTGTGGTATCTGTCTGACTTTGGTATCAGGATACTGCTGGCCTCATTGAATGAGTGAATGTTTCCTCCTCTTCAGTTTTTTGGTAAGTTTGAAAAAGATTTGTGTGTGTTCTTCTTTAAGTATTTGGTAGAATTCAGTATTGAAGTCATCAGATCAAGGCCTTTTCTTTGTCAGGAGATTTTGACTACTGATTTAATCTCCTTACTAGTTATAGTAAGACTATAGTAAGACCTGTAGTTGTAGGTCTATTCAGATTTTCTATTTCTTAGTGATTTAGTTTTGGGAGATTTTGTTCTTCTAGGAATTTGTCCCTTTTATCTAAGTTATCCAATTTGCTAGCATAAAATTGTTCATATTTTACTCTTATACCCTTTTTATTTCTGTAGAATCTGTAGTAATTTTTCCCATTTCATTTCTTGTTTTAGTAATTTCAGTCTTTTTTCTTAGTCCACCTGCTGAAAGATTGACAATGTTGTTGATCTTTCCAAGGAAAAAAATTTTCATTTCGTTAACTTTCTCTATTCTTTTTCTATTCTCTATTTCATTTATCTCTGCTCTAATCTTTATTTCCTCCCTTCTGCTAGAGTTTAGTTTAGTTTATTCATCTTCTAATCCCTTAAATTGTGAAGGTAGGTTATTGATTTGGGACCTTTCTTCTTTTTCAATGTAAGCATTTTTAGCTATAGATTTCCCCTTCGCACTGCCCTTGCTGTGTCCCATGTGTTCTGGTATGTTGTGGTTTAGTTTTCATTGGTCTCTATGTAATTTTTAATTTCCCTGGTGATTTCTTCTTGATCAATTGTTTGCTTAAGAGTGTGTTGTTCAATTTCCACACATTTTTTAATTTTCCAGTTTTCTTTCTGCTGTTGATTTCTAACTTCATCCCATTGTTGTAAGAGAAGATACCTTGTATGATATCTATCTTTTAAATCTATTGAGAATTGATTTGTGGCCTAACATATGGCTTTCCTAGAAAATGACCCATGTGCACTTGAGAAGAATGTGGATTCTGTTTTTGTTGGGTAGAGTACTCTGTGTATATCTATTTGGTAAAGTCCATTTATGGTGTTTTTAAGTCCTCTATTTCCTAACTTATCTTCTCTCTGTTTCTTCTTTGCATTATTGAAGGTAGACTAGTAGAGTATTATTAAATAATGGTTTCCGACTATTACTGTAGAACTATTTCTCCTTTCAATTGTTGATTCTTTGCTTCACATATGTTTAATGGTCTGTTATTAGCTGCATAAATGTTTATAATTGTTATATATTCTTGCTGTCTTGGATCCTTTATTAATATATAATGCCCTTTCTCTCTCAGAATTTTTTATTTAAAGTCTATTTTGTCTGATATTAGGATAGTAAATCCCACTCTCTTTTGGTTACTTTTGTTATGGAATATCATTTTCCCTCCTTTCACTTTTAACTTATTTGTGTCTTGGATCTAAATTGAGTCTCTTATAGACAGCATATAGTTGGATCATTTTTTTAATCCATTCTGCCAATCTCTGTCTTCCAATTGGAGAATTTAATCCATTTATACTTAAAGTAATTGCTGATAAGGAAGGGCTTCTGTCATTTTGTTTTGTTTTCTATATGCCTTATAGTTTTATTGCCTCTCATTTTCTTCATTACAGTCTTCTTTTGTATTTAATTGATTTTTGTAGTGAAAATTTAAAGTTCTTGCTTATTTCCTCTTGTGTATATTCAATAGCTATTTTCTTTGCAGTTACCAAAGGGACTACATCTAACATCCTAAAGTTACAACACTGTACTTGAATTTATACCAGTTAATTTCAATATCATACAAAAACTCTACTCCTTTTCAGCTCTGTCTCCATCCCTTTCAGTTGTTGATGTCACAAAATTACATCTTTATACATTATGTGTCCAAGCCCATAAACTAATACTTTTGTAATGCATTCATCCCTTAAATAGAAAACAAAATGTATTCACAGGGGTTGAGTAATACATTTCCCTGCCATCCTCCTCACTTCACCCTCCCTCCCACTGCACTCTGTGAGTCAAGGAACATGTCTTAGTTTTCTTTACATCTGCTTCAGAGTTTACCACAATGCAGTGATCCTTCAGCAAAAGTGCCCCAAAGCTTCTTTTTAATGAGTGTGTGAAATGGAATTGAAGTAGACTTTTTAAAACCCTGAAGAATAAAATGTAATAAAGACTAACAGGTATCAAGCAGTTAGTATAATTCAGGCACTCTTTTAATGGCTCTATATGTTATTTCATCTTATTCTTATGGAAGCCACATGTGAGGACTTTACTATTATCTGTATTTTATTATTACCTGTATTATATGTATCAGTTAAGGAAACTGAGACTCTGATATATGAATAGCTTTCCAAGGGTCAGGTGATTTTAGGGAGCCATGATGTGGACTAGTTTCATCTAATTCCAGAGCTTAGATCTTTAACCACTTCACTCCACAGGTGTGGGGCACAATGAAAACAATGACAGGTGAAAACTTTCCCAGTTCAGAGATCTCTGTGGTCACTCCAGGGTAGAAGGGAAAACAATGAAGGCAAAGTCACCTTCTCAGAAAGGTCCTTCCTGACATTCTTTTCTGGAGTTTGGGCTGCTCCTCGAGATGTCCTCATCTGAGCACTTATCACCTTGCACCAAAATAGCCTGTGGATTCCACCACCGGCAGCTGTAGAATGGGGCTCATGGGTCTCCTCTATCACTGGACCCCCAGCCCTTAGCCTAAAACCTAGTACACATTCAATAAATATTTTTGAATGAACGCATCGAAGAATACAAGAAAGGGGCCGGCCCCGTGGTCGAGTGGTTAAGTTCACGTGCTCTGCTGCAGGTGGCCCAGTGTTTTGTCAGTTCGAATCCTGGGCGTGGACATGGCACTGCTCATCAAGCCATGCTGAGGCGGTGTCCCACATGCCACAACTGGAAGGACCCACAACTATGTACTGGGGGGCTTTGGGGAGAAAAAGGAAAAAAAATTAAAAAATCTTAAGAAAAAAGAATACATGAAAAAGAAGAAATGCTCCCTCATCTGTCCCACCACTGGTCTGTGCACTCCCACACAGGAGGTGAGTCACATACAGGGGAACACCAACCAGAGCTGAAAACTTATTCAGGTTCCCTGACATCTTCTCCACTTGGAGGAAGGGCAGCTGAGAGCAATGAGGGGCAGAGATGTCTGTTTTTGGGAATAGAGAATGGGGACAAGAGAAAAAAGAAGGGAGGAAGAAAGGTGGTAGAGAGCTATTAACAATTTCTGACCCAGGGCCACATCAATCAAGTTTAAACCAAGATAAATCTCCCAGATATTTTCACAGCAAACTTGCTCCCCTTCCTCCCCCTTCTTCCCATTTCTGTCCTTCTTCTTCTTTCCCTTCTTCTCTTGCTCCTCCTACTGTTCCTTCCTGTTCCTCCTCTTCTTCTAATTTCCCCAAGGCCTAAGGACTGTGGACTTCATGTTCTCGCCAGTGAGAAATAGTTGACACTTGGGGTGGAGAGGATTGCAGGGGCTTGTTATCATCAGATTTGCATCCGAGAGGAAAACAGAATAAAATGTCTAAGATTTAGTTATAGGTCAGGACTGATGTCATTGACATCCTATCTGTACTGATAACACGTTGAAGATGATTTGGCTACTTGGCTCCTTTTGTATAAGCACCTGATGATAGGAGCCAAGGAGCCATCAAACCACAGCCCAGGAAAAGTCACCATCATCACAGGACTCCCAGTCCCATCCATCCCCAGGGAGATTGCCCTACAGCTACAGCTAGAATATACCAGATATGGTTACTGGGAGTATCTCTTTCCCTATGTAGTCCCCCCCCCCCCCCAAAAAAGAGCTCTTTCTCCTTTAGGATCTTCAGGTTAAGGATGCAAATTGATCAGTCCATCTGGGTGACTTAGGAAGGGTTAGGATAAAATGCTTCCCCCCTGCCCTTAATTCCTCTGGCTATTTTAACAGCTACTTGAAAAAGGCGTGAGGGGTGACCTGCTCCTTTAGCAAGATTCCTGAGCCCTAACATACCAATCACAGAAGTGGTTAAAGTAGAATCAACCAGAACAGCAGACTTTTTTTGAACTATCCTACTCTGCTTCATCCTCTGCAGGAAAAGAATTCACAAAAACACCAACCTTGAATCAATGTGATTTATTTTCCTATCCTCTGCCATTAACATTCTACTTACTAGCTAAGTTGTTCCCCATCCTTGGGATCCCATGGTTGGGAGAAGATGTCTGGATCCCATGCCATGAAGCTCTCACCCGGAGAAAAAAAGCACAGCTGCCTCAGTTATCTCCAGCCTGTTGCTAAAACTAGCATGAGTTCTGTATCTATGCCAATCAAAACCACAGAAATCCCCCCAAAACTGCAAGGGGTCGACTCTGGGGAGAATCCTTCTCCACCAATGCAGTGCTGGGAAATAAGGAGAGGGAGACATGGTAATGAGAGATCTGTCAGTGAGGCCAATGACATCTTAGTGGGAATCTCTGGTCCTCGTCAGACTTTCCATTGGCAGCGTTGATCTATTCCTCACGTAAAAACCTCTCTTCCTTTAGCTCTAGTGATTTCATTATCTCATGACTTTTCTTCAACTTCTCTGAACATTCATCCTCAGGTTCCTTGACTGGGTTCTTCCTTCATGAATTCCTTAAGTGCTGTTCCCCAATAAAGGACACATCTCTCTCTCCCTTATGGATTGCGCGACCCCTTTGCCTTCAGTTACTAAGAATTAACTCAAGGCCCCCAAATCTCTACTTCCAAACCAAATATTTCTTGTGCTGAAGACCTAAAAATCCAGCTGCCACCTGGATGTCCACACAAGTACCTCAAGCTCTACATGACCAAAGGAGAGTTAATTATATCCCTCTTTACCCAAAACCAGTTCATCAACCAGATATCCTGACTTGATAAATGACAGTCTGTCAACCAAATGAAGATGATGGGGTTATTCTAAAGTTCCTCCCTTCCCATCTTCTGTATTCAACTGGTCACAAATTTAAAATCATTAGAATTCATCATTACCCACCATTCATCCCCAAGCACACTGCTCTACTTCAGGCCTTTATCTGGATTATTGAACCTAACTCAACACTGGTCTGCTTGTCCCTACTAGAATATGTCACCACTGTGCAAACAGCATGGTCTTTGTAAAATATGCAGATGACCAGGTCAATCTTCCCTTGAAATAATTTAATGCTCCCATCACCGACAGCATAAAGTCCAGAATCATTGTCATGATGTAAAAAGTCCCTCCATGATCTGGCTCCTGTTAACATGTCCATCAGCTCCTGCCTCTACCCGACATACATCCCATGCTCGAAATTTACAAAACAGCTTGCTGCTCCCACAACATGACATGCTCTCTCTAACACTGATTTTTAATGTGCTCTGCCCCCTACCTAAATTGCACTGACACATCCTAAACTTCTAGACATTGCTCAAGACACAGCTCAGAAGTTACCTTTCCTGCCGTTGCTACCCCACACCCCAGCAGAGTCAGGTGCTCCTATAGCCCCTCATTAATATTTCTATATACCTTGGATACATCAGACTACAATTGTGTGTTTGTGTGAATGTCTGTCCTGCTAAACACTGAGCAAGGAACATGCCATCTTCATGTCTCCCACACAAGCACAGCATAGGTGCTCACTGCGTGCTTTGTTGAGGTGCATGCAGGCACGTGCACACATTATATTACACATGCTTTGGGCCATGGCTGAAAGGAGCCATGAGAGCCAGGTTGTCACAAAGAGAATGAATGCACAGAGACCCACTTGTTTAGTGTCCCCATACTCATCATTCTCCCATAGGATCCCAGGTCCTCCTAGACAGCAAAACTCCCTCACCCTCAGTGGGAGAAGGACAAGTTGATGGCTGAGGAAGGAAAAAGAGTTAGGATATTCAGGGTCACCTACCAGGAGCTAAGGCTCAGAATACATGATTCTTGATCCCCACCTAGTGGTGACAGGCAGTAACTGCAACCAAATAATACCAAGATATAAAAAAACAGAGTCACTCCCTCTAGCAATATCAAAGGTTATATTAGCTCTCCAGGCCAGAGAGATAATGACAAGTACCCAGAAAATAGTCCTGAGGACACTGAAATATGTAATCTAAATGACAAAGAATTCAAAATAGCCATCATCAAAAAACTCAACGAGTTAGAATGTAGAGAAGCAATTCCACAAGTTTAGGAGCTACTTCACAAAAGAGATCAAAACTGTAAAGAGGAATCAATCAGAAATATGAGAGATGAAAGACACAGTGAAAGAAATAAAACAAAATATGCGTTCCCTGAATGCTCGAGTGGACATCAGAGAAAAGTGTATCAGCTTAATCGAAGATAGACATGTTGAAATGCTCCAGATAGAGGAGGAGAGAGAACTAAGACTAAAAATAAGTGAAGAAAGTCTCTGAGAAATATCCAATTCAGTTAGGAAATGCAACATAAGAATTATAGGTATTCAAAAAGGAGAAGAGAAGGTATTCAAACACAGAATGCTTGTTCAAAGAAATAATAGCAGAGAACTTCCCAAACCTAGGGAAGGAGATGGAAATCCATGTGGAAGAGGCTATCAGATCTCCTAAATATGTCAGTGTAAAAAGACCTAGTGTAAGGCATATAGTAGTGAAAGTGGCAAAAGTGAATGACAAAGAAAGAATCCTGATGGCAGCAAGGCAGAAGAAAATAACCTACAAAGAACCCCAGTCAGGCTTTCAGCAGATTTCTCAGCAGAAATCTTACAGAACAGGAGATAATGGAAGGATAAATTTAAAATACTGAAAGACAAAAACTTTCAGCTAAGAATACTCTATGTAGTGAAAATATCCTTCGGATACGACAGAGAAATAAAAACTTTCCCAGACACACAAAAGCTGAGGGAGCTCATGACCACAAGATCTGCCGCCTACAAGAAATGGTCAAGAAGGCCCTCATACCTGAAAAAAAAATGTTTTCAAAACCTTGAGCAAGGAGATAAATAGACAGACAAAATCAGAAAATTGTAACTGTCTATCAGAACAGTTTAGCAAACAGTTAATTATAACACTAAAGATAAAGGGAAGGGAAGCATCAAAGATAACTATAATCACTTCTTTTTAATCACAAACTCACAACACAAAATGGAATAAGTTGTGACAACAATAACTTAGGGAAGAGGAAGGGATGGAACCTGCTTAGGTGGAGATAAGAGGCTATCAGAAAATGCGCTATCTCATCTACGGGATCTTTTGTACAAACCTCATGGTGACCACTAAACAAAAAATCAGAACAGAGACACAAATGATAAATAAAGAGAAAACTGAGAAAACCATCCTAGAAAATCACCAAACTGAAATGGCAATGAGAAATCCCTGGGACAAGAAACAAGGGAAATACAGAACAACCAGAAAAACACGAGATAAAGTGGCAGCATTAAGCCTTCATTTATCAACAACCACTCTAAATGTAAACGGATTGAATTCTCCAATCAAAAAACAGAGTGGCTGGATGGATTAAAACACAAGACCCAACAATATGTTGCCTCCAGGAAACACATCTCGGCTCTAAAGACGAACAGGCTCAGAGTGAAGGGATGGAATATGATACTCCAAGCCAATGGCAAACAAAAGAAAGCAGATGTGGCCATACTTATATCAGACAAAGTAGACTTCAAGATAAAAAAAGGCAATGGGACACAAAAAGGGACGGTATATAATGATAAAAGGGACATTCCACCAGAGGACAGAACACTTATGAATATATATGCACCTAACACAGGAGAACCAAAGTACATAAAGCAACTATTAACAGACCTATAGGGGGAAATGAACAGGAACAAGATAGTAGTAGGGGAACTCAATGCCCTGCCTATATTAATGGATGGATCATTGAGACAGAATGTCAACAAGGGAATAATGATGAAAAACTAGACCAGATGGACTTAATAGATATATATAGAACACTCCATCCAAAAACAGCAGAACACACATTCTTCTCGAGTGCACATGCAACATTCTCAAAGATAGATCATATGTTGGGAAACAGGGCAAGCCCCCCAAATCTAAGAAGATTGAAATTATATCAAGCATCTTTTCTGACCATAATGCTGTGAAACTAGAAATCAACTGCAAGAAAAAGCTGGGAAAGTGACAAATATGTGGAGACTAATCAACATGCTACTGAATGACCAATGGATCAATGAAGAATTGAAGGAGAAATCAAAAAATATCTGAAGACAAGTGAAAATGAAAATACATCATACGAACTCATATGGGTTGCAGCAAAAGTGGTCCTAAGAGAAAAATTCATAACAATACAAGCCCACCTTAACAAACAAGAAAAATCTCAAATAAGTAATCTTAAATTACACCTAATAGAACTAGAAAAAGAAGAAGAAAGCCCAAAGTCAGCAGAAGGAGGGAAATAATAGAAATTAGAGCAGAAATAAAGGAAATAGAAACCAAGAAAACAGTAGAAAGGATTAATGAAACTAAGAGCTGGTTCTTTGAGCGGATAAATAAAATTGAAAATCCTTTAGCCAGAGTCACGAAGAAAAAAAGAGACAAGGCTCGAATAAATAAAACTAAAAATGAAAGACGAGAAATTACAATGGATACCACAGAAACACAAAGGATTATAAGAGAATACAATGGAAAAGTGAACGCTAAAAAACTGGCAAACCTAGAAGAAATGGATAAATTCTTAGACTCATGCAACCTCCCAAAACTGAGTCAAGAAGAAATAGAGAATCTGGACAGACCAATCATAGGTAAAGAGACCGAAACAGTAATCAAAAACCTCCCAAAGAAGAAAGTCCAGAACCGGGTGGCTTCTCTGCAGAATTTTATCAAACATTCAAAGAAGATTTAATTCCTATCCTCCTCAAACTATTCAAAAAAGAAGAAGATGGAGCACTTCCTAACACCTTCTATGAGGCCAACATCACCCTGATCACGAAGCCAGACAAGGACAACACAAAGAAGGAAAATTACAGGCCAATGTTGCTGATGAACATAGATGCAAAAATACTCAATAACATATTGGCAAATGGGGGGCCAGCCAGGTGGCACAGCAGTTAAGTTCGCATGTTCTTCTTCTCGGCGGCCCAGGGTTCACCGGTTCGGATCCCATGTGCGGACATGGCACTGCTTGGCAAAAGCCATACTGTGGTAGGCGTCACATATATAAAGTAGAGGAAGATGGGCATGGATGTTAGCTCAGGGCAAGTTTTGCTCAGCAAAAAGGAGGATTGACAGCAGTTAGCTCAGGGCTAATCTTCCTCAAAAAAAAAAAAATGGCAAACTGAATACAGCAATACCGTAAGAGGATCATAGACCATGATGAAGTGAGTTTTATACCAGGGACACAGGGATGGTTCAACATCCACAAATCAATCAATGTGATACAGCAGTAACAAAATGAGGAATAAAAACCACATGATTATCTCAGTAGGTGCAGAGAAAGCATTTGGCAAGATCCAACATCCATTTATCATAAAAATTCCCAATAAAATGGGTCAGAAAGAAAGTACCTCAACATAATAAAGGCCATATATGGCAAACCCACAGCCAACATCATACTCAATGGGGAAAAATTGAAAGTGATCCCTCTGATGACAGGAACAAGACAAACGTGTCCACTCTCAACACTTTTTATTCAACATAGTACTGGAGGTTTTCACCAGAGCAAGCAGGCAAGAAAAAGAAATAAGAGGTATCCAAATAGGTGAGGAAGAAGTGAAACTCCTGCCCTATGCAAACGATGTGATTTGATATATAGTAAACTCTAAAGAATTCATTGGAAAACTATCAGAAATAATCAACAACCACAGCAAAGTTTCAGGGTACTCTGATAATGAACTAGCAGAAAGAGAACTCAAGAATACAATGCCATTTACAATTGCAACAAAAAAAATAAAATATTTAGGAATAAATTTAATCAGGGAGGTGAAAGACCTATACAATGAAAACAATAAGACATTGAAAGAAATTGATGATGACATAAAGAAACAGAAGGATATTCCATGCATGTGGATTGAAAGAATAAACATAGTTAAAATATCCATACTACCTAAAGCAATTTACAGATTCAATGCATTCCCAATCAGAATCCCAATGACATTCTTCATGGAAATAGAACAAAGAATCCTAAAACTCATATGGGGCAACAAAAGACCTAAATAGCTAAAACAATCCCGAGAAAAAAGAGCAAAGCTAGAGGCATCAAAATGCCTGACTTCAAAATATAGTACAAAGTTATGCTACCAAAACAGCATGGTACTGGCACAAAAACAGACACACAGATCAATGGAACAGAATTGAGAGCCTTAAAATAAACCCACACATCTGTGGACTGCTAATCTTTGATAAAGGAGCCAAGAGCATAGAATGGAGAAAGGAAAGTCTTCAATAAATGGTGTTGGGAAAACTGGACGGGCACATGCAAAAGGATGAAAGTAATCCATTATCTTTCACCATACACAAAAATGAACTCAAAATGGATTAAAGACTTGAAGGTAAGATGTGAAACCATAAAACTCTCAGAAGTAAATATAGGCAGTACATTCTTTGACATAGGTCTTAGAAGGATCTTTTGGAATACCATGTCTACTCAGGCAAGGGAAACAAAAGGAAAAATAAACAAATGAGACTACATCAGACTAAAGAGTTTCTGCGAGGCAAAGGAAACCAGGAACAAAATGAAAAGAAAACCCATGACACAGAAGAAAATATTTGCAAATCATATATCCAACAAGGGGTTAATCACCAAAATATATAAAGAACTCATACAACTCAACAACAAAAACCCAAACAACCTGATCAAAAAATAGGCAGAGGATATGAACAGACATTTTTCTAAAGAAGATATACAGATGGCCCAGAGACACATGAAAAGATGTTCAGAATCACTAATCATTAGGGAAATGCAAATCAAAACCACAATGAGATATCACCTTACACCTGTTAGCATGGCTATAATTATCAAAACAACAAATAACAAATGTTGGAGAGGATGTGGAGAAAAGGGAACCCTCATACACTGCTGGTGGGAAGGCATTCTCCTGCAGCCACTATGGAAAATAGTATGGAGATTCCTCAAAAAACTAAGAATAGAAATACCATATGACCCAACTATCCCATTACTGGGTATTTATCTAAAGAACTTGAAATTAATAATGCAAAGAGAGTTATGCATCTGTGTGTTCATTGCAGCATTATTCACCATAGCCAACATGTGGAAGCAACCTAAGTGTCCATTGACTGATGAATGGATAAAGAAGATGTGGTTTATATATACAAAGGAATGCTACTCAGCCATTAAAAGAGACAAAATAGTGCCATTTTCAACAACATGGATGGACGCCGAGTGTATTATGTTAAGCAAAGTAAGCTAAGCTGAGAAAGACACACACTGTATGATTTCACTCATATGTGGAAGATAAACAAACACACGGACAAGGAGAACAGATTAGTGGTCACCAGAGTGGAAGGGGTTTGGGGGAAGGGGAAAAGGGGTAAACGGGCACATAGATATGATGACTGAGAAACAATAATGTACACCTGAAATTTCACAGTTATAAACTATTATGAGCGTAATGAAATAATAAAAAAAGAAAAAGAAAATTTCCATATCAATTAGAGCTATTTGGTTGCCTAGAAATACAAGTTGTATGGTGGAATAAAAAAAAAAAAGAAGGAAATCCAGCCTAACTCGGACATGTAGTTGGGAAATTTTCATGATAAAAAATAATCATAATAAATACAGTAAAAATTTTAATAGCCTTTCAGATCATCATGGGTATTTTTCTTTGATGCTATATGAAAGTTCAAAAGGCAGTAATTTTTTTTTTTAAGATTGGCGCCTGAGCTAAAAACTGTTGCCAATCTTTTTTCCTTCTGCTTTTTCTTCCCAAATGCCCCAAGTAGCTAGTTGTATATTTTACTTGTGGGTCCTCCTAGCTGTGGCATGTGGGACACCGCCTCAACGTGGCCTGATAAGCATGCCATGTCTGCGCCCAGGATCTAAACCTGGAAAACCCTGGGCCGCCAAAGCGGAGTGCGTGAACTTAACCACTCGGCATGGGGCCGACCCCCTGCACTATTTCTTTAAATGGTAGTTGTAATGTAGAATGTGAAACTTTGTCAATGAACTCCTTGTACTCAATCACGTTAAAGTCTGTTGATCTACCCTGAACTATGAAAAAAAGTTATATTCATAAGAATAAATGAAAGACCAGCCCAGGAGAACAAAAGAGAGACTCTGAGGTGAGACTGGGGAATGGAGAGGGCAGTCTGGGGGCAGGAGGTTGTCCCAGGAATGGAGGTCAGTGGATAGTCAGAGGTGGCCTCCTAGTCCTAGAGACACCTTGGCTTATTCCAAGAGAGTAAACATTACTCATCAGTAGGAAGAAAAGACAATACTGGCTAGGGAGAACAGCCCAAAGGCATGGAGGGAGAGACAAAGCCCAGCCCAACCTCTTGAGGAAACGTAAGTAGTTTAATGTGGCTGAAACCTACTGTGTGAGGTAGGGGGTGGTGAGACTGTGACCAAGAAGCTAACCGAGGCATCAAATGAAGAACCTTGTATACTAGTCCAAACTTTAAAGAGTTTGCAGGCAATTCTAAAAGTCTACAAGAATGAAGAATCCCAAGCTTTGAGGTCAGATGTCTTCAGTTACAAGTAGCTCAACACTTATTGGTTGAGCGTCCTTGGAATTAGACCTCACATATCTGAGACTCTCTCGGCTTCCTCACGCCTAACAGGATGCTAGGAAACAGATTTTGTCAAGATCAAGTGAGACTGTGTTTAGGAATATGGTTTTCTTTCTTTTTTTAAAAAAATAGATAAATAACAAAGAAGACAAATACAAATTTTAAAATGCCATTGTTATTTTTGTTGTGGAGAGGAAGACTGTGAAGAGAGCATTCCTGGGCACAAAACAGACCATGCAACTCCCTCTGGACCTCCCAAGGCCGAGGCTACAGGAGTAGGGCATGGCTCAGAGAGGGCAGAGTTCTTACCAGAGGCTCCTCTGGACCACACAGGGGCACAGAGCTTGGGCCCAGGACACGCCTCAGCCTACACCCTAACTGCTACAGGCCAGATCCCAGCAGAGGCCAGAAATCAGCATCCAGCCTACATCTCAAGTCTGCAGCAAGATGTGGCCTCTGTGCAACTCAAAGACATCCCCTCTGGCCAGGAGAGACCAGACCCTGGGAGCAGCACAGCCCAGTTCTGTTACTGACCCCTAGAGGTGAGCTTGAGGAACTGCTCCTCCTGGGAGTTACTCCCCTGCACTGCTCCCTCTGGTGGTCGTAAAGTGAAACAGCAGGAAGCCGAGTTGGGTCATTGTAACCTGAGGAAAAACAAGATGGTTAACGTCACTAGCATCCTTTTTCTCTCCAACCCTGCCACACCCTCAACCCCGGTTTAGTCCTACAAAAACTCAAAGGCCAAGGACCCCTTGCGCTAAACCCCACACATCTCTGAGCTGGAATCAGGGCTCCCCCCACTCACAGACCCAGTCTGAGTTCAGCGGCACTCTCCTCCATCACACAGAGCTCCCTCCTTCCCTCCATACTGGGGCCAGGAGCTGAGAGCTGCCAGCTGGCCGGAGCTGGGAAGTTGCTCTGCAGAGGCTCCTGGTGTGGGTTGAGGGCCCTGAGCCATTGATGGAGAAAGACCAGTGGGACCCAGAGCAGGCTTTCATGGCAGGATGCCCAGTGAGGTGAGGGCTCCAGGTATCTAGGGGCAGGGTCTTTCTACAGGGATAATTCATGGAGTTAACAGGCTCTAAATACAAATCTGAAACACCATTTCCCAGCATTGTTTCTGGATTTGGGGATTTCATGGACCTGCGTTTTTTTTTTTCAAAAAAAAAAAATAGTTGAGGACAAGACTGGTATGTGTTGATGTTGGTTTTTGTTTTTTGTTTTTTGTTTTTTTTGAAGTCTGGCACCTGAGCTAACACCTGTTGCCGATCTTTCTCCTTCTTCTTCTTCTTCTCCTTCTTCTTCTTTTCCTTCTTTTCCTTCTTCTCCTCCTCCTACCCATCCTCCTCCCCTTCCCCCCCTCCCGCTCCTTCTTCTTCTTCTTCTCCCCACACCCCCCAGTCCATAGTTGTATATTCTAGTTGTCGGCCCTTCAGGTTGTGGCATGTGGGACACCCCCTCAGCATGGCCTGATGAGCCCTGCCATGTCCTTGCCCAGGATCAGAACAAACAAAAACCCTGGGCCGCTGAAGCAGAGCGTGCGAACTGAACCACTTGGCCACGGGGCTGGGCCCTGTTTGTGTCATTATTTCTAGCAAAGCAAAAAAAATTTTTGATTGAACATCTACCATATCATCAGTTGATAGAAAAAGGGAATTTTAACAGCACAATTTGAACTTGATCGAATCAGAATAAATATAGAAAAAATGGCCTCCTGCCCATTCCTAATCCTCTTCTGTGTCCAGTACTAGCCTGCTCCAATCCCTTCTCCATACTGCTGCCCAAAGGGCTCCTGATAAAACACAAACCACCCATAATCCCACTGAAAAGGTTCGTGTCTTCAGCTAGAACACCAAGCTCAAACTCCACATCATAGAGGTTGCATCAGTTGTCTGTGGGCATTACAAACTACTCTAAAACTTACTGATTAAAACTACAACAATCATTTACTTTGCTCATGAGTCTTCCATTTGAGCAGAGCTTAGTGGGGATGGCTTGGTCTCTGCACATGCCGTCAGCAGGGACATTGAATGCCGTCTCTCTTCTTCAATCCCTTCTAACTTCTCTCCTTCCTCAATGACCCCTCTCCCCTCAGCACGCCCAGTTTGCCTTCTCTCCCCCTCCTCTCCCTTCATCTTTTGCTCTGCACTTGCTTTGCCTCCTGACCCGTTCCTCTGTTCTCCCACCCTCTCTCTGCCCACCCTTTTCCACGTTCCTCATACTGCAACAGCTGTCCTTCAGCCATGCTCCCTCCCACACTGCAGAAAGCGCCATGGGACCCGGGACAGATTTCTGTTCAGGTCTCTGCCTCCTCCCGGTCACTTAGGGAATCATTGCAAAGTGATAGGCAGGATAATCACAAATCATGTAGTTTCTGATCTTATCTTTTATAAAAATTATTTTGTAGAAGTCACATTGGTTTACATCATTGTGTAAATTTCAGATGTAAAGCATTATATTTTGGCTTTTTTATAAACTGTATTGTGATGTCTGGTTTGCATCTGTCACCACACAAATGTGCCCCTTTACCCCTTTCTCCCTTCCTACACACTTCCCCTCTGGTAACCACCAATCTATTTTCCGTATCTATGAGTTTGTTCATTCATCTTCTCATGTGAGTGAAATCACACAGTATTCATCTTTCTGGGTCCAGCTTATCTCACTTAGCATAATACCTTCTAGGTCCATTCATGTTGTAGCAAATGGCACAATTTCATCTTTCTTATCACTGACTAGTATTCTATTGTTTTTTTTTTTTTTAAAGATTGGCACCTGGGCTAACAACTGTTGCCAATCTTTTTATTTTTTTCTGCTTTATCTGCCCAAAACCCCCTGTACGCAGTTGTATATCTTAGTTGCAGGTCCTTCTGGTTGTGGGATGTGGGACACCACCTCAACGTGGCCTGACGAGTGGTGCCATGTCCACACCCAGGACCCGAATCCTGGGCCACCACAGCAGAGCACACGAGCTTAACCACTCGGCCATGGAGCCGGCCCCTATTCTATTGTATATACATACCACATCTTCTTCATTCATCCATCGATGGTGCTTAGGATGCTTCAAAGCCTTGGCTATTCTGAATAATGCTGAAATTAACATATTTCCTTGCATCTATTCCATTTTTCCTAATCTTTACCTCCCTGAATTTCCACCTTCCAAGTCAAGCGTTAGCACTTTAGTCTTTGTCTCAGGCTTTCATTTGTAGAGGACTCAGGCTAAGAAAAATAGTACCAGAAATGGTTCTGGAAATGGGCTGTCAGCATGGAATTTCAGAGTTGAATTGCTTACATCTCTGAAAGGAATAGTAAACCCATTGCTGCTGGTCAGTGGAGCTGCATTAACACCTGGCGCTTGCCCTCTCCACCTTTCTCTTCCCCTCTTTGGGCCTTTTATCTATTTTAGATCAACTCCTCTGATCACTGAACATCCATGTGCACCAGAAGATACAAATCAGGGAGAGAAGTTAAGAGGGTGAGTGTAGACCCGGCAAGCACTGTAAGAGCATGGGCTGTGAAGGGGGGCTGAGGGAAAGTGAGGGAAATGTGAGGAGTAGCAATTTTGGACACCTGACCCTCCCACCATATCACAGCCTAAACTGGGGTAGCAAGGGAGAGTTTGAGGCCAGGGTGTGTGTAGTAACTTCCTGGGAATTGTCGGTAGGTAGAAGAGGGTTGGTAAGAATGTAAAAGAAGAAAAATAATTGCTTTTGATAGAGTATTGCTTCTTGTGGGTTTAGATTGATCATCAATGGCCAGTCCAACCGAAAATAGTTCCAAACACACTTGAGGCAAAAAAATGGGTGGTACGTGTCTGCACTGAGAGAATACAATGGAAGAAAGCCTTCTCCTCCAACCTCATATCCAGCCCAGCTTCTCCAGGTGACTTGTTTATTCTTTGTTGTCGAAAACAAAACTTTATTGTAAGAAAACTTAACACACATATGGAAAAGGATATGAAACCTAAATATCCAGTTTAATGACTTACAGAAAGGCAAATACCTCTGTAATCACCATCCTGGCTAAGAAATAACACTTTGCCAGTTCCCCAGAAATGCTCGCTCTTTCACAAAGGCCTCCCTTCTCACTAAAGGTAATCATTAGCCTCAATTGTGGGAATCACTTTCTTGTGCCCAGACACGTTGCTGTACATATTAGAGATAAAACTTTATTGTAAGAAAACAACACACATATGGAAAAGGATATGAAACCTAAATATCCAGTTTAATGACTTACAGAAAGGCAAATACCTCTGTAATCACCATCCTGGCTAAGAAATAACACTTTGCCAGTTCCCCAGAAATGCTCGCTCTTTCACAAAGGCCTCCCTTCTCACTAAAGGTAATCATTAGCCTCAATTGTGGGAATCACTTCCTTGTGCCCAAACACGTTGCTGTACATATTAGAGACTTAATGAAATGTGTGGACAGGCAGTGAAGCAAGGCCTCCCACCTGTTCTTCAAAAGTGTCTCAGTTACTCTTGGCCGTTTGCCTCTATATAAAATTTTTAAGTCTATTTAAATCACACACAAACTGGGAATTTTTATTGGAATGACATTGAATGTCTAAAGATCTATTTAAAGTTGCAAACCACCACCACCCCCAACATGTCAAAGTCCCTATTCTACTTTCTCTTTCTCCATAGCACCTATCAAAACTTAACATTATATTTAGTTTATGTATTTATTTTGGATATTGTCTATTTCCCACACTAAAGGGCAATCTCCAGAAAGGCTGAAGTTTTTGCCTTTTCTGTTGCTGGATCCTCAGCACCACCTCAGCTGGTTGGCCAGGGCAGGGGGTCCCCGCCAGAGAGCTTGGGCCTGTGTGTGTGAAGCAGTGGCAGTCGGCCGGCAAACGCAGATGGGCCCAGTGGGCACAGCTTCCAACAGCCAGAAGCAATTGTATTAGTTTCCTGCGGCTGCCATAACCAGTTACCACAAACTGAGTGGCTTAAAACAATAGAAATTCATTCTGTGGCAGTTCTGGAGGTGAGAAGTCTGAAATCAAGGTGTCTGTGGGGCCGAGCTCTCTCTGAAAGTCCTGAGGGAGGAGCCTTCCTTGCCTCTTCCTAGCTCCTGTGCTTGCTGACAATCCCGGCATTCCTTGGTTGCGGCAGCATGCCTCCGTTCTCAGCCTCCATCTTCCACAGCCGTCTTCCGACTATGTGTGTCTGTCTCCATGCCTCTTTCTCTTCTTATAAGGACACCAGTCATATTGGATCTAGGGCCCACCCTAACCCAGTATGCGCTCATTAATTTATCCCATTACATCTGCAAAGATCCTAGTTCCAAGCAAGGTCACGTTCACGGGTACCTGGGATCAGGACTCCGACATAACTTTCTGGGGAACACAACTCAGCCCACAACAGCAATCATCGTTCTAGACCTTGAATTCTGTCTATAATTTTTCATAGACAACATTTAGCATCCAATCACACATAATGTAGCATATGTGCAGACAAAACAATGTGACCACAACCCAAGAGAAACAAGCCAATGGGAACAAAGCAACAGGACACTCCGATAATGGAGTTATCAGACTTGGAGCCTACATTGTGTTTAATATGTTCAAAGGAATAAAAGAAAGAATAAATATTTTAGCAAAGAACTGAAAATTATTATTTAACTTGAAATTTTATAATTCCTGACTTTGGTGCAGGAATGTCCTGTGTTTGAAGAGAAATGACACAATTTAAGGGAGAGTTGGAGACCATTAATATGTATAAAAACCACAACAGCCCTGGAGCAGGAGAAGCCTAGCTTTGAATGATCTTAATTCTTGAAATTGGTGATCCCTGAATACTAGTGCCTCGGAGCACCAACCAAGAGCAAACATCATCATCTCTGCAACTCCCAGTTCATTGCCAGAGGTTTCAATGACTGTGACATACGAGAGATTCCTGTCTCCATCCCCTCTTCACTCTGGTCCTGCTGTTGTCTGAATGTTTCTGTTCCCCCAAAATCTGTATGCTGAATTCCTAACCACGAAGATGATGGTATTAGGAGGCAGAGCCTTTGGGAGGTGATTAGATCCTGAGAGTGGAGCCCTCATGAGTAGGATTAGTGCCCTCATAAAAGAGATTCCCCATTGCTTCTGCCATGTGAGAACACAGCAAGAAGATGGCCATGTATGAACCAGGAAGCAGGCTCTCACCAGACACTGAATCTACCAGGATCTTAATCTTGGACTTCCCAGACCCTAGAACCGTGAGAAATAAATGTGTGCTGCTGAGAAGCCACCTGGTCTATGGTAATTTGTTGTAGGATCCCAGACATACTGAGACAGGCCCCAACATGCTAATGACATCAGACTCATTCATTCTGCTCAGCCAGTTAGAATCAAATGAAAGGCAGCTGAGCTCCTTCCTAAAATGTCTCAATATCCCTTGACTCCAGAATCAGTAGTAGGTATCACTCTGTAATGTCATTGCCACAACTGCTGCAACAAGAAATTATAATTCCACTTAAAGGCTCTTGAGATTCCCCAATTCTTTCAGCTAAACAGACCAACAAATGTGCTTACCGTTTTCTTCAAGATCCCTGGGCAGTCAGTGCAATGGTGTTGCCTTTGTACCCAGTTTCTCTCAATCTGGCCACTGTGTAATCATCACTCCATCTTCTGCCCTTCTCTGGTGGTAGATAGGTGTTCCTCCTCCCTCTGTTCTGTCCTCATTCATCCTGACAGCCTGTTTTTATTTGCCATTAAACGTCAAGGTCTCCTGTAGCCTTGGATGCTGCAAGTCCACGTATCTTTGCAAATCTACAAAAAAGATTTGGATAGTATGTATTCTATTTCCTGGATACTCCATGCTTGTCTAGTAGGTAGATGAACTCTCACCAGCCTCTTCCTCAATTCATGCCTGCGAGTGGGACTCAGTGATTTTACTCTCTTCTCTCATTTAAAAGGGCCGTGAGGTTTCTAAGGAAAAATTCCCATTTTATTTGGCATGAGTCTCTTTCCTGTGCCATGTCTTGTCATGCAACACCCAATACCTCCCAAGTAGAAGCCATTCCCAAGGTCCCGAGGATAACTGCAATTTCACCAAGATGTACCTTTTGAGACATGGCTGGCCATTATTCATAAGAGAAATTGGGATATTCTTCAACTGCTGACTCTTTAATACAATGAATTGGAGCTTGGCTGCTAGAAATGGAAGAATAATTTTCCCTCCTCCAGTGGAGTTCAGCCAGGTCTTCCCAATTAGGATGAAAACTTTCCCTCTTTTGTCATGAGAGGATAGAGTTACCTTAGGGGCGACAACACTAAGTCATGGAGACAAGCAAAAGCCTACTGCCTGACACACAGCCCTCCTCAGAACCGTGCAAAGCCGGGCAGCTGCCCTGCCTGTGTACTATGCCCATGGCTACAATTCCGGTGGAGGGATCACTTTCTGCTAGAACTTTAGTCATAGGCTCCTCTTCAGCTTGTATTCATCACAGATACCTGGACCTCAAGATTTTAAATGTTGCCAGATTTTTCAAGAGTTCTGACTCTTTCCTTGCCTAACATCAAAACTGTTAAGAAATACTAAAATTGAATGAAAGACAAAAGATACTTTCTAAACTAACAAAATAGTTGAACGAGTTGAGTGTGATTTTTGGAATAACAACAAATCCTCAAGAAGTTTCAGGGAGATGTCAACCTCCAGATATGAACAAATGGAGACATTTTTCTTGATTACAAATAACAGTTTGTGCCCAGAATGAGGATAGGTATTAGGGTTAGAAGGTGACATTTTCTTGCAGCTTGTCACTCACAAGCTTCTCGCAGAGGATCTTTGCCGCTTACTCTCTGTCACTTAATGAGCTGAAGAGCTCTTGTAGTTCAAAATTTTATTATAAGAAAAGGTATAACAGTGGTTTTCTCTGGGTCATGGGGCTAGGGATCTGGGGTCAGTGGTAAGAGGTGGATATACTCCTCACTGTATATTTTTTATGCCTTTGGAATATTGTACTATGTGCATATATTAAGTAGTGAAAAATTTTGAACTATATTTTGCAAAACATAAAAATGCATTGTTTGATAACATTATCAAGAGAACAACCATTTCTTACCCCAGATTTCACCGATGTTTTAATTTTTTCCAACTGACTACTCTTGAAACTCCATGTTACCCTTCTGCTAGATCAAGGCCCTCATATCGAGGAAGAAGTCTTGGGGACCGAGGGCGTCTGTTACCCACCCACTCCATGCCTGTTGCACATCTTCTGTGCCATGGCCCAGACTACCACTTGGTGATGCCAAAAGATGTTGCCCCAGTGAATAAAGAATGGAGAAAACAGAACAGTGAAAGGAGATGTTGCAGTGGGAGAAATAATAAGACATGGTTCGCCCCAAAATGTTCCAGGGTGACTCAGATCTGCCCAATTTTCCAAGTATATAATGTCAACAAACCTGCCACCGAAAAAAGAAAAAGAAAGACAGCTCACTGCCTCCCTTGAATTCCTTTCTAAATATTCAGATAGATTGTTTTCGGATAACACACTATTATTTAGATGAAGATATCTGAGTAGTTGTCTGTACATATTCAGGATGGGAAAAGCATACCTTAACAAAAAACTAACCCAGTTGCTGTTGGCAAAAGATTTGAAGGAGATTTTATTCAGAGACTGGGTATACGTTTGTCTATCCGTAGTGCCTAATACACACACCGCATAGACTAGATCGTGAAGGACATTGTCAAGACCTGCAGAACCAGCAACCCCTTCATTGCTCACATCACCTAAAGTGAAGGCATATTTTATGGGCTCTCTTGCCTACCCTATTTCACTTCTGCATTCCCTCACCATATTTTCTGGGGTCACTTCCCAAAAAATCCTTTTACCCAAATGCCCATCTCAGCATCCAGTTCTGGAAGAACCCTAATTGAGACAAGTCTTGATATGTATTTTGTAGCATAACTTCTCCAAATTCTTCCTCTTCTTCAAGACTGTTTTCACTGTTCTTGGCTCTTTTCATTTCCACATAAAGTTTATCATTAGCTTGGAAGTTAAACATCTGCTTAGATTTTGATTGGGGTGGCATTGAATCTATGGACAAATTAGACAGAATTGACATCATTGTAATATTAAGGTTTCTAATCTATGACCCTGTTTATACCTGCATTTATTGAAGTCTTAATTTCTCCCAGTGAGATTTTGTAGATTTTATTCTGGAGATACTGCTCATCTTCCATTACATTTATCCTTTGGTATTTGATTATGTGGATGTTATCGTAAATGGTGGTTTATTTTATTTTCTAGTTGTTTGTTTCCAATAGGTCTTAACATTTGTGTGTTGATCTTGTGACATTCCTAAATTCATTTATTCATTCTGAATCTTAGAGAGACTTCAGTATTTTCTACAAACACAATCATATCTTTTCTTGTTCTCACCTTATTTCCCTGGCTGAGGTCACTTGTAAATGTTGACTAGAAATGGTAGGGTTAGCCATCTTCACCGAGTTCACAGTCTCTAAAGAAAAGCATTTTTTTAAAAGTCTTTCTTTTTTTTTTTAAAGATTGGCACCTGAACTAGCAACAGTTGCCAATACTTTTTCTTTTCCCCCTGCTTTATCTCCACAAATCCCGCCTCCAGGTACATAGTTGTATATCTTAGTTTCAGGTCCTGCTAGTTGTGGCATGTGGGACACTGCTTCATCGTGGCCTGACAAGCCGTACCATGTCGGTGACCAGGATTCAAACCAGCCAAACCCTGGGCCGCCGCAGCGGAGTGCACAAACTTAATCACTCAGCCATGGGGCCGGTCCCATAAAGGAAAGCTTTGAATTTCGCCATAGACTATGATATCTTCTGTAGTTTTCTAGAATATACTATTTATCATATTGATAAGTTTCATCATGTATAAATTTTGAATTTCATCAGCTTCTTTTTATACATCTATGAGATCTTCATTTTTTTCTTTCATCCTGTTAATGCAGCCAGTTACATTGATTTCTTGCATTCCTGGAATAAACTTAGCTTTGTAATGATGCATTTTTAGTTAATGGATTAGATTAGTTAATATGTTATTTAGGATTGTTACATCTACGATCATCAAAGTGATTGGCTTGTGACTATCCTATCTTATGATATTCTTGTCTGATATTTGTAGTACGGTTATGCTGAGTGCAGAGTTAGAAGAATGGGCCACAAGACCACCCTCACTTCTGACACCAATTGCAAGTCTAAGGCTCCCCCAAGACCACCACCATCACCTCTGAAATTAATTCCCAGTTTGAAGGGCCCCAAGACCACTCTTAGGTTAAATAATTGTATAGAATGACTCCTAGAACTCACTGAAAGCTGCTATATTCACAGTTATGGTTTACTGCAGCCAAAGAATACAGATTAAAATCAGTTAAAGGAAGAGGTGCATAAGGAAGAGCCCAGGAAAGTTCCAAGCACAGAGCTTCCAGGTGTCCTCTCCTCATAGAGTTATGGACAGCATTACTTTACTGGTATCAAGGTGTAACAATACACACAGAGAATTGTCAACCAGGAAAGCTCGCCCAGTCCTTGCTGTTTAGAGTTTATTGGGGATCAACCACATAAAGCTGCTTGGCTGCCCTTGGTCTCCAGCTCTCCAGAGGTCAAGCTGTTATTGCAGCTCTGTTTTGAGTCTCTCACGAGGTGGCAGTCAGATGGTGGCTAAGGTTGGGATAATCTTTAAGACTCCTTCACTCACGTGTCTGCTGCCTGGGTGGGAAGACTCAAACTGTTGGAGGAGGGATCACACACACAGAGCTTCTTGGACATCCCTCTGTCTCTGTGTGGTATTTTAACATGGTCTCAGAAGTCAGACAATGTCATTTCTGCCACATTCTATTCATTAGAATTGAGTCACTAAGTGAGCCCAAATTTTGTGGGACGATTATCAAAGAATTCACAGAGTATATGCGGAATGTGCCACATCAGGGAATTTCCAACATCTGAATCTCCTTTAAAGTGAGAAACAGCTTTCATCAGCTATTTTGAAGAAAAAGACACAATCCCAGGTCAGGCTAGTCTCTTTGGAATATGGAAGCAGCACATATGACATTTGAGCCTGCTGCTCTTACTCAGGCCACAAGGGTACCAATTGTGAGTGGACACAAAACAAGAAAAGGCTCTACAACAGGTCCGGGTACCAGTGAAATTTTGTTTCCCACATGGACCTTATTGTGGAGCATAACAGATAAGATTTCAGATGGAAAAGAAGCTGTTTGGAGTTTCTGGCAAGCCCCAGTAGGAGAACCACACCACATACCCCTAGAGTTTTGGAGTAAAGCCATTGTGTCTCCTGCCAATTATTCTCCATTTAAAACAGCTGTTTCAAGATAACCGTTCTTGCTACTGGGCCCTGGAGAGGCTAAATGCATGATGGAGGACCACCAAGTGTCTGTGTAACCCAAACTTCTCATCATGACCATGAACTAGGTATTATCTAATCCATCAAATCATACAGTTGTGAGATGGTAATCGTGTATTTAAGGCCAAACCATGAAATGGCCAAATTGTGTATATAAGGCCATGTACAATGCAGCAATGGCATCAGGGACAAGGATCTGCATAGACTCAATACTATGGCCTTCTCTTCACCAAGGCTGATTTGAATGATGCCACTCCTGAGTATCAAACCTGCCATCATCAGCCGACAATGTGGGACCTCAATGTGGCATTATTCTCTAGGGGGTACCATCCAGCTACCCAGTGACAACTTGAGTTACTTTGGATTCTTTCTATAAGGCAAAGAGTAATGATTGGTCTTCACAAGGATAGATATATATTCTGACTAGGTTTACCCTCCCTGGCCATAATGCTTCTGGTGGCACCAACATTCATTGATGTACAGAATATCATGGCATCTCACGCAACATTGCCTCCAACTAGGGGGCACATTTTATGGAATTCATCATTTGACTACAAGCCTCCTTTTTCAGAAGGGGCCATAGATCAAATGATGAAATAGGCTACTAATGGTTCAGTGTCATCCTGTCATGGTGACAGTACCATCCTACAGGACAGAAAACGATGTCAACATGTGGTTGCCCCACTAATATGGGCTGCATTGTGTTCCCATGGCCCCCTCCAAAGTTTATATATTGAAATTAAAATCCCTAGCACTTCAATGTGTCTCTATATATAAAAATAGGACCTCTGAAGAGGGAATTAAGGTAAAATGAGTTCATGTGGTTGGACCCTAACCCAGAAAAATGACTAATGTCCTTATAAGAAGAGGAGATTAAGACCCAGACACACACTGAAGGAAGACATTTGCAAACATAGGCTGAAGAAGGCCATCTACAAGCCAAGGACAGAGTCCTGGAACACATCCTTCCCTCACGGCCCTCCACAAAAACCAACCCTGCCAACACCATGACCTTGGGCTTCTAGCCTCTAGAATTGTGGGGAAATAAATTTCTGTTGTTTAAGCCCCCCAGCCTGTGGTGCTTTGTTATAGCAGCCCAAGAAAATTAATAAACCAGTCACATCAAATAGCCTAAATGCACAGGTCTGGGGGTCCAGGGGTGGAAAGGAAATAGCTCCTATTACGGTTACAGCAAGTAATATAGTGAAGGAATTTTTGCTTCTAATTCCCCACAACTTGGGGTTCAATGGGTTTGGAGGTCCTAGTAGGCTAGTGGGTTTGGAAGAATGCTTCCACCGGGGAATGCAGTTATGATTCATTGAATTTGGAAGTTGAGTCCACCCACTTGCTATTTTGGCTTCCTCATGCCAATGATCCAGCAGGCAAAGAAGATGTCACTGTACTAGCAGTATGTACCTGATTTCCCAAAAAATTGCAATGTTGCTTCATAATGGAGACAAGGAGGACCATGTCTTTAACCCATATTCCTGGTCAATGAAAAAGTGCCACAACCCAGTAAAGATGGAGCCACAAGACTCAGACCCAGCAAGAATGGAGAATTGGGTTACACAGGCTTTTCCAGCCAAGATGTTGGTAGGGGGTAAAGGAAACAAGGAATGGGTGGGGGAAGAATGAAACTAGGATTATCAACCAAGGCGTCATGACCAGTTACAGAAGCAATAGCTGTGGTGGCTCTTTTCTATGTTTTAATTCCTTCCCCATTCTTTTGCCCCTGCTACCTTATATGAAGACCATTGGCGGTCCTAATGTCTTAAGTTTCACATGAGGATTTGACTGAATTGTTATCACCCCACAAGGACACAAGAGCTAATGGGATGATTGTGTGTCCTCTGATTGGAGATATCAATTTTCCATCTGGACAAAGGACAAAAATGCATGCTGATGGGCAAAAGGAGTGGAGCATATGGGATTTTTCTCATTTGTCCCTTAAGATGCATCCTTCACCCTATTCTGTCGCTCAGGAAGCTGACCTTTATAGAATTAGTTCATGAGCTTCCAGAAGGATTTAGCCAATGAGAGGCACTGGCAAGAGTCCTAAGGGCAGAAGGATTATGAAGGTAACCTGATAAAGGTTGCCATGTGCTGGCTACGTCTCTCTACCAAGACTCAGTTCCTATCTGGCAGACTTCTACACCTGTTCTTTCTTGGGGTTCTAGTAACTGCTCTCTCCCCATGCCCTTCAGTCCTACCCCGATAACTGCTACCTACTGTTGCTGACTCTGGGAAACTACACATCTCTTATTGGTTTCCCATAACTCTGCTAAACCTTTGCATACAGACTCTGTTAAACTCTCCTCCATTACCATTTGAGTGTACTGTGTATTTCTTGCAGAATCCTGACATTGGGAGAGAGAAAGAAACAAGAGAAGAGGTAAAAAAGTGAGTAGAGAAAGAGGGAATAAAGGAGTAGGAAGAAAAAGCAGGAATGTGCTGTTAAGGGACCAAGTTTTATAAAAGAGGGAGAAAACAATAAAAACTACTAGGAAAAAAAACAAATACCTTAACAGTAGCTGACCAAGTACTGTATCGATCAGGTTTGGCCAAGAACAATCACTGGGCTTCCAGTTGGCCCTCTGGCCATGGGAGCTGCAGCCCAACTCAGAGCAAGCAAGAGCAAGCTTCGGATGTGACACACCCCTCAGGAGACCAGCAGATCACCCCTTCTCATGTCCTGGTCATGGTGACCCACAGACAGTGACAAGCAAGGCCAATGGATATTCCTCCATCATATGCTGACCTTGGCCAATCTGCCAGAGATATTTTCATCAGAGGAAGTGGTTTTAGGTTGTCTAGATGTTAAAACAAAATCATGCAGTAACACGGAATTCTTGGCATCTGGTCCATCCAAAACTGACACTGGTCAAGTTACTGGGACCCTGGAGACCAAATTCATACAGTGTGAGTGTGGTCTGACTTTCACAGAAAAATGGAACACTGAAAACACTCTGAGAACAGAATTGAATCACACTTGGAAACCAGATTTGTCAAGGGTAGAAACAGACATTTGATACTACCTTCTCACCAAATAAGGAAAAGAAAAGTGGTAAACTCAAGTCTTCTTGTAGGAGAGAGGGTATGAACCTTGGTTGTGATGTGGACTTGAATTCGCTGGAACTGCCATCCATGGTACCGCTGTCTTTGATTCCAGGGGCTGGATTGCTGGACACTAGATGATCTTTGACAGTGCCTAATCAAAGCTGACAAGGAGTAACTCTGCAATGGGTTGTAGGACTAGAGACTTCCAGCTACATGCTACTGTCAGTAATGGGACAGCATTTGGAGAAGATTTATCAGAAACTATATGAAGATCTTGACACTTCAGTGAATCTTGCTTGGACGTTACGTACTGACTGTCCTTGTTTTGGCATTGCAGCTAACCATCCATTGGATCCCACTGCTTCCATTTCTGCAAAAGCCAACAACTCTAGTTCAAGTGGAGTAGGCTGCTCTCAGACTCTGAGGCCTGGTGTGAGGCTGACACTGTCTGTTCTGGTCAATGGAATGAGAGTTAATGCTGGAGGCCACGAGCTTGGGCTTTCTCTGGAGTTGGAGGTTAACCCAGCGGGGTGGGAACCCTCTGGAATGGATCTCAGAAGGTTTGGCCTTAATGTATTTCCAGTGTGAGCACAGGCTGCCCCCAACTCCTCTCAACCCCTCCAGTGATCAAAACAAAGGATGATCTAAACAAGAGCTGCATTTTAAATGTGGAGACAGTTTTTTGTTAACTGGCCCCTAGTTAAATTGTTTATCTGGTTACCAGTGCTGCAGTGGGGCAGTCACCTGCACATTATCTAAATGTATTTAATTGTTAAGATATACTGTCCACCAATAATGAAGTAGACCTTGCAAAAACTGTAAAAAGAAAAAAAAAAACTGTGCCTACTTCAAATTAAACACCTTCTTGAAAATTTTCTTCTTTGCCTTCTGCTGCCAAAGGCCAGGGGCTCAGAACTTTCATGCTATAGATTTTAAACAAAAACCTCTAATCCAGGGCTTCTCCACTGCAGCACTGCTGACCCCTCAGATCACCTCATTCTTTGCTGTGGGGAGGGCGTCCTGTGCAGTGTCAGACGTCTCACAGCCTCCCTGCCTCCACTCACTAGATGGCTCCCGTCGTCCTTCACACCACCTCTCAGACATGCCAGTGTCCCCAGATATTGCCAAATGGTCCCTGTGGATAGGGCACCAGAGAAAATACTGCACAGGACATACTTATAGTAAAAATATTATTATTGTTTATCTGAAATGAAAATTCAAGTGGGCATCTGTGTTTTTACTAAATATTTTACTTAATACTAAATTTGCTAAATCTCACAGCCCTACTGAGAGGCGAGATCACCCCTACCTCTCCCACCTCCCGCAGCTTTTGAGAACCATTGCTCTAGCCCACAGGCAGCAAAGGAGAAAAAGGATGGTGATGGGAGGTGGGGAATGTTTGAATCAGATTTGCAATTTGAGCAAAACTATGTAAAACGTCTGAGCTCTGCTCACAAGCAGGACTGCTGTTGTCAGCACCCTGTTTGCACAGATGGCACAGTGAGACTTCACTGGAACCGTTGGCTCTCCTTTTGAATAAGCAACTGAAGATGGGAGCCCAGACCTTGCCAGTCACTTGCATCTTTGGGGAGTGCGATATTGTGATTTATAAGAAGAAACATAAGTTTAGTCTTCATCCTGTTTCTGGCTCAGAGCTCCTAAAACCCTTGGAATTTCCTAGGTGACCAGAGCAACAAAGCAACAAAGATGTCTTTTGTTATGTTAATGAGGTGACTTTTGGACCACACCTAAGGATAGGGGCTGGCTGCCAGGAGAAGCAGCCATATGATTGAAGGGTTGGAACCATATGATTGGGGGTTTCAGTACCCCTCCTCCAGGGAAAGAAGAGGGACTGGAGTTTCCGTCAATCACCAATGGCCAATGATTTTGCAATCATGCTTATGTTGGAGCTTTCATAAAAACCCAAAAGGATGGAGTTCAGCGAGATTCCAAGTTGATTAACACGGGAGATGCAGGGACAATGGCGCACCTGGAGAGGGCATGGAAGCTCCTCACCCTTTCCTGTGCATCTCTTCCATCTGGCTGTTCCTGAGTTATATCTTTCTATAATAAACTGGTGATCTAGAAGTAAAATATCTCTCTGCACTCTGTGGGCTGTTCCAGCTAATTAATCGAACATGGGGAGGAAGTCATCAGAATCTCCAATCTGTAGCAGGTTGGTCAGAAGCCTAGATGAGAAACTGGACTTGTGACTGGTATCTGGTGTCGGGGAGGGAGCGCTCTTGTAGTACTGAGCCCTTAACTTGTGGGATCTGATGCTCTCTCCCATAGATAGAGTCAGCATTGAGTTGAATTGTAGGACACCCAGCTGGTGTCAGAGAATTGCTTGGTGCTATGTTGAAGAAAACAAAAACACAATAGAATTGGGAGCAGAATCTTTGAAGGTGTTTTTTGGGATCTGCACCTGTGAAGGAAACAAAGGGCAGTGATAGCAAGGAATGGAGGGGAAGGTTTAGACTTTAAGTGATGTTCGGAAGGCAGAACCAGCAGGATTTGAGCCTGAGTCTTCCAACAAGCTTGAGCTGATGATCAGTCCTGTTCTTAGGCCTAGACAAGAGGGGCTCCTACTCAGAGTCCTGTGCTTTAGAAGGCTCTGCTCTAGTCTCCCTGGCAGCGCCCTCTGCATAGAGTAAGGAGTCAGTCCACACGCCCATTTTCCCTGCTACTGGAGACAGCCTGTCTGTAGAAGTAAAGATTGAGTGAAAGAAGCGAAGCAAAAAGAAGCGCCGAGACAGAGAGAGCCCTGATAACTTCATCTGAGCCTGTACTTATCCCCTTATGCCCCTGACTCTACCCCCAGACCTCCCAGTGACATGGCTAACAAATTCTGTTGTTTTTGCTTATGGTGGTTTGAGGTGGATTTATGTTACTTGTAATTGAAAGATTCCTGACTCCTACTAACCTGGTCCAAGATGTTGAAACAGAGCATGGAGGTTTACTTCATTTGCATACATTCAGACAGCTGGGTTGTGGAAACTAGATGATGAGATTAGGAGGTGACAACTGACCCGCTTTAATAGAGACCATATTTTATTCCTCTTTATATCCTGGCATCTAATACAGGACCTGGCTCATAGAAGATAGTAAATGCTCTTGCCCAGAGCATGGCATGAAAGGAGAGTTGCAAGCTCTTGGGTTAGGAAAAACATGGAAATAGGCATGTTGGTTATGAAAGCCCAGCCTAGACAGGAGATGGGTCAACAAAGAAGAGTTAGGCTTTACCATATAAGACAGCATTGGAAGTTGGCAGGTGATTGACATGGAAGCTGCAGAGAGCCAGCGATAGGTGTGGAAGCCAGAGGAAGGGTCACTCTTCTGGGGAGGAAGCTCAACCAGTAGGAAATTCCTTGCTGCAGGGATGCCGAGGAACATTAGGGCAGAGATGTCTTCTATCTCATTTTTCCTTATTTTCTGGGCTGCGAGGTAATTCCTCTTCGTTATCCCAAACCTTCAGTAGCAGTCTACACAGCTGCCTTGGATTGGTCATGCTTTGCAGGTGAAAGTGGTGGTTCCATACTCGGCCCTACATGCAGTGAGGGAAGAAAATATTTGTTGGAGGAGAGATGTGAGCTAGGTCAAGAGTCCAGCTAGAATAGGAAGTCAAAGCCAGAGGTGGCCATGGGAAGCCCCTGGGAATCTGCTATCTCAGAGAGGGTGCTGAGTTTTTTCATAGTATGTGGGTCAGGAATTGGAGGCAGTGGATTATCTTTTTCTTCAGTCTTAGAGGGAAGAGTGTCTCGAGAAGGTTAGAGGATTTGGATTTTGGGACATTATGGCTGGAAGCATTTGACTTACACACTCACTTATTAAGCATTCATGAATGATTTTTATTGAGCACCTACCATGTGGCAGGCACGGAGGATAGAACGAAAACAGACATGGTCTGAGATACCTGACAGTGTTCTTTGACTCACGACTATATAGAGATGGCGAAGGGGTCCATATGGTGAGACAGTCTGAGCTATCACTCTTGAGAGAGAACCACAGTTTCTGCTTCAGATTTATAGACAAGGAGACATTAAGGGTGTATAGTGGTGTTATGAACCGACCTAAAAAATACTGGCTGCTCACAATTTTCAGGGTCTTGTTGGCAAATATAGGTGGTCTCCAATGATGTGAGGTAGGTGAAAGTGATGCGACTCCTTTTCTGCAACCTCCCCCCCGCCCCAGTGATACATTACAGGGAAAGCAAGTTTCAGACTGAAATCTACCACACATATGTGTGAGCGAGCAGGTACAAACCAATCGTACAACTCGTCCTCCGAGTTCAGTGAAGCACCAGCTCCTGCATTTAGACAGCCCATCCAGAACCTTCGTGAGATACTCACTTGAGCCACTGTGACAATATTCCATTGCAGGATTTAGCATTCCGTTGAGCTGGATCAGGATCAGAACCCTCCTTTAAGTGGCTGAGCTCAGGATCCCAGGCCGGGGAGCCCTGCCAAGCGTCAGGCCTGTAGGTTTTCCAGATGATCACAGGCAGGACAGAGGCCCGAGCAGTGTTCCTAGCCCTTCCTGAGTAGAAACCCCACTCACTTCACCACAGAAAAGATTGTTTCTCAGCTCACGTGCCGACACAGACTCGTTCTGGGTAGAGTTAGAGAAAGATTGTTGAAGTTCTAGTTAAAGCCCCTGGGCAGCTCCAGAGTGTGGACTCCTGAGTATGTTTCAAATGTGGACCTATCACAGGTTTTTATTGTGGCAAAATATGCATAACATAAAATTTACCATCTTGACCATTTTTAAGAACACAGTTCAATGGCATGAAGTACATTCACACTGTTGCACAGTGGTCATCACTGACCATCTCCAGAACGTTGTTGTCATCCCATCCTGCCCCCACTAAACAAGAACTATTTCTCCCTCCCACCAACAGCCCCTGGTAACTGCTGTTGTGGTTATCGTCTCTGTGAATTTGACTACTGTAAGGGGCTCACGTAAGTGGAGTTAGACAATATAGGTCCTTTTGTGTCTGACTTATTTCACTTAGCACAATGTCTTCAAGGTCCTCCATGTCGTGACGTGTCAGAATTTCATTTCTTTTTAAGGCTGGATAATATTCTATTGTATGTATATACTGCATTTTGCTCATCCACTTTTCAGTTGATGGACACTTGCATTGTTTTCACATTTTGGCTATTGTGAACAATGCTACTATGAACATTGGTGTACAAATATCTGTTCATGTTCCTGCTTTCAATTCTTCTGTGTATATACCCAGAGTGAAATAGCTGGGTCACAGGTATTTCTATGTTTAATTTATTAAGGAACCACCGTACTATTTTCTGCAGAGGCAGCACCGTTTCATGTTCTCATCAGCAATGCACAAGAATCCAATTTCCCCACAAACATGCCAACACTTCTCGTCTTCTGTTTTTTTGATAATAGCAATGCTAATGTGTGTGAAGTACTATCTCACTGTGGTTTTGACTTGCATTTCCCTAATAACTAGCAATGTTGAGCATCTTTTCATGTGCTTATCAGCCATTTGTGTATCTTTTTTGGAGAAATGTCTAAGTTCTTTGTCCATTTTGGAACTAGGGTTTTTTTCAATTGTTGAGTCATAAGTAGAAGTTTATAAAAACTACATATCTGTTTCAACTGAATTTGTATTGTTTGTGTAGTTTTAAAAACATTTTTATTTTGAGAAATATTATTTAAAAATTTGGAACACAGTTTTGAAACCATTTCTGAAGCCCAGTTTAGATTTTCCTGTTCCAGAGAGATACTGAAAGATTTTTCTCCAACCCTCATTTTCGTGAGGGGCTGGCATGATTAGCAACACAAGGATCCATAAGTTATTCCCGGAGGCAGGGACCTTTGTGAAGGACACAGGAGATGCTGGGCCAGCAGAGGGGTGGGTGGGGCAGGCGCTCGAGCCCTCTCCCTCCCTCTTCTTCCTCCTGGACCTGCAGATCATCTGATGCAACCAAGTTCATTGAGGAAAGTTTGGCTTTCTTGAGATGCCCTTTGATGCCACGTATCTGGGGAGCTGGCACTAGGGAGCAGATGGTATGTTCCACAGCCCTAAAGAAGTCAATGTTATCTAGTGTTTGTGCAGCGTTTTAGTGCTAACAGAGTGCTCATAACCCACCCTCTTTGACCCTCATGGCAGCCCTGTGACAAGTGTAAATACCCTCACTTTAGGCTTGAGGACATGGAGCTTCTCCAAGGGGGTCGTAAGAGTTTGCTTTCCTGACCACACCTGCCACGCTGTCTGGGTCCACTTCCTGCTTCCGGGCCTGTTTCTCGGTTTTCATCTTGGCTGTGTGCCTGAGCAGAGGGCCTATGGACGCTGATCTTGCTAGCTCCAGAATGGGAGCTCCAGCTCTGTCCTTCTAGCCCCTGATGCCGAATCAAGGCCTTTGGCCAGGTGGCTGCGGGCTGTGCTGTGCTATGTGGGTAGGATGGAATTATAATCATAGTTTGGCTGAGAAAAGTCTCTTCCTTTTTGGAGTAAAAACCAAAAACATGTCTCCCATATACACCAGGATGTTTCTTAGGTAACAGTAACAAGCATTCCTGGGGTAAAGGTGAGAACGCTTACTGTTGAATCCCTGGGTTTCCTCTTGAGTGCAGGTCACGTTTGCCTTTTCCTCATCTCACTGGGGTTCTCCTCAAGCCCCTGTCTCTAATTAACAGTGAGAAGAGTGGTCCCTGGAGGAGTGAAGCAACCGGTCCACGTTCAGACAATGAGCTGGAGGCGGGGTGATTTCTTTCTCAAGGCTCCTCTTCCCAGTGCAACCAACCACCAGGGGAAAAGGCAAAAATGAGAGGTAGAATGACCTTTCATGGGGATTCCTCTTCTGGGGAAATGGAATGGGGTTTACTTCTTGAATTTTCAGGGCACACTTTGTAATGTAGTATAACCATGAGGATTTCTCAGTTTACATCACAGATAAATGAATAATAATACTGAGATGGTAGTGAAAACATATTTACTAATAAACATATTTAATTGAAACTGATTTGCATGCTTTAACTAACAATTTTTACTTATTTTTCATGCAGTTGTTATCACTTTCGTTTTTAGAAATATTTTATATTACAGAACAGCTCTATGCAATTTTGTGTCCTGTTAAGAATCTTGTTTTGTTACCATTATGACCTCAATAAAATAATAATAAAAAAATTGTTTGGAAAAACAATTTGTTTTATTACCCGAGAATATGTAGAAATTTGGACTGACGTCAGCATGATAATTTACAGTAGTGGAAGGCATTGACTTTAAAAGCTCAAGGGACCAACTGGTGATGCCTGAAACAGGGCGTTTTGTGACATACAGAGGAGACCCAGGGCCAGTGGTGGCTGCCTCAGGTCCTATTGTCATCTGAGCCTCTCCTTTCACCGCAAGCTACAGGCCATTTCACACAAAAGACGTGTTTAGGAGGGCTAGTTTAAGCTTCCCTTTGATTCCACACTATCTGGAAACCAGACAATTATAAAGAAATCCATATTACCTAATTTTATTCAGTGTGTTATAGTGCACAAGGCGTATGGCCACACAAGACCTCCATCTGAACTGAACAACAGTCCTATGGGGTCAGTAGAAGCCCTCAGTTTCTCATCCCTAATTCCATATTCCAAAAAGGCAGCACTGTATTGGACGACGAGGGCCGCCTAAGACTCTGCTGGAGATGTTAGGCCATATATGGTATGTTCACACTATTTGTTTTGGAAATCCTTAAATTTTATCCTAAAATGTATCTGATGCTAAGAGTTTGGGATAAGGAGCTGTGGGCTTGAATCCCTAACAAGCATTTTATCCCTATTTTCCCGATGAGGGACCCGAGGTATCTCTGAGGGGCAGTCTCCTCCCTACAGGGCTCTTGGGCAGAGCTGAGGTGACAAACTGTAAGCAGAGCCAGCCCTTGGTAGGGGAGGTTCCAGGTGAGGGCATTTCTGTCCTTTGGCCTCTCTCTTTCTTTCCTGGTCTAACAGGCTCCGGAGACCAAGGTGCCTGTGGTTTCAGCACCCGGGAATAGTCCACCACCCAGTGTCTCCAACTGCTGACTTCCAGCAGCAATGGCCCACCCCTGGAGCTGTGGGGGCCTCCGAGGAACTTGGCATTTCTCATACTACACCACTGAAATACGCCAATGGAGGAGATACTTTGGACCAAAGAACATAAAAGTTATTTATTCATTTGGTGAGGAAGATTGTCCCTGAGCCAGCATCTGTGCCAATCTTCCTCTACTTTGTACGTGGATGGCACCACAGCATGGCCTGATGAGCGGTGTGTAGGTCCACACCCGGGATCAGAACTGCGAGCCCGGGCCTCCGAAGCAGAGTGTTCGAAGTTAACCACTATTCCACTGGGCCCACCCCTAAAACTTATTTTTTTGATCAAGCAGTCGCAAGTGGAATAATTAGCCTTAGGAGGTAGAGGATTAACTTACAAGCAGAGATCAGATTCATTCCTTTAATAGAATTATACCGAGTTTCTATTGCAGGCCAGATCATGTGAGAGATTCCAGGAGGAGGCAGGTGGGTGGGAAAACAAGGGAATCACACCAATGTCTTATTCTTGTCCTCAGGATCAGGGTTGGCAAACTGTGGCCTACAGTCTGGTTTTGTATGGCCAGCTAGCTAAAAATGGTTTTATATTTTTAATGATTGTTAAAAATAAGCAAGAAAACAAACAAAACACAAAGAAGAATGTGCAACAAAGACTATGTGGCCACAAAGTCTGTAGTGTTTATTGTCTGGCCCTTTACAGAAAAAGGTTGCTGAGGCCTGCTTGAGATGATCTATCTAACGATGAAATTAGATACATAAGGAAATAATTAGCCTTAAACTATATAAAGAGAAAGGGTTATAAATGGACATTGAATAAATGGAGAGACAAACCAAGTGTTATGTTAGAATAAACAGTTGAAAATGACCATTGTTTCTAAGTTGATTTCTAGGTTTAGCACAATTGCGATAGAAATTCCAGAGTCACCATTGTCCAATTTCATTAATAATCAAAGAAATGCAGATTACAAGTTTGTTTTTTTCTAAATTTCAAATTGACAAAGAAAATGATAAATCATTGTTCCTAGTAGTAGACTCAGCTCATCATTCCAATCCTCCTTTCTGCTTGTTCCTTCTAATGTCAGTAGGAAAACTCAAATTCTCGGCATCTTTAGTAGCTAGGGATGGCCAGGTAACAAATTCTAGTGAGGAGTAGCCTAACTGCTCTTTGTTCACTCCTTCTTCTTTCTCCCTGGAATACAGATGTGATGCCTAGAGAGACAGTAGCCATCTTGTGATCACAAGGCTGAAAATCATATATGAAGGATGATGAAACAGGAACATCAAAGAAGTTAAATACCCTCTTGACACAGTTGAGTCCCACACCAGTCCTGCAATGCTGACCCCTGGAATTTTTGCTTTGCGATAAAAATCTGCTTACCTATTTAAGCTGCTATGATAAGATTTTCTGTTATTTGCAGCCAAATATAATCTTTGTTGATATACTAGTTTTGGCTAGGGGTTCAAGAAATAGAGTCTTATTCACTATTGGTAGAAAAAAAAATTGGCACAAATTACCAGGAGGACAATACAAATAACTTCAAAAGTGTTCATATTATTTTACCCAGATATTTCACTTCTAGGAACTTTATCTCTAGGCAATAATTATAGACATAAATAAAGATACATGTATAAGAAAGTTTAGTGCAGTGTTCCTTATTATAGTGAAAAATAGAAAACAGCTTACCTGTCCAACACTAAGGAGATGGGTAAACAAATTAGTAAAAGTTTATGTAAGTGAATATTTGAAAGTCTTCTTTGCAAAGAATCTTTACTAACAGTAAAATGCTCAACAGTTTCATGAAAGTAAATAAACACCCAAGTGTATGCATTTTTCTTTCTGTCTCTGTATTTATACCTAAATGATTGGAAGTTAATAGGAGCTATCTTTGAATGGCAAGCGAAACGGAAACTTCTCTTTGATTTTTAAAGTCAACCTGAAATAAATATATAGGGAAGAATAGCAAACAACCATTTAAGAGGAGAAAAATATGATGTGGGCATTAGCCTTTCTTGGTATCAAAATACATTCTTAAGCTATGATAATTTTCATGGCGTAGTACTAGTCAAAAGTACATGAATGGACCCTGAGTAAGAATGCCCTTAATGCCTAATGAAAGCGTTAATTAGGACTGAGAACATTTCATAAGCAAACGCTGGGAAGAGAAATTTGCGAGCTGAAAAACATCAATTTAGATCTCACCTCACATCATACGTGAAAATTAACTTCAGAGATCTTAAAAAATGAAATTTAAAAATTCCAGAATTTGCAAAGAAATGTCCTAGGTGGACAATAAACATAGGTAAATGTGTGATGGAAGCACATTCTTCTTCCAGTCTCCTGGAGCCACGTTCCTCGCCTCTCCCAGTAGAATGGCCCAAGTCCTGGTGCTGTGGGAAACCCAGCAGCATGTCACCTGGTATCACTGAAGAGCCCCCACAGGGCCTGTGTTTCTCCCTGGTGAATCTGCCATTCAGCCAGCTCCTGTTCTTATCTACTCCTTATCATTGCTCTGACTGTGGCTGCATTGTTTTTCTCTGGCCTGCTTCGTCCCAAATAGCACACCACATCTCTTCCTTGTTCCCCAAAGCACTGGTAAAACCCAGAGTGTTGTGTGTATTAAAAATTTTATTGATTAATTGACAGTGGGCACATGGCATAAAAGAATTACAAGGAAGAAAAGACACTTTTAAATTTAGCATTAGATATCGTCATTCCTAGAAATTCCTGGATGAGTGGAGCATTCCAGCTGGTCTTTTAGTACCTTGTGGAATCAATTTCTTTCATTCAACTAATGCAGATTGAGGACCTACTACGTGCCAGGCACTTTGTGTAGTCCTGGGGATATGGTGATGACCCACACACAGTCCCTGTTCTCATGGAGAAGGAGAAAGGTATTAAGCAAATACCTATAGAAATACTCAAATAAAAGGATTCAGAAGCTTCCTGAGGAGGAACTCACACAGGTGTTCCAATGATGGTAGCTCAGGCTTCTATGCCAAAGGTCAATCAGAATGTAGCATAGTGCCCTTCAGATGTATCCCCTATCCTCACCTTTTTAGCCTTCTGTCTGGGTCTAAGAGGGGGGATTCTGGAGGAAACCCTGAAAGGGCAGTTTCACTGAGGTCACTGGGGCACTGGGAAACCAGTCCTGCTTTGGCCCCATCATAGGAGAGGACAGGCATTTCCTTTCTTCAGCACCGAGCAGGGTGGGTGTCTCCTGCCCCTTGGACCGCAAGGAGACGAGGTGCTGGAGGCCTGGGAGTGAGAGGAAGCAGTGCCCGAACATCAGCAGCTGGTCCCGGTGAGCAGGCCCAGCACCAGAGGCGGCAGGGCTGGCGAATCTAGGCCCCATGGGGAGCCGGAGCCTTGGCAGTGGACAGTGCTGAAAGGTGCCGGCAGGCTGGGAGTGCGTGCAGAATGGAGAAATCCTCTTTGTTAGCACATGTAAGACACGGCCCAGGGAATAAGGACTTAGAAGAGGAGGGGAAGTTCCCGACAATAGGAGGAGATGAAAGCCAAGAAATTTCAGTGCCATGAATGCCAACGCAGCATGACCCCCCGCTGGTGTACCCTAGGAAAGTACCAGGTACATTAAAAAGAGTCAATGATATGAAGTTGATAATTGTACTGTGGTTATGTATGAGAAAAATCCCTTTTCTTAGAAAACTCGCACTTATCTAGGAGTAAAGGGCCATGATGTGTGTAACTTACCCTCAAATCATTCAGGAAAACAATGTGTGTGCACGAGTGTGTGTGCACAGAGAGAGTGCATAGATGATAAAGCAAACGGGGTAAAATATTAACACCAGGTGAACCTAGGTAGAAGGCATATGTGCGTTTTTGTACAATTTTTATTTTTGCAATGTTCTGTAAATTTTAAATTATTCCTAAACAAAAGGTTCATAAAACAATGAAATTACAGTGTGATGCATGTCCTCATTAGTGTAGGACAAAGCAGAGCAGTAGGTCAAGGAGAAAGCCATCAGCTTTGCCTGGGGGTGGGGGTGTCAGGGGGGGCTTCCCCGAGAGGCTTAAGCAGAGCTGAAGGATGATGTCCTGACAGGGATGCATGTGAGGCGCTGGAGCAGCTCATCGAGGTGGGAGGGGGGAGGCGGGAGGGAAGAAGTGTAGGGTCCTACCTGTCCTGAGTGTCTGATTACCTAATAAACACTGCAGCCGCTCGGATGAAGCAGAGACCCGCTCCTCAGATGGTGAGTGTCACCTGTGTGACCCATGCTCCTCTGGCCAACCACACGCCCCTCTTACTCCCAGAGGCCCAGCCCAGGGACCTTCAAAGGGAAGCACGTCAGAGGGAGGGGCCAGCAGCCTGGGCAGGGCTGGGCAGGGCTTGCAGCGTTTGGCTCTCCCCAAAAGGGCTCAGCACTTCACTTGAGTCAGGACCCTCTGCAGAGGCAGGGAGCTCTGAGTCTGCACCTGGCAGGGAACTCTCAGCTGTGGCATCTGTGAGGAAGGAAGGAGGGAGCTCTCTGTCCCGGTGAGGATTTCTGAGTCAGCGACAAGACCTGTGGGTGTGGGGAGCAAAGATGTGAGCTCAGGTCTGGTCTTGGTCTCAGGGATTGAGAGTTTCCAAGAAAGGAGCCCATGGCCCCTCAAGAACTTCTAGGATTGGGAAGGGATGGAGGCTATTCGGGGAGGTTCCAGAATGCCCAGAAGCCCATCACTTTCCATTTTTGGTTACGTGACTCAGAAAGGATGGAGAGCAAGGATGAGTGGAAGGGAAAGGATGGTGCAGCCAGTGACTTGTGCATCTGCTTTCCCCTTAGGGGACAATGGCCAGATTCTGCTTCCTGCTGTTCGTCTCTGTGGCCACCAGAGGGTGGAGTGCAGGTAAGTGACTCAGGCGCAGCAGTTTCTTCAGCTCACCTCTCCTGTGCAGGGGAGTGAGGGGGTAGAGTTGGGCTGGATGCTGACATCCTGGGCCTGAAGGAGAGTCATGGAGATGCACAGAAGCCACATGTGGCAGCTGACTTGAGATGTGGCCTGGGTGCTGATTGCTGGCCTCTCCTGGTGTCTGATCTGAAGTAGTCACAGCGTTAGCTAAGTCATGTCCTGGGGCCTCACCCTGTGCCTGTGTGTGGCTGTGAAGGGGCTCAGGAAGGGGGTGGTAAGGACTGTGTCCCCTCCCGGCTACTCCAGCTCCTGTGGCCTTGGCCTCTGCATCTCCAAAGGAAGCTAGGTGGTCACGCTGTGTCCCGGAACATCCCCCTCCAGTCCCCATCCTCCCAATTCCATTCCTCACAACAGGTGTAATGATAGTTTTCAGTTTTAGTTAGTTGAGAAGAAGAATTCAGTGTTAAGCCTGTACGAGATTGTGGTCAGATAGTCTTAGCAGACGGAATCCTGGGTGCTCACAGCATAGTGACGAACTGGCGAAGTGGGCAGGGGCTGGGAGCTGATGCCAGGAAGGATGGTATCAGGCAACAGACTGTTAATGAGAATTATTCTCACATCCTCCAGCAGTGGCCCAGGCTCCTGAGATGTTCCAGGACAGCAAAACCTGTGCCTCCTCCCTATCTTTCCTGCCTAGAAGCTGCAAGGAACTCAAAGAAAATTGCTACAGAGCAGGTGGTGAGTATTAACCAACCCAGTCTTCTCTCCTTGAGGCCACTTTTTAGCTTAACAGAGCCCAGGCATGGAAATCAGGAGGAATGTACCCACCGCTACTGTCTGTTCTGGCTCCAGCTCCCACCCAAGGAGCTTTCCAGTGGGAATTTGGCAGCTTTATGTCCCACCCAGTCACAGCAGGCATGATCTTCTGAGCACAGGGAGAAGGCAGTGTTCCTGGCGACACATGGGGTGGTGGCAAGAGCCATGATGAGTCTAAGAATTTCCTCTAGTTGGGAGCTAATGTTAGCCTGTCAGTTTCATGGGTGCTGGCAGGAAACATGAGACTCCAGAAGCTGAGATGAAAACCTTTGTTATTCACAGCAATAGCAGTAGCCAGAGTATCAGCATTTTCTCGTGCTGGTTCCCTGAGCCCCAGTTCCAACACGGTGACGTGAAGAGGGCCAGGAGACATCTGCACAGGTAGTGGTTTTGTCAAGCAGGCTGACAAGTGGACTGGTAAAGAAACAACAAGCCTTTTTTAGATCAGACAGTTTAGATCAGACTCACATAGACTGCAAAACCAAGATAGCAAAGGTGTCACCTTCTCCCATCCCTTGGCCCACAGGACAGCACAGAAACGAAAGGGGCCGGATGACAATGTAACATGGGTAGCGAGGGACTCTGATGCAGAGGATCTGACCCAGGCTGCAGCTATGCAGTTTTGTCACCTGTAGCTGCATCGTAAGAGACTGCGGCGGGCAGCAAGGCAAAAAGCCCCAGGCCTCATCAGAAGCTGGAGTCAAAGACAAACTGTCTCACGACAGCCTCCCTGCAAGATAGGGAGGTGGGTGAGCACCGACCTTGTAGCAGCCCCCACAAGCCTGCCAGGCTTCCGTGTTTCAGGAGGATGACAGGTGTTCTACCAGGGGTTAGGTCCACTGTGGTTAGGCCTTGCCCATGTGGCACATGTGGAGATGTGCAAAGTGGCTAGGGTGGCACAATGGAGCCTTCTCCTCCAGGGCTGTGTACAGGAGAGGAACTCTGAGCTTCGGGAATCTGAATCTTACACAGTCACACACCATATAACGATGTTTCAGTCAACAAGGGACGGCACAGATGATGGTGTCCCATAAGATTAGTACCACATAGCCTAGGTGTGTAGAAGGCTATATCATCTAGTTGGCATAGGGACACTATGTGATAGCACAATGAAATCACCTAACGATGCATTTCTCAGAGCATATCCCCGTCATTTAGCGAGGCGTGACAGTATAATGGTCAGTGGCCTTGCCTGCCCTTTGCTCTGGGATGAACTTGATGTAAACTTGGGATGTGATAGGGTGCTGATTTCTGGCCTCTCCTGGCCAGAAGCAGGCACTATCCGGAGAGAGACACCATCTCTCTCTTCTAAGGCTGTTTGCTCTGCAATCTCTTTGAAAAGATAGTGTGGAACTAAGGCAGGCAGTGCCTCTGCTCACAGATGACCCAGAGAGAATTGTCTTCCCACAAATGAGGATGTGTGGGAGCCTTCAGAATACGCTTCTGATTTCCCTGAATTTTTCTGGTTGTGGGGCCTGAGAATAACCATGTGCTCTCAGACAGGGGGCTCTGGGCTCGTTCCCTCTGCAGATGGTGTGTATCTCCTCCGCACTGAGAATGGTCTCATCTACCAGACCTTCTGTGACATGACCTCTGGAGGTGGCGGCTGGACCCTGGTGGCCAGCGTGCACGAGAACAACATGCTGGGGAAGTGCACAGTGGGCGACCGCTGGTCCAGTCAGCAGGGCAGCAAGGCAGACTACCCAGAGGGGGACGGCAACTGGGCCAATCACAACACCTTTGGGTCTGCAGAGGCGGCCACCAGCGATGACTACAAGGTTGGTGCCACTCACCACCATTTTGTGAAAGTGTGAGGAGCTGAGTGTGGCTCGACCACACCATATAGAAGGGCGGGTTGGAAGATGGGGATGTGGAGACAGGGCTGGAGAAGAAAGACCTACTTCCAGGTCTTGAAGCACAGCTTCCTCCCAGCAAGGCCGTTAGGGACCTGGGTGGTGGGAGGCATCTTCATCTGCTGGAAGTAGGGGTGTCTGAGCACTGCTGGCCACCTGCCCTCCTGGAGCCCAGAGCTCTCAGCTCCACTGAGGGCTGCGTGTGTGTGTTTGGTGCCTGTGGGACATCCTGGCCTGGTCAGGCTCAATGTCTGTTGCTCTCCAGAACCCTGGCTACTATGACATCCAGGCCCAGGACCTGGGCATCTGGCATGTGCCCAACAAGTCCCCCCTGCAGCAGTGGAGGAACAGCTCCCTGCTGAGGTACCGCACCAGGAATGGCTTCTTGGAGACTCTAGGACATAATCTGTTCGGCCTCTACCAGGTAACCAGGGCTGTTGGCTGGGGGGACCTTCCTCTGGTGAACAGAGAGCCAAGTGTTTGGGGTGAGAGGTAAGTCTTCTCTGTGGCCACGTGTCACCGTGAGGTGCCTGTGCTTGGCCACTTCTCCTACTCTGGGTCACTGTGAACTGCTGTGCTGCCTCTTTCAGGACCTCTGAGGCAGGCAAGGGGAGAGGCCTATGGGAGAGGAGCAGAGAGGGAGAGCGGGAGAAGGCCAAGGGGCTTGGGGCTGTCAGAGAGACACAGCTCTGGGGAAAGAGGCGTGACTATGATGGAGACGGATTTCTGAATAATGACACGGGAAGGCATTAAATCCCCTACCTCTCAATATGACGGCATCTCTGCTGTCCTCACACAACCACTCTTTTGGGTCCCTGCAGAAATACCCAGTGAAGTATGGAGCAGGGAATTGTTGGACTGACAATGGCCCAGCCGTCCCTGTGATCTATGACTTTGGTGATGCTCAGAAAACTGCATCTTATTACTCACCACTTGGTCAGAGTGAGTGTTGGCTTCCTCAGCCTGGTCTTAAATCCCACCGTGCCCTCTTGGGAAAAGTGTACATAAAACAAATAATAATTGCTAGCATTTCCTGAACACTTTACAATGTGCCAAGCTCTTTTCTAGGAACTTGACACAGTTTTGTGTCATTTCATCATCTTGAGAAAGACTATGAAGTTAAAATTACTATTATCTCCATTTTACAGGATATAAACCAAGGCTGCTTAACCACCACCCTGTGTGGCCTGTTAGAACAGTTAAGAAAAGGTGGAGGCTAGTGTTCACAGGAGAGAAAAACTAGCAAAGTGATGAGAAAATTTTATTTTTGTTATGAAGGACAGCTATTAATTATCTTAAAGACATTTTTCAGCATAATAAAGGCACAGAAGTTAAGTCTTTGTTTGGAAAATAAAAGCCATTACTGTTGACATTTGATATTTTGATGAAGGCAGTTAATGGTAGTTAGGAAAACAAACACACAGTAATTGGATGAGAAGCTTGTCCACAGAAACAGATGGCCACATCTGATCGTTGCTTGTCCTCCTGCACCTTTGGAGATCTTCTCGGTGATCCTCTGTGGGGTCTAATTTCTCCTGTAGCAGACAAGTGTCCTCTTGTGAGCCCCAGCCTTTGTCCTCTTGCCCCAGATGGACAGAGGTTCTCTCCTGGATAAGTTCAGGGTCGGATGTCCCACCCACAGGGCACACAGGTGCTGGGCTCCACCACTACAGCTTGGAGGGTTGGGCTGTGACCTGAACTCTTGGCTTAGGGAATCCCTGAGCTGGTCAAAGGGAAGCTATTTCCGGTTCCTCCTTTGAATACTTGGCCCTTTCTCTGCTGCTTCTTTTCCAGAGGAATTTGTTGCAGGATTCATCCAGTTCAGAGTGTTTAATAATGAGAAAGCAGTCAATGCCCTGTGTGCTGGGGTGAGAGTTACTGGCTGCAACACTGAGCACGTGAGTTTGGGGAGATCAAAGCGTGTGCATGTGTCCGTGTGGGGTGTGTTGATGTGTGTCTCCAGGGCTTGCCTTTTTACTTTCTTGATGGTATCCGGTGAACATAATCTATTTCAATGAAGTTTAGTTTATCAAGATTTCCATGTATCGTTAGCACTTTAAAGTTTTGTTTAAGTATGTTCCTATGTTGAGGTCATGATGATATTGTCCAACATTCATATTAACTTCCAGAAGCTTTCTGTTTTTGTTGTTTTCCCAGTCTTAGAGGAGAGAGCACCATAGCTGTGGAGACTGGAGAGTGTCTTTGAGGGACAATTTGTGACTGGGGGAGGAGGAGGGAGTCAGAGCCACAAGAAGAAGGGCATTCACTTAGGGCCCTCTTGCCTCCCCAGCTGACAGTCTGAGAATGTGACCCTGAGATTACTCCATCTTCACATCCCCCTCAGCCATTGGTTTGTCCATTTCAAGATGAGGCAGCTGTGCCCTCATGGAAGGACCCCTAGATTGTGATCCAGAGGATAATGCAGCTGTGGGTCCTGGGAGTGCAGTTGGGTGTGTCTCTTTTCCTAGACAACCGTTTCCTACACTGGCTTCCCTGGCTTCTTACACTGTGCATTAGTGCATCTTTGCATATAACCTTCAGGCATTGATTCTTTCTTTAAAAATACAAGCATAGACTGGTGGTGAACACGATGCAGTCTATACAGAAACTGATAGATAATAATGTACACCTGAAATTTACAGTGTTATAAGCCAATATGACTTCAATAAAATAATTTAAGTAAATACAAGCAGAGAACTCCTGCAGAGTGCTAGGTGTTAGAGGTGCACAGATGACATAGCCATCTTAAGAAGCTATGAGTGGGACAGAGATGGCGATCTCCCGTGGTCTGAACTGTGAGGGTAACGTAAACAAGGGGCTCTCAAACACGATAGAGGAGCTTCTAATTCTACTAGTGGCACAGAGTTGATTCTCTAAAGAAGGTGACATTTGTGATGAATCTCAAGAGATGTATAGAGTTCGACAAGTAGGAAAGGGCAGAATAGTTCATTTTTAACGTGTATGACTACGATGCTCAAAATCATTGGTGTTTGAGAGGGCATGGTGTGCATATTGGGCAGAAGCAGGGGCTGATGAAGAAGATCCCTATAGGAACCAGGACCAGGAGGGACTTCACATTATGTCAAGGATTTAGAGTTTATGTTGCAGGTGACGGGACTCAGAGAACTTTGAACAGAGGAGTGACGTGATCAGCTTTGGTTTTGCTAAGATGATGCATCGCAGTGTGGAGGACAAGGACTGAAGAGCAGGAGAATTAGGGGCCAGGAGACCGTGGGGCAGATGCAAAGGTCCAGATGCGACACACTAAGGTCCTGAGCCAAGGCTTTCTTGATGAGGTTGAATGAGCATGGATAGCTTCCAGGGATACGTAGGGGAAGGAATCATCAGTCCTTAATGAACAGATAAATATGGGGGGATGTCGAGCGAAGGAGACTAAAAAGACCTTAGGTGTTGGTTTTGGGTGACTGTGTACTACCAATTAAGACAGGTGGCAGGATGAGGAACAGATTCCTCAATCAGGGACAGTAAGAGAGATCATTAGTTTTGTTTTGCTCAAGTGGGGTTTTAGATACCTGTGAAATATCCAGGTGGGGACACCCAGGTGGTAGTTGGATATGAGGGTCTCAAGAATGAAACTATCTGGGCTGGCCTCAGAGATTAGGAGTATACTGATAGTATATGAGTATGCTAATAATGGCTGAAGTCATGGGAGAAGATGAGCCATAACAGGGAGAGTGAGATGTGGACTGAGCTCTGAAGAGCATGTAGGGGATGGGCTGAGGAAGAGAGGCAGGCCAAGGGGCCTGAGAATGCATGTTCAGGAAGGTAGAAAGGAAGTCAGGAAGGAGAGTGATTTCAGAGTCCACAGAGGAGAGGCTTTTGTGGGAGGGAGTGGTCAAAGCCAAGTTGGATGAGGACCAAAGATTCCAGGGGACTTGGCCATTAAGAGCTCAGAGCGTCAGCAGAAAATCCGTCATTGTGTCTCTTCTCCTTGCTTCCCAGCACTGCATCGGTGGAGGAGGATTCTTCCCGGAGGGCAACCCCAGGCAGTGTGGGGATTTCTCCTCCTTTGATTGGAATGGATACGGAGCTCACACTGGTTACAGCTGCAGCCGGGAGATAACTGAGGCAGCCGTGCTCTTGTTCTACCGATGAGAGCTCTGTAGTTGGGAGACCGGGAACCCAGATACTCCGAAGTGGAAAAGCTGGAATGCTACCAAGGAGGAGAGGAGAATAAATTACATCAATTTGTGGCTCTAGGTTTCTTTGAATTCTTTTTACAAATCACCTGAGACCTTGAGAAATATCTTAAAATAATACCTATTATTCTGGTGAATATGAGTTTGTAATTTCAAGTCTCAGGGATCCCAGAACCCAAGTGCGCCCCTCTCTCTAGGAGCCCCGAGTTAGATTTACGGGCAGGGGAAATGCTTCCTGTTAATTCTCCCTTCCATACTGTTATCAGCTGATCAAATACAGCCCTCAATATAAACATTTTAAAGAAGAAAAGATGACTATTATTTAGCTTCGATAGAAAAAAAGGAAACAGAGGGCACAAGTTCCCAGTTCCTTACTCTCTCCTGCTTCCACAGTCAGGATACTCTCCCCAAAATGATTCTAGTACTTATTCCAATGTGTGTGTGTGTGCGTGCATGTGTGTGTTTCTATGCCACCAAGAAATTCTCCAGCATCAGCTGGGTGTCCTAGAACTCAATTCAACTTTGGTACTATCTACTCAGAGATAGCATCAGATTCCACAGATTAAGGACTCAGTCCTACCAAGAGTGCTGCCCCCTCCAATTTAGATGACAGTCACAAGCCCAGATTGTCACCTGTGCTTTTGACCAACTGGCTATAGATTGGAGGTTCCAAGGGCTCTCTCAATAGGTTTGATTAATTTGCTAGAACAGCTCACAGATCTCAGAGGGACATTTTACTTACTAGATTATCAGTTTATTATAAAAGGATATAACTCAGGGAGAGCCAAATGGAAGAGACGCATAGGCAAGGTATGAGGAAAGGGCAAGGAGCTTCCATGCCCTATTCAGAGCACACCACTCTCGCTCATCTCCATGTGTTCATCAACCTGGAAACTCTTCAGATGCCATCCTTTTGGGTTTTTATGGAGCCTTCTTTACATAGGCATGAAGATTAAATCATGGGTGATTGATTCAACCTCCACTCCCTCTCCTCTCCCTGACGGTCAGGGGAGTGGGACTGAAAGTTCCAAGCCTCCAATCATAAGGTGGCTTCTCCTGGCAACCAGCCCCCATTTTTCAGTGTGGTCCAAAAGTCACCTCATTAACGTAACAAAAGACACCTTTGTTGCTCCGGTCACTTAGGAAATTCCCAGGGTTTGAAGAGCTCTGTGCCAGGAACATAATGAAGACTAGATTTATACTTCTTATAGATCACAATATCGCACTCCCCAAGGGTGGATGTGACTGGCAAGGTCTGGGCTCCCATCTTCAGTTGCTTATCAAAAGGAGGGCCAAGAGTTCCAGAGAAGTCTCACTGTGTCATCTGTGCAAACAGGATGCTGACGACAGCAGTCCTGGCTTGTGAGCAGAGCTCAGATGTCTTATATAGTTTTGCTCAAAATACAAATCTGACTCGAACATTCCCCACTTCCCATCACCATTCTTTTTCTCCTTCGCTGCCTGTGGACTAGAGCAACAGTTCTCAAATGGGGCGGGAGGTGGGAGAGATAGGGGTGATCTTGCCTCTCAGTAGGGCTGTCAGATTTAGCAAATAAAAATACAGACATCCACTTGAATTTTAATTTCAGATATAACAATATTTTCAGTATAAGTATGTCCTGTGCAGTATTTTCTCTGGTGCCCTATGCCTAGGGACCATTTGGCAATATCTGGGGACACTGTCATGACTGAGAGGTTGTGTGAAGGACGACAAGAGCCATCTAGTGAGTGGAGGCAGGGATGCTGTGAGACGTCTGACACTGCACAGGACGCCCTCCCCACAGCAAAGAATGATATGATCTGAGGTGTCAGCAGTGCTGCAGCAGAGAAGCCCTGGATTAGAGGATTTTGTTTAAAATCTATAGCATGGAAGTCCTGAGGCCCTGGCCATTGGCAGCTGAAAGCAAAGAAGAAAATTTTCAAAATTGTGTTTAATTAAAAAATAGGCCCAATGTTTGCTGGTTTGTTTTACAGTTTTTATCTATTTCATTATTGGTGGATAGCACATTTAACAGTTAAATACATTTAGATAATGTACAGGTGACTGCCACACTGCAGCATTGGTAACTAGATAAACAATCTAACTAGGAGCCAGTTAAGAAGAAACTGACTCCACATTTAAATACACCTTTTGTTTAGATCACCCTTTGTTTTGATTACTGAAGGGGTCGAGAGGAGTTGGGGGGAGCCTGCTGTTTACTCTGGAAATATATTAAGGACAAACCTTCTGAGACCCATTCCTGAGGGTTCCCACCCAGCTGGGTTAACCTCAAACTCCAGAGAAAGCCCAAGCTTGTGGCCTCCAGCATTAACTCTCACTTCATTGACCAGAACAGACAGTGTGAGCTTCACAACGGGCCTCAGAGTCTGCAGCCTACTCCACCTGAACTAGAGCTGTTGACTTTTGCAGAAATGGAAGCAGTGGGATCCAAAGGATGTTTAGCTGCAATGCCAAAATGAGGACTGTCGGTACCTAACATCCAAGCAAGATTCACTGAAGTGTCAAGATCTTCATGTTTTCTGACAAATGGATTCTCCAAACCCTGTCCCATAATTGACAATAGCATGTAGCTGGAAGTCTCTAGTCCTACACCCCATTGCAGAGTTATTCCTTGTCAGCTTTGATTTGGCACTGTCAAAGATCATCCAACATCCAGCAAGCCAGCCCTCAGAATCAAAGACAGCTGAACCATGGATGGCAGGTCCAGCAAATCCAAGTCCACATCACAACCAAGGTTTATACATCCTCTCCTGTGAGAAGACTTGAGTTTACCACTTTTCTTTTCCTTGTTTGGTGAGAAGGTAGTATCAAATGTCAGTTTCTACCCTTGACAAATCTGGTCTTCAAGTCTGATTCAATTCTGTTCCTAGAGTGCTTTCAGTGTTTCATTTTTCTGTGAAGGTCAGACCATACACTGTATGAATTTGGTCTCCAAGGTCCAAGTAATGTGACCAGTGTCTGCTTTAGATGGACTAGAGGCTGAGAATTCCATGTTACTGCATGATTTTGTTTTCACATCTAGACAACCTAAAACCACTTCCTCTGATGAAAATATCTTTGGCAGATTGGCCAAGGTCAGCATATGATGGAGGAATATCCATTGGCCACACTTCTCACTGTCTGTAGGTCACCATGACCAGGACATGAGAAGGGGTGATCTGGTGGTCTCCTGAGGGGTGTGTCACATCCGAAGCTTGCTCTTGCTTGCTCTGAGTTGGGCTGCAGCTCCCATGGTCAGAGGGCCAAGTGAAAGCCCAGTGATTGTTCTTGGCCAAACCTGATTGATACAGTACTTGGTCAGCTACTGCTATTGTATTTGTTTTTTTTCCTAGTAGCTTCTATTGTTTTCTCCCTCTTTAATAAAACTTGGTCCCTTAACAGCACATTCCTGCTTCTCCTTCCTATTCCTTTATTCCCTCTTTCTCTACTCACTTTTTTACCTCTTGTCTTGTTGTTTTCTCTCTCCCAATGTCAGGATTCTGCAAGAAATACACAGTACACTCAAATGGTAATGGAGGAGAATTTAACAGAGTCTGTCTGCAAAGGTTTAGCAGAGTTATGGGAAACCAATAAGAGATGTGTAGTTTCCCTGAGTAAGCAACACTAGGCAGCAGTTATCAGGGGTAGGACTGAAGGGCATGGGGAGAGAGCAGTTACTAGAACCCCAAGAAAGAACAGGTGTGGGAGTCTGCCAGATAGGAACTGAGTCTTGGTAGAGGGACGTAGCCAGCACATGGCAACCTTTATCAGGTTACCTTCATAATCCTTCTGCCCTTAGGACTCTTGCCAGTGCCTCTCATTGGCTAAATCCTTCTGGAAGCCCATGAATGAATACCATAAAGGTCAGCTTCCTGAGCGACAGAATAGGGTGAAGGATGCATCTTAAGGGACAAATGAGAAAAATCCCACATGCTCCACTCCTTTTGCCCATCAGCATGCATTTTTGTCCTTTGTCCAGATGACAAATTCATATCTCCAATCAGAGGACACACAATCATTCCATTAGCTCTTGTGTCCTTGTGGGGTGATAACAATTCAGTCAAATCCTCATGTGAAACCTAAGACATTAGGAACCACCAATGGTCTTCATATAAGGTAGCAGGGGCAAAGGATGGGGAATGAATTAAAACATAGAAAAGAGCTGCCACAGTTATTGCTTCTGTAGCTGGTCATGATGCCTTAGTTGATAATTCTAGTTTCATTCTTCCCCCACCCATTCCTTGTTTCCTTTACCCCCTACCAACATCTTGGCTGGAAAAGCCTGTGTAACCCAATTCTCCATTCTTGCTGGGTCTGAGTCTTGTGGTTCCATCTTTACTGGGTTGTGGCACTTTTTCATTGACCAGGAATATGGGTTAAAGACAAGGTCCTCCTTGTCTCCATTATGAAGCAACATTGCAATTTTTTGGGAAATCAGGTACATACTGCTAGTACAGTGACATCTTCTTTGCCTGCTGGATCATTGGCATGAGGAAGCCAAAATAGCAAGTGGGTGGACTCAACTTCCAAATTGAAAGAACTGTAACTGCATTCTCCGGTGGAAGCATTCCTCCAAACCCACTAGCCTAGTAGGACCTCCAAACCCATTGAACCCCAAGTTGTGGGGAATTAGAAGCAAAAATTCCTTCACTATATTACTTGCTGTAACCGTAATAGGAGCTATTTCCTTTCCACCCCTGGACCCCCAGACCTGTGCATTTAGGCTATTTGATGTGACTGGTTCATTAGTTTTCTTCAGCTGCTATAACAAAGCACCACAGGCTGGGGGGCTTAAGCAACAGAAATTTATTTCCCCACAATTCTAGAGGCTAGAAGCCCAAGGTCATGGTGTTGGCAGGGTTGGTTTTTGTGGAGGGCCGTGAGGGAAGGATGTGTTCCAGGACTCTGTCCTTGGCTTGTAGATGGCCTTCTTCAGCCTATGTTTGCAAATGTCTTCCTTCAGTGTGTGTCTGGGTCTTAATCTCCTCTTCTTATAAGGACATTAGTCATTTTTCTGGGTTAGGGCCCACCCACATGAACTCATTTTACCTTAATTATCTCTTCAAAGATCCTGTTGTTATATACAGACACATTGAAGTGCTAGGGATTTGAACTTCAATATATAAACTTTGAGGGGGGCCATGGGAACACAATGCAGCCCATATTAGGGGGGCAACCACATGTTGGCATCATTTATAGTTTGTGTCACATAGGACAGTACTCTTACCATGACAGGATGACACTGAGCCATTAGTAGCATATTTCATCACTTTAGCTATGGCCCCTTCCAAAAGATGGGGCTTGTGGTAAAATGATGAATTCCATAAAATGTGCCCCCAGTTGGAGGCAGTGTTTGTGAGATGCCATGATATTCTGTACGTCAATGAATGTTGGTGCCACCAGAAGCATTATGGCCAGGGAGGGTAAACCTATAGCCAGAATATATATCTATGCTTGTGAAGACCAATCATTACTCTTTGCCTTATAGAAAGGATCCAAAGTAACTCAAGTTGTCACTGGGTAGCTGGATGGTACCCCCTAGAGAATAGTGCCACATTGAGGTTCCACATTGTTGGCTGATGATGGCAGGTTGGATACTCAGGAGTGGCATCATTCAAATCAGCCTTGGTGAAGAGAAGGCCATAGTATTGAGTCTATGCAGATCCTTGTCCCTGATGCCATTGCTGCATTGTGCATGAGCCCACTAAATGAGCACTGGGGTGGTTGGGGAAAGACACTGAGTGCCATCCACAGGTTGGTGCACCTTACTGACCTGGTGATTCAGAGCCTCCTTACAGAGGATGCCCCCAGTGCACATTTACATGGAAGGCAAATTCCTTATTCTCTGTGCTCACATGTAGAGGTCCATTCATGTACTTCCCCTCACAGCTTTTTGTTGCCATTCTTTCAGTCCTACTCTATCCAAGTTCCTCCCCAAAGGGCCAACGTGCAAGCCACCGCTCATGAAGCAGTGTAGATTTGTACTTCAGGCAATCTCTTCTTCCTCACAAAGTCAGCAACCAGATGAATCACCTGAAGTCACCCTCAGGGAGAATTCCTTTTCACTATCACTTTTCAGGTCACCCCTGCTTGGGGCTGTAATACCGTGGCTGTCTACTTATAGCTAGAGCCAACAGATCAAGCAAATCCATTTGTAAATCACACTTTCCCTCCATTCCTTCTTCATTAACTGATCATAGGTTACTTCATATGAGGCCACAGGTGTGGACTTAGGAAGATGAAGCAAAGAGTCGGAGAGGATAATACGGGAGTCTGAGACATTTGCTCATGTAGTGGAGTTCTGTCACCTTGACTTGCCTTGGTTTGGCCTTAAATACACCATTTCCATTTCACAACTGTATGATTTGATGGGTTAGATAATACCTAGTTCATGGTCATGATGGGAAGTTTGGGTTACACAGTCAATTGATATCCCTTGTCATGCATTTAGCCTCTCCAGGGCCCAGTAGCAAGACAGGTTATCTTAAAAAAGCTGTTTTAAATGGAGAATAATTGGCAGGAGACACAATGTCTTTACTCCAAAACTCTAGGGGTATGTGCTGTGGTTCTCCTACTGGGGCTTGCCAGAAACTCCAAATAGCTGCTTTTCCATCTGAAATCTTATCTGGTATGCTCCACAATAAGGTCCATGTGGGAAACAAAATTTCACTGGGACCTGGACCTGTTGTAGAGCCTTTTCTTGTTTTGTGTCCACTCACAATTGGTACCCTTGTGGCCTGAGTAAGAGCAGCAGGCTCAAATGTCATATGTGTTGCTTCCATATTCCGAAGAGACTAGCCTGACCTGGGATTGTGTCTTTTTCTTCAAAATAGCTGATGAAAGCTGTTTCTCACTTTAGGAAGAACATTCAGACATAGATAATTAACTGATGTGGCACATTCCGCATATACTCTGTGAATTCTTTGATAACCGTGCCTCAAAATTTGGTCTCACTTAGTGACTCAATTCTAATGAATAGAATGTGGCAGAAATGACACTGTGTGACTTCTGAGACCATGTGAAAATACCACATAGAGAGAGAGGGATGTCCAGGAAGCTCTGTGTGTTCCCTCCTCCAACTGTTTGAGTCTTCCCAGCCAGGCAGCAGACATGTGAGTAAAGGAGCCTTAAAGATTTTCCCAACCTTAGCCACCATCTGACTCAAATGAGTCAGAGAGCTGCAATATCAGCTTGACCTCTGGAGAGCTGGAGACTGAGGGCAGCCAAGCAGCTTTATGTGGTTGAGCCTCAAAAGACTCTAAGCAGCAAGGATTGGGTGAGCTTTCCTGATTGACAATTCTCTGTGTGTATTGTTACACCTTGATGTCAGGAAAGTAACGGTGTTGGAAAGTCTATGAGGAGAGGACACCTGGAAGCCCTGTGCTTGGAACTTTCCTGGGCTCTTCCTTATGCACCTCTTCCTTTAACTGATTTTAATCTGTATTCTTTGGCTGCAGTAAACCATAACTGTGAATATAGCAGCTTTCAGTGAGTTCTGAGAGTAATTCTATATAATTATTTAACCTAAGAGTACTCTTCGGGCCCTTCAAACTGGGAAATAATTTCAGAGGTGATGGTGGTGGTCTTGAAGGAGCCCAAGACTTGCAATTGGTGTCAGAAGTGAGGGTGGTCTTGTGGCCCATTCTTCTAACTCTGCACTCAGCATAACCATACTACAAATATCAGACAAGAATATCATAAGATAGGATAGTCACAAGCCAATCACTTTGATGATCACAGATGTAACAATCCTAAATAAGATACTAACTAACCTAATCCATTAATTAAAAATACATCATTGCAAAGTTAGGTTTATTCCAGGAATGCAAGAAGTCAATCAATGTAACTGGCTGCATTAACAGGATGAAAGAGAAAAATGATCTCATAGAAGCATAAAAAGAAGCTGATGAAATTCAAAACGTATATATGATGAAAGCTATCATTATGATAAATAGTAAATTCTAGAAAACTACAGCAGATATCATAATCTATGGTGAAATTGAAAACTTTCCTTTAGAGACTGTGAACTCGGTGAAGATGGCTAATCCCACCATTTCTAGTCAACATTTATAAGTGACCTCAGCCAGGGAAATAAGGTGAGAACAAGAATAGATATGATTGTGTTTGTAGAATATACTAAAGTCTCTCTAAGCTTTAGAATGAATAAATGAATTTAGGAATGTCACAAGATCAACACACAAATATTAAGACCTATTGGAAACAAACAACTAGAAAATAAAATAAACCACCATTTATGATAACATCAACATAATCAAATACCAAAGGATAAATGTAATGAAAGATGAGCAATATCTCTAGAATAAAAGCTACAAAACCTTACTGGGAGAAATTAAGAAGACTTAAATAAATGGAGGTATAAACAGGGTCATAGATTAGAAAACTCAAAGTTACAATGATGTCAATTCTCTCAAATTTGTCCATGAATTCAATGCCACCCCAATCAAAATCTAAGCAGATGTTTGAATTCCAAGCTAATGATAAATTTTATGTGGAAATGAAAAGAGCCAAGAACAGTGAAGACAATCCTGAAGAAGAAGGAAAATTTAGAGAACTTACGCTACAAAATACATATCAAGACTTGTCTCAATTAGGGTTCTTCCAGAACTGGATGCTGAGATGGGCATTTGGGTAAAAGGATTTTTTGGGAAGTGACCCCAGAAAATATGGTGAGGGAATGCAGAAGTGAAATAGGGTAGGTAAGAGAGCCCATAAAATATGCCTTCACTTTAGGTGATGTGAGCAATGAAGGGGTTGCTGGTTCTGCAGGTCTTGACAATGTCCTTCACGATCTAGTCTATGCGGTGTGTGTATTAGGCACTACGGATAGACAAACGTATACCCAGTCTCTGAATAAAATCTCCTTCAAATCTTTTGCCAACAGCAACTGGGTTAGTTTTTTGTTAAGGTATGCTTTTCCCATCCTGAATATGTACAGACAACTACTCAGATATCTTCATCTAAATAATAGTGTGTTATCCGAAAACAATCTATCTGAATATTTAGAAAGGAATTCAAGGGAGGCAGTGAGCTGTCTTTCTTTTTCTTTTTTCGGTGGCAGGTTTGTTGACATTATATACTTGGAAAATTGGGCAGATCTGAGTCACCCTGGAACATTTTGGGGCGAACCATGTCTTATTATTTCTCCCACCGCAACATCTCCTTTCACTGTTCTGTTTTCTCCATTCTTTATTCACTGGGGCAACATCTTTTGGCATCACCAAGTGGTAGTCTGGGCCATGGCACAGAAGATGTGCAACAGGCATGGAGTGGGTGGGTAACAGACGCCCTCGGTCCCCAAGACTTCTTCCTCGATATGAGGGCCTTGATCTAGCAGAAGGGTAACATGGAGTTTCAAGAGTAGTCAGTTGGAAAAAATTAAAACATCGGTGAAATCTGGGGTAAGAAATGGTTGTTCTCTTGATAATGTTATCAAACAATGCATTTTTATGTTTTGCAAAATATAGTTCAAAATTTTTCACTACTTAATATATGCACATAGTACAATATTCCAAAGGCATAAAAAATATACAGTGAGGAGTATATCCACCTCTTACCACTGACCCCAGATCCCTAGCCCCATGACCCAGAGAAAACCATTGTTATACCTTTTCTTATAATAAAATTTTGAACTACAAGAGCTCTTCAGCTCATTAAGTGACAGAGAGTAAGCAGCAAAGATCCTCTGTGAGAAGCTTCTGAGTGACAAGCTGCAAGAAAATGTCACCTTCTAACCTGAATACCTATCCTCATTCTGGGCACAAACTGTTATTTGTAATCAAGAAAAATGTCTCCATTTGTTCATATCCGGAGGTTGACATCTCCCTGAAACTTCTTGAGGATTTGTTGTTATTCCAAAAATCACACTCAACTCGTTCAACTATTTTGTTAGTTTAGAAAGTATCTTTTGTCTTTCATTCAATTTTAGTATTTCTTAACAGTTTTGATGTTAGGCAAGGAAAGAGTCAGAACTCTTGAAAAATCTGGCAACATTTAAAATCTTGAGGTCCAGGTATCTGTGATGAATACAAGCTGAAGAGGAGCCTGTGACTAAAGTTCTAGCAGAAAGTGATCCCTCCACCGGAATTGTAGCCATGGGCATAGTACACAGGCAGGGCGGCTGCCCGGCTTTGCACGGTTCCGAGGAGGGCTGTGTGTCAGGCAGTAGGCTTTTGCTTGTCTCCATGACTTAGTGTTGTCGCCCCTAAGGTAACTCTATCCTCTCATGACAAAAGAGGGAAAGTTCTCATCCTAATTGGGAAGACCTGGCTGAACTCCACTGGAGGAGGGAAAATTATTCTTCCATTTCTAGCAGCCAAGCTCCAATTCGTTGTATTAAAGAGTCAGCAGTTGAAGAATATCCCAATTTCTCTTATGAATAATGGCCAGCCATGTCTCAAAAGGTACATCTTGGTGAAATTGCAGTTATCCTCGGGACCTTGGGAATGGCTTCTACTTGGGAGGTATTGGGTGTTGCATGACAAGACATGTCACAGGAAAGAGACTCATGCCAAATAAAATTGTAATTTTTCCTTAGAAACCTCATGGCCCTTTTTTTTTTTCTCTGTGCTCCCATTGCACTTTATTTCTTTTTAATTTAGGTGTTGCATACACACAGTAAAATACACAAATCTGAATTATAAAACTTTATGAATTTTTACATGTGAACCCAGGGTAACCACCACACAGATCAAGACATAGGACATCTCCAAATCCCCAGAAGGTTCTATTGTGTTCACTCCCATCGTTATCCCTAATCCCCACTGTTAACTTTCATTTTGGCTTTTATCATCCTTTAGCTTTTGGCTGTATATGCATATATATATGAGAAGGCATATACATATGCATATATAACCTCATGGCCCTTTTAAATGAGAGAAGAGAGTAAAATTACTGAGCCCACTCGCAGGCATGAATTGAGGAAGAGGCTGGTGAGAGGTCATCTACCTACTAGACAAGCATGGAGTATCCAGGAAATAGAATACATACTATCCAAATCTTTTTTGTAGATTTGCAAAGATACGTGGACTTGCAGCATCCAAGGCTACAGGAGACCTTGACGTTTAATGGCAAATAAAAACAGGCTGTCAGGATGAATGAGGACAGAACAGAGGGAGGAGGAACACCTATCTACCACCAGAGAAGGGCAGAAGATGGAGTGATGATTACACAGTGGCCAGATTGAGAGAAACTGGGTACAAAGGCAACACCATTGCACTGACTGCCCAGGGATCTTGAAGAAAACGGTAAGCACATTTGTTGGTCTGTTTAGCTGAAAGAATTGGGGAATCTCAAGAGCCTTTAAGTGGAATTATAATTTCTTGTTGCAGCAGTTGTGGCAATGACATTACAGTGTGATACCTACTGCTGATTCTGGACACAAGGGATACTGAGACATTTTAGGAAGGAGCTCAGCTGCCTTTCATCTGATTCTAACTGGCTGAGCAGAATGAATGAGTCTGACGTCATTAGCATGTTGGGGCCTGTCTTAGCATGTTTGGGATGGTACAACAAATTACCATAGACCAGGTGGCTTCTAAGCAGCACACATTTATTTCTCTTGGTTCTAGGTTCTGGGAAGTCCAAGATTAAGATCCTGGTAGATTCAGTGTCTGGTGAGAGCCTGCTTCCTGGTTCATACATGGCCATCTTCTTGCTGTGTCCTCACATGGCAGAAGCAATGGGGAATCTCTTTTATGAGGGCACTAATCCTATTCATGAGGGCTCCACTCTCAGGACCTAATCGCCTCCCAAAGGCTCTGCCTCCTAATACCATCATCTTCGTGGTTAGGAATTCAGCATACAGATTTTGGGGGAACAGAAACATTCAGACGACAGCAGGACCAGAGTGAAGAGGGGATGAACAGAAACATTCAGACAACAGCAGGACCAGAGTGAAGAGGGGATCGTATGTCACAGTCATTGAAACCTCTGGCAATGAACTGGGAATTGCAGAGACGATGATGTTTGCTCTTGGTTGGTGCTCCGAGGCACTAGTATTCAGGGATCACCAATTTCAAGAATTAAGATCATTCAAAGCTAGGCTTCTCCTGCTCCAGGGCTGTTGTGGTTTTTATACATATTAATGGTCTCCAACTCTCCCTTAAATTGTGTCATTTCTCTTCAAACACAGGACATTCCTGCACCAAAGTCAGGAATTATAAAATTTCAAGTTGAATAATAATTTTCAGTTCTTTGCTAAAATATTTATTCCTTCTTTTATTCCTTTGAACATATTAAACACAATGTAGGCTCCAAGTCTGATAACTCCATTATCGGAGTGTCCTGTTGCTTTGTTCCCATTGGCTTGTTTCTCTTGGGTTGTGGTCACATTGTTTTGTCTGCACATATGCTACATTATGTGTGATTGGATGCTAAATGTTGTCTATGAAAAATTATAGACAGAATTCAAGGTCTAGAACGATGATTGCTGTTGTGGGCTGAGTTGTGTTCCCCAGAAAGTTATGTCGGAGTCCTGATCCCAGGTACCCGTGAACATGACCTTACTTGGAACTAGGATCTTTGCAGATGTAATGGGATAAATTAATGAGCGCATACTGGGTTAGGGTGGGCCCTAGATCCAATATGACTGGTGTCCTTATAAGAAGAGAAAGAGGCATGGCGACAGACACACATAGTCGGAAGATGGCTGTGGAAGATGGAGGCTGAGAATGGAGGTATGCTGCCGCAAACCAAGGAATGCCGGGATTATGGGCAACCACAGAAGCTAGGAAGAGGCAAGGAAGGCTCCTCCCTCAGGACTTTCAGAGAGAGCTCGGCCCCACAGACACCTTGATTTCAGACTTCTCACCTCCAGAACTGCCACAGAATGAATTTCTATTGTTTTAAGCCACTCAGTTTGTGGTAATTGGTTATGGCAGCCGCAGGAAACTAATACAATTGCTTCTGGCTGTTGGAAGCTGTGCCCACTGGGCCCATCTGCGTTTGCCGGCCGACTGCCACTGCTTCACGCACACAGGCCCAAGCTCTCTGGCAGGGACCCCCTGCCCTGGCCAACCAGCTGAGGTGGTGCTGAGGATCCAGCAACAGAAAACGCAAACACTTCAGCCTTTCTGGAGATTGCCCTCTAGTGTGGGAAATAGACAATATCCAAAATAAATACATAAACTAAATATAATGTTAAGTTTTGATAGGTGCTATGGAGAAAGAGAAAGTAGAGTAGGGACTTTGACATGTTGGGGGTGGTGGTGGTTTGCAACTTTAAATAGATCTTTAGACATTCAATGTCATTCCAATAAAAATTCCCAGTTTGTGTGTGATTTAAATAGACTTAAAAATTTTATATAGAGGCAAACGGCCAAGAGTAACTGAGACACTTTTGAAGAACAGGTGGGAGGCCTTGCTTCACAGCCTGTCCACACATTTCATTAAGTCTCTAATATGTACAGCAACGTGTCTGGGCACAAGGAAGTGATTCCTACAATTGAGGCTAATGATTACCTTTAGGGAGAAGGGAGGCCTTTGTGAAAGAGCGAGCACTTCTGGGGAACTGGCAAAGTGTTATTTCTTAGCCAGGATGGTGATTACAGAGGTATTTGCCTTTCTGTAAGTCATTAAACTGGATATTTAGGTTTCATATCCTTTTCCATATGTGTGTTAAGTTTTCTTACAATAAAGTTTTGTTTTCGACAACAAAGAATAAACAAGTCACCTGGAGAAGCTGGGCTGGATATGAGGTTGGAGGAGAAGGCTTTCTTCCATTGTATTCTCTCAGTGCAGACACGTACCACCCATTTTTTTGCCTCAAGTGTGTTTGGAACTATTTTCGGTTGGACTGGCCATTGATGATCAATCTAAACCCACAAGAAGCAATACTCTATCAAAAGCAATTATTTTTCTTCTTTTACATTCTTACCAACCCTCTTCTACCTACCGACAATTCCCAGGAAGTTACTACACACACCCTGGCCTCAAACTCTCCCTTGCTACCCCAGTTTAGGCTGTGATATGGTGGGAGGGTCAGGTGTCCAAAATTGCTACTCCTCACATTTCCCTCACTTTCCCTCAGCCCCCCTTCACAGCCCATGCTCTTACAGTGCTTGCCGGGTCTACACTCACCCTCTTAACTTCTCTCCCTGATTTGTATCTTCTGGTGCACATGGATGTTCAGTGATCAGAGGAGTTGATCTAAAATAGATAAAAGGCCCAAAGAGGGGAAGAGAAAGGTGGAGAGGGCAAGCGCCAGGTGTTAATGCAGCTCCACTGACCAGCAGCAATGGGTTTACTATTCCTTTCAGAGATGTAAGCAATTCAACTCTGAAATTCCATGCTGACAGCCCATTTCCAGAACCATTTCTGGTACTATTTTTCTTAGCCTGAGTCCTCTACAAATGAAAGCCTGAGACAAAGACTAAAGTGCTAACGCTTGACTTGGAAGGTGGAAATTCAGGGAGGTAAAGATTAGGAAAAATGGAATAGATGCAAGGAAATATGTTAATTTCAGCATTATTCAGAATAGCCAAGGCTTTGAAGCATCCTAAGCACCATCGATGGATGAATGAAGAAGATGTGGTATGTATATACAATAGAATAGGGGCCGGCTCCATGGCCGAGTGGTTAAGCTCGTGTGCTCTGCTGTGGTGGCCCAGGATTCGGGTCCTGGGTGTGGACATGGCACCACTCGTCAGGCCACGTTGAGGTGGTGTCCCACATCCCACAACCAGAAGGACCTGCAACTAAGATATACAACTGCGTACAGGGGGTTTTGGGCAGATAAAGCAGAAAAAAATAAAAAGATTGGCAACAGTTGTTAGCCCAGGTGCCAATCTTTAAAAAAAAAAAAAACAATAGAATACTAGTCAGTGATAAGAAAGATGAAATTGTGCCATTTGCTACAACATGAATGGACCTAGAAGGTATTATGCTAAGTGAGATAAGCTGGACCCAGAAAGATGAATACTGTGTGATTTCACTCACATGAGAAGATGAATGAACAAACTCATAGATACGGAAAATAGATTGGTGGTTACCAGAGGGGAAGTGTGTAGGAAGGGAGAAAGGGGTAAAGGGGCACATTTGTGTGGTGACAGATGCAAACCAGACATCACAATACAGTTTATAAAAAAGCCAAAATATAATGCTTTACATCTGAAATTTACACAATGATGTAAACCAATGTGACTTCTACAAAATAATTTTTATAAAAGATAAGATCAGAAACTACATGATTTGTGATTATCCTGCCTATCACTTTGCAATGATTCCCTAAGTGACCGGGAGGAGGCAGAGACCTGAACAGAAATCTGTCCCGGGTCCCATGGCGCTTTCTGCAGTGTGGGAGGGAGCATGGCTGAAGGACAGCTGTTGCAGTATGAGGAACGTGGAAAAGGGTGGGCAGAGAGAGGGTGGGAGAACAGAGGAACGGGTCAGGAGGCAAAGCAAGTGCAGAGCAAAAGATGAAGGGAGAGGAGGGGGAGAGAAGGCAAACTGGGCGTGCTGAGGGGAGAGGGGTCATTGAGGAAGGAGAGAAGTTAGAAGGGATTGAAGAAGAGAGACGGCATTCAATGTCCCTGCTGACGGCATGTGCAGAGACCAAGCCATCCCCACTAAGCTCTGCTCAAATGGAAGACTCATGAGCAAAGTAAATGATTGTTGTAGTTTTAATCAGTAAGTTTTAGAGTAGTTTGTAATGCCCACAGACAACTGATGCAACCTCTATGATGTGGAGTTTGAGCTTGGTGTTCTAGCTGAAGACACGAACCTTTTCAGTGGGATTATGGGTGGTTTGTGTTTTATCAGGAGCCCTTTGGGCAGCAGTATGGAGAAGGGATTGGAGCAGGCTAGTACTGGACACAGAAGAGGATTAGGAATGGGCAGGAGGCCATTTTTTCTATATTTATTCTGATTCGATCAAGTTCAAATTGTGCTGTTAAAATTCCCTTTTTCTATCAACTGATGATATGGTAGATGTTCAATCAAAAATTTTTTTTGCTTTGCTAGAAATAATGACACAAACAGGGCCCAGCCCCGTGGCCAAGTGGTTCAGTTCGCACGCTCTGCTTCAGCGGCCCAGGGTTTTTGTTTGTTCTGATCCTGGGCAAGGACATGGCAGGGCTCATCAGGCCATGCTGAGGGGGTGTCCCACATGCCACAACCTGAAGGGCCGACAACTAGAATATACAACTATGGACTCGGGGGTGTGGGGAGAAGAAGAAGAAGAAGGAGCGGGAGGGGGGGAAGGGGAGGAGGATGGGTAGGAGGAGGAGAAGAAGGAAAAGAAGGAAAAGAAGAAGAAGGAGAAGAAGAAGAAGAAGGAGAAAGATCGGCAACAGGTGTTAGCTCAGGTGCCAGACTTCAAAAAAAACAAAAAACAAAAAACAAAAACCAACATCAACACATACCAGTCTTGTCCTCAACTATTTTTTTTTTTTGAAAAAAAAAACGCAGGTCCATGAAATCCCCAAATCCAGAAACAATGCTGGGAAATGGTGTTTCAGATTTGTATTTAGAGCCTGTTAACTCCATGAATTATCCCTGTAGAAAGACCCTGCCCCTAGATACCTGGAGCCCTCACCTCACTGGGCATCCTGCCATGAAAGCCTGCTCTGGGTCCCACTGGTCTTTCTCCATCAATGGCTCAGGGCCCTCAACCCACACCAGGAGCCTCTGCAGAGCAACTTCCCAGCTCCGGCCAGCTGGCAGCTCTCAGCTCCTGGCCCCAGTATGGAGGGAAGGAGGGAGCTCTGTGTGATGGAGGAGAGTGCCGCTGAACTCAGACTGGGTCTGTGAGTGGGGGGAGCCCTGATTCCAGCTCAGAGATGTGTGGGGTTTAGCGCAAGGGGTCCTTGGCCTTTGAGTTTTTGTAGGACTAAACCGGGGTTGAGGGTGTGGCAGGGTTGGAGAGAAAAAGGATGCTAGTGACGTTAACCATCTTGTTTTTCCTCAGGTTACAATGACCCAACTCGGCTTCCTGCTGTTTCACTTTACGACCACCAGAGGGAGCAGTGCAGGGGAGTAACTCCCAGGAGGAGCAGTTCCTCAAGCTCACCTCTAGGGGTCAGTAACAGAACTGGGCTGTGCTGCTCCCAGGGTCTGGTCTCTCCTGGCCAGAGGGGATGTCTTTGAGTTGCACAGAGGCCACATCTTGCTGCAGACTTGAGATGTAGGCTGGATGCTGATTTCTGGCCTCTGCTGGGATCTGGCCTGTAGCAGTTAGGGTGTAGGCTGAGGCGTGTCCTGGGCCCAAGCTCTGTGCCCCTGTGTGGTCCAGAGGAGCCTCTGGTAAGAACTCTGCCCTCTCTGAGCCATGCCCTACTCCTGTAGCCTCGGCCTTGGGAGGTCCAGAGGGAGTTGCATGGTCTGTTTTGTGCCCAGGAATGCTCTCTTCACAGTCTTCCTCTCCACAACAAAAATAACAATGGCATTTTAAAATTTGTATTTGTCTTCTTTGTTATTTATCTATTTTTTTAAAAAAAGAAAGAAAACCATATTCCTAAACACAGTCTCACTTGATCTTGACAAAATCTGTTTCCTAGCATCCTGTTAGGCGTGAGGAAGCCGAGAGAGTCTCAGATATGTGAGGTCTAATTCCAAGGACGCTCAACCAATAAGTGTTGAGCTACTTGTAACTGAAGACATCTGACCTCAAAGCTTGGGATTCTTCATTCTTGTAGACTTTTAGAATTGCCTGCAAACTCTTTAAAGTTTGGACTAGTATACAAGGTTCTTCATTTGATGCCTCGGTTAGCTTCTTGGTCACAGTCTCACCACCCCCTACCTCACACAGTAGGTTTCAGCCACATTAAACTACTTACGTTTCCTCAAGAGGTTGGGCTGGGCTTTGTCTCTCCCTCCATGCCTTTGGGCTGTTCTCCCTAGCCAGTATTGTCTTTTCTTCCTACTGATGAGTAATGTTTACTCTCTTGGAATAAGCCAAGGTGTCTCTAGGACTAGGAGGCCACCTCTGACTATCCACTGACCTCCATTCCTGGGACAACCTCCTGCCCCCAGACTGCCCTCTCCATTCCCCAGTCTCACCTCAGAGTCTCTCTTTTGTTCTCCTGGGCTGGTCTTTCATTTATTCTTATGAATATAACTTTTTTTCATAGTTCAGGGTAGATCAACAGACTTTAACGTGATTGAGTACAAGGAGTTCATTGACAAAGTTTCACATTCTACATTACAACTACCATTTAAAGAAATAGTGCAGGGGGTCGGCCCCATGCCGAGTGGTTAAGTTCACGCACTCCGCTTTGGCGGCCCAGGGTTTTCCAGGTTTAGATCCTGGGCGCAGACATGGCATGCTTATCAGGCCACGTTGAGGCGGTGTCCCACATGCCACAGCTAGGAGGACCCACAAGTAAAATATACAACTAGCTACTTGGGGCATTTGGGAAGAAAAAGCAGAAGGAAAAAAGATTGGCAACAGTTTTTAGCTCAGGCGCCAATCTTAAAAAAAAAAATTACTGCCTTTTGAACTTTCATATAGCATCAAAGAAAAATACCCATGATGATCTGAAAGGCTATTAAAATTTTTACTGTATTTATTATGATTATTTTTTATCATGAAAATTTCCCAACTACATGTCCGAGTTAGGCTGGATTTCCTTCTTTTTTTTTTTTATTCCACCATACAACTTGTATTTCTAGGCAACCAAATAGCTCTAATTGATATGGAAATTTTCTTTTTCTTTTTTTATTATTTCATTACGCTCATAATAGTTTATAACTGTGAAATTTCAGGTGTACATTATTGTTTCTCAGTCATCATATCTATGTGCCCGTTTACCCCTTTTCCCCTTCCCCCAAACCCCTTCCACTCTGGTGACCACTAATCTGTTCTCCTTGTCCGTGTGTTTGTTTATCTTCCACATATGAGTGAAATCATACAGTGTGTGTCTTTCTCAGCTTAGCTTACTTTGCTTAACATAATACACTCGGCGTCCATCCATGTTGTTGAAAATGGCACTATTTTGTCTCTTTTAATGGCTGAGTAGCATTCCTTTGTATATATAAACCACATCTTCTTTATCCATTCATCAGTCAATGGACACTTAGGTTGCTTCCACATGTTGGCTATGGTGAATAATGCTGCAATGAACACACAGATGCATAACTCTCTTTGCATTATTAATTTCAAGTTCTTTAGATAAATACCCAGTAATGGGATAGTTGGGTCATATGGTATTTCTATTCTTAGTTTTTTGAGGAATCTCCATACTATTTTCCATAGTGGCTGCAGGAGAATGCCTTCCCACCAGCAGTGTATGAGGGTTCCCTTTTCTCCACATCCTCTCCAACATTTGTTATTTGTTGTTTTGATAATTATAGCCATGCTAACAGGTGTAAGGTGATATCTCATTGTGGTTTTGATTTGCATTTCCCTAATGATTAGTGATTCTGAACATCTTTTCATGTGTCTCTGGGCCATCTGTATATCTTCTTTAGAAAAATGTCTGTTCATATCCTCTGCCTATTTTTTGATCAGGTTGTTTGGGTTTTTGTTGTTGAGTTGTATGAGTTCTTTATATATTTTGGTGATTAACCCCTTGTTGGATATATGATTTGCAAATATTTTCTTCTGTGTCATGGGTTTTCTTTTCATTTTGTTCCTGGTTTCCTTTGCCTCGCAGAAACTCTTTAGTCTGATGTAGTCTCATTTGTTTATTTTTCCTTTTGTTTCCCTTGCCTGAGTAGACATGGTATTCCAAAAGATCCTTCTAAGACCTATGTCAAAGAATGTACTGCCTATATTTACTTCTGAGAGTTTTATGGTTTCACATCTTACCTTCAAGTCTTTAATCCATTTTGAGTTCATTTTTGTGTATGGTGAAAGATAATGGATTACTTTCATCCTTTTGCATGTGCCCGTCCAGTTTTCCCAACACCATTTATTGAAGACTTTCCTTTCTCCATTCTATGCTCTTGGCTCCTTTATCAAAGATTAGCAGTCCACAGATGTGTGGGTTTATTTTAAGGCTCTCAATTCTGTTCCATTGATCTGTGTGTCTGTTTTTGTGCCAGTACCATGCTGTTTTGGTAGCATAACTTTGTACTATATTTTGAAGTCAGGCATTTTGATGCCTCTAGCTTTGCTCTTTTTTCTCGGGATTGTTTTAGCTATTTAGGTCTTTTGTTGCCCCATATGAGTTTTAGGATTCTTTGTTCTATTTCCATGAAGAATGTCATTGGGATTCTGATTGGGAATGCATTGAATCTGTAAATTGCTTTAGGTAGTATGGATATTTTAACTATGTTTATTCTTTCAATCCACATGCATGGAATATCCTTCTGTTTCTTTATGTCATCATCAATTTCTTTCAATGTCTTATTGTTTTCATTGTATAGGTCTTTCACCTCCTTGATTAAATTTATTCCTAAATATTTTATTCCTTTTGTTGCAATTGTAAATGGCATTGTATTCTTGAGTTCTCTTTCTGCTAGTTCATTATCAGAGTACCCTGAAACTTTGCTGTGGTTGTTGATTATTTCTGATAGTTTTCCAATGAATTCTTTAGAGTTTACTATATATCAAATCACATCGTTTGCATAGGGCAGGAGTTTCACTTCTTCCTCACCTATTTGGATACCTCTTATTTCTTTTTCTTGCCTGCTTGCTCTGGTGAAAACCTCCAGTACTATGTTGAATAAAAAGTGTTGAGAGTGGACACGTTTGTCTTGTTCCTGTCATCAGAGGGATCACTTTCAATTTTTCCCCATTGAGTATGATGTTGGCTGTGGGTTTGCCATATATGGCCTTTATTATGTTGAGGTACTTTCTTTCTGACCCATTTTATTGGGAATTTTTATGATAAATGGATGTTGGATCTTGCCAAATGCTTTCTCTGCACCTACTGAGATAATCATGTGGTTTTTATTCCTCATTTTGTTACTGCTGTATCACATTGATTGATTTGTGGATGTTGAACCATCCCTGTGTCCCTGGTATAAAACTCACTTCATCATGGTCTATGATCCTCTTACGGTATTGCTGTATTCAGTTTGCCATTTTTTTTTTTTTGAGGAAGATTAGCCCTGAGCTAACTGCTGTCAATCCTCCTTTTTGCTGAGCAAAACTTGCCCTGAGCTAACATCCATGCCCATCTTCCTCTACTTTATATATGTGACGCCTACCACAGTATGGCTTTTGCCAAGCAGTGCCATGTCCGCACATGGGATCCGAACCGGTGAACCCTGGGCCGCCGAGAAGAAGAACATGCGAACTTAACTGCTGTGCCACCTGGCTGGCCCCCCATTTGCCAATATGTTATTGAGTATTTTTGCATCTATGTTCATCAGCAACATTGGCCTGTAATTTTCCTTCTTTGTGTTGTCCTTGTCTGGCTTCGTGATCAGGGTGATGTTGGCCTCATAGAAGGTGTTAGGAAGTGCTCCATCTTCTTCTTTTTTGAATAGTTTGAGGAGGATAGGAATTAAATCTTCTTTGAATGTTTGATAAAATTCTGCAGAGAAGCCACCCGGTTCTGGACTTTCTTCTTTGGGAGGTTTTTGATTACTGTTTCGGTCTCTTTACCTATGATTGGTCTGTCCAGATTCTCTATTTCTTCTTGACTCAGTTTTGGGAGGTTGCATGAGTCTAAGAATTTATCCATTTCTTCTAGGTTTGCCAGTTTTTTAGCGTTCACTTTTCCATTGTATTCTCTTATAATCCTTTGTGTTTCTGTGGTATCCATTGTAATTTCTCGTCTTTCATTTTTAGTTTTATTTATTCGAGCCTTGTCTCTTTTTTTCTTCGTGACTCTGGCTAAAGGATTTTCAATTTTATTTATCCGCTCAAAGAACCAGCTCTTAGTTTCATTAATCCTTTCTACTGTTTTCTTGGTTTCTATTTCCTTTATTTCTGCTCTAATTTCTATTATTTCCCTCCTTCTGCTGACTTTGGGCTTTCTTCTTCTTTTTCTAGTTCTATTAGGTGTAATTTAAGATTACTTATTTGAGATTTTTCTTGTTTGTTAAGGTGGGCTTGTATTGTTATGAATTTCTCTCTTAGGACCACTTTTGCTGCAACCCATATGAGTTCGTATGATGTATTTTCATTTTCACTTGTCTTCAGATATTTTTTGATTTCTCCTTCAATTCTTCATTGATCCATTGGTCATTCAGTAGCATGTTGATTAGTCTCCACATATTTGTCACTTTCCCAGCTTTTTCTTGCAGTTGATTTCTAGTTTCACAGCATTATGGTCAGAAAAGATGCTTGATATAATTTCAATCTTCTTAGATTTGGGGGGCTTGCCCTGTTTCCCAACATATGATCTATCTTTGAGAATGTTGCATGTGCACTCGAGAAGAATGTGTGTTCTGCTGTTTTTGGATGGAGTGTTCTATATATATCTATTAAGTCCATCTGGTCTAGTTTTTCATCATTATTCCCTTGTTGACATTCTGTCTCAATGATCCATCCATTAATATAGGCAGGGCATTGAGTTCCCCTACTACTATCTTGTTCCTGTTCATTTCCCCCTATAGGTCTGTTAATAGTTGCTTTATGTACTTTGGTTCTCCTGTGTTAGGTGCATATATATTCATAAGTGTTCTGTCCTCTGGTGGAATGTCCCTTTTATCATTATATATCGTCCCTTTTTGTGTCCCATTGCCTTTTTTTATCTTGAAGTCTACTTTGTCTGATATAAGTATGGCCACATCTGCTTTCTTTTGTTTGCCATTGGCTTGGAGTATCATATTCCATCCCTTCACTCTGAGCCTGTTCGTCTTTAGAGCCGAGATGTGTTTCCTGGAGGCAACATATTGTTGGGTCTTGTGTTTTAATCCATCCAGCCACTCTGTTTTTTGATTGGAGAATTCAATCCGTTTACATTTAGAGTGGTTGTTGATAAATGAAGGCTTAATGCTGCCACTTTATCTCGTGTTTTTCTGGTTGTTCTGTATTTCCCTTGTTTCTTGTCCCAGGGATTTCTCATTGCCATTTCAGTTTGGTGATTTTCTAGGATGGTTTTCTCAGTTTTCTCTTTATTTATCATTTGTGTCTCTGTTCTGATTTTTTGTTTAGTGGTCACCATGAGGTTTGTACAAAAGATCCCGTAGATGAGATAGCGCATTTTCTGATAGCCTCTTATCTCCACCTAAGCAGGTTCCATCCCTTCCTCTTCCCTAAGTTATTGTTGTCACAACTTATTCCATTTTGTGTTGTGAGTTTGTGATTAAAAAGAAGTGATTATAGTTATCTTTGATGCTTCCCTTCCCTTTATCTTTAGTGTTATAATTAACTGTTTGCTAAACTGTTCTGATAGACAGTTACAATTTTCTGATTTTGTCTGTCTATTTATCTCCTTGCTCAAGGTTTTGAAAACATTTTTTTTTTCAGGTATGAGGGCCTTCTTGACCATTTCTTGTAGGCAGCAGATCTTGTGGTCATGAGCTCCCTCAGCTTTTGTGTGTCTGGGAAAGTTTTTATTTCTCTGTCGTATCCGAAGGATATTTTCACTAGATAGAGTATTCTTAGCTGAAAGTTTTTGTCTTTCAGTATTTTAAATTTATCCTTCCATTATCTCCTGTTCTGTAAGATTTCTGCTGAGAAATCTGCTGAAAGCCTGACTGGGGTTCTTTGTAGGTTATTTTCTTCTGCCTTGCTGCCATCAGGATTCTTTCTTTGTCATTCACTTTTGCCACTTTCACTACTATATGCCTTACACTAGGTCTTTTTACACTGACATATTTAGGAGATCTGATAGCCTCTTCCACATGGATTTCCATCTCCTTCCCTAGGTTTGGGAAGTTCTCTGCTATTATTTCTTTGAACAAGCATTCTGTGTTTGAATACCTTCTCTTCTCCTTTTTGAATACCTATAATTCTTATGTTGCATTTCCTAACTGAATTGGATATTTCTCAGAGACTTTCTTCACTTATTTTTAGTCTTAGTTCTCTCTCCTCCTCTATCTGGAGCATTTCAACATGTCTATCTTCGATTAAGCTGATACACTTTTCTCTGATGTCCACTCGAGCATTCAGGGAACGCATATTTTGTTTTATTTCTTTCACTGTGTCTTTCATCTCTCATATTTCTGATTGATTCCTCTTTACAGTTTTGATCTCTTTTGTGAAGTAGCTCCTAAACTTGTGGAATTGCTTCTCTACATTCTAACTCGTTGAGTTTTTTGATGATGGCTATTTTGAATTCTTTGTCATTTAGATTACATATTTCAGTGTCCTCAGGACTATTTTCTGGGTACTTGTCATTATCTCTCTGGCCTGGAGATCTAATATAACCTTTGATATTGCTAGAGGGAGTGACTCTGTTTTTTTATATCTTGGTATTATTTGGTTGCAGTTACTGAGCCTTAGCTCCTGGTAGGTGACCCTGAATATCCTAACTCTTTTTCCTTCCTCAGCCATCAACTTGTCCTTCTCCCACTGAGGGTGAGGGAGTTTTGCTGTCTAGGAGGACCTGGGATCCTATGGGAGAATGATGAGTATGGGGACACTAAACAAGTGGGTCTCTGTGCATTCATTCTCTTTGTGACAACCTGGCTCTCATGGCTCCTTTCAGCCATGGCCCAAAGCATGTGTAATATAATGTGTGCACGTGCCTGCATGCACCTCAACAAAGCACGCAGTGAGCACCTATGCTGTGCTTGTGTGGGAGACATGAAGATGGCATGTTCCTTGCTCAGTGTTTAGCAGGACAGACATTCACACAAACACACAATTGTAGTCTGATGTATCCAAGGTATATAGAAATATTAATGAGGGGCTATAGGAGCACCTGACTCTGCTGGGGTGTGGGGTAGCAACGGCAGGAAAGGTAACTTCTGAGCTGTGTCTTGAGCAATGTCTAGAAGTTTAGGATGTGTCAGTGCAATTTAGGTAGGGGGCAGAGCACATTAAAAATCAGTGTTAGAGAGAGCATGTCATGTTGTGGGAGCAGCAAGCTGTTTTGTAAATTTCGAGCATGGGATGTATGTCGGGTAGAGGCAGGAGCTGATGGACATGTTAACAGGAGCCAGATCATGGAGGGACTTTTTACATCATGACAATGATTCTGGACTTTATGCTGTCGGTGATGGGAGCATTAAATTATTTCAAGGGAAGATTGACCTGGTCATCTGCATATTTTACAAAGACCATGCTGTTTGCACAGTGGTGACATATTCTAGTAGGGACAAGCAGACCAGTGTTGAGTTAGGTTCAATAATCCAGATAAAGGCCTGAAGTAGAGCAGTGTGCTTGGGGATGAATGGTGGGTAATGATGAATTCTAATGATTTTAAATTTGTGACCAGTTGAATACAGAAGATGGGAAGGGAGGAACTTTAGAATAACCCCATCATCTTCATTTGGTTGACAGACTGTCATTTATCAAGTCAGGATATCTGGTTGATGAACTGGTTTTGGGTAAAGAGGGATATAATTAACTCTCCTTTGGTCATGTAGAGCTTGAGGTACTTGTGTGGACATCCAGGTGGCAGCTGGATTTTTAGGTCTTCAGCACAAGAAATATTTGGTTTGGAAGTAGAGATTTGGGGGCCTTGAGTTAATTCTTAGTAACTGAAGGCAAAGGGGTCGCGCAATCCATAAGGGAGAGAGAGATGTGTCCTTTATTGGGGAACAGCACTTAAGGAATTCATGAAGGAAGAACCCAGTCAAGGAACCTGAGGATGAATGTTCAGAGAAGTTGAAGAAAAGTCATGAGATAATGAAATCACTAGAGCTAAAGGAAGAGAGGTTTTTACGTGAGGAATAGATCAACGCTGCCAATGGAAAGTCTGACGAGGACCAGAGATTCCCACTAAGATGTCATTGGCCTCACTGACAGATCTCTCATTACCATGTCTCCCTCTCCTTATTTCCCAGCACTGCATTGGTGGAGAAGGATTCTCCCCAGAGTCGACCCCTTGCAGTTTTGGGGGGATTTCTGTGGTTTTGATTGGCATAGATACAGAACTCATGCTAGTTTTAGCAACAGGCTGGAGATAACTGAGGCAGCTGTGCTTTTTTTCTCCGGGTGAGAGCTTCATGGCATGGGATCCAGACATCTTCTCCCAACCATGGGATCCCAAGGATGGGGAACAACTTACCTAGTAAGTAGAATGTTAATGGCAGAGGATAGGAAAATAAATCACATTGATTCAAGGTTGGTGTTTTTGTGAATTCTTTTCCTGCAGAGGATGAAGCAGAGTAGGATAGTTCAAAAAAAGTCTGCTGTTCTGGTTGATTCTACTTTAACCACTTCTGTGATTGGTATGTTAGGGCTCAGGAATCTTGCTAAAGGAGCAGGTCACCCCTCACGCCTTTTTCAAGTAGCTGTTAAAATAGCCAGAGGAATTAAGGGCAGGGGGGAAGCATTTTATCCTAACCCTTCCTAAGTCACCCAGATGGACTGATCAATTTGCATCCTTAACCTGAAGATCCTAAAGGAGAAAGAGCTCTTTTTTGGGGGGGGGGGGGACTACATAGGGAAAGAGATACTCCCAGTAACCATATCTGGTATATTCTAGCTGTAGCTGTAGGGCAATCTCCCTGGGGATGGATGGGACTGGGAGTCCTGTGATGATGGTGACTTTTCCTGGGCTGTGGTTTGATGGCTCCTTGGCTCCTATCATCAGGTGCTTATACAAAAGGAGCCAAGTAGCCAAATCATCTTCAACGTGTTATCAGTACAGATAGGATGTCAATGACATCAGTCCTGACCTATAACTAAATCTTAGACATTTTATTCTGTTTTCCTCTCGGATGCAAATCTGATGATAACAAGCCCCTGCAATCCTCTCCACCCCAAGTGTCAACTATTTCTCACTGGCGAGAACATGAAGTCCACAGTCCTTAGGCCTTGGGGAAATTAGAAGAAGAGGAGGAACAGGAAGGAACAGTAGGAGGAGCAAGAGAAGAAGGGAAAGAAGAAGAAGGACAGAAATGGGAAGAAGGGGGAGGAAGGGGAGCAAGTTTGCTGTGAAAATATCTGGGAGATTTATCTTGGTTTAAACTTGATTGATGTGGCCCTGGGTCAGAAATTGTTAATAGCTCTCTACCACCTTTCTTCCTCCCTTCTTTTTTCTCTTGTCCCCATTCTCTATTCCCAAAAACAGACATCTCTGCCCCTCATTGCTCTCAGCTGCCCTTCCTCCAAGTGGAGAAGATGTCAGGGAACCTGAATAAGTTTTCAGCTCTGGTTGGTGTTCCCCTGTATGTGACTCACCTCCTGTGTGGGAGTGCACAGACCAGTGGTGGGACAGATGAGGGAGCATTTCTTCTTTTTCATGTATTCTTTTTTCTTAAGATTTTTTAATTTTTTTTCCTTTTTCTCCCCAAAGCCCCCCAGTACATAGTTGTGGGTCCTTCCAGTTGTGGCATGTGGGACACCGCCTCAGCATGGCTTGATGAGCAGTGCCATGTCCACGCCCAGGATTCGAACTGACAAAACACTGGGCCACCTGCAGCAGAGCACGTGAACTTAACCACTCGACCACGGGGCCGGCCCCTTTCTTGTATTCTTCGATGCGTTCATTCAAAAATATTTATTGAATGTGTACTAGGTTTTAGGCTAAGGGCTGGGGGTCCAGTGATAGAGGAGACCCATGAGCCCCATTCTACAGCTGCCGGTGGTGGAATCCACAGGCTATTTTGGTGCAAGGTGATAAGTGCTCAGATGAGGACATCTCGAGGAGCAGCCCAAACTCCAGAAAAGAATGTCAGGAAGGACCTTTCTGAGAAGGTGACTTTGCCTTCATTGTTTTCCCTTCTACCCTGGAGTGACCACAGAGATCTCTGAACTGGGAAAGTTTTCACCTGTCATTGTTTTCATTGTGCCCCACACCTGTGGAGTGAAGTGGTTAAAGATCTAAGCTCTGGAATTAGATGAAACTAGTCCACATCATGGCTCCCTAAAATCACCTGACCCTTGGAAAGCTATTCATATATCAGAGTCTCAGTTTCCTTAACTGATACATATAATACAGGTAATAATAAAATACAGATAATAGTAAAGTCCTCACATGTGGCTTCCATAAGAATAAGATGAAATAACATATAGAGCCATTAAAAGAGTGCCTGAATTATACTAACTGCTTGATACCTGTTAGTCTTTATTACATTTTATTCTTCAGGGTTTTAAAAAGTCTACTTCAATTCCATTTCACACACTCATTAAAAAGAAGCTTTGGGGCACTTTTGCTGAAGGATCACTGCATTGTGGTAAACTCTGAAGCAGATGTAAAGAAAACTAAGACATGTTCCTTGACTCACAGAGTGCAGTGGGAGGGAGGGTGAAGTGAGGAGGATGGCAGGGAAATGTATTACTCAACCCCTGTGAATACATTTTGTTTTCTATTTAAGGGATGAATGCATTACAAAAGTATTAGTTTATGGGCTTGGACACATAATGTATAAAGATGTAATTTTGTGACATCAACAACTGAAAGGGATGGAGACAGAGCTGAAAAGGAGTAGAGTTTTTGTATGATATTGAAATTAACTGGTATAAATTCAAGTACAGTGTTGTAACTTTAGGATGTTAGATGTAGTCCCTTTGGTAACTGCAAAGAAAATAGCTATTGAATATACACAAGAGGAAATAAGCAAGAACTTTAAATTTTCACTACAAAAATCAATTAAATACAAAAGAAGACTGTAATGAAGAAAATGAGAGGCAATAAAACTATAAGGCATATAGAAAACAAAACAAAATGACAGAAGCCCTTCCTTATCAGCAATTACTTTAAGTATAAATGGATTAAATTCTCCAATTGGAAGACAGAGATTGGCAGAATGGATTAAAAAAATGATCCAACTATATGCTGTCTATAAGAGACTCAATTTAGATCCAAGACACAAATAAGTTAAAAGTGAAAGGAGGGAAAATGATATTCCATAACAAAAGTAACCAAAAGAGAGTGGGATTTACTATCCTAATATCAGACAAAATAGACTTTAAATAAAAAATTCTGAGAGAGAAAGGGCATTATATATTAATAAAGGATCCAAGACAGCAAGAATATATAACAATTATAAACATTTATGCAGCTAATAACAGACCATTAAACATATGTGAAGCAAAGAATCAACAATTGAAAGGAGAAATAGTTCTACAGTAATAGTCGGAAACCATTATTTAATAATACTCTACTAGTCTACCTTCAATAATGCAAAGAAGAAACAGAGAGAAGATAAGTTAGGAAATAGAGGACTTAAAAACACCATAAATGGACTTTACCAAATAGATATACACAGAGTACTCTACCCAACAAAAACAGAATCCACATTCTTCTCAAGTGCACATGGGTCATTTTCTAGGAAAGCCATATGTTAGGCCACAAATCAATTCTCAATAGATTTAAAAGATAGATATCATACAAGGTATCTTCTCTTACAACAATGGGATGAAGTTAGAAATCAACAGCAGAAAGAAAACTGGAAAATTAAAAAATGTGTGGAAATTGAACAACACACTCTTAAGCAAACAATTGATCAAGAAGAAATCACCAGGGAAATTAAAAATTACATAGAGACCAATGAAAACTAAACCACAACATACCAGAACACATGGGACACAGCAAGGGCAGTGCGAAGGGGAAATCTATAGCTAAAAATGCTTACATTGAAAAAGAAGAAAGGTCCCAAATCAATAACCTACCTTCACAATTTAAGGGATTAGAAGATGAATAAACTAAACTAAACTCTAGCAGAAGGGAGGAAATAAAGATTAGAGCAGAGATAAATGAAATAGAGAATAGAAAAAGAATAGAGAAAGTTAACGAAATGAAAATTTTTTTCCTTGGAAAGATCAACAACATTGTCAATCTTTCAGCAGGTGGACTAAGAAAAAAGACTGAAATTACTAAAACAAGAAATGAAATGGGAAAAATTACTACAGATTCTACAGAAATAAAAAGGGTATAAGAGTAAAATATGAACAATTTTATGCTAGCAAATTGGATAACTTAGATAAAAGGGACAAATTCCTAGAAGAACAAAATCTCCCAAAACTAAATCACTAAGAAATAGAAAATCTGAATAGACCTACAACTACAGGTCTTACTATAGTCTTACTATAACTAGTAAGGAGATTAAATCAGTAGTCAAAATCTCCTGACAAAGAAAAGGCCTTGATCTGATGACTTCAATACTGAATTCTACCAAATACTTAAAGAAGAACACACACAAATCTTTTTCAAACTTACCAAAAAACTGAAGAGGAGGAAACATTCACTCATTCAATGAGGCCAGCAGTATCCTGATACCAAAGTCAGACAGATACCACAAGAAAAGAAAACTACAGACCAATATCCTTTATGAACATTGATGCAAAAATTCTCAACAGAATATTCACAAGTAGAATTCATCAGTATATTAAAAGAATTATACACCATGTCTAAGTGGGATTTCTTCCTGGAATGCAAAGATGGCTCAATATACGACTATTGATCAATGTAATCACCACATTAACAGAATGAAAGATAAAAACCACATGATCATCTCCAGCAATGCTGGAAAAGCATTTGACAAAAATCAACACCCTTTCATGATAAAAACAAAACAGGAACAGAAGGAAAGTCTTTCAACATAATGAAAGCCATATATGAAAAACTCACAGTGAGTATCATACTCAGTGGCGAAAGACTGAAAGCTTTGCCTCCAAGATCAGAAACAAGGCAGGGATGTGTTTCTACTTCTATTCAACATAGTATGGGAAGTTCCAGCCAGAGAAATTTGTCAAGGAAAAGAAATAAAAGGCACTCAAATTGGAAAGGAAGAAGTAAAATTTCTAAAATTTTCTACATGTAAGATGATATGATCTTATACGTAGAAAACGCCAAAGATTCCACAAAAATATTGTTAGAGCTAATTGATTTCTGCAAGGAAGCAGGATATGAAGTCCACACAGGAAAATCTGTTGCATTTCTATACACTAACGATGAACAATTTGAAAAGGAAATTAAGAAAACAATTCCATTTCCAACAGCATCAAAAAGAATATAATGCTTAGGAATTAACTTAGCCAAGGAGGTGAAAGACTTGTACACTGAAAACTATAAAACATTTCTGAAAGGAATTGAGGAAGACATAAAGAAATAGAAGGACATCTTATGCTCACGGATTGGAAGACTTAATATTGTTAAGAGGTCAATACCGCCAAAGGTGATCTGCAGATTTAATGAGTTCCCTACCAAAATCCCAATGATATTTTTGTCAGAAATAGAAAAACCATCCTGAATTCATATGGAATCTCAAAGAACCCTGGTGAGCCAAAAGAACCTTGAAAAAGAACAAAATAGGAGGACTCACACTTCCTGACTTCAAAACTTAACTACAAAGCTACAGTAATCAAAATAGTGGGATTCTAGCATGAAGACAGACATATAGACAAACAGAATAGAACAGTGAGCCTAGAAATAAACTCCTGCACATGTGGTGAAATGATTTTGACAAGGGCACCAAGACTATTCAATGGAAAAAGGACAGTGTTTTCAGTCAATGGTGCTGGGAAAACTGGATATCCACAAGCAAAAGAATGACATTGGACCCTTACATTACACTATATTCAAAAATTAACTAAAAGTAGATCCATGACCTAAATGTAAGGCCTAAACCATAAAACTCTTAGAAGAAAACATAGGGAAAAATCTTCACAATGTTGGAATTGGCAATAATATCTTGGATATGACACCAAAGGCATAGGCAACAAAAGAAAAAATAGACAAATTGTAATTCATGGAAAAGAAAAAAATTTGTTCATCAAAAGACACAATTAGCAGAGAAAAAGGCAACCTATGGAATGGTAGGAAATATTTGCAAATCACATATCTGATATGGGAATAGGATTCAGAATATATAGAGAACTCCTAAAACTCAGCAACAAAAAACAGCCTAATTAAAAAATGGGCAAAGGACTTGAATAGATATTTCTCCAAAGAAGATATACAAAAGGCCAACAAGCACATGAAAAGATGTCCTACACCGCTAATCACTAGATAAATGCAGATACCACTTCAAACTCATTTGGATGGTCATGATCAAAACATAAATACCAAGTGTTGAGGAGGATGTGGAGAAATTGGAACACTTGTGCACTCTTGGTAGGAATGTAAAATGGTACAGCCCCTGTGGGAAACAGTAAGGCAGTTCCTCAAAAAATTAAAAGTAGAATGACCATATGACCCAGAAATTCCACTTTGGGGTATATACCCAAAAGATTTCAAAGCAGGTCTTGAAGAGATATATTTGTACACCTATGTTCAGAGCAGCATTATTCACAATAGCTAAAAAACGGATGCAACCCAATGTCCATTAATAAATGGATAAGCAAAATATGGTATATACATACAATGGAATATTTCTCAGCCTTAAAAAGCAAGGAAACTCTGACACATGCTACAACATGGATGAACCTTGAGGACATTACGCTAAGTGAAGTAAGCCAGTCACAAATAGACAAATACTGTATAATTCCACTAATATGAGGTACTTAGAGTAATGAAATGATAGAGATAGAAAGTAGAATGGTGGTTGCCGGGGCCTGGGGCGGGGGAGAATGGAGATTCACTGTTTAATAGGTATAGAGTTTCAGTGTTGCAAGATGAAAAGAGTTACAGAGATGGATGATGGTGACGGTTGCATAACAGTAAGAACTTAATACCACTGAATGGTACACTTAAAAATGGTTAAGATGGTAAATTTCATGTCATGTGTATTATACCAGAATGAAAAAAAGTTGACAAAGAGCCCCACTGTGAATAAAGTTATGTCTGGTTCAACAGTTTCGGATTCCCATTTTTCAGAGTCCTTCCAGCTGCCCAGGAATAGGCAATTTCTTCAGACCAGTGGTTCTCAAGCTGTACCGTGCATCAGAATAATCTGGAAGGCTTATTAAAACACATTGCTGGAGCCCACTCCCAGAGTTCCCGATTCAGCAGATATAGAGAGGGACCCAGGAGTGTGCACTTCCAGCAAGTTCCTGGGTGATTCTAATGCTGCTGGTCTGGGAACCACAACTGAGAACCACTGTCCTAGAATTTCTATTTTCCACTTAGGATCTTGTACTAGTTTGCTGGAGCTGCTGTAACAAAATACCACACAGTGGGTGGCTTAAACAACAGAAATTGGTGTCACAGTCCTGGAGGCTGGAAATCCGAGATCCAGGTGTCAGAAGGGCTTATTTCTGAGGGGTGTGAGGGGGAGTCTGTCCTCGGCTCGCCCCCAGCTTCTCATTGTTCACTGGCAATCTTTGGCGTTCCTTCGCTTGTCGATGCAGCACCTGATCTCTGCCTTCATCCTCACATGACGGTCTGTCTCTGGGCCCAAATTTCCCCTTTTCATAAGGAGACCAGTTACACTGGATTAGGGCCCACCCTAATGACATCGTCTGAACTTCTCCTCGCCAGAGACCCTGTTTCCAAATAAGGTCATATTCTGAGGTACTGGGGTTGGCAGTTGAACATCTTTTGGGGCACAATTCAACTGATAACAAGTCCCTTAGATATTTTGGTCTCCACTCGGCTGAACAATTCACTAAGCAGCACACTGAGCATTATCACAGGCAATTCTGTCCTTTCCTTCTCTGCAGTCCTGGCCTGGCCTGGGCCACTTGAATTATCAGATGCCTTTGTTCTCCTTTATACCGTAGGCTTGCAGTGGACTTTGGCTTCTGGTTCCACTTTCTTGTAATTTTAGAGAAGAAACCCTTCCATCCTTGTACATCTGTTCCTGCCCCTTTAGCACCAAGAGCAAACCCATCACAGTGGGCCATGAGACACAGCACATACAGAAATCAATAACTTTCTTATATACGTGAATAACAAGCTAGAAAACAGAATGGAAGAAACGATTCCATTTACAATAACAGAAGATGAAATATTAGGAGATAAATTTAACAAGTAATGTGTGAGATCTAGACGACAACCTGCAAACACTGAAAGATTCTGAGGAGGGCAGTGGCGCAGACCTGGAATAACCAAGATGAAGGTGCCCACGAAGCACGCTGACAGACGTTCTAGGGAGCCAGCCTGTCAGACTCCACAGTTAAAGACCCAGGTCTTCTGAGACTGTTTCCTTTGACAACCAACTCAACCGCACAGAACAATGATAATGCCGTGTGGGATTTTTAGGAGTTCTTTATATGTTCTGGAGACAAGCCTTTTGCTATGTGTTACAAAATCTTTTCCCACTCTGTGGCTTGCTTTTTCACTCTCTTTATGTATCTTTGGTGAACAGAGGTTCTTAATTATAATGAATTGCAACTTATTGTTTCTTTTTCCTTTTGTGTCTTATTGAAGCTTTCCTTATTCTTAGGTCATGAAGATATTCAGCTATGTAATATTCTAGAAGCACTATTGTTTTATGTTTCACATATAAATCTACAATCCACCTGTAATTAAGTTTTATATTTATTATGAGGTAAGAGTTGTTTAATTTTCTTTCCTATATTGATTTCAAATTGTCCCAGCACCCCTGTGATGGAAAACAGTTATTTTCCCCACTTCTCTGTACTTTTCTGCTAGGTGGTTTGGCGCCCTCTTGCTTTTTCCTCTTATTTCCTCTCCACACCCTCATTTCCTCGGAGGGTCCTATCCTTGGACAGTCAGGCTGGGAAGAAGAGGATGTCACATGACTGGGTGTGAGAGGAGAGACCACTTAAAGGAGTAACAGTAAAAGACTCTACCAGAGGCTCAGAAATGATCTCCCCAGGTCTGAAGCCCGCAGCATGCTGAAGGGTTTCTGCAGCTCAGAGACATCCACTGCGACGCAGGGTAGACCCTGCTGCTGGGAATATCTTAGCACAGCTCTGTTACCTCTTCTCCATTGAACCACTAACAGAAAGGAATTGCTGCTCCTAAGAAAGTGACTCATGGGCACTGACCCCTCTCCTGGCTAGGAAGAAAAATAGCAGAGAACACAATCTGGTCATCGTCATTGAAAAGATAAAACCGAGATGCAGAAAGTCATTGTCCTAATGATCACTTTTTATTCCCCTTCGAGCATTAAACCCCAAAGAGAAAGGGATGGGAGACTTAATCATCGACTTGATCACAGCCCCTGAATTCTCCTTCCACAGGGGTATAGGAGCTTTCTCTTACTCCTCCCTTCTTCCTCGACTGCCTGGAATGAAAAATTCACTGCTATGTGGGGATCCTGGGCTTGTTTTTCAAACTCTCTGAGGATTGCTGCTGAGTCCTTTATGAGGAAAGCCCAGCGGTGTCCTCTGTCCACATTCTTTGCCCAAAGGAGATGAGAACTTCAGTTTTCTCAGGGAGAGCCTAGGCTCAACACAGAATCCTAGACTTAGAACTTATCATCAAGTTCATTTCCTTCCGTGGGAAACAACATAAAGTTACAAAATTTTAAAATTAGCCAACTAGAGGTTAAAAAGCAAAAATCAAACATCTATTATCAATATCATTTCACATGAAAGATATTTCAATGACAACAAAATAGAAAGGACACAATCGCAGACTAATTATAGTTCTTTAGCTTGAATATATCTAGTTTCAAGCAAAAGCCACACTTTCATTCTTCTATTTTTTTGTTGTTGCCAACCACAGGAATGTGTCATGACCTGCTGCAACCTTTGGATGGCAATTTGGGAACCTTCCATTCAGTACAAACCCCTCTGATGATTAAAATCTTTGACATCATTCCTACCCTAGAGTTAACGAGTTCTGTAAGAAATATTTACCTCCCTCTCCCAATAATAGAATCAACCCTTTCTTCCTATGTGTTTTCCTATTGTGGGGGAGAGCTTTTATTATGCAACTGATAGCATTGCATTTCAAAGGTCTGTCTTTTTTAGAAAGTCTTAGGAAAAACTGGGTGACTTCCTAAGTTTCCTAAGCTAATATTTTTTATTTTGAGAACGTCAAGGAGATGCCACCCAAACACTAGCGAGACAGGCTAATGCAGAGAATGACAGCTCATTGGGAACAGAGCTGCTGGAGCCAGCAACTGTTAGGGACACTTAAATGGTAACTGACCAATTGCTGGCTGCTGAGTGTGGAATAGTTGAGAGTTTAAAACTCCTGGGGGCCCAGACTTGGGGGTGAGTCCCCACACTTCTGTGAGTTTTATCTGCAGGTGCTTGAGCAGGTTCTTATGATGGAGATCAGAAAAACCCCCAAAGGACTGACACTAGCAACTTCCAGACCTGCTAGAAAGCTACAGTTATCCACACAGTGTGGAACTGGTGAAAACACAGAAAATAGGTCAATGGAACAAAATCAGAAATAGACCTACATAAATGCAGTCAATTAATGTTTGCAAAGGAGCAAAAGCAATTCACTGGAGAAAGTATAATGGTAGTCTCTTCCACAAATGATGCTGGAGCAACTGGACACCTACACTGAAAAAAAAAAGAATCCAGACAGAGACCTTCTTCCTTTCACAAGGTGGATTATAGTCCTAAACGTAAGGTGTAAAACCCACAAAAATTATAGAAGATAACATGGAAGGATATCTAGGTGACTTTGGGTTTGGTGATGACTTTTTTGATATAATGCTAAAAGCACAATCCATGAAAGAAAAAATTGATAAGTTGGACTTCATTAAAATTAAAAACTTCTGCTCTGTGAAAGACACTGTTAAGCTAATTAAAGGCAAGCCACAGACTGGGAGAAAATCTTTGCAAAACACATATCTGATGAAGGACTGGTATCCTAAACATACAAAGAACTCTTAAAACTCAACAATGAGACAGCTAACTTCCCCATTAAAAAATGGACAAAAGATCTAAAAAGACACTTCACCAAAAACGAAATACAGATGGCAAAGAAACCTCAGAAAGATGCATAAAATCATTTGTCATTAGGGAACTGCAAATTAAAACGACAGTGAGATATCTCTCTATACCCATTAGAATGACTCAAATTCAAAGCACTGATAACACCAAATGTCGGCAAGGATGTGGATCAATAGGACTCTCATTCATTAGTGATGGGAACACAAAAATGGCACAGCCACTTTAGAAGACAGTTTGGCAGTTTCTTACAAAACTAAACATACTCTTTCATTTGATCCGACAATCACAGTCCTTGGTATTTCCCCAAATGAGATGAAAAGTTATGTTCCTACAAAAATCTGCAGATGAGTGCTTATAGCAGCTTTCTTCATAATTGTCAAAAAGTGGAAGGGACCGAGATGTCCTTCCTTAGGTGACTGGATAAACAAGCTGGGGTACATCTGTACAATGGAATGGTGTTCAGCAATAAAAAGAAATGAGCCATCAAGCCGTAAATGACGTGGAGGAACCTTGAACACATAGCGTTGAGTGAACAAAGCCAGTCTGAAAAGTCTACACACTGTATGATGCCAACTGTAGGACATTCCGGAAAAGGCAAAATCACAGAGACAGTGGAAAGGTCTGTGGTTGCCGTGGGTTTGTGAGGAGGAGAGGAGGGGTGGACAAGGGAAGCGCCGGGACTGGTGAGCAGTGAGACTATTCTGTATGACACTGTGCTGGTGGATTCGTGACACGATGCATCTGTCAAACCCCATAGAACTGTGTGACACAAAGAATGAACTCTAATGTAAACTATGGGCTTTAGTTAATAATAAAGTATCAATATTGGTTCATCAATTGTAACAAGGGTACCACAATAATGCAAGATGCCATCATAGTGGAAATTGTATGAGGGAGAACAGGGGGTATGTGAGAACTCTATACTATCTGCTCAATTTATCTGTCAACACAAAACTGTTCTAAAAAGTAACGTCTATATAGTAAAGCTGCAGGGTAAAGAGCAACAGACAAAAATCAGTTGTGTTTCTATACACTAACAATGAAATAGCAGAAAGAGAAATTAAGAATACAATCCCATTTACAATTGCAACAAAAAGAACAAAATAGCTAGGAATAAATTTAACCAAAAGGGTGAAAGACCTAGACAGTGAAAACTATAATACATTGCTCAAAGAAATCAAAGAAGACATAAAGAAATGCAAAGAAATTCCATGCTCATGGATTGGAAGAATTAACATAGTTATAATATCCATACTTCCTGAAGCAATCCACAGATTCAATGCAATCCCTATCAAAGTCCCAATGACACTTTTTACAGAAATAGAACAAAGAATACCAAAATTTATAGAGAACAATGTAAAACCCTGAATAGCCAAAAGAATCTTGAGAAAAAAGAATGATGCTGAAGGTGTCCCATGCCCCGCTTTCAAAACATACTACAAAGATATAGTAATCAAAACAGCGTGATACTGACGCAAAAGCAGCACACAGATCAATGGGACAGAACTGAGATCCCAGAAATAAACCTGCACATCTATGGACAGCTACTTTTCAATAAGAGAGCCAAGAAAATACAATGGAGAAAGGAAAGTCTCTTCAATGAATGGTGTTGGGAGAACTGAACAGCCACATGCAAAAGAATGAAAGCAGACCATTATCTTACACCATGCACAAAAATTAACACAAAATGGATTAAAGGCTTGAATGTAAGACCTGAAGCCATAAAACTTCTAGAAGAAAACCTAGGCAGTACACTCTTTGACATCAAACTTAGCAGTATCTTTTTGAATAGCGTGTCTGACCAAGCAAGGGAAACAAAAGAAAAAATGAACAAATGGGACCAAACTAAAAAACTTCTGCACAGCAAAGGAAACCATCAACAAAACAAACAGACAAACCACTCACTGGGAGAGGATATTTGCAAATCCTAGATCTGATATGAGGTTACTATCCAAACTATATAAAGAACTCATACAGCTCAAACACAGAAAAACAAACAACGCAATTAAAAAGTGGGCAAAGGATCGGAACAGACATTTTTCTAAAGAAGAAACACAGACAGTCAAAAGGACTTGACAAGATGTTCAACATTGCTAATTATTAAGGAAATGCAAATCAAAACTGCAATGAGATACCACCTCACACCCGTCAGAACGGCTGTAATTAACGACAAGAAATAACAAGTATTGGAGAGGACGTGGAACAAAGGGAACCCTCATGCACTGCTGGTGGGAATGTAAACTGGTGTAGCCACCATGAAAAAGCATGGAGGTTCCTAAAACAATTAAGAATAGAACTACCATATGATCCAGCCACTCCATTTCTTGGTATTTATCCAAAGAACATGAAAACACAAATGCAAAAAGATATTTATACCCCTATATTCATTGCAGCATTATTCACAATAGCCAAGACGTGGAAACAACCTAAGCACCCATCAATGGATGAATGGGTAAAGATGTGGTATATATATACACAATGGAATACTACTCAGCTGTAAAAAATGATGCAATCTTGCCATTTGTGATAACATGGATGGAACCTGAGGGTATTATACTAAGCGAAATAAGTCAGACAAAGTCAAATACTGTATGATTACCAGAGGGGAGGAGGGAGAAAGGAGTAATAGGCCACATGTGTAGGGTGAAAGATGGTAGTTAGTCTTTGGGTGGTGAATATGATGTAGTGTACACTGAAATCGAAACATAATGATGTATATCTTAAATTATGCAATATTATAAACAGTTACCTCAATAAAAAATGTCTATTAATTAAAAAACAAAAGTAAGGATGCCACACCCACAAATCTACGTGTGGGTGGCATCCTGTAATGGTGTGGTTAATACTAGTGTTGAGTGGCACCAACCTGGAGTCTGAAGAGCTGGTGATTCGATGCTTGTGCCTTCAGCCACTGGCCCTGGTAGTTCCCCTGGAATCCAGATGTTTGCATCAGGCAGGTCAAGTTGGCTTCGGTGCCCCAAATGTTGCAGAGAGACCAATGGCATCTGATAAGGACCAGGAGAAAACACCGCGCAGAGCAGAACTCGGTGACTATTCAGGGCTGAGATCCGGCCGCTGCCCCACCTGCGCCCACGGAGCAAGGGAGAGCGAGGGCAGAAAGTGAGAGACAAAGGATGAGGTTGCTGCCTGAAAGGTCAAAGCACCACCTCTGAAGCCGCCTCGCTTCAGGTGAGACCACAGCCTCTTGCGCCGAAGTCATCCATTTGCCATTCTTCCCTGCACTTCACCTGTCACGCTCACCTGGATTCCCCCCAGGCCCGGGGAAGGGGAAGACACACGTGGGAAGGACACCAGCGGGCTGTGCCGCCAAAGCGCTGTCGCCCTCTCCTGGCCTCCAGAGGACAGCTCCACGGGGCAGGGACTGGAGTTTGCTCACCATGCAGACCCTCGCCTGGAGGAGGGCCTGGTACCCAATACATGCTCAGTTAAGGAAGGCATTCGCCACAGGGTGCCGGGAGGGACCAAACATTTCACTGTGGACTACGTGTTTTTAGTCTTAGAGGAACCCCGGGACAGGAGGATGGGAAAGGCTTTCCAAAGTGGCCGTTGTTTAAAACTTTAATGCTGGCAGCTGAATCATAGAAATGTTCCGATTGCAGAAACATCTAGAGGGCACCACCTGCAACCGCACTGAGCTCCCACCCAGGACCCTGCAGGGCCTCAGTCTGGGGGATGCGGTGGGCGCGAGTGGGGGTGAACCCGGAAATTGAAGAGGAGAAAGAAGGTGAGGGAGGGAAAGTGACGGGGGAGAGAGAGAAACAGAGACAGTGTTGCAGATACAGCCACTACGGAAAGAGCCCAGAAGAAAACGCTGTCACCTGGGTACACCCAACCACACCGCCGCAGGTCGTGGGTGGCGCTGTGCTCACGGCGCGAGGTGTAGGGGCTCTGGCAGCTTCCGTTCGAATCCCGAATCCCATTCACAGTAGAGGAGGCCTGTCTGTCTCAGATAGAAGCCGGCAATTCCGTGTGATTTTGCCCTTTGGACTGGGAGCTCTCCCTCCGGCAAGGCGGCTCTTGGCGCGCCACAGGAGGACGATTCAGCAGTCAGAGGCACTGAGACTCCGCCGGAGGTTCTCGTACCCGGGAGTCGGCAGCGCCCCCGGTCTGGAGACCAAGCTCCCAACACCGCCAGCAGGGCAGTTGGAGACAGTCTCTTGGTGAGCCCCTCTGTCCAAGCGGACCTTCTCCGTCTAAATGGGGCGCTAGGATGGGTTTTCTTTGGACCAGCCCTTGCAGCATCCTGGGCGAGGCGAATCCCAGCACGCCGTCCCTGCGGAGGCCACAAGGAGGCGCCGTGGGCTTTCCACCGGAAAGGCTGGCCGAGGACAAGGTCTCCCACTGGTTTCAATGTCCCTCAGAGGCTGCCTATTTAAATAGGGGTCACCCCAGGCACGGGGTCACCTTGGATCAGCCCGTCCTCCCCAGGCCTCGAGGACTGGCTGTGGACGCTCCGCCACTCAGCTGGGGCCACCTCACTCTGTCTTCCAGCAAGAATCCCCAGAGGGCTCTCACCAAGGAGACATGTATCCCTCATCGCCCTCTCAGTCTGTGGTGGTCTGTGGTGGCCCCTTCCTACCTTGGTTTGGACAGCGTGTGCGGTGGGGGCGCAGGGGCGGTGGATCAGGGAGGAGAGGGAAGAGGAGCAGAGGGAGGAGAGGAGAGGATGGAGAGAGTGAGGGAAAAATGGGTGGTGAGGAAGACAGCAAGGAAGGGCGGGCGAGGAATAGAAAGGGATGAGAAGGACGAGGAGGAGACGGAGGGGGAGGGGGAGGGGGAGGAGAGGTACCATGGAGGAAGGAGAGGAGATGGAGGGAGCTGGAGAAAAGGGGTGGTGAGGGAGACAGCAAGGAAGACGCGGGGGGTGCGCGGGCGCCAAGAGGAGGAGGGAGAGGCACTTCTAGGAAGTCCCAGGTCCTGTTCTGGGGATCATCAGAGCTCCCAGGGCAGTGGGAAGAGGGCAACTGCAAAGAAAAGGAAAGGAACTTTTTCTTTCCTGCCAGATAATTTACCGCAGAGCAGGAAACTCTAGTGATCCAGGCAGAGCAGGTGGATTTCGGGGAAGCCTAAAAGCCCTTCCCTGTCGCTATGATGGATTTTATCTCGTTCCCCGACGTGCGAACCCAGAGAGACGGCAGAGAGCACGGGAGTCAGGGCGACCCCTTCCGTCGCGGAGGAACCGCACTGGGGCCGGGGGGAGGGCGGCGCCCGGCGGCGCGGGTCCCGGCCGCGGGGACTGGAAAGGCCGTGCGCTCCCCGGGCGTCCGCTCGGTGCCTTCGCCGCGCGCACTCAGGACTCGGCCTCCAGCGACCCGAGGGCACATCTCAGCGGGACTGTCCCATCAGGCCGAGCCCCCGCCACTTTTCCTCCAGCGGCCCGCAGACAGAGGGTCCCCTGGAAAGCAAACTCGCGCCTTAGACGCGGAGGGAGGGGGACGCGGTGTCCCGCCCTGTGTCCCCCTCCCTCCTGCTTTCGGGAGAGGAAGGTTCCGTCTTGGGAAGGGAGCTCCGCGTGCCGCCGGCCGCTCTGGGTCCCCGCATCCCTTCTGCTTCTGCCGCCCTTTGCGCCTCCCAGCCATGTCCCGGCGCTCTTCCGCCTCTTCCTCAGGCGGCGGGGACGCAGGAGGCGGGTTCTCTCAGTGGCGCCGTCCACAGGGACAATGCTGGCATATCAGGGTGACCGGAGCCTGGGGTGCCCCTGCGGGCCTCGTGGGGCTCTGCCCAGCCGCTCAGCATCGGAGGCCTCTGCATCGCCATCAAGGGACCCAGCGACCGAGCCAGTGCCACCCCGTCGTCAGGGTTACCCCGGGGCTTCAGGGTAAAAGGCAGAAGCTGCGTCCACTACATCCTGGACCACGAGGAGTGTTCACAGGACTGATGGTCCGTTCGTGAGGACATTGTAGGTACAAGAACCTGTGATCGCGCTAACTGGGTCATTACTGACTGTGTCTTAGTTTTGGGGTGGACAGGTCGAGACCTGAATTGGAAGTACTGTAGTTTATTCAAATAGTCTATTTTATTCAGAATTTTAACATATTCTAGTCTAACTTGTTCAGATCTTATGCAGAATTTCTAGCTCCTGAGTCTCCATTGGACACTAGGACTGCTGTTAGGCTGAGCTTTGAAACTGACTCTGGGAAATCTCATCCTTTCCTCCCAAACTCAGCCAGAGAGAGGAATCCTGGCTACAGACTCCAGCCTCTGTGGAGACCAGGAGTCCCTACTTCACCTCCACCCGGGCCGTGGAGGAGTTTGCAGATCTGAGTGTCAAGGCTAGACTATTTGGAATATACTTTGTTTGGTTAGGTATGAGTTGCAAACCATATAAAACCGAATTAAAGTTTTAACATTTGGCCTTTAGACATTGAAAACACAATGTAACAAATGAACCTAATTGTGCAAAAATGTTATAGAACAACCAAATGGATTAGAACTATTCCACGAGACTTTAAAACAATAATTTATCTATACCCCAGGACAGTAAGAAAACCAAAAGCTACTTTTCTCAATCGTGTTGCTAGTGGTGTTGCTGCTATCATCTTTATTCGTGTGTCTGTATAATGTGGGAAAAGCAAACGTTGTGGGATATTCTAATTCTACTACTCCCTGTGTCCTTAACGCACAATGCTTGGTGTTAGAGGAGGAGATTTAGATGAAAAACAAACGTTCAGTAAAAGCCCTGTGGTTCTCAATTCGAATTGGCAGTGTTTGCGAATCTATTTGAAGCAACTGGTATGAATTAAAGGTCCTCCTGGAAGAAAATAGGACCTCAGAATCAGAACACGCCACGCCTATCCCCTCAGACCTTATGTCCGTTAGAATCGCCCCAAAGAGAGAGACCCAGACCTGAGAAATCAACTTAGCCACTCAAAGCACCCAACCTTCCTACATAGAACTTTGGTTTCTCGTTCAGGGAAACTTAGGCATGTTGACATGCAAATCACACAGCAGACATGTGTTCCAAGGTGACAGAAGAGAAGAACAGAAATAGAGAGTCGAAAATTTCAGCTCATGAAAGGATTTCTCTCCAGATCAATCACACAGCATAGGAAAACTCTAAAATGACATACAATGAATCTGAGTTAAACGTGCCCAACAAAGCATTTGTACACACGAACAAAACAAAACCACATAAGAAATACACAACTCCAAAGAGAAGTGGACAAGAAACAGAAAATGAGAAATTAGACTTGGCAGAAATTAGGGAAAAATGGGAGAAAAAGAAAATTCTCTGAAAAATAGGCTAAATGACAAGGTTCATAAGGGCAACATATCTGTCTAAAAATACTATAAGGGACACAGAATAAAGAAATGGAAGCATCAAACAGAAGAGAAATGAAGAAAAGATGCTGCAAAAGGATCAGAGAGAAAGTCTAGATCCCGGGGAGAAACAGAACTGGGGTGGTCAACGCTAAGACCTCGCCTCCTGGAACTGACAGATTTAAAGGAAAGGAAACAACTTCCTGCGAAGCTCCAGACCCCTCTCTGCTCCTCAAAGAAGCCAATTCACATACAATAGAGAGAAAATCAATCTACGTCTACACCTCAACAGAACAACAATGCGGGACAATACCCTATAAAAACTCAGTGACAGTCATCGTGGGCAAGTACTTCATAGTCACCCAGCTGTCCCTGTGTCAAGGCAGCAGAAAAGAGTGTGGCACATACAACGCTCAGGGAGTCCTGCTTCCATCTTGAGGAGTCTTTTCAGGATGAACTCCACCCAACAAGAGAGGACTGAGGAAATTGGGACTTTTGAACAGCTGGTCGTCATTGAATGTATTTAACTGTAGATCTAAAGCAGAAATCTGGAAGGGGCCAAGGGGAGAAAAACAGTGTGTCAATGGTATTCCTTTAACTGGGTTGAAATAATTCTATGAGAAGTGGCCAGGAAGGATGGAAGAAACGAGAAAAACAGAACAAATGTCCTGGATGGTCACAGTGGTAAAAGTTTGCAGTTGAAAGATGTCATTTCAAACTCATAAAGCAATTATTAGAAGTTTGACAAGTTAGTAAGGGACTAAGATATCAAAAACACTTAGTGAAATATACAGCACTAGCTACACAGTTCTTAAATATCAAATGAAACACACACACAGAAACATGGAAACAGAAAATAGTAAATACCATCTACTACAGGTGGGTAATACAGCCTAAAACGTATGGGAGACTGTAGGACGTAACTATGAAGAAGAGAGAGAAGAATGTTTATCTTAATTTATGTTTATATCCACCCAGTCAGTCACGATGATGCTGATTATAACACTGAATTTAAAAAATTCATGAGTCCACAGTGACAGTCAAAACAAAAATTTTAATAGCATAGAAGGGGAAGGAATGTTCTTTTTCATGGCACAATGCCAACAAATACAAGGCTATAGGTATGAACGGATTAGAAAACTTCCAATGTATAAATGCAAATATGTTAATCGACATACATCAGGGATCATTAAGGATGGTAAAATATTTAGAGAAAGATCTTTAGAAAAGAGGATGTTCACACACTCTCAAAGTACCACTCACCAAATTACTTACTCATTATAGAAAGGAAAAAATGTGCCCTTACAATGAACAGATCTCGTAGGCCCCTCCATAACAACGTGACCCATGCTAGTACGGCAGTCACAGTGATGGACACACCAGACATTCTTAGTCTCCAGGTGGGCTCCACTAGGAAGCACCCAGCACTAACTACGTAGGGCTCTTGGCAAGAGGGTCGGCCTGAGTTAGTCATGAGGAAGTGGTCAGACCAGTACACAATGTAGACCATTGAACCAGACAACTGTCCTGACCTCTACAAACAAGGCAATGTCACCACCACCAAAAACAACAAAAGGTGAGGAGAGGTTTTTGGATCCAAAGGACTAAAGAAATCTTTTTAGTCGTTTAGCAGCCCAAAAGTCTCTTCTCCTTTTTGTTATCTTACTTGTGGTGACGTTGCCTTGTTTGTAGAGGTGAGGCCAGTTGTCTTGTGCAGTGGTCTAGATTCTGCACTTGTCTCAGGACTACCTCATGACTGAATTCAGGCTAAACGTTGTCACCATAGCACTGCATAGTTAGTGCTGTCTGTTCCTCGCACAGCCCAGCTGGTGGCACAGAACGCCCGGTCTGTCATGTTGTCTTTTGCCAGTTGCTCCTGATTCCGCTGATGTGCAGGACGGGAACTGAGAGCAGCAAGGGTTAAGGTCTCTCATAACCGTGTGTAGGTCTGGGCGGTGGTCTCCTCAGTGACTTAGCGCAGTTGGAGGCTGAAGGGCTGGGATTTTTCCCATCAAAGCAGGCTTTGCAGTAAAAACCTTGGAGAGTGCTTTGTGGTTGTGATGTTGATCTTCAGCATAGGATCCCTTCACTGTTCTGTTTGGGTTTTAAATTGATTTGCTGTTTCAGATTTTTTTCATCAAGTGAAAATGGTACTTTTTGTGATGCGGTTTCTTTCAAATCAGTAATATCTTTCCTTAGTTCCAGAGATCTTGGTATCTGAGAGACAGAAAGAGAAAATAAAAATGAAATGTGAGTCTTTGCAGGTCCCAATGATAGCTGAGCCTGGAGGGATGGCTATGTGGCGACAGAGGCCAGCAGGACGCTGAGCTCCTGTTGAGGGGAGGAGCTGAAGGAGGAGCACAGGCCGCTGAAGGGGAAAGTGAGAGCCACAAGGTAGAAGAAACACCTCCCTGCACTTCCATCCAGGCTGTGGTGCAGCATCGAGGGACACCCTGTCCTCACCCCACCAGGAGCCTGGTGACATCCCAGCTCAGAGTGGCTGCAGAGCCTTAGCCAGAGCCCTACCAGCCTTTCCTCAGCAGCCACTTCACTCCTGAAGCCCCTCAGTCTGGAGCAAAGTGATGGCTTTCCCACCCCTCCCAGGGAGGGATGTGCTTAGCATCCACCCCCCACATTCAGAAACAGACTGCTGTCGGAACGGAACGAGAGGACCCTGGGCAGAAAAGCACACCCTCTTTAACTCCACGTCCCAGTGCTCTGAGGAGGAGGGGCACAACGCTTGAACTGGAACCCAGGCCTCAGGCCCTTTCCATAATTTGTGGAAGGTGAGAGGAAGGGCTCCGATCTGGAGGTGTCCACAGACACTGTTGCATCACTTTGGCTCAACGGGAAAAAAGGTTTTACAGAGAAATTCTTCTCCAAAGAGACTGAGGAAAGAACCAAAAAAGGAGAAACTCAAAATGGAATTAACAAAAAGAGAGCAGGGACGGTAACCATGGCCCCATGCATTTTCCTTCATTCTTTAGCGTTGATTCCACACAGGATGCACCTTAGGGCATTTCTAGGAATATTCTCAAGATCTAGACCAAAAACTCCGAAGGGGAAGCATGAGGCACCTGGTTTGACTATGTTCTCTCCCACCCCACCCCTTTATTCCCCACAAAGCACTGCATAGGGCAAGATTCTCCTTTAGTCTTTTATGCCAGTGGAAAGAATGGCATAAGAAGCATAAACATGCAATCTTTTCCTGACTTTCAGCTGTTACTTACTATTACGTTCTCTTTACGGGAATGAGCATAAAGATTCTCTTTGGGGCTTTTACTTAACGACAAAAATTGATCAATACTAAAATTCTCAAACTGTAGTGCTGAACGCATGGGACTTGAAATCAATTGGATGGAATAGGAACTTCTAGTTTTATATGAAAAATATTAAAGAAAATACTAAATTTTATTGTGCGTAATAAGGGAGGTATTGTTTTCTGTGCACTGGGTTTCAATGAAATGCTCGTTTCCTGTTTTATCTTGTCTTCAGAAAAGTTGGAGAAACTCTCCTCAAAGAAGGGAGGTCAGAAGTCTAATCCATTCATCTACCTCTTTTATCTTCTCACTTTTTTCCACGTTGTACAAATAGTGTTGTTGAGAGAGGCATACAAATCCCCTCAATGGCTGATGGATATTCAGGCTTTTTAATGAAGCAGCCACACATTCTGGGCATTTCTATTCTGAACCTGAGATCATCGTAGAGGAATGGTCCTTGTCATGTCTAGCTGCATGTTAGAATCCCTGGGGAGCGTTTGAAATCTACTGAAGCCCAAGCCCCACTCCTGACAATTTAAATGAGAATCGCCAGGTGGGAGGTCAAGGCACTGATCTTAATTAAATTTTCACCAGGTGCTTATTACAGGGCAGTGTTAATGCCAGCTCCAATGAGGCCCTGACGTGAGGATGCTGAGTCCCTGGAAGCCCCATGCACATTAGCACAGGCCTGCACATGTGGGCCGAGGAGAAAGCTGGCTCCAGGCCAGTCCAGCACTCCCACCTGTGACCCAGGTTCTCATTTGGTTTTTGTCATCTGGGCTCTTTGTCCTCAGTTTTAACACTTCTTCTTCTTCTTCACATGGAGAGGTCCACGGTTAAGGGTTGTCCTAGGTCAGATTCCCAAAATGACTCAGGAGGAAGATCCATGTGTGAGTGATTCATTGAGAAGAAAGAGGCAGTGGAGTTGGGGAAGCTGGGAAGGGAAGGCAAAGAAATGAAGAAAGTGTGTGATTTCAGGCAAAGTGCCTTGTGTTCAGCGGCATCAGTGATGCTCTTGTGATGAGGAGGACCATGGGCTCAGGCTTCCCCGTGGCTAAGATGAAAGCAGAGAGGGAATATCAGGACAGCAGCGGCAGGAACACAGCAGAGTTCAGAGGGCAAACGAGATGGAGCTGGAAGGGCCTGGCAGGGTGGCAGCCCCCATGGAAAACAGAGGGAAGGCCAGACAGAGGTCGCATCAGCTGTTGGAGTGAACAAATGAGGAAGAGAAGAGACAGCGGGAGATTGAGCTAGAATCTTAGCTAGAGAGCCATGAGGCATAAGTGCATCTAAGAGCCACCGATGTGATTACCTCAGTACCCTCAGCTGAAGGCTGGGGAAATTGCATGTTATCCTCCACTTGTTGAAGAGCAGTTTTCTTTTGATAATCTTCTGTTTCTGGGCACTTAAGGCCGCTGAGCCCTCAAGAGCATCACCCTCCAGCTTGGGAGGTTTCTTTCCTCTGAGGGAAGCATCGAAACCCAGTCCTGAAAAATAAAACCACAGCCAACAGGATCCATTGTTATTCCTGATCGTACTGGGACTTAATCCTCCACCCAGGAGGGACATCAAATAAGCAGAGTGGCCAGAACAAGAAAGGCCACTGAAAGTCCATGGGTGAGGTGAGGCCAATGGCAACACTTTCATATTTTCTCTTTCTTTGATTTTACTCACACTACCCAGTAGTGATGAGATTGCCAGGAGGTGTGGGAGAGGCCCATCACCTCCCCGCTCCCACCCTCTGACGACTAACAATGGACCAGAGCTTCGTATTCCCCTTTTCTCTCTCACCTTGGAAGAGCGGCCACTGATTTCTGAAGGGATCGTGGGCTCTAAAGCTCCAGGTGGTGGAGCAAAGGCCAAGCCTGGCTTTGCCATCACCACAGTCCAACTGGTCCAGCTGCAGCAGCAGATAACTGGTCACCTGGGTGCCTGGCTGCAGCTGTGTCTGTGAAGCTTGCAGCTCTGGCCTTTGGAAACTCCAGTTTGTCCTCAAAGGCCCTCGGTGACTGGCCTCCAGGGTGGGAGCTGAAAGGAGAAGAGGGCTCAGTGGGACCAATCCCAGCTTTCCTTTCCTCAGCCCTGGGAGCCCACCCATTTCTAATGTCCATGCCTGTCAGTGAGACCACCCAGCAACCCAAAGCAAAAAGGCAGACCTCATGTACATGAAGGAGCTGTCAGCTTCACGTGTGTCCCTGGGGATGCTGAGATGGCAGGTGACAGGATGCAGTGTCCCAGAAGTGAGAAACCCACTGAGTCCAGAGGATTTTGGATGGAAGGATGAAGTCATGCCTGTGAATCTGTTCTCATTAACTTAGTCCTATAGCTTAGAGAGAAGGTTCTAGAGAGGCCTTAGGACATGGGGGAGAAAGCGATGTTGACGTGTACCCACAGTATAAAAGAACAGGGAGAGAAGTACGGCCACAAGTCTTCAGGTCCGGTAGAAGACACATTTGGGAAAACGTAGAACAGGGACCGAGTTATCCGAAGTTTTGTAAAGTTCTGCGGCCTTTTGAGCAGCTTTGTCTGTAATTTTTGACTGCCCTCCACCCACCCACACATGTAAATATCTATAGCCACGCAGGGCACCGGCAGCTACAGGACATGTAGTAGAGGTCTGAGTCCCCGATTGGAAACTTAGGGACAGAGAAGTGCCACAGAGTCAGACTTTGTGGTTCTTCAGGGAGGTAAGAGAGCGCTCAATCCTGTGTCCCACACCCCTCGGTGGGGGCTGGGCAGTTCTCCCTAATAAACGTGTATATTTTGACTGTGCAATGAACACATACTCTCAGAAAGGGGGCTAACAAAGACTTCAAATAGCCTCAGGCCAGTCCAGGTCAGACTCAGGCGGGCTCCTGGCCCGCAGGGCCTGCTCTGCACTGCGAGGGCTCCCCTCTCTCCTGCCCTCTAGCCATCCTCATTCTCACCAAGGGTTCACTGTTCCATAGAAATGTCTCTGTGTGTCTGTTGCCATTTCGTCTTCCAGATCACAGACTCTCCTGACTCCTGTCCGTGCTCCATCCAGCCTCCCTCAAGGTGCGTTCCCTGGTTCCATGCTCTCTCACCAGCAAATGTCTCACCCGCCTTCTTACCCCAGATCCTGCCCCATCCTGTGCCTGCTCTGCTGGGGGAACTTCCTCTCCCCTCTCTTCTACACACTCTCAACTCTGCACCTCCTTTGCACTCCCTCCTTCTCTCTTCTGGCCCCTCTTTCTTCTACAGCATCGCTTCCCACACCTCCCTTAGATAAATCCTCTGGAATCAGCCTGCCCTCCAGCCCCCACCCCAGCCCTGCACCACATGCCTCTTCTGGCTTCCAGGTCTTTTTCCACAAGGACTTCTCTCGGGCTGTACCCTGTACTGCCTGTAGCCCCTCTGCTGCCATACACAGTGTTTACATGTTGTCATCAGCGAACCCCAACACAGGACGGGTCCGTGTAGAATTTAGGTGATCTCTTCACTTATCTCAGCCCATCTGCATGGGGCAATTTGTCCTTTCCTGCTGCATTTTGAACGATGGCCTGGCAAGGCCATGCCAGATCACACACATCTCACTTCTGACGTGTGTCTGAGCATTTCTCATCCTCCTCATGGGGACCGAGACCTGGCTGTCAGAGTAACCGAGACAGAGATGTGCAGCTTTACAACGGCGGCAGGACAACTCTAAGTGAGAGCAGAAAAGCCCTGAGGGCAGGGGCTGGTGAGACAGATCTCTCAGCCCTGGCTGATTTTCCATGGAGAGAGCTCCTCATGGAGCTGCAGCTCCCCTGGGAGGGCCTGGGTGAGCCGCTGGCTCTGCTCACAGGACGGAGTGCTCTGAGAGGGTAGGAGCTGGCAGATCGGCATGAGTGGAAACAGGAGTTCTTTGGATGACTCTCCCAACTTTTCTGTTTAAGTTTAAAATTATTTGACATAGTTTGGAACAAAGCACAAGGAAGAGGGTGAGCACCATCCCCGCTTAGTCCCTGATGTTCCGACTGCTGAGAGCAGGAGACAGAGCCTGAGCAGGGGAGTCAGGCCAAACGGGGGCCACAGTCACACTGTGCACTGACTGGGGGTCTGGGGCTAGCAAAGTGACCTTGCTGAGCCTCAGTGCCCTCGGCTCCAACGTGAGATACCTCACCTATTGAGAGTGGCTCTGTGAGGACCGAACGGGTTATAGTGTCCACGGAGCTCACTTGCTAAGGGGCGTGGCACACAACAGACACAAAAGACCTGTGTGACATTTTCAGTCATGAATTGTTGTGATCCTCAGAAAGCCTTCGATTCTCTGCACCTCGGGAAGAACGGGAAACAGGAAAGAGGACGGTGCAGTGTGAAAAGGCACTTACTGACCCGAAAAGGTTGAAGGACAAGTTGTTCATGGTCGATTTCACTATAAAATAGTCAGAGAGAGTCAGGAACACCACAGAGTTTCTGGCTCTTCCTACAAGATGATTTCATGAGTAAAGGCTCCTAACAATCCAACCGTCTCGGCCAGAAGAGAAGTCCGGAAGATCGCCTCCGGGAGAGGAGATGAAAACTGTGTTTGAATCTCCCTGCTTGAGGAAATGGCGGCCCCAGTGGGATCTTGCTCACCAGGGAGGACTTTTCTGGAGATAATGGATAGGGAAGCTTGTGTGCTTTGCTCATAAATTAGGCCAATACCCCCATCAGGTACACAGGCTGTTGATAGTTTACATGAGATGATACCGCCGAGACTAGACACGTGATTGAAACTACAACCTCCACACGGAATAAATCAATGGTGTTGCACAAAGGACGAAACCCATGGCCATTGGTGGAGGATGAAAAATCAGAATGACAGCTTTGGCTTCATTGAAAACACAGAAACAGGCAGGATTTGGTGTTCAGGATCTCGTATCCAAATGCTTCAGAAGCGGGTTGGCACCCCAGGGGAAAAACTTTGAGCTTGGGAACCATGTAATACATGTTGCAAATATTGAGCAGACTGCAAACCTGTGTGGAAAGCCAGAGAGTTTGTACAAAACTACTCAGGAAATACAAGCAGCAACATCATTCCATGAGTATGAGAATTCTTAGGATGAAAAAGAGATGTTTTTCACAAATTCCTCCAGGTAACAATATGATGGCTGAGACTTTTCCATTATCCCTCTATTTCCCCTCTTGAACCTGACTTGATAGGAACAGTCTGCAGTTGTGAGAAATGCCAGGTGACAGGAGTTGAGACTAGAAGAAGAAAACTATCCGACCACAGGATGCTTCTTAAAATTAACTGCAGGAGCACAACTCAAACTAGAAGGAGTTTACAGAACCCATTGGCAGGGATGCACCTCTCAGCCAATGCAGGGTGCTGGATTCAAAGAACATAGACATTACCAGAAAACTGCAAGGAATTTGTGCCATTTACAGTGGGAGTACTCACCCTCTGCATCCAGGGTTTGGAAGATTTCGTGTCTGTCAAATGACAATGAAGAATCACTGTAAGGTCTGTAGGAGGAGGACAGGTCATGTTCAATGGAACAACAAACAAAATATTTATTCACAGCGTCCTTGGGGAATCCATTATCTTTCATATAGAGCAGATTGCTGCTGAGGGTGTTGGGGTACAGATGAGTGAAGATAAAAAAAAGGCATTAGGAAAGACAAAAACCAAGGGATGGTTTGGATGGGAAGGATGAGAGTGGGATCACCTAAAACAGAATTAAGGCACCCATGAAGAGAGAAAAAGGAAACTTGCCCTGTCTAGGAAGAGAGTGTGGTTGGAAAGTGAACAGGAGAGAGAGGGAGATCATTAGAGAGAAAAAGAGAAAGAGGGAAAGACAAGTGGAACAAGGACCCAGCAGACATAGCTTAGAGGATGGAGGAAAAGAAAAGATTATGAGAAAGAGGGAAAAAATGTGATGAGAAAGAGGATTGAGTATACTAGGAGACGAGAGACATGAAAAACGTAAACTCAGAGAAGAAGAAGGGTGGCATGAATAGTATTGCATAAAGTGGGCAGGACATAAACCAAGCAGCCAAGGGTAAACTGACTCTGGCATGAGGGTAAACGCAGAGGAAGCTGGGCTTTCGGATGTATTTTAGTACCAATTGGGGCATGATGCGGACTATGGTCACGAATGACCGTCTTGGCCGGGAAATAGCCGCCACCGTGGGAACGGAAACCGGGCAGAGGCAGACATGCGTCCTCCGCTGGGTGATGGAAAAAAGAGAGAACGGGAGAGCGCACGCCATCCGCTGACAGATGAGCACACCTCCAGCATCTGACTGCACGTGACCACACTGGAGAGAGATCACGGAATTGGCCCATCTGAGGACCACGGTGAGAAACACAGAGCACTCTGGGAAAGGGACGCTTGGCGGTTGCGTGCGTGGGGGAAACGGGGATAGTCAGCGCTCGCTGAATTCCCTCGATCGGAGATGCCCAGATGGCCCCTTCCAATGGAGTCCCGGGATTCTTCCAAGTTACCTGCAACACAGGCCGTCTTGGACGCCCCCGTCGTCCTCCGGATCGGTGTGTTGGCCTGGAAAGAAATTCGCACGGGGCCAGTCACACTAAGCAGATCCCCACTCGACCCTTGGGAATCCAGTGTCCAGTCCCAGCCCAGGGACCTCCACACCCTCAGCGTGACAACGGCAGACGGGAAGAGCAATCTGCCAGGAGACCTCAGGCGGTGTCTCGTGAAAGCGCCGGCCTGGCTTTCCTGAGCCAGCGGGCCGCGTCTCCCCGATCGGGGAGGCCCTCAGCCCAGGATGCTCTCCCGAGTCTGGGAAAACAGCCAAAGAGGCGTGGGGCTCACGCCTTCTGGGGCACCAGCCTAAGTGCCTGCTCGCACAAGTGCTGCGCTACTCAGCCTTCTCTGCGCGGGGACACTAGTTGTGGAGGCTCGAGTCGAACTCATCGCCTGAGGGGAGAAGGCCGGCTGCACTCTACAAACCCTGGCATCCAGAGGCATCGTCGCCCCCTGCTCCGCAGAAACACTGGCCACCCTGTGGGCTGGGAGAAGGCCAAGGCCTAGGCTCGCACGCGGGAAACACGGGAGCACGGGAAACGGGACAGGTGGCTAGGGGCGTTCTTCCGAGGACTGCTTCGGAAGAGAGGCCAACGTGACGGAGACGGAGAGTGGGGCCCACAAGAGTGAAGCCCGGGAGGCGTCTCGGAGGCAGATGTCCACAAGGAGGCCAGGCGCACGGGGTGGGCCTAGAATCTGGAGGGACACGCCTCAGGCGTGAAAGTTAGGGCACTGAAGGTGCGAGGAGACATTTCACGCCAGTGGGGATGTTGGACAGACACCTGCCCTGGCGCTACGTGCGGCCTAGGGGAGCTGAGTTTGTCCTGCCGGCTTTGGGTCCCGTGATGTGTCACTGGGGCCAGGGGCACCTGGGCGCATCCTGGCAAGAAGGAAGGGAGCGCAGCGCCCTCAAGCGTCTCCCGTCTGTGCTTCCAACTCCATCCTCCAGCCTGCTTCCCTTCAATGTGTGTGTCTGCACAGCCCGAGGGCTGGCATGCCAAGGACACGGACCGCCCAGGGAGTCCAGCTGGAGCCTTATCCCCTGCACAGCGGCAATACTTACTGGGGGTGTCTGCCAGGGAGGAGACGGCCAGGCCCTGGAAGCAGAAGACGGCACTGCTCGACTGAGTCCAGCAGGACTCGGACTGGCCGACATCCGTGGCACATGTCCAGGAGTATTCCTCCAGGCACGCTCTCGGGAGCGGAGGCTCGACCGTGGGCGGCACATCCCTGCCGAGCCTGTGGGGGGAGGGAGGGCTCAAGTGGAGACAAGCGGCTTTGGGAAACACACATTCCTAGAGCTGCTTTCCCTGGAAGGTGGAAGGGTCTGCTCACAGAAGAGCAATAGGAAGGGCTCAGCCAGGGAGATCACACAATCCTCCTCTGGCTGGGGCCAGGCCGCAGTTGAAGTGGGAACAGGAGAGAGAGCTGGAAAAAGACAGAGACAGAGACAGAGAGGGCCGGGGGGTGGGGCGCGCAGGGAGAGAGACAGAGAGCGCGAGAGAGCGAGCGATCCAGCGTGAGCCGACGAGAGACAGACAGACACAGACACAGACACAGAGACAGAGAGACAGACAGAGAGAGACACAGAGAGAGAGAGAGGGAGAGAGACAGACACACAGACAGAGACAGAGGAGGAGAGAGCGAGCAGAGCTTGCTCAGAGCACCGAGCAGAAAATGAGCTCTTGAGCAAGGAGAACGAGCGCCTCCACTCCACAAGAGTCATCACACACCCACCCACTCAGAGGACCCTAAAGGCGGCGTCAACACTCTTGCATCCAGTTGGTGGAAATGCACAGACAGCTGCCAAGTGAACCCTGCCTGGGCTCTGGCACCACTGTCGACTCCTAGAAATCTGGAAGCTGCAAGGTCTGCCTCTCTCCCGACTGGGGCATGCTGCGGACTTTGGTCACGAATGACCGTCTTGGCCGGGAAATAGCCGCCACCGTGGGAACGGAAACCGGGCAGAGGCAGACATGCGTCCTCCGCTGGGTGACGGAAAAAAGAGAGAACGGGAGAGCGCACGCCATCCGCTGACAGATGAGCACACCTCCGGCATCTGACTGCACGTGACCACACTGGAGAGAGATCACGGAATTGGCCCATCTGAGGACCACGGTGAGAAACACAGAGCACTCTGGGAAAGGGACACTTGGTGGTTGTCTGCATGGGGAAACGGGGATAGCGAGCACTTCCTGATGTCCCTATACCTGAGATCATCACATTTCCCCTTCAAATGAAGTCCCTTCTTGTTTCATTGTATAATCCCTATGATGGTCTCCATTCTATGCTTCTTTCTCTGACTGTTTACAGAACAGGTACATTTTTCTCATCTCACTCCATTTTTGTTGTTTAATGCGGTTAATCATCCCTTTAGTTTTTGCACTGCTAGTTTACTTCCTTCCAGAGACCATCATTAATGTGTAGCAGTTAGATATGCGTCTCACCCTGATTTTTCTTGCAGGAGAGAATAGAGCTTTTCTCTATGTGCATGATTTCCTAAGGGTGTTGCGTTCTCTTGTGTCAGACTTACAGGTCCATAGAGATGAGTAACATTGAAGTTAACAGAGCCTTTTCCTTGTTGGTTGAGTGAATTAAATCATTACAACCTCCACGTTTCCTTCTCTTGCCTCTGGCATTTGTGACTTTGTTCCCCTCACTTACTGTTCTTTCTGATACCGTCTCCACATTTTCCCCACCCATTACCGGCACCAGATTATTCATTGTCACCTGTGAGTCAGTGTGCCTTGTGTCTTTTCATCTTCCTTGTCTTCGTTATTCCCTGCAAATAAATTCAGAAATGTCCAGTTAGCTCTTTCCCACTTTAACCTCTATAAACGCAGTGACCTCAACAGCCATAGAGACATAAATATCTATGCAGGAGTCCATATGGTCTTGAAGTCCTAGTGCATTGTCTTGAAAGCATTGCCCCAGCATGGATTTCTGATTTACCAGGCGGTGTGTCTGTGATCCGCTGGATCACCATCATTGCAGACTCTGCCTGAAATTGGGCAAAAGTTTAAGCTGTCTTTTGTTCCTCATATCACTGGGTACTTGTCCAGCTTCCATCTTGAATTCTGCGACTGCGTGCTCCATTCTGCCACAAATCCTGCCAAAGGCACAGGCCCTATATCCCTTCCCAGCTCTCACACAGAGAACCTCGTCCTTTCTCTAAGGAGACAAGAAAGAACCCAAGCCAACATCCCTCATCTGGGGACTTTAAGGGCCCTCCAAGTTGGCTTCTGTGTGTTGTGGAGGGAAATTCTCTCTACGGAAAGGTCTCCAGTCTAAACTCTCTACCACCAAGTTCTACCACATCCAGTACCTTGCCCAACCCCACAGAGCGAGGGGCTTGCTTTGTTCTCAAGTGCATTCATAGACATTCCTACGTTTGATGACTACAGCTACCGTGAACAGATTATTGGATCCATTTTACTGCTGAGGAGATTGATACAGATGAAGTAAAAATCAATCTCTCACCCAGTGTTAGTACCGTCAGCTCTCAGGCTGGAGCCTGGGAATGGCCACCCTTAGTCCAAGGCTCTTTTCACTCAAACAAGCTGCCTCCTGTCACATCCTCTTTTGTGTCCTCTGACAGTAGGTAGGTGTGGCCTCCTGCCCTAAAGGTCACAGTCCATCAGGAAGGAAGCCGACACTTGCACCACTATGACCTCCACCCTGGGCATATCTGCTCTCTGCGCCCACCTAGCCAGTCCTGGTCCTACCATGGTCCCAAGTGCAACACGCAAACTGGGACAGCTAGTCAAAACATTACGAGGGGAGGTGTAGAGGGTCTTGTGAGCCAGGCACCTTGGAGAAGTTCAGTGCAGTGAGGGCCTGTGGCCACCTTACCTGGGCCGAGTATGTGGGCAAGGTGCTTGGCCAGCCTATATCCCTCAGCCAGTTGCTGGCGGAAGGCCTGCCCTTGGTGGTCATCAGAGCCGTTGTGTGTCAGCAGGTCATTGAGGTGCTGACTCAGCAGGGCCCACACTTCTCGCCCTTCCTGTAACTTGTGCCGCAGATAGGCCAGTTGCTGCTCCTGCTCTTGAATTAGGAGATTGGATTCCCTAAGGTGGGACAGAAGAGAAAACTTGAGAGTCCAAAGGGATGAGTGACAGATTCTAAAGATTTTCAAGATTTCTGTGAGAACTGCCCCCAAGGAGTCCTCAGAGAATTCTGGCCGATGTGTGGCGACTTGCCTGTGGCAAAGAGAAAGAGGAAGGTAAATCACAGGTTTCCTCTGTATCAGAGAGAGCTCCTGTCAGATTCCTGGACATCCTACTCATTGTTCCTGCTGTCAACAAAACCAGGTGTCTTCCTAAACCTGTTTTAAAAACGTGTCTCTTCAGTTACCCCCTTCAGCCATGCCCGCTTCTATGTTGAAATACACATGGTGCATTCTGCAGTGAATGGACACAAAGCCACACACAGAAATGTGCACGAGCACAGCTGGGTTAGCTGGAAAGAACACGAGAATGACAGGGTCAAGGAGACAGAATTCTTTAGAAAGAAAACACAACAAGCCCTCGTGAGACAGGCGGTGATTGTGATTAAAGGGAAATGAGCGGGTGATGGCACAACACTGTCAACATACTAAATGCCACTGAATTGTTCACCTCAATTTGTGCAAATTCGTGTTTGGTGAATTTCAGTTCAAAAATTTATAGTTTTGAAAAAAAAGAGTAAGTGAGCCTCTGGATAACTGGAGTCCATAATTTTCCAATTACTTTTCCCTAGTTGCTTTATAAACATTTGAACACAAGTGCCTGCCGTGTACATTTCTGCCTTCTCTTGGCCCAAAGTTGCTCCCTGCCCCACTTCAGCTTTTCCCACAGCTACCCACCAGCCTACCCCCACACAGCCCTCCTTACCTGAGCTTCTTGGCTAGCGTTGACTCCTCTGCCAGCTTCCCCTCCTCAAAAGGCAGCTTGTCCCCAAGCACGGATTCAATGATGTCTTTGCACTCTCCACACTCTGAAAAAGGACAGAGAGCCCTGCCTCAGTGGAAAGCTGGCCATGCTGCTGTGGTCACTGCCTTCAAGGGAGGAAGCAGGGTCCATGCCCAGTACCAGGCTCCACACTGGGATTTCCGCATCTTATTCTTCGGCCTCCAAACTACTACACAGCATTGGGTTACTCCCCATTTTAGAGCTGAGGAAAGAGAAGCTCCAAGGCACAGAAAGTAACTAGATACATTAACTTCTATTTGACAAAGGCAGAATTCCCATCCCCTGAGACTGACCCTGAGTCGTGGGCCTTAGTCACGTTACCAAGCCTCGCAGCCTCTTAAGTGAAACACCAAGCAGGCGCTGTGCTTGGGAAGGCCCTGTGGACTCTACTGACTGTTGGTTCCCTTGAGCTCAGAATTTCAAGGTCAAGTACATCCAAGATAAAGACATTTATATGGATTCAACCCTGTAAAATATTATGCATTTGCCCATAAATTTCTGAAGGAAACGTGCACAGATACTAAGAAAGTTTGTGTTAAATTAAAAGCAATAGAAGGAAGAACTAACAAATAGTGTTGGCCTGTGACAGGGACTTACAGAAATCATCCATGTGATGCATTGCAACAACTCAAACAAGTAGGTACCATGACAGCACCGTACTAACAGAGGAGGAAACTGAGGCACAGAAAGACACACAGCTTGGATTGGAGCCCAGAAAGACTGGCCCAGAGTCCATGCTCTTCACCACTGCACCGTGTTACATTGACACCCAGGTCTTAAGTGATATCTTTCTTCTTCATCAGCTTCAAAATGTGTTTCCTACAGTTACGCTGTGATTCTAAGGCAGGATGTAAATAAAACTTCGTTTGTCCTTTCCTGAAAGCTCATCTCTTCAGTTTTTAAATGGCAGGCTTTGATTTTCTCTGTGTCAGTCATTTTAGTTACTCCCCCCTCAATGGCTTATTGAAAAGCAATTGTAGGAAACGACCCCAATTCAGGCTCCGAGTTGTCAAGATCCTTCTAAACACTCTGCTGTGCACATGCCCTGGTTGTCACGGTTCTTGTCGTCACTACAGCCCAGTCTCACTGAGCAGGCAATCGAGCTTCCAGTTTTGAGGCTGACTGGGGCAGGGAAGGGCCTGCCTCACACACTGGCTTGAGTTTTCCTGGGGCTGGTGGTCTCCCCCACCTACCTCACTTTGTGGCCTCAATTTGGCCACAGGTCTCATAGCCCAGACTCTCAAGGTCACCTGGACCTGTTGGTTGCCTTGCATCCCTGAGGGTTCACCAGCTGAGAGGGAGATACAGGTGGCGGGACAGATTCTCTGGTTTCCATAGAAACAGCCCCAACCTTACCACAGGGTGTCAAACGTCTTCCTCAGACTCAGGAAGAAGAGCCCGTGCCCTGGAAGAGAGGGCTTCCCTCTCACCAGGGCATTCCCTGTCTTGATGGTGTCACTCCTGGATAGCACAGTTTCGGTGAGGAGCATATTCATCTTTAAGCTCCTATAAAGCAGCTACTATCATCTGTTTTCCCACTGTAAGTAGCACAGTGCTTTGCCCATGGGACCTCAGAGAAGCTTGAACTGAGGGAGTTCACTTGTCCCAGACATTTAGGCCAAGAGCGATGCAGGATGTGGTAAAGGACAGAGAGGATGCTGAGAGAAACAGTGCAGCCCTTTCCTGAGAGGAAGACGCAATTGTGTGGCTGCACCAGCAATCGATGTCTGGGACTCGAATTCTAAAGCCGCCCTATGCCACACTGCAAATCTGAAAAAGTTGCTAAACTCTTTGTGCATCAGTTTCTCCATCCCCAGCAAAATGAGGGCAAAATACCTACCTCTGACTTTCCTGGATTGTGGTCAGAATGAAAGTTATTTTGACAAAGGGACCAGAGGATAAAGTCTGGAGAAATTTTAGCGTCTTAGAGGGCAGACAGGGATCACTCACCCATCTGGGGAGCACGGCCCTGGGAGACTTACTGTGCTTCTGCAGCTCGGTGGCCAGGGAGTAGGCAGCAGCTTCGGATACAAGGAATTCCTCCATGAGGGCTTGGAAGTCCTGCTTGCTTTGTGCCAGCTGTGAACGCAATTCCTGGTTGGACTCCTGGAGGGTCACCTCTGCCCTCGGATCAGACAAAGCGTGAGGACACACGGCCATGGTGATGTTGGCAGAAGAGGTAGAGCCAGAGACTGGGCAGAGAATCCCAAACACATAACGAGTTAAAAACAAGCAAAAACAAAAAGGTTTCATCAGGCCAGAGGGGTGTTTACACAAGAATCCTTAACTTACCGTTGGGGACAACTAGATCAACACTCCACAACAGCTGAGGGTCCGGAACTGCCAAAACAAGGTTCAAGATGACAGAGCTCAGAGCCACAGGCACCGCCTGCAGCTCAGAGTCAGACAGGAGTGATGGAGAGAGGCCCCAGCGCGCCGGTTAACGGTCTGGCGTTGCAATAACAGAATTGGAAGGTGGAGGTGTCATGGAATCTTAGGAGGCCCTGCCTTCCAGTTGCCTAGGCCCTGCTGCTACCCCAGGCTGCCCGGCCTTTTCTGAAGGCCACTGCTGATGGGCATCACCCCAAAGCAGCTGTCTACTCTCGTGGTGACACTACCGACCTGTCTCTTTCCAGAAAATATCTAAGCTTGGTTCTCAGTGCCCATTCCTGTGTGCATCTCAAAACAGAAAGAGAAACCAGTGTCCCAACAAAGTTTGTCTTCTGAAGCACCGTCACGAAGTCACCCCACTTTCTCTCTAAATGTAAACAGATCTTAAGGTTTTCCCAGACGTGAAAGATGGCAAACTTTTAGACTCTCATGCTGCTATTCGCTGGGCTTTCTCCAGTTTTTTCTACATCCATTAAAAGGGACAAAAGCAGAGTGTAATACTAAGTGAATGAATAGTTCGTTAAAAAATTATTCTCTGTCCTGACTCACAATACTCCTCTTGCTGCACCCCTGTGTTGTGTCGACTTCTTGCCCCTCACTAGGGCAGCATGTTGGCTTATCTTCAAACTTAAGTCAGTGTGACATCTCTACCTCCTAAAATCCTTCTCTATGTGTGGGCCGCTTTTGTGGTTGTTACTTTTTAAATGTCCGTAAACACTATCTTTCCTACTTGTTGCTTCCGGATATCCACATATTATGCCTTCTAGTCAAACAAGAGCTCTTTTCCAGCTCTGAAAATGATTACAGTGGTTTATGAGTATATCCTGAATACACGTAGTGGCCCTTTCTTTTGCAAACACTTGTCAACCTGATGCTATTTCTTGTCATCATTCAGTTCACTCACGTTTGGAACAGATCAGGGATGCGGAGCAGTGTTGATGGATTGTTGCTGGACAGATCCCTTCGAGCTGTCATCATGCTACTGACCTGCGGTTATATTCCTCTACCAGAATGTGGAATTTCAAGGTCACGGTTCAGGGATGGTGGATGACCCACAGTGTTATGTGTGTGATGGGGTTCAGTGACAGAGAAGGTGAGGTTGGCAAGAGAGGCACAGGCAGGCAGGGGAAAGTGGTGCCCTGAATGCCCTGCTCACTTTCTTGTCATCTGTTCCCACCCGGATCTTGTGGAGAGGAGACTTGGGAGACCCCCTGTGGCATTGGTCTCTTCAGTTTAGCTGCTGGACTTGCCCGAGCTGAGGGCGTGATGGGTCTGGCCATGTACCACCGAGCTTTCATGTCAAGGTAAAGCACAGAGGACCGCATCAACCGCTTTTGAGGCTCATCTCCTCCCCACGCCACGCCATCCTCCAACGACACTGTGGAATGCTATTGGTGTGTCAGAGCCATGAAAAGCTTTAAAGAAATCTCTCTTTTGGTGTCAGTTGGATGTGACATTCTTTTCTTTATGTCTGAAAGTCTGTGGTCTAGTGGGCCCAACTGTCCTGAACTGGAATGGACTTGCCAACTTTCTGGTGTTTTGTTAGGTGGCTAGAATATTTATAAGATTTTCTGACTTCAAACCTCACTGTTGAAGTTTGAATGAATAATGACAGGACTTACTTTGTAAAGTGAGAGACTCAGAGAAGATTGGTCTCATCGATGAGCAGAAAGAGTAAATTTCACTTCTACTCAAAGCACGCTAGAATTTGAAATTATGGCTCTCACTGTTGTCAAGGTGGAGTGCCGGGTGCCTGAGGCGTATGTCCCTAAGGCCTCATGTCTATGCTATAAAATGGATGAAGTTAAAATGCAGTCAGATGGGCCAGGTCCCCTTCCATTCTAGAGTCCTCCAACAGTTTCTCCCCTGCTTTAGCGACTTGATTGAAAGTATCCTTGTTGTTCTGCTCTGTCCTGCTTTTGTCTTTTGCATAAAAGTTATACAGCTCCATGTTTCCTACCCCCAGGTCAATCATTATAATAGGCACCTGCATCCAAAGCAGTCCTGAGACAAAAGAAACAAAGCTGGAGGTATGGTACTCCCTGATTTCAAAATATACTACAAGCTCTATTAATCAAAACATTACGGGGCCAGCCCGTTGGCAGGCAGAGTGCTTTGAGCTCACATGTGCCACTTCAGCGGCCCAGGGTTCGCCAGTTCGGATAGTGGGTGTGGACCTACTCACTGCTTAACAAGTCATGCTGTGGCACCGGTCCTACAGAAAAGAAAATAGAGGAAGATGTGCATGGATGTCAGCTCAGGCCCAATCTTCCACAGCAAAAAGGTGAAGATTGGTGGCAGATGTTAGATGAGGACTAAACTTCCTCAAAAAAAAAAAATCATGATACTGGAAAGAAAACAGACACAAAGATCAATGGAACCGAATGGAGAGCACAGAAATAAACCCTCACATCTATGGACAGCTAATCTTTGACAAAAGAGCCTAGAACGTACAGTGGGGAAGGAACATCTCTTCAATAAATGTTAATGGGAAATTGGACAGCCACATGCAAAAGAATGAAAGTAGACCATTATCTTACACGACACAGAAAATTAACTCAAAATGCATTAAGGACTGGAATGTAAGACCTGAAACCAGAAAATTAGAAGAAAACATAGGCAGTGCACTCTTTGACATTGGTCTTCACAGTATCCTTTGGATTATCATGTCTCCTCAGGCAAGGGAAACAGAAGCAAGAAGAAACAAATGGGACTACGTCAAACGAGACTTCTTAACTCACGGTTGAGAACGACTTGATCAGCACTCCACAATAGCTGAGGGTCCGGAACTGCCAAACGAGGTTCAAGATGCCAGAGCTCAGAGCCACAGGCACCGCCTGTAACTCAGAGTCAGACGGGAGTGATGGAGAGAGGACTCAGTGCGCCAGTTAACGGTCTGGTGTTGCAATAACAGAATTGGAAGGTGGGGGTGTCATGGAATCTTAGGAGCCCCTGCCTTCCAGTTGCCTGGGCTGTGCTGATACCCAAGGCTGCCTGGTCTCTTCCAAAGGCCACCACTGTTGGGGACCACCTTTCAGCCACCACTCCCAATAGCTGTCTGCCCTTCTGCTGATAGCGACCTGTTTCCTAAAAATATCGAAGCATAATTCTCACCGTTCTTTCTTATGTGTGTGTCTAAAAACACCGAGACAAAACTGTCCTCCTTTTATTTCTTGGGATATTAAGCATGGCAAGGGATACCATCAACACAATGAAAAGACCATTACCAACTGGGAGAAGATATTTGCCAATCATAAATCAGATAAGGGGCTAATATGCAAAGTATAGAAAGAACTTATACAACTCAACAACAACAAAACAAACAGGAAAAACCCAATTAAAACATGTGCGGAGGATCTTAGATAGTTTTCCAAACAAGGTATTCAGGTGGCCAATAGGCACCTGAGAAGACGTTCTACATCACTAATTCCTAGGGAAACGCAAATCCAAACCATAATGAGATATCACCTCATGCTTGTCAGAATGGCTATCACGAAAAAGAAAATAAGTGTTGGAGAGGATGTAGAGAAAAGGGAACCCTCATATATTACTGGTGGGAATGTAAACTGGGGCAGCCACTATAGAAAACAGCATGGAGATCTCTCAGAAAATGAAAAACAGAACTACCATATAAGCCAGGTAGTCCACTTCTGTGTATTTATCCAAAGAACACAAACTCACTGATTCCAAAAGATTTATGCACCCCTATTTTCATGGGAGCATTATTCATAACAGCCGAGACTTGCAAGCAACCTAAGTGACCATCAACAGATGAATGGATAAAGACGATGTGACACACACACACACACACACACCATGGAGTACTACTCAGCCATAAAAAGAGGGAATCTTGCCATTTTTGACAACGTGGAGGGAACTTGAGAGTATTATGCTAAGCGAAATAAGTCTGACGGAGAAAGTCAAATGACATAGGATTTCACTCATACATGGAAGATAAAACAACAACAACAACAACAAATAAACATATAAACACAGAGAATAAATAGCTGTTTCCCAGAGGCGAAGGGGGGAGGGGAGAGGGCAAAGGGGTAAAGGGGCACATATGCTGGGTGACTGATGACAACTAGACTTCTGGTAGTGAATCTGATGGAGTCGATACAGAAGTTGAAATATAATGATGTACACTAACATTGATATAATGTTATAAACCAGTATTACTGCAATAAAAATTAATTTAACAGAAAAAGGAAATATATGTCAAGCAGAGATGGAATACCTGTTGCGAGAAATTAGAGGTCCTCTGCCGAGGCATACCCTTGCAGCGTCTAAATTTCTGCCATTAAAAATTCACCTCTTCGGATCAAAACATCCCACAGGAATACCCTGTTAAAATGTTAAGCTTACCTGGAATATTAATTCTGTCAGCATCATAGGCTCACAACAAGTGGTAAGAAGATCACTGAAAAACCAAGAAGAATGGATTTGACCGAAGACTTATAACAATATTACAAAGATGAATGTTCTTGGCTGTACTCCTACCAATTTCTTAAGAACCCCAACTCTCTTCAAATTCCTTTGAAATAGCTCTGGGAATCCCCCAAGGGGACTGAAATCTGCATTCCAGAAACTTCTCTGGTCACCAAGGTGCACCTGCCATTTGGTCATCTGGTAGCTGCAGATAACCAAAGGGGCAACTATGCTCTGAGGCCACCAAGGACTCTATGATGAAGATCTCTGCCATCTCCGGTGCCAGCTCTCCTGCCAGTGCCTTCCACTCTGTGGCTGCTGAGGCCCGACGTGGAAGGAATTCCTGTCTCTCCCAGGAAGCCACCTTTCCTCTCAGCCCAAACTCTAGCCCACCGTTGCTTCTTATGTCTGGAGCCTTCCTGAATCGACATTTTACCACTTTCCTCACTATTTCATTAGAACTCCTGTGTATCAGAGTTCTGAGTTGAAACATTTGATTTTCATAGATGACTCCATGGTCAAGTGTAAAAACAACTTCAACAACCTTGCATTTAGTTTTACTGGGTTTGGGGAATTAAACCTATTTAAATTTAAAAAAAAAAACAAAAGCATCACCTGGGAGAGTTAGTACAAATACAAGTCCAGAGTCTTCATCTGTAGTGACTCTGATTCAGTGGGCTGAGGGGGCCTGGAATCTATTGTTAAAGTTGCTCAGATGTACAGTCAGGTTGAGGACCTACTGATAGCATCGACCTTCCTCACAGTTTTGGGGACGAGCATTTCACATACATACTACTTCTAATCCTCACGATCGATCTGTGAGGAGAGCGTGGCCTTTCCCTGGTTTGCGGATGAAGAAACCAAGACACAGACAGGGTCTGAGACTAGCCCAAAGTGCCCTCGCTCTAAGTGCTGGAGCCAGGTGTCAGGTAGAGTGCCCCTCCACCCCAAACCCTCTCCCACATTTTCCAATTCACTCTGTGTCAGGTCTTTCCACGTACATGCTTCCTGCCTATACCACATTTCTACCAAAAACTTCCTGATTTTAATGTTTCCATCCGATATATTTCCATCTGACATATTTCACAACAGGCTAACAGCATCCTATCCTGGCCACTGACTATTAACTTGGGACACGTTGCTAATGAAAATACAGGACGTGGGAATGTGCAAAGACACATTGCTTTACGATGATGATGTAATTTTCAGGCTATAAAATTCTCCGTTTTGTGTACAATTCAGTGACTTTTGGTCTATTTACAAGGTTGTGACACCATCACCACCATCTCATTCTGGAGTATTTTCTTTACCTCACAAAAGAAACCCCGTCCCTATTGGCAGTCACTCCCTATTCCTCACCTTCTTCCAGCCCTTGGCAATTGCTAATCTACTTTCTCCCCGTATGGATTTGCCTACTCTGGACATCTATTCTCAATGGAATCATAAAACACGTTGCCTTTGGTGTCTGGCTTCTTCACTTGCCATAATGTTGCCAAGGTTCATCCAGATTTTGGCAGGTATCTGTACTTTATTCTTTCTATCCTTGAATAAGACTTCATTTTACGACTATACTCCATTTTGTGCATTCTTCAGCTGAGGGCATTTGGGTTGTTTCCACTTTTACTACTATGAGTAATGCTGCTGTGAATATTCATGTGCAAGTTTGTTTGTGACCGTGGGTTTTCAATTCTCTTGCTATGTACCCAGGAGTAGAATTGCTACATCTATGTCAACGCTGTATGTAACTTTGAGGAACTGACATGCCGTTTTCCAAAGCGTTTGCGCCTTTTTACATTTCCACTAGCAATGCATGAGGATTTCAATTTCTCCACATCCTCCTCCACACTTGTGGTTGCCCATCTTTTAATTACAGCCACACTAGTGGGTGTGAAGTGGTATCTCATTGTGGATTTCAGTTCTGTTTTCTTAATGATCAATGATGTTAAACATCTTTTCATGAGCTTCTTGGCCATTTGTACATCGTCTATGGAGAAATGTCCATTCAAATCCTTTTCCCATTGATAAACTGAATTGTCTTTTTATTATTGACTTGTAAGAGTCAATACTAGACACATGTCAGATATCTGTTTTGCAACTGTTTTTTCTGATTCTGTGCGTTGTCTTTTCACTTCCTTATTAGCATCCTTTGAAGCACAAAAGATTTCAGTTTTGATGAAATCCAATTTATCTATTTATTCATTGACTGTTCTTGCTTTAGCTGTCACATCTAAGATATCCTTATCTAATCAAAGACTACAAAGATTTACACCTATGCTTTCTTCACCACATTGCTTTGAATAAGAACTTTCCTGGGTTAGGGTACAGGGATATTTTTGAATTTGGAGTCCTATAAATTGATATGGATCCCTCCTGACCGATATTCACAGGTCTGCCAGTCACTTCAAAGGAACATCCCTGTGCCGTTGCAGAGATCTGGGAAATCGTATTTATGACTATCCCGGCTTTGACTCAGGTGAGAGTCCTGGTCATGTGCTTCAGTTTCTCCTTGACCTCTCCTGGTTTCAAAATTTGTTCAATATCTTTGGAGTTGAAGAACTGATTGAGTGTCTTTCTGAGGAACACTCAAGGGTCCAGGTTATTCTGAACCTAGTGGACTTCCTCATTCCGCTCCAGACAGAGAAGACTGTGGGGGTTGGATAGGGTGTAGACTTCCATCTCTGGTCTTAGAGAGAAACTAGCCTTGCGTCTGGGTTTGCGGATGGCTGTTGAAAAGACTCTTGCCCCCCTCTAATTCTTTGTAGTACATACATGACTTCTTTCTAGAAATGGTGGGAAAATACTTATTTTAGAACATCTTGTCTGTTCTCTGCCAATTGCTTTCTGTCTACACATTTAAAGTGGGTAAAGGAGGACTCAGAGACAAATTTGTTCTTAGCGTCTATTATTGTTCAAGTGACCGTATTTAATCCTATGCACTATCTTATTAGCCAGGTTTTATCCTTTTCCTTTTGAGGAAAAAAGCTCAAAAAGGTTAAAAAATACTCCAAGGTCACAGTCTAGGGAGGAGAGGAGTAAGCGTTAGAAACCAGTTTCGTTTGACCTCAAATTTTCATCCACGGTGAGTGTCTTGGTGTTATGTCTAAGATTTCTTTGCTTATTCCTTGTTCATGAGAATATGTCCATTTTTCCTCCAAAACCTTTATAATTTTAACTTTCACATCTCCAATTAACTCAGTGTGTGGTAGAAGGTAGTTGTGAATATTAATTTATTTCTAAATAATTACTCACTCATTCTAGAGCTTTTTACCAAAAACATCTTTCATTATCCCAGTGAAGTGTCTTGGTGACTTTATTTTAAAAAATCAAATAATTGTATGTGTGGGAGTCAATTTCTTACACTCCGCTCTTTCACATGATACATTTGTGTGGCGTCTACTTCCACCCATACTATAGTGTGTTAATTACTGTGGCTTTAAAGTGAGTTTTGAAATCCAGTAGAGTGTGTCCTCTAATTCTTTTGAAATCTAGTAAGTGTGTCTCCAGTTAATTCTTCTTCAAGGCTGTCTTGGCTATTACAGGTACTTTGATTTCCATATACATTTTAGAAATAGCTGGTAAATCCCCTCCCAATGCCTGCTACAATATTAACTGGAACAATCTTGATTTGACATTCTTACAATATGGAATCTTCCAATCTATGAAATTGATATATATTTTTCTCTTTATCTAGTGTTCTTTAATTTCTCTCAGAAACAGTTTTCAGGGATCTTCACTATATGTGTTCTTAGGCATTTAATGACTGTGAATGTGTGAATGTTAATCTCTATTGTGTTTTATTGAATTTCATTTTCTAAATACTCAGTGCTAATGTGGAGAAATACAGTACATTGCTATATGAATGCCATTGAGGTACAACTTAGGTACAATAGACCGCACCACTTTAAAGTACACAATTCGGTGCATTTCAGCAGCCGTAAACACTAATGAAACTACTGCCCCAATCGAGGTGCAGGGCATTTCCATGATCTCACAGCATTCCTTTGTCCCTTTGCAGTCCGTCACCCCCTCAACCCTCAGCTCCAGGCAACCACTGTCCTTACAGATGGCTTGGCCCTTTAACAACTTTATGCAAATGGAACCATACCTGTATTCTTTCATGTCTGCGTTCCTTCATGTAGCATAATGACTTTAAAATCCATCCATTTGTATGGTAGCGAATGGAAACCTTTTGGTGGTGAACACGATGTAGTATATACAGAAGTCAAGTTATAATGATGTATACCTGAAATCTATAAAATGTGACAAAACCAAAGTTACGTCAAGAAAAAATGAAAAATAAGAAATAATAAGAAAAGGACAGATTAACTTGCCTTTTTATTTCTGCAGCTGGCCAGGACACAGTCAGTAGCTGTGACATCAGCTGTTTCCTCTGGAGACTTTGGTAGTGTTGAGGGCTTGGAGCCAACATGGAGTCCAAGCACTGGTTCTGAGAGGCCGCAATCTGGCTGAGGTTCAGGGTCGTGGGTCAGGACAGGTCATCCAGCTGTCGGAAAAAGCAGAAGGGGGTCCAGGAAAACCGCTGAGGTCATCTCTGGGTAGCACTGGCCACTTCCTCCAAGGAATCCACCACCACTACACTTCTCAAGACTTCCTGGTACTAGACCGAGAGCTCCGGGAAGTTGGGATAATTTTGATTCATCTCTGCGTTCATGACCCCTAGCACCGACTCAAGCACTCGAGGAGGCTCTCAGCAACATTTGTGCAACGGACTGAACAAAAGCGGCTGCAAGTCGTCAGTCATCTCAACAACACTCCTGTCCCCAATGTCCTGTCAGGGATGCTCTGCTTTCTCCCAAGATGTAGCAAATCACCTTGCTTAGGATGGGGTCTGCCCTACACTCTCCATGTCTGAGGACACTCACCTGTGGTGAGCTCTGATGAAGAACGGATTGTCCTGAGGGATTCCTGACAATGGTTCACTCTGTCATTAGGAAGAGATGGCCTTGGCCTACCCTCCCATCATCTGGGCTGCCGCAACTCCCCAGTTGAGGAGACCTATCATTTTGTTGAAACCGTCTGTTCGTGTTCTTCCTCTCACTGCTTTGATTTCCTTAGGGAAATATTACCAATAGGCGAACTCCCAGTCCTTATCACAGCATAAGGAAAATGAAGCACTCAACAAATATTTAAGAGATATTGTGGCTAAAGCTTTATTCAACTATAAATGCAAAAGAATATTACTATCACTGCTTCAGATGCAAGGGTCCCATTACCCTGGCCCCTCCTGACTCGAGGGCACAACTGCTTAAGGTAAGAATGGACATCTCCAACCCTTCTCCAAACACCATTTATCCCTCTAAGCCCACATTTACTTGGAGGGCGTCCACTGTGAGGGCAGCACTGAGGTCAAGGCTGGGGGGTCTGGCGAAGAGCCTTGGGGGTGCCTCCCTCCTCCTCTTGGAATTGGTGCTCCCCAGCAGGAGAAACCAAACCTGATCCATCCTTGGGTCTCCCTGGCTGTTGCACAGGTTCCCTGTGGAGTAAGTTACTCTCCCAGTCCTCACTGCTCAGCTTAGGTTGCTCCTTGAGGAGTGGAGGATGCTGTACTCATTCCTCAGTGTCCCTTGATTTCTCTGAACTCAACTTGTCCTTATTCTCACCTCCTTTGCCAACGCACCTCCTCCACCAGCACCTTAATCTTCTTTGGGTTATCATCATCCTCCAAGCCTGCTGACTTTCTTTCTTCCACCTGCTCCCTCAATTCCGTGTTTTCAAGATGTGGTCTCAGCTCAGGCTCCTACAGGAGACACACAGAGAAGGGACCAAGGCCAGGTCTCACCCGCAGTTCCCAGGGCACATTCCACACACATCTCAGTCTCCCACGCACTCAGAGAAAACTGAACAGGAAGGGACATTGGAGAATTTGACTAACAACCTTATCTTACCGATGGGGAAAGTGAGGCCCAGAGGGAATAGGAGATTTTCCCACACTCCCTCAACGCTTGACAACAGCAGAGCCCCCACATAAGCCTTGGTCACAAGCTTCCCATCCAGAGTGCCTGCCACACCCTCCAGGAACCCACGGCTGAATTTCAGGAGCCAATGGCTCAAACATGAGGATTTCCACTCTTCAAACAAAAACGGCTGAAGAACCTTTCCAGGGACAAATCTTTTACCACAGTTCTTTAGTCCTATTATTAATATTCAGTCAGTTTTCACACCTGGCTGACACCATGGGACCAAGGAACACAGAAATATTAAATAAAATTTATCACAGCCAAAATTAAAATCTATTTATATGATTATCTGTAAAATGTCTGGCTCTCGTGACAGAAGCTCATCTTCCAGAGAGCGGGCACTCTGTCCACCCGTTCGCCCCATCTCCCCAGTGCCTCCACAAGGGCCTGACAGAGAAGCCATTCAGTAAATATTTATCAAATGGGTAAATAACAGTTTCCAAGAATAACTAACCCTCCCTGATGCCTTCTACTCCAATCACATTTCCACACAAATCCTATTCCAGGTGTGAGCAGAAGCAATAAAGGCACAGCCTGAGGAAAGGCAGAGGAAGATTCAAACACCAGCTCCACCGTGGACCACACATGCTTCAGTGGATGATTTCATTGCCTGCTTTGAGCACGTCTATCCCCTGTACAAGAGAGAAGAATGTAGAATGTAAAGTCCAGAAGCTGCATTGACCACTACAGTTTTGGATGATTGAACGTGATATCAAGCAGCAGACAGGGCTCTAACCCCTGGGCACCAGCTGCAGAGCTAAAGAACCCCTACGTCAGAGTCAACGCGGTGCTTGTTCAAAACTTATGGGGACAAGGCCCAAGAAACTGCATTTCAGACAAAAATTCCAAGGAGATTCTCATACAAGGAAAAAGCCTCATCATTTAAAAATTTTAAAAAGCCTAGGATGGAGACTCTGAGACTCCCATTGGTAAGAAGAATGACTCAGCTTTGAGCACAGCAAGTCCCTTGTCCAAGGTCACCTTTCAACGGGAAACGTCCCCGTGTCCAGGAAGAATTCCTAAGTGATGTGGGACGCAAAGAGGACTCTGCTTCCCAGTCTGGACTTTTAGCGTCTCCCTTGTCCTTTGATTTTCTCCTCTGCTCTGATCACTGGGGGATGTCAGCCCTCATAGGGGTCATTTCTTGATGAAGACCTCTGTTATTTTAGCCTCCTCTTGGAGAAACATATGGCAGAGGTCAATTCTGGGGCTCCACAGAGCTAGGCTTTCTCCTAAGCCACCTTGGTGAGCTGAAAGATGCTGTGACTGCTAGAAATCATATTAATAAAGAGGGAGAGGGATAAACAGCGGATCATGAGGGCAGCCTCTCAGGTGACATAGAACCACAACATGATCAATATCAGACCTACTCAGGTGGGGAGGACATACCGACCAATTCTGTCAGCAGAGAGCGCAGCCACATCATTCTAGAATGCTGATCCACAGAACTGTGAGACAACAAATCTGTGATGTCTCACACCACTGTTTTTGTAATCTGTTAATATGCATCAATAAGGAACTAATTCAGATACTTACCTCTACTCTCCTGACTTTTCAATTTTCAGAAACATGTATGCTAATCCCTATAAAGCAAAAAAATCAAAGACCACAGTAGAAATGGTGTGCTCACTTCAGGTGACTATTCCCAAGCCCTTGTAATGGGAACACACTGTGAAGGGTATTTCAGGCACTGGACGAACGTCTCTTTCACGTTACCAAGCAGACCTCTAAAAGAATAAAGAGGATACAACACTTAACTCCATGTAACATTGTCTACGAATCCATCAGCTGTCTCTGTTTCCTACTGCAGATTATGTTTAGCTCCTTGTTCTCCTGAACTCACCAGACAAGGTGTTCTAGCAAGTGCCAGTTACCAGCATGGACGAACCAATTCAAGGAGAGCAAGAGAGCCGCCGCTAGAGTAAGTTCCCCAGACAAAGTCCTTTGAATGCAATCTCCCCACTTATTTGGACTGGGAATACAGAAAAGATCTATTTTTTAAAGTCTCATTCTAACAAAAATTCAAACGTCTCTGTTTACCAATTTGTATTTTTCTCAAGCCCCATCGTGGAAACCTCACTTTTCAGAATGACTGAGTTCCCAATTGCTCGAGCCTGGCCTGTCTGTCAAGGGAAGTTAGGTAAGCCCAACCTCAAACCTCTCCTGTGAACCAGCCCCTCACCCTCAAAATCCAGAACAGCATGTGAACCCACAGGCAGTAGCATCCAACAAGTAAGAGGGATATGTTTGCACTGCTCTTGGCCCAGATCATCTGAGAGAACACAGCAGTCAGAAAACAGAAGAGCATAGAGAAAAATCATATTGATTTCAGCTTTTCCAGGATGTCAGATAAGTTATGCCAATGAGTGTACTTACTGGGTAAATCTCTCAATAAGGGGTTAATTGTTGGCAAAAATAAGTGATAGGTGTTGGCAAAAATAAATGCTATCCAGTGTTGGCAAGAGGGTGGAGACAAGAATATTCTCCTAAATGATTCAGAATACGAATTGGTAAAGCTTCGCTGCAAGGCCATAGGGCAGGAATAAACAAAAATTAGGTATGTACAAACATATTTCTAAACTGAGCAATTCTCTTTCCAGGAGTATATACTAGAGAAACACTTACACAGGCGGTGATGGAGATGTATAAATACAGATATACACACGTCCACTGCAGCACTGTTTGTAAAAATAGACACTGGAACCAATTTCATGTTCCTCAGTTGGAGAACCTTGACTCGTCACACTCCATCCACACCCTGAAAGGGCCCGCAGCTGTTCAAAAGAACAAGGCAGATCAAAGAAATGCTGATAGGGATGGAAGGCAAGAGCTACTATGTGCTGAGTACTCACTATGTGCCAGGCTCTGGGCTCCATGCTTCACCTGCACGTCTCATGTAAACCTGGGACAAACCATGCAGGAAGAACTCCTATCCGACACATGTTCAAAGGAGAAATCGAGCCACAGACAAGTCAAGAAACTTCGTCAAAGTCACACTGTTACCCAGCCAGGTTTGCCCCTACAGCTTGTGAGACTGGAGTGTTCTGCCTTCTTCTCTATTTTAGGGATTTCCAGTGAGATAGAAAATACCAGCTTCCGCTGCTCAGCTGCACTGCTCTGACACACAGCCTGACTGTTTAGTTCTCCTGTCGGAAATCACCTCAGACGTAGAACATCAGCCTCACACAAGATTACTCCGAAATCTAGATAAAAATGAGACAAAACAATGCTACCTCATAATTCTGTCCAGGCACAGACAAAGGCAAGTTCACTGTGCAATCTACAAAATCCCAAATACCCTCCTCTTTCCATAGGAAATGACTGTTACCTCTTTACTCCAATCATAGAACTGCCCGTGCGGACCACACTATTCACTAGGGGGCACACTCTGCTTCCTCCCATCCTCCCCAAATCACCCAACCGAAGCCCAAGTCCTTTCATAGGTTAGACCACGGGGTGTGTTTTTTCTGGCTGCAAGGAATAAAAAATGCAACTTGTTCAATAAGACGTGTCTTCCTGATGGTTTAACTTCAGGGTATTGACATCAGGTTTCCAGAAACGAGCAGCTGTAAAAACCCAGCCTCAGGAAGAAAGATTATTCACACAGTCTGTAAGAAACGTAGGCTCTGGAACTCCAAAACTTGCTGTTACCCCTAAAACAAAATTCTTTCTACCAAGCCCCTTCAGTAACTAACATGAACCTTGCAAGTTCAAGCAGGATTTTTCCACGTCTGATTTAAAGTACGGAGATTGAGGATAAGGTTAAGAGACAAGCTAGTTAAGAGAAAATGTGCAGCCCAAGCAGATCTGAAAAGAACCTGGAATCGGTCAAAACCCAGTATGACCAACTGGGCTTGAACCACCAACCCTTCAGTTAACAGATGAAGGAGCTCATGGATTACCCAGCTGAAGGCAGGCACTGATCCTCTAGACAACGTCTCTCTAGCCCCAAGCTTCCTCAGCCAGGGCTCTTCTGCCTTGGCACATTTGGCCAGCTCCAGAGAAAGAGCCCAAGAATCCTGTGGACATATCTATAGCTACCATAACGTGATATCATAAGAATTGGAATTTTTTGTTGGTGACAAAGTTACAGTACTCTCATGTACCCACATTCAAAAGGAAGTGATTTCACTCATATGTGGAAGATACAACTAACAAACTCATAGATACAGAGAACAGACTGTTGGTTACCAGAGGGGAAGAGGATGGAGAGAGGGCGAAAAGGGTAAAGGGGCACGTGTGTATGGTAACGGACGGCGACTAGGCTTTCGGTGGTGAACACGATGCAGTCTATACAGAAGTCAAAATATAATGATGTACACCTGGAATTTACATGATGTTATAAACTAATGTTACCACAATAAAACAATTAATTAAATTGTGTTAATTTCTTAAAGAGATTAGTCAAAATAAAGACGTCATTATCCCACCCAATTTAAATAGCGTTTTAGAATGTTTTTCTCTGGATCCTGTAGCAAAGGCCTTTACCTGGTTTTGGTGCCCAGCAGCCGAGGCCAAAGGCATGGAGGACTTGGCATGCTCTGTGGGGTCTCCTGCCACAAAGGTGTGTGGCCCTTCCCTCCCTGCCTCTTCCCACTAAACTGTGGGATGCTGCTCCCAATTCCTTCTCCGTGGTGAGCTTGTGACTGTGGTAACAGCTCTTTGTTCCTGGAAATCCTGTTCCTCAAACCTGGACTTACCAGACCCGCCTTTTGCGAGTAGCTTTCTTCCCCTTTTAGTCCCTTAAAATTTTTGCTCTGATCTCTGGCATACGTCCTCGGCATGATCCTGCAAATCTTTGTTGTTGTTGTTCTTACCCTACTATTGTGCTTTTCATTTTCAAGAGCTCGACCTCGTTTTCAAAGTTTATCTCTGGATGAAGAGAAAACAACGGACACGAGGCCTTACCTTCCACAGGCAGCCTAAACCTGGAGGGTGAGGACGTCACTTCCTGTTATGTCTGCTGACCGCCATTGGCTGGGAGGGTAGAGTGGGCGGGGAAGTTGTGCGCAGGGGGCGGGGCATGGGCCGGAAGGAAAGTAACGCCGGCGCTGTCCTGCGTGGGGCGTGTCTCATGTGGATGACGCGGCTCCGGGGGCAGCTGTTTAGACGTCAGTTACTCCTGCTCTAGGAGACTTCCTGAGCCACTGGGACCGAGTCAAGGACTGTTGCATGAATTTGAGTGCAAGTTCTGTGTAGAGGAGCTCTGGGGGGCTACAGGGGGCAGGGCGGTGGGGGTGGTTCTAGAGAAGGTGAGTGGACGGCGTAAGGAATGTAAGGGTATGCCAGGGCGGCAGAAAGCAAGTTTTCAAATTCCCCAGATATCCCCCAAATGGCTGTGCTTCCTCAGGGTAAGCTGGTTCGATTATCCCTCATATTTTCTTCTCTCTGCCATTTTCCTGACTCTACCAAATTGACTTTGTAATATGTGGTGGGGAGTTACGGTGTATGGGTTTTATTCTATTTGGGAGTCCAGGAGAGCTGCCTTGATCCCGAGCTTCTAGCTCCGTTTTCTACTTTTTGGTTCTTCCCCATCTGTTCTTCCTTCCTTTCAAATTTACCACTCTAGCTCTTCCGCTGACTCCCCGCTGTGGACAGCGAGGTTCTCGCCTGTATGTCGCGCGAAGCCTACCACAGACTCTAAAGGAGGAACAGCCTTGGCTAGGTCCATTGTCTCCACTGTCTGCTGCTTTGCTACTGTTGGCGTCAGCTGTTGTTTTTCCATTTGTTGTCGCCCTGTGAGGGAGTGTGTGTGTGTTTCTCCCATGTGCTTCCATGGAGGGTGAGCTTTTGGGGACACCTGAGAAAGTGGCTGCTGGGAACCTCAGGCCATCTTCTGTAGGTTCTGCCTCTTCTCTGGCTGTATGTTCTTTCCCACGTTGTTGACTTCTGTTGGAGGCCACCATCCCCTCACCTCTGCATTTGGGCATTGCTTGTCTAAGGGCTCTGAGATATTTGGAATGTCCTGGCAATCCTGCCCTTGAGGAGCTCTGCCCAACGGGCCCTCATAATACCTGGGGGTAACTGGGAAGTTCCCTTCTCTGCCATGGTTATCACACACACTTCCTGCTTTGAAAGCCTCCTCGAGTTAGGAAAATTCTCTATTCCTACCTCTACCCCAAAAAGCTTGGCACTTCATTCCATGGCTCTAGAATGCACTGGGTTCCAAGCTCCTCAGAGATACCGCTGTTGGTCCAGGGACAATAGGTCAGGGCTGTGGTTGCCAGCATTGTCTCTGTCAGACGTGGCCTCCTCCAGTCCTGGTGCCACCACTGGTCTGGTTGGGACAAGGGGCTACATCCTATGATTTCCTCGTGGGTCACGTGGCTGTAATGGTGCCCCACACCTCACAGTGTTGTGCAGATGAAGATAACCCAACTGCTCACTTAGCATAGTTTGTGCTTCCTGGCATGATGTACATTGACAGAATGATATTTTTCTTTAATTACGTAACACAATATGCAGAAGGCTGCATAAAACAAAATTGGGGTTGCACTCCATTTTGCAGTCCGAGATGGGCAGAAATGCAGGTTGCACTCTCATTTGTGGCTAAGGGTCCCACCAAACCTCTGTCAGCCTCAGGGGAATTACATCAGCCATTAGGAGAAAGCCTTGGCTGGGCCTTCACTGTAAGGGTTTTGATTTCAGGGACGCTTGAAATTTTCACCATCTGATTCTAGCTAAATTCTAAAACAAATCTAAATTCTGAAACAATGGGGAAATCCTAATTTGATCTCCACCTGTAGCCCCTTAGGCTGCATTCTCTGGAATTGGGAGACTTTTAGCTATGAGTACCTAGTATGAGCTACTGAGTACTAATTGATTTATTCATCTTCTCCTCCCAAAGACAGTTGCTGTTTTTCCTTATCTCTGTTTTTCTGTGTCATTTGTCATAAAATGGAAAAATGTAGGGCAAGAAGCAGGCATCTCCCTAAGCCTGTTGTCTGGGTAGCCCAAGTAGACTTTGCCATAGGGCCTGCCTATAGACTATGTGCAAAAGGTGGAAGCTGTTGCTAAGGGATATCTTGGAGGTCAAACAAGGCCACAATATTGGTGGGCAAGTGTTAAGCAGTTAAGAGCCATTACGGCACTCACACCTCAAGAAGTCTCCTGTCACAGGCTAAGTTGGTCACAGAATGAGGTAGATGATGACAGGTCTCCCACCAACCTCAAGAAAATGTCCATGCAATGATGAGGTACTCTGTAAAGCACAATCCCCAACCCTGTGGCACCTCTCCCTAGGTATTAGTGTGGCTGCAAAAGACCAAAGCGTAGCTAAAACTGTTAATGTGCATGTAAGATGAGATTTTCTTTTCTTTTGCCTTGTTTCATGTCTTGAGAGCTTGGCTTTGTGACCCCTTTACTCACGAGGGGTCCCAGTTCATCTTGGGCTTCTGTCGTCTCAACCTTCCTCATTTGTTAGTGCACTACTGCCTACGCAACTGAAGCCTTTGCTTTCTTGGACTCTCTTTGTGGGTGAACTTACCAGATCTTATGAAGGCTGCTTCTTTTGCACTCTCTTTTGCATGCGCCTCTTACGTCCATAGTTAAGCCATAAATGCTTATTGGTTTGCGTCACTATTAAGATCCTACTCACCAATGGTCAGAGGATGGATCCTTTCTTCTTTGTTTTTTTAGATTTTTTTTCTTTTTCTCCCCAAAGCCCCCCAGTACGTAGTTGTATATTCTTCATTGTGGGTCCTTCTAGTTGTGGCATGTGGGACGCTGCTTCAGCGTGGTTTGATGAGCAGTGCCATGTCCGCGCCCAGGATTCGAACCAATGAAACACTGGGCTGCCTGCAGTGGAGCACGCGAACTTAACCACTCAGCCATGGGGCCAGCCCCAGGATGGATCCTTAAATTGGAAAAACTTCTAAATTGAAAAGAAAAATGTAGCTGAAAGGGGTGGGTCAACCTCTTTTCACTTCTTTGGGGAAACTCAGACCATCTTTGTCTTGAAAATCCCTGCAGGGCCAGGCTCTGGAGGGTGGTTCAAAGTTCACTTGTCCTTTTCCAATCCCAAAGACTCCCCTGTTCCTCTCAAAATGCTCAAAGATATTGGGACGTTAGAAACTGACAAGGCAAATATGCCCCAGAAACATCATCTTGAAGAAAACTTAAGTGGTTTCTCTGTGTCTTTGTGATATAGCTGGACACGTAGATCAACCTGTAATGTCATTTGACTTGCAACCCAATTTCTGAGAAATCAAGAGTGTAGAGGAGGAAGACATTTCCTCAGCCCACTCTAGGTCCTTCTGCCTGGGCTATGAATTAAATTGACATTAGACAGAATAACAGGAGGAAATTACACAAAGCTTTATAACATGTATACATGGGAGAGACCCAGAAAAACTAAGTAACCCACCAAAATGGCAGAAGCTCTCACCTTCAATACCATCCTCAGCTAAAGACAAAAGAGGATGTTGAGGGTGTGTGGAATCAGTTATGGGAGATTACCAGAAAAGTACAGTAAACAAGAGTAAGGTTATTATGCAGATTTAAGTCCTTGCCTTCTGCATTGATAAGAGTTTCTAGAGATAAGGTCATCCCCTCTTCTTCCTGATACAGAGAAGGAGACACCTTCACAGATGATGATTTCCTTTACAAACGTAAATGTCTCTTAACAAAAGGTAACTTCTACTTTTCAGAGTTTCTCTCACATCTGCAGTTTTTAAAAGTAACCAGCCCAGGAGTGGTGCTTACCACAGAGGAAGAGGGGAGGGGGGAGGGCAAAAGGGGTGATTAGGCTCACATGTGTGGTGATGGACTATAATTAGATTTTGGGTGGTGAACATGATGTAATCTACACAGAATTTGAAATATATTACAATGTACTTCTGAAGCTATGTAACTTTTTTTTAACAACTGTTGCCAATCTTTTTTTTCTTCTGCTTTATCTCCCCAAACCGCCCCCCACCCCCGCCGCCATACATAATTGTATATCTTAGTTGTGGGTCCTTCTATGTATGGCACATGGGACGTGTGCCTCAATGTGACCTGATGAGCAGTGCCATGTCCGCGCCCAGGATCCGAACCCTGGGCCACTGCAGTGGAGCATGAGAACTTAACCACTCGGCCATGGGGCTGGCCCTGAAAGCTATATAATGTTATAACTGAATGTTACTGCAATAAAAAATGAGAAATAAAATAAAATAATGATTATTCTATATGTTGGTTGTATATATTCTATGTAATTACAGTTTTTCAATTTGTTTTTAAAACATATCATACATTTTAAAGTATTTTATCTGTTTTTAAATGACATATTAAAACTAATATTAAAAATGGGAAATTTTAATCATTCCCTTGTATTTTCTAATGATGTTTAATTTTTCATTTAAAATTAACATGTTAGTTCTTAGGAGCTTATGATTGCAGTCTTCCTTTAATTGTAATTACTTTTCAATGGTGAAATATCTATCACTGATCATTTATTGCCTTTTGCATTGAATTTCATTTCATATTATGTTAAAGTTACCAGGTCTGAATTACTTGTTACATTTGCACAATAAAATGTTTTTCTGAAAATAAAATAATAATAAAACAAAAATAATAAAAATAAAAAATAAAAGTAACCAGCCCAAAATAGTCCTCATGCCAAAGACACATATCTTTGGCTGGCCAATTCCAATTCCCCTCAAGAGCAATTGTTGTTAAGAAATCCTTGCAAGACTGGAAATTCAGCCCTAGAGGCAGTTCAGGTTCCACTCATTTCACTTATCTCAAAGAGAGATATCTCTGGGGAATATCTAGCCCATCACTAATTCCTAGGACTGAAGAAAAAAGAAGGAAAAGGGAAAGAAAAATGGCCATAAGTGCACCCTCACAAAAATCTAGAATCTTGAGTGTCTTATTCACAAATATTAGTAAAAAAAAAAAAAAGGATTAAAACAAAATTTGGATTCATAACTAGGGAGCTTTGTATTACTGTACCAGATTCCTGGCAGTAATTTTAAAACAATAGCTGTTGAGACTGTGTGTGTGTGTCTATGTGTATGTTATGTATGTCTGATATTTTGCCTCTGGCTGGTATAATTTCTAAAGAGTTCCATTCAATTGGTTTAAAGTAAGCACTTATATAAATTATTTCTAAATGTAATAGAAATTAGACCAAATGTCTTTCAAGTTAACATGATATAAGTTAATCCTTGATAACTGAAAGCTTATTTAAGGTTGTTGGTTTGATTAAAATGGACACGTTCTCCAAGTTGTCAGCAATGGATATGATGCAGACATGCAGCCTTTATTATACATTTACGGGTCATATAAGCTGACATTATCTCTACTACAAAACTGCTTAGCTAAAATAATAACTTAAAATGGTGGCTAATTTTGTCTAATGTCTCATGAAGTTTTGTAGGCAATCTAAATAATTTTTGGGAACAAGTAAACTAAATAGATGTGGAAAAGATAAAAGTGCTTTTTAACAATAATTATGTATTATGTCATGTGTATTTAAAATAACTTCCAAAGTCTTTCTGGTAGCTTGAAACTTAGAAGTTTTGCTAGACAAAATTAAATGAAAATTCATTGGATATCTGGGTCATTTTCAAATAACATACTGAAACATTTTTGTTAAATATGTATGTTTATCTACTTTTGGCTTCTTGTTACAGACAAACTAAAGTACATTTGGGCCTATTACTAAATACGTCTTGTATTTTATTAAACATTGTACTATGAATTAGCATGTTTCTGGAAATTATGAAAAACGTTTAGAATGCTAATATCAAAGACAACTCATAATTGCTTTTTAGTTTTCACTAAGGTCTGCAAGGTTTAAAAATTCTACTAAAAATTAATAAGGAAAATATCTTGGTATTCAAGGAAAGCAAGATATATGTTTTCAGTAAGGAAGGCATAAAGAATGGAAATATTTTTGAGAGGTTGGAGCAAAATGGTGGGGTGAGCTGACCCGGGATTCTCTCCCCTTCAAAATACAACAAAAGATTGGAAGAACTGAATTTCAGAGAATAAACATAATGCCAGCTCGTTAGAGACCTACAATACCAAGAAGGAGGAGATCATAAACCTAGCTTTACACCTTCGGAGGCGCCGGAACGGTAGGAGAGAACATCACTCCGTCCCCTAGAGTCTGCGATGGCTGCAGCGCGGGTTGGGAAGGAGCGGGGCAGGGGCCGCAGGACCGGGGGATCATCCAGGACTCCTGCCAATGATTCAGTGGAGACCCACTGATGGGGGGGGCGGGTGGGAAGCTTCCGTCGGCGGGGACCCTATAAAGCAAGGGCCTTGGGAGACCAGAGAACAGAACTGATCTGAACCCAGACTGGCACGTGTGAGTAACAGCCCCTCCCCCACAGCAAAGCCAGTGGGCGCAGCCATCTTGCCCCAAGGCAGAGAGCTAACACGCCGCTCTCGACCCCCATCTAGTGGCGACAGGCTGTAACTGCAACTGAATTCTACCACCATGAGAAAAAACCACTCCTCTACCATCCAGCAATTTATAAAAGCCCCAGACCAGAAGGAAAACAATAAAAACACAGAATTAAGTCCTGAGGACTTGGAATTAGGTAAACTAAGTGATAATGAATTCAGAGCAGCTATAATCAAAAATGAGGTAGAGAGAAAGATAGAGAAACAAGCCGAGTTCTGGAGTTGCTTCACAAAAGAGATTGAAATCATAAAGAAGAATCAAACAGAATTACTTGAGATGAAAAACACAATGGACCAGATAAAACAGAATACAGATTCCCTGAATGCCCGTGTAGACAATATAGAGGAGCAAATCAGCATAATCGAGGACAGACAGGCTGAATGGTGCCAGACAGAGGAAGAAAGAGAACTAAGAATTAAAAAACATGAGGAAAATCTCCGAGAGATAATGGATTCAATGAGGAGTAAGAACATAAGGATCACAGGAATTTCCGAGAATATGGAAAAGGAAAATGGAGCAGAAAGTGTGCTTAACGAAATTATTGAAGAGAACTTCCCAAATCTAGGGATCAACGGAGAAATGTGTGTAGAGGAGGGTTTTAGATCTCCTAGATTTGTCAATGTAAAAAGACCCACCACAAGGCACATAATAGTAAAGTTGGCAAATAGGAATGATAAGGAAAGAATACTCAGGGAAGTAAGGGAAAAAAAGAGAATAACCTATAAAGGAGCCCCCATCAGACTGTCAGCGGATTTCTTTACAGAAACCCTACAAGCTAGGAGAGAATGGAATGATATATTCAAAGCTTTAAAGGATAAAAACCTTCAGCCAAGAATACTCTATCCAGCAAGAATTTCCTTCAGATATGAGGGAGAAATTAAATCTTTTCCAGACAAACAAAAGTTAAGGGAATTTGTAACTAAAAGCCCTCCATTACAAGAAATCCTCAAGAAGGCTCTCATACTTGAAAAAAGAAAAAAGGAAGAAAGGGGACACAATCCACAGACTAGGGAGACTGATGGATAGAACCAGAACAGGATAGCAAATATTCAACTATAGCATTAGGGTAAAAATAAGGAAACTACCAAAACAAGGACTATCTTAGCACTCTAACTACAAATTAATAAGACGAGTTGGAATAAAAAATGAAAATAATTATTTAGGAGGGGAAGAGCAAAGGGTCTAAATCAGTATTGGTCAAGTAAGTAAGAGACCACCAGACAATAGACTATATTATACACGAGATTCTAAATACAAACTTCAAGGTAGACACTAAAATAAAGTACAGAACAGAGTCACAAATCACAGATAAGGAAAAATCTAAGAAACCCAGCATAAGAAATTGCAGTATTAAATGGGTAGTCTAAAGCACACAGGAAAAGAAACACAGGAAAACAAGATAATGAGCGACAGATTGACAGCATTAAGTCCACATGCATCAATAATCTCTCTCAATGTGAACGGATTGAACTCTCCAATAAAAAGACACAGAGTGGCAAAATGGATTAAAGAACAAGATCCAACAATTTGTTGCCTCCAGGAAACACACCTCAGCCCCAAGGACAAACACAGACTCAGGGTGAAGGGGTGGAGGACAATACTTCAAGCAAATAGCAAGGAAAAAAAGGCAGGTGTTGCAATTCTCATATCAGACCAAGTGGATTTCAAAATAAGACAGGTAAAGAGAGACACAGAGGGACAATATATAATGATCAAAGGGACACTTCATCAAGAAGAAATAACACTTATAAATATCTATGCACGCAACACAGGAGCACCAAGATTCATAAAGCAACTATTAACAGACCTAAAGGAAGATGTTAAAGACAACACAATAATAGGAGGGGACCTCAACACCCCACTCACATCAATGGACAGATCATCCAGACAGAAAATCAACAAGGAAATAGTGGGGCTGAATGAAAAACTAAAACAATTGGACTTAATAGGCATATATAGATCACTCCACCCTGAAGGAGCTGAATACACATTCTTCTCAAGTGCACATGGAACATTCTCTAGGATAGACCATATGTTGGGAAACAAGGCAAGCCTCTACAAATTTAAAAAAGTTGAAATAATAACAAGCATCTTCTCAGATCATAGTGCTATAAGGCTAGAAATTAATTACAAGAAAAAAGCTGAGAAAGCCACAAAGATGTGGAGACTAAACAACACACTACTGAACAAGCAATGGATCATTGAAGAAATTAAAGAAGAAATAAAAAAATACCTGGAAACAAATGAAAATGATAGCATGCCATACCAACTCATATGGGATACAGCAAAAGCTGTATTAAGAGGAAAATTCATCACAATACATGCACATCTTAACAAACAAGAAAAACCCCAAATAAGCAACCTTAAAGCACACCTAACTGAACTAGAGAAAAAAGAACAAATGAAGCCCAAAGTCAGCAGAAGGAGAGAAATAATAAAAATCAGAGCAGAAATAAATACTATTGAAACGAAAAAGGCAGTAGAAAGGATCAATGAGACAAAGAGCTGGTTTTTTGAGAAGATAAATAAAATTGACAAACCACTAGCCAGACTTACAAAGAAAAAAAGGGAGAAAGCTCAAATAAACAAAATCAGAAATGAGCGAGGAGAAATAACAACAGACTCTGCAGAAATACAACAGATTATAAGAGAATACTGCAAAAAACTATATGCCAACAGAATGGATAACCTAGAGGAAATGGATAAATTCTTGGACTCCTACAATCTCCCAAAGCTCACTCAAGAAGAGGCAGACAATTTGAACAGACCAATCACAAGGAAAGAGATTGAAACAGCAATCAAAAACATCCCAAAGAATAAAACCCCAGGACCAGATGGCTTTCCTGGGGAATTCAGAGAGGATTTAATACCTATCCTTTTCAAGCTATTCCAAAAAATTAGGGAAGATAGAACACTTCCTAACACATTCTATGAGGCCAACCTCACGCTGATACCAAAGCCTGACAAGGACACCATGAAAAAAGAGAACTACAGGCCAATATCACTGATGAACATAGATGCAAAAATTCTAAACAAAATTTTGGCAACCAGAATTCAACAATTCATCAAAAGAATCATACATCGGGATCAGGTGGGATTCATACCAGGGACACAGGGATGGTTCAACATCTGCAAATCGATCAACGTGATACACCACATCAACAAACTGAGGAATAAAAACCACATGATCATCTCAATAGATGCAGGAAGGCATTTGACAAGATCCAACAGCCATTTATGATAAAAACTCTGAACAAAATGGGCATAGAAGGAAACTACCTCAACATAATAAAGGCCATATACGAGAAACCCACAGCCAACATCATACTCAATGGGCAAAAACTGAATGCCATCCCCCTGAAAACAGGAACGAGACAAGGATGCCCTCTATCACCACTCTTATTTAACATAGTACTGGAGGTCCTGGCCAGAGCAATCAGGCAAGAGAAAGGAATAAAAGGAATCCAAATAGGGAGGGAAGAAGTGAAACTCTCGCTGTTTGCAGACGACATGATCTTATACATAGAAAACCCCAAAGAATCCATTGGAAAACTGTTAGAAGTAATCAACAACTACAGCAAAGTTGCAGGGTATAAAATCAATTTGCATAAATCAGTAGCATTTCTATACTCCAGTAATGAACCAACAGAAAAAGAACTCAAGAATACAATACCATTCACAATCGCAACAAAAGGAATAAAATACCTTGGGGTAAATTTAACTAAGGAAGTGAAGGACCTATATAATGAAAATTACAAGGCCTTTCTGAGAGAATTGGATGACGACATAAGGAGATGGAAAGACATTCCATGTGCATGGATTGGAAGAATAAACATAGTTAAAATGTCCATTCTACCTAAAGCAATCTACAGATTCAACGCCATCCCAATCAGAATCCCAATGACATTCTTTACAGAATTAGAACAAAGAATCCTAAAATTCATATGGGGCAACAAAAGACCCCGAATTGCTAAAGCAATCCTGAGAAAAAATAACAAAACGGGAGGCATCACATTCCCTGACTTCAAAACATACTACAAAGCTACAGTAATCAAAACAGCATGGTCCTGGTACAAAAACAGGTGCACAGATCAATGGAACAGAATTGAAAGCCCAGAAATAAAACCACACATCTATGGACAGCTTATCTTTGACAAAGGAGCTGAGGGCATACAATGGAGAAAAGAAAGTCTTTTCAACAAATGGTGCTGGGAAAACTGGAAAGCCACATGTAAAAGAATGAAAATTGACCATGCTTTTTCACCATTCACCAAAATAAACTCAAACTGGATTAAAGACCTAAAGGTGAGACCTGAAACCATAAGGCTTCTGGAAGAAAACGTAGGCAGTACACTCTTTGACATCAGTATTAAAAGGATCTTTTCGGACACCATGTCTTCTCAGAGAAGGGAAACAATAGAAAGAATAAACAAATGGGACTTCATCAGATTAAAGAGCTTCTTCAAGGAAAATGAAAACAGGATTGAAACAAAAAAACAACCCACTAACTGGGAAAAAATATTTGCAAGTCATATATCTGACAAAGGCTTAATATCCTTAATATATAAAGAACTCTCTCAACTCAACCACAAAACATCAAACAACCCAATCAAAAAATGGGCTGGAGACATGAACAGACATTTCTCCAAAGAAGATATACTGATGGCCAATAGGCACATGAAAAGATGCTCATCATCGCTGATCATCAGGGAAATGCAAATCAAAACTACACTAAGATATCACCTTACACCCGTTAGAATGACAAAAATATCTAAAACTAATAGCAACAAATGGAGAGGTTGCGGAGAAAAAGGAACCCTCATACACTGCTGGTGGGAATGCAAACTGGTGCAGCCACTATGGAAAACAGTATGGAGATTCCTCAAAAAACTAAAAATAGAACTACCATACGATCCAGCCATCCCACTACTGGGTATTTATCCAAAGAGCCTCAAGTCAGCAATCCCAAAAGTCCTGTGCACCCCAATGTTTATTGCAGCACTGTTTACAATAGCCAAGATGTGGAAGCAACCTAAGTGCCCATCAACAGACGAATGGATAAAGAAGATGTGGTACATATATACAATGGAATACTACTCAGCTGCAAAATAGAACAAAATCATTCCATTTGCAATATCATGGATGGACCTTGAGAGAATTATGTTAAGTGAAATAAGCCAGTGAGAGAAAGATAATCTGTGTATGACTCCACTCATATGAGGAATTTAAAACTATGGACCAAGAACAGTTTAGTGGATACCAGGGGAAAGGTGGGGTGGGGGGTGGGCACAAAGGGTGAAGTGGTGCACCTACAACATGACTGACAAACATTAATGTACAATTGAAATTTCACAAGATTGTAACCTATCAATAACTCAATAAAAAATAATAATAATAATTTAAAAAAGAATGGAAATATTTTTGTTCGTTTTGTTGAGAAAATAAATTTAGGGGCCAGCCTTGTGGCTAAGTGGTTAAGTTCACACGCTCCACATCAGCTGCCCAGAGTTTTGCCAGTTTGGATTCTGGGTGTGGACATAACACCATTCATCAAGCCGTGCTAAGGTGGCATCCCACGTAGCAGAGCCAGAAGAACCTACAACTAGAATATACAACGATGCTCTGGGCGGCTTTGGGGAGAAGAAGAAAAGAAGGAAAAAAGAAGACTGGCAACAGATGTTAGCTCACGTTCCAATCTTTAAAAAAGAAAAAGAAAATAAATTTGCCCTAAAGCCCTAGAAGGGAAAAAAGAAGGCATGGGACAAATTCTGAGTGTAAAAAGAAAATTATAGAAGATTTGTGAAAGAGAAAGCCTGAAAAGAGTTTTATGAATGGTCAAGTTAGCTAAGATTGCAATAAATTTAATTAAGTGAATGAGCTTTAACATAAAAAGTAAGCTGGTACAAAATAAAAATTTTGTTCTTTTTTTTTTTTTTTTTGAGGAAGATTAGCCCTGAGCTAACTGCTGCCAATCCTTCTCTTTTTGCTGAGGAAGACTGGACCTGAGCTGACATCTGTGCCCATCTTCCTCTACTTTATATGTGGGATGCCTAGCACAGCATGGCTTGCCAAGCAGTGCCATGTCTACACCCAGGATCCGAACCAGCAAACCCCAGGCTGCCAAAGCAGAACGTGCGGACTTAACCACTGCAGCACCAGGCCAGCCCCTGTTCTCTCTCTTGGGATAATTTCCCCGGACTTTTAGTCTGCTCTTGATAAAGAGCTTATAAAAGGTTTTTCTTTATTTTTGAGTAAGTTTACCTAAAAGACAGAAGATCAATGTTTTATTAAAATAATTTCCTATGTTCAATAATACTGAAGTCTCTCTATTAAGGTTTTCAAACTGTTTTAACTCCCTCATTGCCCTTGACTGTTTCTGTTGTCACTTTGATTGAATTGTTTTGCAGTGACTGTTGTTTCCTATTAGACCAAGTGTTTTAAAAAACTTTTGATATTTTTGACAAGCTTCTCTCAAAATTCAAATCATAAGTGAAGTCTTTCTTTTGACCCGAAGGGAAAAAAGTTTTCTTTAAGAATTTTCAGAGGCCCCTGGGACTACTCAAAGAAATTTGTTCTCTCTCTTCCTATAAAGAAAAAGGTGCTAAACTAATTAGGCTTATTTGGTCGATTAAATTACATGGGAAGCTTTATTAAATAAGTGATGATAAACCTTTTTAGGTGGTATTATGTGGATGTTATTAATATAAATGTTTTAAAAATTATATAACACTCCTAAAATTCTGATCTGTCCTGGTTGCCAGCCATAATTCTAGTTACTATCTTGAAGTGTTGTATGTCACAGAAATAGCCAAGTTTCTTTTTCAATTTCCCTTCTGAGTCTTTTGTCACTTGCAGATAGTTGCTGTTTTACTCTGATGCTTTTGCAAATATGTTTCATCTTCAGAGAGATTCATGGAAAAGACACTGACACTTACTCTAGAATACAGGTTTCTGATAAACTTTCAGATCATAAAACTGAACTGGGTAAGAAATTACAGAACTCTAATGGAGAAACCGATGACTTCATGAAACTGCTAACAGAAGGTTAAGAATCTATTACACAGGACCGAATGAACTGATGAGGGTGATTATAAGTTATATAACTTTTTTGAGATATTGCTGATTTTTTTAATGTTTTTGGGTTTTTTCCAGATTTTAGGAAACCTTTTTCTCTTTTCCTTAAGCTAACTGTGATTTATAACAATTTGGTAAAATTATACCTTTGTAGGCAAAATTGAAACATTCTTTTTTTCTCCCTAGCTTATCCCTCCAGAATTTGGAAACCCTTAGTGAGGTGAATGCTGTTTTCATGGCAATACAGTTACTTGCTTAAGTTCAGTAAGAATCTGTTCTCCTTATAACAGGACACAATTCATTATATTACCAAGCCTCTGACTGGAATGTCATATTTGAGAGAAACATGCAGACTCAGATATGACAAGTCAGCTTTTGAAGAATAAAGGTCGACTTTATGGAATAAAGCCACCTGGAAACATTAGCCTGGTCTCTTAGTTACAGGATTCCAAGTGAGTAAAGAAGGTCTCTTCCCTGACAGATGCAAAAGACCTCAGGATATTTGGGGAAATCTCAAAAAAAAAAGAGAGGAATTCACCGAAATCTATAGGTATTGCAGCCAAAGTCTGATGGCAACTCCTTGCTTTGGTTTTCCTGGCCTTGAGAGGCCAATAAATTTCAATCTGAGATTCCTTATAAAAAGTTCCAGGGGAGCAGATTTAAAACAACCTCTATAGTCAATTGCTTTTCTTGTTGTATTTATATAAATAATTGGGCCAATTTTATTAAAACTAAACTTATTGGACAAACCAACGAGTCTTAATTGGCCATGTTTGGTCAAAATGAAGGTGATTTAAAGACAAAAATTCTGTTTCAAATGAAACTATAGTACACATTCATGGATATTAGGTTCTAGTTCTGATACTTGTCTTTGAGGTTTTGTTTTATATCTATTAACTGGACTGGATCTTGAATTCTACTAGTCTCCTGAAATATCTGTCTATAAATCTCCAAACTAACATTTTCCATTTTTCCATCATTTTCATTTAGAATCACTGAGAACTGAACCTGTCCTTTTTCCTGAAGCCCCACAAACTGAAGCTGGACATCTTTATATAAATTTTAGAGAGGGGCTGGCTTGGTGGCTCAGTGACTAAGTGCACACGTTCCACTTCAGCAGCCCAGGCTTCGCCAGTTTGGATCCCGGGTGCGGACGTGGCACCCCTTGAAAAGCCATGCTATGGTAGGCATCCCACATATAAAGTAGAGGAAGATGGGCATGGATGTTAGCTCAGGGCTAATCTTCCTCAAAAAAAAAAAAAAAGGATTCATGTTGGTTGCTGTGTAAGCTGCTCTGAAAGATACCTGAACACCTAATGACATCATCAGAGACATTTCAAATTATAAAAGAGGCCTCAACTCTGACATCTAGAAATTCTTTGACTGGCTGATCCCCGGGCTCAGAAACTGGTCTATAATTTGCTCTGACTGTTGACCTTGTTTTCCTTGTTGTTTCCCTAGAAATGCTTCTTATTAAATACCTGGTTTCTTGCTTACCCAATATAGGCCTAATTTTGGGAGCCCCCTTACATCACCTTACTAAAAGGCTGGTTTAATAAATGGAACAACCTATGCCCTTTATCAGTAGGCAGAAGCCACAACAGTCATTGCTCTATGTCCCTTGAGATTGAGGAATGAACAACAAAAAGAGGGGATTTGTAGCTGCAGGCCCTCCAGCACCAGTTCAACTGACCCTCTCTCTTATCAACAGAGTGATTAAGAATTGTCTTAATCTGCAAAGTCGCATCACCATGACATGTGCAAAAGAAGAAATCATGTCCTGAAATGACCTTGGAACCAACCCACAGAACCCAAGGACTGGGACATGACCAGAACTTGAAAGTTGGACTCTTATCAGAAGTGAGGGGTCCCTCATTCAGGAAGATCTGGTGTTAAAATTCCTTCCTCGCCTCATCAAAAATGTTTAGGACTCCATCCTAAATGTTTAGAACCCTATCATAAGTGTTTAAAACCTTACCATAAATGCTTGAAGCCCACCAATCAAAGCCTGTCCTAGCAGTGTTTCTGTGGACCAGCCCATGCTCCCTAACCTCTTAAATCTTACCCCAAATCCTGAATCAGGAATACAGATCTGAGGGTACATGCCGCCTGTCTCCCTGAAGATTGATTTCACAGAATAAAAGCTGATTCTCCCCCAAAGGCTGATGCCATAATTAATTGGCTTGTTTATGCACATCAGGCAGAGAACTCCAATTTTGTGTGGTAATGTGACCTTTCAGATTTGTATTTTAGAGCCTGTTATCTCCATGAATTATCCTTGTAGAAAAAGCCTGCCCCTAGATACCTACAGGCCTCACCTGCACTGGGCATCCTGCCGTGAAAGCCTGGGCTGGGTCCCACTGGTCTTTCTCCATAAAGGACTCAGGAGCCTCAACCCACACCAGGAGCCTCTACAAGAAAGCTCCCAGTCTCCACCCAGCTGGCAACTCTCAGCAACTGGTGTCAGTGTGGAGGGAAGGTGGGAGCTCTGTGAGCTGGAAGAAAGTGCTGTTGAGACTCAAACTAGGTCTGTGAGTTGGGGGAGCCCTGATTCCAGCTCAGAGATATGTGGGGTTTAGGGCAAGGGGTCCTTGGCCTTTGAGTTTTTGTGGGACTGGACAAGGGTAGGGGGTGGGGTCAGGGATGGAGAGAAAAACCAATGGTTGAAACCTTAACCATCATCTTGTTTTCCTTAGATTACAATGACCCCACTTGGCTTCCTGCTGTTTCACATTGTATTCACCAACCAGGAAGCTCTTTGAACTCCATCCTTTTGGGTTTTTATGGAGGCTTCATTACATAAGGCATGATTGATTAAATCATTGGCCATTGGTGATTGATTCAACTTCCAGCCCCTTTCCTCTTCCGGGGAGGGAGGCTGGGGGGACTAAAAGTTCCAATCCTCTAATCAAATGGTTGATTCCTCTGCTGACCAGTTCCCACCCTTAGGTGACCTAGGGGCATTCCGAAAGTCACCTCATTAACACACAAAAGACATCTTTATCACTTAGGAAATTCCAGTGGTTTTAGGAGTTCTGTGCAGAAAATGAGGACAAAGAACAAACATATATTTCTTATTATAAATCACAATATCACAATCTTGAACCCCAAACTCCCTTTCAGTGTCTACTACCAGATAAGCCAATGTGAACACCAGCCCATGTGTTAACATACATGTTATATTATAATTAGGTATGATGAGGCTAGTAGACAGAAATGTGGGCAATAGCTTTTATCGTGGTTTCCATAGGAAGGAACAGGTGAGGCAGGGTAAGCAGGCCTAGGATTGGCTAGTTTGAATAATTTCAGCAGGTCCTGGATCATAGGGCTGTCCCTAGTTGTCTAGTACCTGATCCTGGGTGACTAGGGCAGGTGGATAGTGGCCTAGACTATAAGATCCCAAAAGACAGGTGGTTGGGGGTATGGGCTCTGGATTGCATATGAAAGGCACACTCACAACCAAGTTGCTTGCTATCTTTAGGAATTAGTTAACCTCCAGTCTCTCCAGTGTCAACAAGGCCCCAAGAAGTCAAAGCGTTGTTACCTAAAGTTCAGTCTCTGAACTCAGTGCCAATTCAAATAATGAGAACAGAGTTTTGGGTGAAAAGGAAAGCAATCCAGGCAAAGGGAGCAGCAGCAGGCTAGCACCTTAGGAACTGCTGGCTCCCCGTCAAGAAGTGGGTCAGGGGTTTTATAGGGGAAGTCCAAGAGTCCAGTTCAGGGCTACGTGCCAAAAGGCACATTTTTCTTTCCTGCTGGTGGTCTTCAGATTGCTGGGCAGGTGCCAGACCTTGTCAGCTGACACAGATATTTTTCTTCTTTATGGCCAGAGAGATGCAGGACACGAGAACCAGACCCCTTTGTTGCAAGATGTTATCCAGACTCCCTGGAACCAGAGTTATTCTTAAGTCCTAAGGGAGGGGGAGAGTAAGCAGAGAAACATGAGGAAGGAAAAATTATACGTACTTTGAATTGCCAGCCTCAGTTGCTGGGAAAGTTTCACTTCAGATAAGGAAGACATTGCTAGTCAGGTTGTTATTTAACCTGTATACTTCTAATTTCAGATAGAAAAAGCCAGTAACCGCATCAGAAAATAAAAGGAATGATTAGTACGGCCTCACTCCCATAGACTGAGTTAGATGCACCCTGAAAACACTTGTATCATCAGATTTATTAAACTCCATTGTACCAATTGTTTTGTTGGGTTTTGCCTTTAGATAGAGTTCTTGTGGATAAAGATTTTGCCTCCATTTTTGTATTCTCAGCTCATAGTACATTGCCTTGCCTGGAGCTTCCCAGCTCCTGTATCATAGCCCCTTGACATGGGATAAACAGGGTACAGGTGTCACAGGAGATGCTGATGGTTGCAAATTTTTTGTAGTGATACAAAACCCAAAACCATGTTTTCACAACCATTTAAATTTTTACTTCAGTTAAAATTATATTTGATCATTATTTGTATGGCTTCCTCTGTATACTTCCTATATTCACTTATTACTATCTTGGCAAAAGACTTCAGACATAATGCCCACCACCAGAGAGTGTTCTCTGCTGGTTACACCAAGAAGAACCTCCCCCAGGAATAGCATGCAAATATTATCCTTTTCTGTGTGTGCCAGGATGCAAAGGTTTGGAAGCATTGGCCAAGCAGGATTCGAAAAAAGGGATTTGGATCAATCAAATAAGATTGCGTGAATGAATTGATGAAGGAAATCAAAGTACTTGCTTTGCCTCTTAGATACTACAAATCACCAGTCTCTCCAAGCTTTGATTTTCCAGCTGCAAAGAGAGTAAAAGGCCCATAGGAATATGAAGATTAATAAGAAATTATCTAAGTGAAACTTCAGCTGTAAAACATACAAATTTAATTACTACCAGCTTTGGCATTCAGCATTACACTACCATCTCCCTAACTGATCACTCTTTCTTCAACCTCACATGCCTGCCAGATAGCCTGCTTTCATCAGCAAATTGTTCTTCAAACATCTTTCTTTTTTCAAGTCACTCTCCACATTGAACACTTGTGGTAGGGGCCGGCCTCACGGCCAAGAGGTTAAGTTCACATGCTCCGCTTCGGTGGCCCAAGGTTTCTCAGGTTCAGATCCTGGGCACAGACATGACACCATTCATCAAGCCATGTTGTGGTGGCATCCCACATAACACAACCAGAGGGACCTACAACCAAGAATATGCAAGTATGTACTGAGGGGCTTTGGGAAGAAGAAAGAAGGAGAAGGAAGAAGGAGAAGGAGGAGGAGATTGGCAACAGATGTTAACTCAGGTGCCAATCTTTAAAATAAAATTAAAAAATAAAAACCTTTGGCAGCTCCCCTTTGCCTACTCATTTAAGTCTAAACTCAACCCACAAGGACCTTCAAGGACCTGGCTGCAACCCCCTCTGTTCTTCATGAAACCTATGACAGACAGCTTGGGGGGAAAGGGGGTATCTAAGGCCAATTTGTGTCAGGTACACTAGCCACTAGAGGTTAAGGTTCCAGGGTCAAGCTATATTAGGCAAAGGTTTACTTAGAGAAGTCAGAAGCAACATCACAAAGGGGCAAGTTCAACAGATCAGGCAGAGAACCAGAAGTCAGAACTGTAGAAGCAGCAGCAGCAGCAAATTCAGGGGCGAGGCAAAGACACAAGCCATGTGTTTTAATCAGGATGGGCTCAGTTATGCTGCCCTAACAAGCAATGTTCAAACTTGAGCAGCTTAACACAACAGAGGTTTATCACTTGCTAATGCGAAGTTGGCTGCAGGTCTGGATGACTCTGCAAGGTAATTGTCTTCCATGGAATAATTTCACCATGAGGCCTTCTTGGCTGCAGAAGAGATGATACATCTGGAGGATTGCTCGGGCTTTTCTTTGCTTCTGCCTGGAAGTGAAATATGTCACTTTTGCTCACAGCCATTGTCCGCAACTAGTCAAATGATCTTGCCTAAGTGCAAAAGGGCTGTTAAATGTGGGTGTGGTAGGTAGAATCCAAAGATGCTGCCCACAATCCCTCCCCTCCCTGTACACGTGACTCATTCCTCCCATCAAGAAGTGCAGCCCATTTCCCTCCTCCCTCATCTGGGCTGGCATTGTGACCTCCTTTGACCAATAGAATGTAGCAGAAATGAGGTGGGTGTAGCCTAGCCCTTAAGAAGTGGCACCTTCTGTTTTTGTTCTCTTGGAACCCAGCCTCCATCTATAAGGAGGTCAAAGCTATCCTGCTGGAGAGACAGAGGGGCTGTGTGATGAGGCCCTGCAGGGTGAGATACCACATGGAGAGAGAGGCACATATGGCTAGCACAAACAAATATTTAATTTTAATTAATTTAAATTTAAAAATTGATCATCTGTTGTTCCTGGGAAAAGTTTTAAGTATGTTTGGAACAACTTTTTCAACTGTAAATTTTATGAAATCTAAATGCAGATGAACAATTTCTGATGAAAATTTAGCATGCAAACTGAGCCAAGCGGTGAATACTAAAGACACACTGAATTTTTTTTTTTAAGATTTTATTTTTTCCCTTTTTCTCCCCAAAGCCCCCCAGTGCATAGTTGCATGTTTTTAGTTGTGGGTCCTTCTAGTTGTGGCATATGGGGTGTCGCCTCAGCATGGCCTGATGAGCGGTGGGATGTCCGCGCCCAGGATCCAAACCAGTGAAACCCTGGGCCGCCAAAACAGAGTGCACCGACTTAACCACTAGACCACGGTGCCAGCCCCTAGACATTGAATTTTGAAGACTTAGAAGAAAAAAATTTTTATATCAACTACATGTTGAAATTATAATATGATGGTTACACACATACACACACATATTAAAGTTAATTTCACCTGTTTTTTTTTAAATTTTTTTAGCATCATGCTTCTATTGGACAGTGCTGCTCTATGGTACATAACTTGTTTGATTTGCTATTTAGTTTTAATTAGGGACTGAAGGGGCAGAAAGATTTTCCTTTCTTCCCTTCTAGGTTTTTTAGCTGGTCCAATAATTAAATTGATATAAGACAGATTGACAGGAGAAAAATTAATTTCATACATTTGGGAGCCCCATAAAAATATGAGACCCAAGGGCAGCCAGGTAACTGAGGCTTGTACCAACCTGAGCTAAGGAAAGGGGCAGGAGTCTGGAGAAACCGAGGGGAGAACAGCCATTCACAGGAAGGGGAGGAGATGTTTAGAAACCAAAGGTTGCCGTGTTATGCAGGAAAGTTTCTTAGGTAAAAAGGTATCTCTGCTAATAGCTCTCTTCCTTTCCAATGTAACTTTAGGCACTTGGCGGTGGGGGCGGGGGGGTGAGGGGGTGGGGGGGACAGAGCTTTTCCTGAATCTGCTGGGTTTTGATTGCCTTTAGCTCAAAATAATCCTCATGCCAAAGTGGCATATTTTGGGGTGACAAATTCTGCTCCCCTTCAGACCCAAACTCTGAAGTTACACGTTAACTTGTAAATTTTGGCCCAGTAGAAACACGGATGATTGAAGACCAGCCCAAAGTTTTGTTGCCCTGTTTGTCTCTAACTTAGTTGACTTATTCCAGCGTGCCCTTCCTCGCTCCATAAATCCATGCTGAAAATGCTCTTTGAATCGGCGTTGCTATCCATGAAGTCCCTCATTCGTGGGTCAAATAAACCACGGACACGTGCTCACTTTACAGTTGGCCGAGTCATGTTTTCAGCACGTTTTATATTACATTTTGACAGACCCTACTGGCACAGCCCTACATAATCAGCTCACTTCTTTAATATAAAAATTATGATATAAATATGTAGTGGGCCCTCCATATCCGTAGGTTCCACGTCCTCAGTTACAACCAAGCCCAGATGAAAGGCCTACAGTGGTTGTGTTTGTACTGAACACATACAGACTTTTTTCTACTTGTCATTATTCCCTAAATGATGCAGTATAACAACTATTTACTTAGCATTTGCATTGTATTAGGTATTATAAGTAACCTAGAGATGATTTAAAGTTTATGAGAGGGTGTGCATAGGTTATATGCAAATACTACAACATTTTACATAAGGGACTTGAGCATCCTCAGATTGTGGTATCCAAGGGGGTCCTGGAACCAACCCCCCGACTGTAGGACTTCAAATAAAATTTCTAAAGGAAAAAACAATTCATAACCTTGCTAGTCTAAGATAATTTTTTTATTCATTCTTTTTTATCAATTTTTGCCTATTTGATATTTTTTCACATACATGTAATTATCAAATGGATGCTATTTTGCATTCTCAATAGGTATATGTGCAAAAATCATAAACATTTTTCATGTTTCTACATGTTCTTCATGATTATCATTTTCAATAGCTGCCTAATATTTCATTGCCTTTGTGTTCTAACTTAACAATTTGCTTATTGTTGAGAATTTGGTTTCTTTCCAATTTTTCACTCTCGCAAGTCATGCTACAATGAACATCTTTCACAGATATAAGTATACGACCTTTTGCTTCTGTTTAATTATTTCCTTAGGGTGGATTCCCATGAGAAGGATTGGGGAACTTCGGGGTGTGAACACTTTTATGACCATTGAAATATGCTGCTGTAACACTTCCAGAAAACGTTGTAACCGTTTATACCACCACCAACAGTCCATTAACATACCCGTTTCCCAAAAGATCCCTGCCTCGGTGAAAGAGTGTATTTTTGTTTGTTTTTTTGTTCTTGCTATAAATTAATAGATGTAAAATGGGTCCTCAATCTAATGCTGCTTTTAATTTCCTGTTTTCTTTCTGTTTGGGCCAAAAGAAAGACAGGTCCTCTGGGGACCTAACACAAGAGTGATTCCTAAGGTGAAACTGCCAATAGCCCTCAACTGCATGAGACCAACCTAGTGGAAACATGAGCTGCATGAGATTTCGACAGGAACAAAACCTTATTATAGCTGTAGAGAAGTGTATGAGCCCCAGCAGAGTCTGGCTCTAAAACAGAATTCAGGCGAGATACAAAGGGGCACCAGCGTCTGTGGAAAAAGTCAAATTGAGTTATGAGTAAAACTGTCAAGGAAGAATGGAAACTTGGAATAATGCCCAGATTATTTTTCCTGTAGAAGTTAAGAGTGTGCTCAATTGGCATCATCCTTAAATATAGCTGTATTAGTTTGCTAGAGCCGCTGATGGGGTTCAAGGCAGGCCGCCCCAAGATGCACCACTGTGGCATGGGGATTATTTCGAGCTGAAGGCAATAAAGGCTCAGACTCAGCAAAAACATTCGACCTTTCCCCCTAACTGCCTAAAACAAATTTAAAATAAAGGCCTGTCTCCAGGGCAGGCCATCACCATAGATAACTGTGGGTTTCAGTAGACTAGGCAGATGCTTGCTAAACCCACTCTTATCAAAGTTCTATTTACCAAACATTGCTTTTCCATTTCCATGTGGGTTGCCTTCCTTCCCTTTGAAGACCCAAATCGCTAACCCAAATGTCCTCCCTGTCTGTAGCTGAAGATACTTAAACAGGCAGCCTCAGCCAGTTGGCTGAGTTGCTTACTTTTCCTGAGCCTCTCCCATGCATACATGGTATAAAGCTTTGCTTAATTTTCTCCTGTTATTCCGTCTCATGTGAACTTAATTCATTTCCCGGCCAGAACGACCCAGAGCAGGTAGACGAAATGTCTTCCTCCCCTACACCACCATAACAAAATACCACAGACTGGGGGGCTTAAACAACAGAAATTTATTTTCTCACAGTTGTGGAGGCTAGAAGTCCAAGATCCCAAGGTATTGGCAGGGTTGATTTCTCCTGAGGCCTGGCTCCTTGGCTTGCAAATGGCCACCCTCTTGCTGTGCGTTCACATGGTCAGCCCTGGGTCTGTATTTGTGTCCTTATCTCGTCTTTTTTTTTTTTTTTTTTTTTGAGGAAGATTAGCCCTCAGCTAACTACTGCCAGTCCTCTTCTTTTTGCTGAGGAAGCCTGGCCCTGAGCTAACACCCATCTTCCTCTACTTTATACGTGGGACGCCTACCACAGCATGGTGTGCCAAGCAGTGCCATGTCTGCACCCGAGATCCGAACCAGCGAACCCCGGGGCCGCCGAGAAACGGAACGTGCGAACTTCACCACTGCGCCACTGGCCGGCCCCTTATCTCCTCTTCTTATAAGGACACCAGTCACATTGGATTAGGGTCCACCCTACTGAGTTCATTTAACCTTAATTACCTCTTTAAAGGCCCTATCTCCAAATATAGTCATATTCTAAGAATCCACAGGGGTTAGACCTTCAATTTATGAATGGGATGGGGGGCAGGTGGGAATTAGGCCCATAACAGTAGTGTTAGCAATAATAGTTGCCACAACTTTGTAGACATACAAGCTTAAAAAATTGGTAAGGTTAAGGCCCCTGGAGGAATCATATTTAGAAAATTACAATCCAAACAGACGCAAAATAATTAAGGGGAAAAAATCCCTTTTTACATTGCCCCCTGAAGGACAGAGAAAGGGAATAAATGCTTAATCTCAGGAACACTTTCCATAAGCCCCTTTCTCTTCTCCCTTACCTTCTCCCGCCCGCTCCCCAGCCCACACGAACCTCGCTGCGCACCCGAGTTCCAGGGCAGCTTCCCTGCCCCGACGCTTGTAATGTAGATTTAGTAATCTGCCCTGTACTACCTTACGCTGCCTTTCCCGTTCAGCCCTTTCTATAATTCTGCATCACAAAAGTTCAGAACCGGTCTGGCCGGGATCCGCTCTCCTCGGAGGGAGGTCGGATTGAGGGCGGGGTCAGCTGTCAGAAACGGGGGCGAAAATCGGGCTGCGAAGACTGAGTTCCCCCGCCGGGCTGGGTGACTGCAGGTGTGAATAACTGTCACGCTTTTGCACTCACCCGCCCCCACCCCCACCTCCACCCCCCGCCGTAATCTTTTGGGGCCCTACAAAGAGACCCTGAATATCCCAGGGCGCCCCCGGCCGCTTCCCCGCCGACCCTTTCTACCCAGAGCGCGCGATTCCTGCCCGGGAATCGGAGGTTCTCTGCGCAAAGCTGGGAACTGCGCCTTCTCAGAATCCACGCAGCCTGCGAATTAATCCCCTCCAAAATTATTGTCTTCGCCACTGGAAGGAAAAGAGAACAAGCAGCCACTAGATGTCCCCCTCATCCACAGCAACGCAGGGTTGGGCCCGCCCCAGAAGTCTTGGTATTCATCCTTCGCCCCTGAGGCTCCTTGCGACAGGCTTCGCAGCCAGAGCGGTTCCCCTGTGCCCTACTCGCCCCAGTGGAAGCAAATTAGGGTACATGGCCTCCAGCCTGAGCCCTCGGCTAGCCCCACGAGAAGTGGCCCCAGTGAGATCTGGAGAACTCCCTTTAATTCACCGGCAGCGACCTCACGTTAGGATGCTTCATCTTTTGGGGGATCGAGTCAGGCCTGCGTCTTTCCCAGGTTCCCAAAGACACACACACACCCCGGGGAGGAGGGTGGTCTCAAGCTGACGTAGAAAAGACTTTGTGTTGTCTGCTTCTTCTAGGTTATCAGATTCTAGCCTTTCCTTCTTTGAGGTATTTTAAATTGGAGGCAATCGACAGACATGTAAATTTTGGGATTTAGGTAAATTTTATGACTTCCTCCCTCTCCCAAAAAAATCAATTTTGCACCTATTTGCAATTCATTTCAACATTCTTTTACCCCCCATATAAATCTGTGGTTTTTCTAGGCTCCTTTGAAGCAGTTATAATGCCTGCCTGATTCTCCCAGATGGGTAATATAAAATCTTTAACCTGGGATCGTTTTTATATCCTTATGAGATTTGTGATTTTATGTTTTTCTGAAAATTATCTTTTAACAATGGTTATGATGCGGGCTCGGCAAGCAGAGGAGTCGAAAGAAAGATTTCTTGGACTCTCAATGTCTGGTAGTGGCGCTCCTTTATTCAGAGAGCAGCTTGGGGACAGGACCCACAGGCAGTAGAGCTGCAAACATGGGTTGAGGATTGGGCTAAATTTATAAGGCATAGGTATGTGAGTTATCTTTTTATAAGACAAAGGAAAGATTATGTAAAAAAGTTGTTAAAATGGTATCACTGTAGGTGGGGTCTGGTTACTGGGTGATCCCATAACTTTAGATAAGAGTCAGGTCAGATCAGGTCAGGACGCCCTATGCTTCCTGGAGGATGATATAGATCAGGACGTAGGCCGGGATGCCTCGGGTTTTCTCCCTGGGGCAGCCTTGATCCTCATCAGTGAGAGGCAAATTCACTGTAATATTAAAGAAACTTAAGCTTCAGGGCCTCTTCAAAGTCCCTGTACCCAGTGTAGTATTATTTTTCTTAAGGAGACCCCCAAACAGTACAAACTTCAGGCCCACCAAACCTGCATCCCCCTCCCCCTGCTGCTGACGGCCGGCTCCCTCAGACTCCGGTAGGTAGCTGATTTTTTAAAATGTAAAATCATGACTCCCATAGAAATATAAAATGAACACATTAACGATTAATTAGCTCCTTAATTAATCTTGTAGCGCAAAAATGTAATTTCTGGAATTATCCTTTCTATAGAGAGGAAATCAATTATATCTCTATCAGGAAAAATTCGTTTGCGTTTCTATGAACAGGGATCATTTGCATCACCATCAGGCTTCCATGAGTTCCATGCAACTCTTTCTCTACAGAGTTGCAAAATAGTCAAAGACAATGAACGATGCAGACCCCCATAGAATCAGAAAACTCAAGAAGAGTCTCCTAGTCTAGACAAATCCACATATTCCATTGAAGTGATGCTCAGTACTTGCCCATTTCAAAATCTTTCACAATTTTTCCTTAATTAACAGCAGGAATTTGGGTAGCAAAAAGTCAACACGTTTTTTGTTATTTTCTAAGTTATTGTTTTCCACTGAGCCTCCATCCCAGCCCTGTTCCCATTTCCTGGTGGCCAGCAACTTATGGACATTATGCCCAAGGCCTGGAAAGCAATGCTTGCCTTTGGCTGGTTGCTGATGCAAGATATGAACTGGGGGGGCTGGCCCCATGGCCGAGTGGTTAAGTTTGCACTCTCCGCTTCAGCCGCCTAGGGTTTCACCGGTTTGAATCCTGGGCGTGGACATGGCACCACTCATCGAGCCATGCAGGGGCAGTATCCCACATGCCACGACTGGAAGGACCCACAACTAAATATATATAACTAACTATGTACCAGGGGGCTTTGGGGAGAAAAAGGAAAAATAAAATCTTTAAAAAAAAAAAGATATGAATTGGGCCTGTGGGGATCAGAATTCGCCATCCCAAAATGTGTCTCTTTGGCTTGATTGTCTTTAAGAACAAAGACTCAGAAAGAAACTTTGACCTTCCCCCTAACTGCCTAAAAGAATTTAAGATAGAAGGCCTGTCCCAGGAAGGAACTATCACCATGTATAATATAGTGGTAGACAGGGAGGAACCTAGCAAGGCCCATTTGATCTAAGTCCTCCCCACATCCCATTGTCTCAGCAAGGTAAGGCAAAGGTTTATTTATCAAACATTTGCTTTTCCATCTGTATGTGAATTGCCTTCCTCCCCTTTGAATTCCAAAACCACTACCCCAAACATCCTCTTTTGTCTTTAGCTGAAGATGGTATTTAAGGTGGTGGCGTTGGCCATTTTGGTGAGTTACCGAGTTTTCCTGGGTTTCTCCCATGTATACATGTTATTAAACTTTGTTTGATTTTCTCCTGTTATTCTGTCTCATGTTGATTTAATTCTTAGGACAGCCAGAAGGACCTAGAGGATAAAGGAATATTCCTTCCTCCCCTACAGACTCATAAATCACTATCACTGTCTACCCACCAGACACTTGTTTGAGAGTATGGAGATAGCAGTGCCCAGAAGTGCCAGGTGACAAATTCTAGTGTGGTCTTCTAGCAATTTAAGATCCTATCCCTAGGATGACCCCAGCCTCCCTTAAAAAAAAAAAAAAAAAAAAGCTCAACACTGCCAGGAATATGTACTGCTTGTTCTAGCCAAAACTGGTAATAAGACTTAGGCCCCTGCATCCCCTCTTAGAGCAATTACTTTAGAGAGTTTGCAATTAAAAATCCTTCCTTTGAGATTAAATCTTCTACCACCCAGAACTGTCTTCTCAGGGACCTGAAATGTATATGTTCCAAGAGAGAACTCTTGCCTCCCTCCTAACTCACATAACTGCTTTCATTCATAAAGACACGAAAAGTTTGGGGCCAGTCCAGCAGCATAGTGGTTAAAGTTCGTTTGCTCCGCTTTGGCAGCAGCCCAGGGTTCACTGGTTTGGATCCCCAGCATGGACCTACACACCACTCATTAAACCATGCTGTGGCGGTGACCCACATACAAAATAGAGGAAGATTGGTACAGGTGTTAGATCAGCGACAATCTTCCTCAAGTAAAAAGAGGAAGATTGGCAACAGATGTTAGCTCAGGGCCAATCTTCCTCACAAATAAAACAAAAACAAAAAACTGGGGAGATATGAAAAGTTTGTTTCTCCTCTGGATAAGTGCTAATTAACAAACTGAGATGGCCTAGTCCCATGGACCAACCCCTTTAACATCCCTCAGTGCTTTTAAAAGGTCTTTAGAGACCTTGAAAAGGTCTCTAGACTTTTGTTTTGACAAAGTTGAGTTCAATTGCTGCTGGACCCTCTTCCTTATTTCAATAGTTATAACTGAATAAAATCTACTCTTATTGCTTTAACTAGTGTCGGCTTTGTTTATCTTTGACACAGGTTTTGTGGAGTCCACAAATAGTTGTAGGGCGGGGCCCTCTAAATTCACCTGAGACAACCTCACTTCTCCCCACCATTTCTGTGATTCACTTTAAGATCACTTCAGTGACCCTTCAGCCCTGTCTTATTATTTCCCCTTAATTTCTCAGGAACCCAGCTTGTGCCAAGCCTCCTGACAAAGTTAACTCACATATCAGGACCCACAAAATGGAGGCCACCCCAGGGGCCCAGCCCATGTCACAAATCTAAACTGCAGGGGACGAAGAAATATTCTTCTACCCTCTAGGTTCTTCTGGCTGGTCTAAGATTTAACTTGACATGAGACACAATAACAGGAGAAAATCAAACAAAGTTTAATAACATGTATACATGGGAGAAACCCAGGAAAACTCGGTAACTCACCAAAATGGCCAAAGCCTTGCCTTAAATACCATCCTCAGCTAAAGACAAAGGAGGATGTTGGAGGTAGAGGTTTTGGAATTCAAACGGGAGGAAGGCAATTCACATACAGATGGAAAAGCAAATGTTTGGTACATAAATGTTTGCCTTACCTGGCTGAGACAATGGGATGTGGGGAGGACTTAGATCAAATGGGCCTTGCTAGGTTCCTCCCTGTCTACCACTATATTATACATGGTGTTAGCTCCCTCCTGGAACAGGCCTTCTATCTTAAATTCTTTTAGGCAATTATTTTAGGGGGAAGGTCAAAGTTTCTTTCTGAGTCTTTGTTCTTAAAGACAATCAAGCCAAAGTGACACATTTTGGGGTGGCAAATTCTGAGCCCCACAAAACCTAAGTCAGCCTATACGTACGTACAGGAAACACTTATTAAGGAAACGATGTACCCCAGTCCGAGGGCGCCAACTCAACTTAGCCAGCTTACTTTTCCCTAGAAAAAGGACCCACCAGCCATATAAGGAAAACCCCAACCTCCTAGCCAATCATGCGTTGCCTCTTCTAACACTCCATAAAACTCGCTCTTGCCCAAAATCCCCTGGGAACTATGCTCCACTGCTTGTGAGGTGTGGTACTCTCCCAGTCCACAGAGTGTTTCCCTTGAATAAAGGACATCAAACTCGTTACTGAATTGTATTATTTTTGTTATTTGACACTCCTTACTTTCTAGTTTTCTGCTATAGGGGAGGAAAAATAATCTTCCCTCTACCCTTCCGGATTCTTGGTTGAGACCCCCTGTAATAAAAGACAGATTAGCAGGAGAAAAACAAACAGAAGTTTAATAACATGTATACCTCCTGCATGCATGAGAGAGACCTAGGACAACTGAGTAACTCCCTGAAATGACCCAAGCCACCACCTTATATACCATCTCCAGCTAAAGACAAAAGAAAAGTGTTGGGGGGCAGAGGGAGGCCAGTTATTGGAGGTTACTAGGAAATGCACACTAAACAAGGGTAAGGTCATTATGCAGATTTAAGTCCATGCCTTCTCCGTTGATAATGTTACCAAGCACAAAGGGACCGGTGACTGACAAGGGGGTCCTTTTGCCCAGAGCCACTTGCACCAATAGAACAAGACCAGGCTTGGAATAGCAGAGCAGAAACTTTATTCATTGGTCAGTAAATGGAAGAGGCAGAACTCATGTCTAAAACACCTTCCTGAAGGGAAGATGAGCAGGATTTTTATGGGATGTGAAGGGGGAGGGGTCCCGAGTCATTGCCCAGAGTGGGGGCATTTGGGGAATGTGAAGATCGTCCCTTCTTGCACACTGAACCTTTTTTTTTTTTTTTAGGAAGATCAGCTCTCAGCTAACATCTGCTGCCAATCCTCCTCTTTTTGCTGAGGAAGACTGGCTCTGAGCTAACATCCATGCCCATCTTCTTCTACTTTATATGTGGGATGCCTACCACAGTATGGTTGCTGAGTGGTGCCATGTCTGCACCTGGGCCCCGGTGCTGAAGTGGACCCCGGGCCACTGAATTGTAATGTGCGAACTTAACGACTGCGCCACCGGGCCAGCCCACCTTTTTTTTTTTTTTTTTAAGAATTTTATTTATTTTTCTTTCCTGCTTTTTCTCCCCCAATCCCCTCAGTACATAGTTGTATGTTTTATTTGTGGGTCCTTCTAGTTGTAGCATGTGGAACACTACTTCAACGTGGCCTGACAAGCAGTGCCATGTCTGCACTGGATCCAAACCGGTGAAACCTGGGGCGGCCAAAGTGGGGCATGTGAACCACTCGGCCACAGGGCCAGCCCCAACACACTGCACCTTTTGCACACATTTCCCTTTGAGCACGGCGCCCCATCGCTGTCTTGGACCTTCCTGGTTTGGACTGGTTCTGTGGTTTGGCCATCTGCCAATGTTCTACAGTGGTTCCTATGAGGACACACAACTTACAACAAAGCATTAGACACGGAAAATATTTTAGGGACTTTCCTGGGTGACAATAAGAGTTTCTAGAGATTTGGTCATCCTCCTCCCCATCCTTATAAGTGGAAATCTCCCTTATAAATGTAAATCACTTTTATAAAAAGATAACTTCTACTTGGTTTTCAGAGCTTCTCCTGTGTCTGCTGTTTTTTAAAAACAATCAGCTCAAGCTAATCATTATGCCAAAGAGGCATATTTTTGGGTGACATATTCCACTCCCCGTCACTGCCTCCAGAAACCTTTTCCTTTTGTCAATCACCTAGTGGTCCTTGGGTTTGTCTCCACTTAGCACATTCAACATCCCTTTAAGTACCTTCTCCCAAAATGTGCAGCGCTGACCTGAGAGGCTTCGCCATGTGATGTTCTATTTGTGTTTCCTTCGCTATTTCAGTACTATCATAGCTCAAGCATGATCAACCCCCAACTCCTTTGTACTGCTATGGGAGTCTCTTCGGCAAGCACTATCATGTAATTCATATTTTTCCTTGTTGATTTATTTTATTTTTTTATGTGCAAAACATTAACATGGTTCCAAAAGTCAAAACGAGACAAAATGGTATACTCTGAGAAATGACGGTCCCTCCTCCCTCTCGTTTACCCTGCTCTTGCCCACCTCTTGTAGCTAATTTCATTAATTTCCCTTCCTGTGTTTCTTTCCATAAAAATAAGTAAACATAGAATGCTTTCTTATTTCCCCTCCTTTCTTACCAAAAAGGTGGCCTTGCTTTTTTTCATTTTTCATATCCTGGTGTTGAAAAGGAGATAACAGGTCCAAAATGGAATCACTTGTACTGAGCCCCACGCCTGGCAAACCAAGACTTAACCCCTAACCTAACAGTGGTTCAGCCTCTCCCAGGAGTGGAATTTTAAACCAACCGGTCTTGAATTTCTGGATCAACACTTGTGAGGTAATCTGCCTGATAAGACCTCTGCCCCCCCTGCCCCTAAGGGAAAGTGAGCTTGCCTGAAATAATTCTTTCTTTTGTCTCTTCTTCTGCCTATGAAATCCTTCCATTTTTTGGATCTCCTCTCTACTTGCTAAATGGGATGCTGTTCAATTCATCAGTCGTTCAATAAGGCCAATTAGATCTTCAAATTTACTCAGTTGAATTTTATTTATTTATTTATTTATTTTAAAGCTTCAGTGTGTCCTAGGTGTTGGTTTTTAGTTCTCTAGTGAGCCTCTGTCACAGGATGACGACTGACAGACCGGTGGCGTAGTTCCATGACCGGGAAATGAACCCAGGCTGAGGCAGTGAGAGTGTCAAATCTTAACCACTAGACCACTGGGGCTGACTCCAATTTTGTTCTTAACACTGGGAAATACTTCAAATTAGTTTACAGAGATCTTCCTCATTATTTTTTTTTACAGTTGCTCAGTATTTCATTGTGTAAATATACCATGGTTTATTGAACCAATTTCCTATGTTTGGGCATTTGCAGGTAGTTTCCAATATATTTTGCAATTACAAGTAATGCTGTAATCAAATAACCTTGTGTACATGTATTTTCATATTGTTAGAGGTATATCTTCAGAGTAAATGCCTAGATATAGGTTGCAGGTCTGATGTTAAATGTATATGTAGTTTTGTTACAATATTGCCCATTTGCCTTCTTCAGAGTTATGCCTTTTTGTATTCCCACCAACAATGTATGAGTGTTTGTCTCCCCACAGCCTTGCCAATCAGTGTATTACCAAGCGAAGGGGAGCAGAATATGTCACCCCAAAATATGCCTCTGCGGCATAAGCATTATCTTGAGCTGATTATTTTTAAGAAACAACAGACACAGATAAAGCTCTGAAAACTGAGCAGAAGTTACCCTTTGCAAGAAAAATTTACATTCCTAAGAGAAATCTCCATTTGTAAGGGTGTCTCCCTCTCTGTACCAGGAAGAGGAGGATGACTAAATCTCTAGAAACCTGTTATCAATGGAGAAGGCATGTGCTTAAATCTGCATAACGACCTTACCCTGGTTTACTGTGCTTTTCCTGGTGACCTCCCATAACTGGCTCCCCCCACCCTCAACATCTTTCTTTTGTCTGTAGCTGGAGATGGTATATAAGGTGATGGCTTGGGCCATTTCCAGGAGTCATTCAGTTTTCCTGGGTGTCTCCCACCTACACAGGAAAGACACAAGTTATTAAACTTCTGTTTGTTTTTCTCCTGTTCATCTGTCTTTTATTAAAGAGAGGTCTCAGACAAGAACCTAGAAGGGTTAGGGAAAATTATTTTTCCTCCTCTACACAAGCTTTTTAATTTTCACCAGTCTGATAGGTGAGGTTAATTATTTTTAACCCCTCATTCTTAACTCGATCTCCAGGAAATCATGCTGTGACACAGCACGTCTGGAAAAAGCTCTGTGCCAGAAGGGTCTAGCGCCACCTGGTGGTAGCATATCTAGTTGCAGGAAATGTCCCCCCCCACAGCGATTTGTGCCTTGGCACTGACTTTTCCTTACCTAAGTTTCCTGCCCTTTCTTCCCTAATGAAAAAAACCTGCATTCTAACGCTTTCCTTTGGGCTGAGCACGTGCCACACTCCAAACCTTTTGAGTTAAGTACTAAAACAATCCACACTCACACAGTTTACTGTCTACACCAACGTGACTTTACTACAGTATTTGAAGGTCCGCGTTAACAAGACCTTACTATTCCAGGAAACTGCTACCCAGGAAGATGACTGCAGGTAACTAGACATCCCACCTAAGCGTCATTAGAGTAAAATGGCTCATCAAACAAGAGTAGGTAGGAAACCCTCCCCCAGTGGTTTCCCACCAACCCTAAATTACTATGCCACAAAGTCTGTCTCGTCTCAATCAGCAACTGCTGCCTCCCGCCACTTTGAAACACCTACCTTAAACCAGACTCAGAAAACTCAATACCCTGCTTTGCCCTCCTCCATTCTGAGACTCTACAAAGACTTTGTCAGTGTCATTCGCTCCCTTCCTACAGTAATCAATATGCCCAAGTTCGCCTTACTGACAGGTTCTCTTGATGGTATTTTGGGGGAGCCAGCATTCCATATAAGACAGAGAGCACTGCCTCTGTCACTACGTTCCAGATATTGGGCTGCACCCTCTTGCCAACCTTAATTCACAGTTTCACCTGGAGTTTAGTCCTTTTGCCCATTGGGACTTTTAAATATTGGAGGATGTCTTAGTTCACTTGGGCTGCTATGACAAAATACTAGACTGAGTGGCTTATAAACAACAGAAGTTTATTTCTCACAGTTTCAGAGGCTGTAAGTCTGAGATCAGGGTGCAGAATGGTTGGACAAGGGCTGTCTTCTGGGTAGCAGACTTCTTGTTGTGTCCTCATATGGCCGAAGGGGCTAGGAGGTCTCTGGAGCCTCTTTTACAAAGCACTAATCCCATCACCAGGATTCCACTCTCATGACTTAAGCACCTCCCAAAGTCCCCACCTCCTAATACCATCACCTTTGAGGGTTAGGATTTCAACATATCAATTTGGGGGAAGACAAACATTCAGACCAAAGCGGAGGACAACCTATCGACCACCTGGAACTTAGACTCAATTCTGATGTTGGGGGCTAGAGGTTGTCAGCAGCTGCTTCCCCTATTAGCCAGGTTCTTTATCCTCATCCTATTTCCCCTTTATTTTTTCTTCTGCCTTTTTCTTTCTCTCTTCCACATTCCCAAGACCTAAAGATGACACCATCAGGCCCTGTCTCAGGACTAAAAAAGTTTTCAGTAAATGGGGACATTTCCCCTGCATCCATAAGAAATGCTTTCTGAAAACTGACCTCAGGTCTACCCCAGGATTCTGAAGGCACCACGGGGAGCCACAGGCAGGAGCCCCAAGTTGCACTCCTCCTGACACCTCTTACATGGAATTCCATGAGAATGGCACCTCGGGCCTCAGGTGAGTTTGAGCACTGGCCTGCTATGCCTCCTAATGATACTGAGCCTCTTAATCTTAAGTTCACGTGCCTAGTGCACAGTAAACCAATCACTGAGCCATGGGTACTAGGAGATGGAGACAGGTTTTAGTCAAACTAGCCAAAACGCGAAGGTGGGAGAATGGGTTCTCCCAAATCCACCTTAACAAGAGAAGAAAGCAGGGGGCTTTATAGAGCTTAGGGGCTTGGCAGGAGGGGTTTTGGAGAAACAAAGGGGTAATCCGTGTTTCTTTCACCCCAGTCAATCTGGACAGTCTGACTTCTGGGGTCAATGGCAGCTGGGGACTGGTTGTCAGGTGATCGCACCTTCCCTGAAAGCATTGTCTTTCTTCTGCAAAACAAGCTCACAAATTGTCCCTCCCCCTGGGTCACCCCTCAGGTTAAACAAGAAAACAGCAAATTGTGAAAGGCAATCAGGTTCTTATTGAACATCTACAGTAACCCTCAGGTGCCTGGCTTCACCAACAAGGGGGTCTCTTAGTTAAGAATTTAACAAAAAGCCTGCTGGAGTGTTGTACAGAGTGACAGTGCTAGGGTGGTTTAGTGAAGCTTTCCAATAGCTCTTTTCCATACGGATAATTATGTTTCTAGACCTCGGTAGAGGCAGTATAAAGAGTGGTCTTTAGAATTCTAGCTCTCAAGCCTGTCTACCTGGGTTGGCATTCTGGCTCCAGTACTCACAGCTATACGACCTTGGTCAAGGCATTTACCCTCTTCATGTCTCAATTCCTCATCTCAAGATGGCGATAATAATAGTATTTTCCTCTTAGGTGTGAGGGTTAAATGAGTTAATGCGTTTAAAGCCTTTAGAACAGTGTGTAGCACTAATGAGTACTTCAGGTTGACTATTATTATGTAAAGCACTATGCAAAAACAGCTTCAAGCTCCCGCCTTCCAACAAGATTGTTGCTCCCTATGGAGCCACTTCTGCCATGTCAGCTCTTCTGTGGTTCCTAAATTTGTAGCTCCATGAGGGAAAACACAAGGCTGTTTTTCACCTAAATCTGCTTATCTCAAGCTCTAAAGAGTGCCCATCTTTCTAACACCTTTTTATCTGAGATGATTTTAACTAACATTAATGCCACCCCTTCTGAGCCTGGACATCTTTAAGGATTTCAACCTGTCCTTGGTGGGATACCCCCTCCAAAAAAAGACAGTGAAGGGTAGCAGAATAAGCCATCCCAAAATATGCCACCTTGGCATATTGATTATTTTGAGCTGAAAGCAATTGAGAAGTAGATACAAGAAAAGCTCTCTGCCCTTCTCCTCTTTGCCTAAAAGTGGGACATAAATTTGTAAAGGTGTCCCTCTCCCCTCTACCAGGAAGGACAGAAGTTAATCACCAGAGACAACAACTCCAGACCCTTAAGCCAGAGATGGCACCAGAAGAATCTACGTAACAAACCTTACTGACTAGTCCTTATCTTTCAATAGTTTCCCCCAAATATTTACTTTCCCAAAATTTGCCACTCTAGAAACTCAAAGTTCTTTTCTTTTATCTCATCACTTCTCTAAAAATTTCTCATTCTTTTGTTAAGATGCTCTGTAAGCCCAAGTTCTGACCACTCCTTTGAGTTACTGATCTCTGAGTGCTCCCACGTGTAAGCGTGATGCACATGTTAATAAACTTCTATGGGTCTCTTGTTAATCTGTCTTTTGTCAGTCTCATTTACAGGGCCCCAACTGGAGAATTTAGGAGGGTAGAGGAGAAAAGATTTTTCTTACCCTACAACACACACAGACTTTAGGTGTTCTGTGTACAAACAGAACTAGAGGTCACAAGCCTGTTAGGAACGTTGCCAAAACATTGGTGAAAAGGTGAGAGAGAAAGGCCTGGGGCCCCGGGAGTGGTCCTTGCTTCTCATTTATCCTCCTAGCTACACTGCCCTAGCCAGGCTCCTATCCAGTGGGGATGAAGGGACCTGTTCTCAGCATTTAGCCTTTTTTGTGTAGGTTGATGTCTCCCTGGGGGAAGTTTCAATGTGGTCCCTATGGGCTGTCTCAACACCTTAAACCTTGAGCTGGGCTCAGAGGTAGGAACGGCATTGAACCCAGGAGCCCAGGCCCCTGGGAAGGACTCAGCATACCAGAGACAAGTAAATGAGACCAGTTCCTTCTCTTCTTAGCCCTGCAGCCTGCTCTGCTGATGCTGCCGTCTACACACCAACAATAAAATGTTTGTGATGCCAACCATTCAAGGCCTGGGATCCTCTGTCCCCCATCTCCTTTCTGCTTATTTTCATTTGGCTTGCACACAGATAACAAGAGGTGATAATGCTGGTGACAGCCAACATGGCAGCGCCTCAGTTATCTCGCCTCAGTTATCTCGACGTATCTCATTCAGGTTTTGAAACTCGATCCTTATTCATTCACCATTTATTGATTGGCAGGATGTGCCAGACATTAGGCACATACAATGAACACAAGCTCTCCACCCCCAAGGAAGTTGGTGACTCCAGTTGAGGAGGAATAAATAATAATAGGTTTATTACTGAAAGCTATTGTATTATTATTCCACATAGTTTAAGAAACAACTAGAAACAGAAATTGGATTTAAGTGTTGTTCTGAAATGACTCCACAGGTATGGCTATCCCCACCAGTTACACTCTCCTCCCCATCACTTCTCGCTAACATGCTGGTTTTCCATTTACACCCTTCTCTCCTGCAGGCGCTGAGGATTTAGCCCTCATTCTTGTCCAGTTGCTCCCATCCACTCTGTCTTCTGAGTTCCTTTCTCCCCAGGGATGTTACAGACCTGGACCAAAGGAATCTTATAGTCTGCATCAGAAACAAATGGGGTTAGCTGCTTCTTTTGACTTCAACTCTGACTAAAATACCAACTACCAGCCCATCACTTGTTTTTGTGCTGCCTGGAATCTAAGAATGGTTTTTATGGGGGTTTTTTGCGAGGAAAGATTCGCCCTGAGTTAACATCTGTTGCCAATCTTCCTCTTTGTTTTTCTCCCCAAAGCCCCAGTGCGTGGTTGTATATTTTAAGTCCTCCTAGTTCTTCTACGTGAGCCCCCACAGCATGGTAACTGACAGACGGGTGGTGTGGTTCTGAGACGGGAAATGAACCCGGGCCACCAAAGCAATGAGCACCGAACTTTACCCACTAGGCCATCAGGACTGACTTGGTTTTTACATTTTTAAAGGATTTTCAAAAATCAATTATTACATGACATGTGAAAATTATGAAATTCACATTTCAGTGTCCATAAATGAAGTTTTATTGGAACACAGCCACGCTCATTCATTGTCTATGGGTGCTTTCTTGCTACAACTGCAGAGTTGTATAGAGACTGTATGGTCTGCAAAGTCGAAAAAATTTATTCTCTGGAGGCATCTTTGAGCGGGCCAGGTAGACACCATGAGCAAAGCTCACCCTCTCAAAAAAATTTATAGACTAGAAGTTATCATTGGAATTAAATGGTGGCAGGCACGGCCAAGGAATATGGCGGAGGTGTGATCCCTTTACGAATCTTGTGATGGATGAATGTGTGGAGATGGCAACTAGTGGGCAACAGAACCATACTGGAATGGTGGTAATAGCATCATCACCATCAATGGTGGAATGAGGAAATAGTATCATCGTGTTCGAAGCCTTCAAAGGACTATCAACAACAGCTGTGATGACCAGCGAACTCAATTGCTTCCACAGGCTCCCTCTCCACAGCATGTTTTACTACAATGAAAGAATCAGGTGCTATACATTTTCTTATTGAAGTTTTTTGTGAGACAAACCTTTGTAACAGTTAAAAAAAAAAAAAAAATTCCCTGGCCATCTACTGAAAGTTTGCCAACCCCTGGCCTAAAATAATCAGTTTGGAAGCGACCGTGGACAGCTGTCATTATGCGAGGTACTGTAAAGTGCTTTACAGATCTTACCTCATTTGCTTCTAAAAGTTTTATAGGGTAAGCATTATTACCACTTTTTAGATGACAAAACTGAGAAAGAAAACTTTGGCAATGTCACAGAAGAGGCTGGAATCAAACAAGGTCTGCATGATTCCAAAACTAATATTCTTTCCACTGTACAGCACGCACTCCGCAAAGCTCTGGAGGACACGTTCTGAATTATAACTAGTCTTCTTTGGACCTCCACCCGTTGGTCCTAATCTTCTCCCTTGAGGCCATCCACACGGTAATCTTCAAATATCTAAAGACTGTAATTTTGTCCTGCCTGAGTCTTTGATTCTCTGGACTCGACATTGATTCTTTTACGAATTTCTATATGGCATGGTTTTAAGTCCCTTCACTGTCCAGATTACTTCCTATGAACATATTCCAGTTTGTCTATAATCACCTTAAAGTGTGGCCCCTAAAACAGAACCAGAGGGGCCAGCCTGGTGGCACAGTGGTTAAGTGTGTATGCTCTGCATCGGGCGGCCCAGGGTTCACCAGTTTGGATCCTGGGTGTGGACCTACACACTGATGGCCAAGCCATGCTGTGGCAGGTGTCCCACATATAAAGTAGAGGAAGGTGGGCACAGATGTTAGCTCAGGGCCAGTCTTCCTCAGCAAAAAAGGAGATTGGCAGCAGATGTTAGCTCAGGGATAATCTTCCTCAAAAAAAAAAAAAAAAGCACAGAACTGGATACAGGGATAGACTATAGAGCCATCAGCAAAGAATGCCTCTCTAGTTCTAGATCTTCTACATCGTTCCAACTTTATCCATGAAGAGTTGACTTTTAGGACCCAAAGGCAAAGTCTTACACTTTTTTTTTTTTTTTTTTTAAAGATTTTATTTTTCCTTTTTCTCCCCAAAGCCCCCCAGTACATAGTTGTATATTCTTCGTTGAGGGTCCTTCTAGTTGTGGCATGTGGGACGCTGCCTCAGCGTGGTTTGATGAGCAGTGCCATGTCCGCGCCCAGGATTCGAACCAACGAAACACTGGGCCGCCTGCAGCGGAGCGCGCGAACTTAACCACTCGGCCACCGGGCCAGCCCCAAAGTCTTACACTTATTACTACTGAATTTCACTTTGTAAGACGAAGTTTATTATTCCTGTCCATTGAGATCTTTTTGAATTCTCATTCTGCCACCTGATGAAGTTGCTGTTCCATCTAACTCCTTTCCATCCACATACCATAGCCATGCTTGTTTTTTGTCTGGGTCACTGGCAAAAAATGCAGTGAGGTTTATCCTTCATTCCAGAAGGTGGCACTCATAGGCCCTCTGTTTTATCAAGAGCTTCCTAAGTTGTCTGACTCTGTCCTGTTGATCCCGTTGGGAGGGCAGACTCAAGCGATAGTCACAGTTCAGGAGAAACTCCAGGTGGACATCATCACTTTCAATGTCCTCTCTCCTAACACCCACATAGCCATCTCTACAGAGAAAGCTAACTTGTTTCAGCTCCTCCTCTTCCTGCATTCTTTCCCTTTCAGGATCACTGTGAGCAGGACACAGGCCACCCAACCTCACCTCCCCAGCTGCCTTGCATCCCAGATCTACTTGTATGGGTTGTGTGAACTCGAGCAAGTTCCTTAGCATTTCTGTGCCTCTTTTCCCCCATCTGTGAAATAGGGATAGTAATAATACCTAGTAAATAAGCTAATGGATGATAGTAATCATTCAACAAGTTACTGCCCCAAAAAGTTCCATTTCCTATTAGACTTTTATAGCTAGTACTGGAGAAGGGACAATGAATTGGAGTAGTTACAAAATTAGAGATACTTTTTAATGTAAATTGTACTTTTCCTTCATTTATCCTTTATTAAGCTGCCCTATGCCCCATACTGTCCCCTCATTCAGAAATGGACCAACTCTATTTCCCTCCACGTCCTCTGTCCTGGCCTTGATGTGTAAAGACAGGAGCAAACACATCCTTAACACTCATTCCATCCCAGTTGCCAGTCTCCAGGGAATTTCCCCATTCCCCTCCCCCAGGTCTCCCTTTAACCATCTGAGGCATTCCCTTTCAAGCACAGGCCAAGTTAAATGACAAGGTAACTCTCAGGCTCTGGGGAAGGATATCCCTAATCTCTTAAGCAGTAAGACTATCAGGGAGATTCTGAAAGTCCAAGTCACGCTGGGAGTCCCAACTCTTAATGTAGAACTCCAGGATTTAAACAAACTCGATGTGAAAAATAAACCTTTATTACAAAAATTAGTTTTGACATTCTAAAATGAAAGCAGACAAGGTGTTTTCCAACTCCCAGGGACTGTTGTAAGCTGGAGGTAAATTCCAAGGCTGATAAGAACTGACTCATACCCATCTCGAGTGACCTTGGGAGGGAGGAACCATCCGCCTCAGACCTACAGGAGCAGTGAATCACCTCTGCTTCTCTGTGGCCTTTCCTCCACAACCCTCCCACCCTGTCTCCCAACCATGATACAGAACTGAAACATACTTTAAAAATCTCATTCTTACTGGACCATTTCATAATCTCTACTTTTATTGTCGAATTAGATTTTATTTCCATCTGGAAAACTTATTTTTTATTGGTGCATGACCCTTAACTGACGGTTTGATTTGGTTTTTGTTTTTCCTTTTGGATCCTTGATAGAAAAGAAACCTCAGTTCTGTTAAGGATTTCCAGATAAGGGAACAGAATATGGCAACATGGCGCTTAGTATCCTCCACGGAAAATCTACCCTAAAAGACTCCTTATTTACCCTCTTGCTAGTTCATAAATAGACCTGAGGACTGTGGTGGACGGGGAAACAGGAATTTAAGGGCAAAGAAGGGTCCCAATGGGAAGAGGAGAGCTATGACAGGCAGGCCTACCCTGATGACTCCTGTTCCCACTGAAATGCAGATCGCTTCATGACCCAGTCTCAAATTATCTCCTCTTTAAACGTCTACCCCACTAAATAAAGTAGTAGTTACTACTTTACACTACTACTAAAGGAGTTCTCCAAATGATTCGCGAACTCCTCCTTCCTCAGGCTCGGGAGTTTTTCCTTAGCTTTAGAAAAGTCTTTTAATGCATCTGTTGGCAGAGGTGGGAGGATGGGCACTCTCTCCTCTCACTTGGTGGGACAGACCAAGTAGAAGCCCAGAGCACAGCATCAGCTTGGCCCGGGGTGCCCTCCTCCCGCAGGGGAAGGCCTGCCACAAGAGGGCTCTGGAATGAGGGTCCAATGTTCAGAAGCTCCCCCTTGAGACGGGAAGGAGGAAGGGGTGCGACAGGGAGCCGGGGACCAGCCCAGCTTGCTGGGAAGCAGGGCTTTCGGCAATTTTCCTGTTCGTACAAACAAGGAGCCAAGGGACCTCATTCCGAACCCCACCCCCTCCCCAACAAGAAACTTTAAGAAACCAAGTTTTTATTTCCAGCAACATCCAGCTACACACAAACACACTCAAAGACAATCTCACCAAAGAACTAAGACGCCCTTCAGCACACACTCAGTTTTAGCATAGAGCTAAGACCACACGCACACGCACGCACACACACACAGGCTCAGCAAAGAGCTAAGACTGCTACACACATCCCCACAGCCTTGTAGACATGTCTTAAAAGGGTCCATCCAGTTGTTCCAGCCAAGGGAGGGGTGACGGCTCGTTCTACCAGCTCCAGCTTTTTTTCTTTAGATCAGTGATTTTAAAACTCTTCTGTTCCACGTCCCCTGAAAGCTCACTATGCTCTCCATGACAAAAGACCCCCATTTTCCTACAGACACAGTTGGTATCAGTCTGCTTGTGTTCAGGAGGAAGAGGATGCAGGAGGATTGATCCCAGGGGCGCTTCCCATGGGAAGACAGAAGGAAGTGGGCTGCAGAGGCGAAAGGGACTTGACGTCGACACCAAACAACCATTTCAGCTGCTCCGGTCTCCAGTTCCCACTCCCAAAGAGCTGGGACCAGTTCTCAGTACAGGAGGAAAGAGCAGGAACAGGATGGGCTCAAGACCCCTACTGGAGGGCCTCCACACGCAGGAGGGTAGGGACTGCCTGCCATTCTCGCCGTCTGGTTGGAAGGGAAGTCCATAGACATCACTCGGGACTCATGCCCAATCCCACATAGGGATGGGGAGTGAAAGCTTTAAACAAGTCCCAGGCCACTCCACAGCGGTGGGAAAGGAAGGGAGGGGGGAAGGAGGATGGGGCACATAGCTGGCATTATTACAAACACATCCTAACTAAGGTAAAAGTGGGGGCCCCTGTGGGGCTAGAAGACAAATAAGGCATCCTGTGAAACTACAGACATTAGGGGCCAGAGTCTGGTAGCACCTGAGCAAGGCAAGCACAGAGGACAGGAGATGAGCCGGACCAGGTCACACCAGGAATGACGAGGTCTGTCTGAATTCCCCCTGGAAAATAAAACGTCCAAGTCAGTTCTCTATCATCTTCTTTGGCTGATAACCCCCCCAACACAAACACAGGCTAGAAACCCCTCCCTCCAGCCGGGGGGCCCTCCCCATCCCAGGGCAGGTAGACTCACTTCACTTCGAGCGGTGGGCTGGCTGTAAATCACCTTCTTATTCGAACTCGAGGTCCTGTAGACAAGCCAGAAGACGGAGATGCTCGGTGTCTTAACCTCTCCTTAACCTCTGCTTGCCAACTTCAGAGGCCAGAAGTGAGAAGTTTACAGAAGCACAGAGCTCTCAGTAAGGAGGCAACAGTGGAGGGAGAAAGGACAGGCGTGGGGGCCATGGTAAGCAGGGGTAGAGATCCAGATGTCTTCCCTACCAGGCTGGTTGCCTCCAGCTCCAACCCCTTCCCCTAGGCCCATCTCAGCTTCAAACCACATGCATCCATGTTCTCAACCTCAGAGAGCCCCTGGACAGCACCTCACTCACCCTTTCTTCACTCCTGAAAGAGAAGAAATGGGACCATGAGTGTTGGCAAGATAGAAGACAGCAAGGTGTGGGGAGATGGGGGGACTAGCATGCAGCTCTGAGATGTGGGTAATTGTGCTCCCTGGGAGGGAACCCTCGCATACACTGGCTCAGCATCAGGGTCAGTACTCAGATGGCACCCAACAACTTCGCCCTGAAATGGGGGCGATGCAAAGGAGAGTCTTTCAGGGTAAATACTTACTGTCAAAGTAGCCTCGGCTATAGGCGAACCAGATGCCAAAAATCAAGAATCCAAGGAGAATGAGTGTTACAAGGACAGCTGCCACGATGCCCCCCACATTCAACTCGGCTATGAGACACAAATGAGAGGTCAGGCACCTGATGTTCACTCACGGTACTAACCATCCCGCCAAGGCCAGGATGAAAAGCAGATCCTCTCCCCACCCTAGGTCCCAACTCCAGCCCCTGCCACACCCTCACTCACTAGCTTCCATGCGCACAGCGTCCGACCTCATGGGTGTCCCATACCCATTCTGCGCCTGACAAGTGTATTCTCCAGTATCAAAGGCCGACACCGGATCAAAGACCTGGAGAGCAGAAAAGAAATTGGCTTCCTGCTTGAAGAAGCTTAGTACCTATCTTTTACGTCTCCTGACCCTAATGCCAAGTTCACCTTGTTGCTTGTTCTTCCTCCCCACCTTCAGGGGTTCTATAACCGTGCCCCCCACTCCCCACCTTTCATTCCCAGCTGATCCATACCAGCTCCCCTGTCTTCTGATTCAGGCTATAGGAAGAGTTGCTGAAGGCACGGTTGCTCTTGGGCTCCGTAGGCATCAGCACCCCGTCCCTGTACCAGGTGTATTCAGAGGGTGGGGAACCATCTTTCTCTGAGCAGGTCAGCACTGCCCGGTTCCCGATGGTGGCAGAGGAGGGGATGTTGACTGTAGGTTTGGATGGAGGCACTGGGAAGGGAGAGAAAGCACTGATCACAAGGGCAGGGAGGGTTGCCTGGAGGCTAAGTAGCTGACAAGGATGACAACACCATCCAGTAGCCCCCCCTCCCTTACCATGCCCTGAGTTTCCCCTTAACCAGGGGCTCATCCCCTCTCTGGCAGCACTGCGACTCTGAATCCCCTCACCTGCGAGCATTCTTACCATCAACGAGCTCCAAAGCTTAGCAGAGCCTCCTAAGGGTTTAGGGAAGCAATTGATTCTAAGCGCACACAGAAGACATGTGGCACATACCAAGCACAATGAGCTCGATGCTGACCTCCCCGTAGGTGTTGCCGCCATCATCAGAGACCATACAAGTATATGTCCCCGTGTCTTTCCGGGTCACTGAATGGAAGGTGATGCCGCTAGGCGAGAAGGTAACTCGGTCCTCATAGGAAGCTACCAGGAGAGCAGAGACAGGAGTAGAGTGAGCCAGAAAGCTAAGAGAAGCTGGTGGCACTCAAGGCACGAAGGGCCCTCTTCTTCCCCCAGGAAGGGCTCTGGGAAGGCCGCAGAGACTGGAGCCCCAGGGTGTGCCCCTACCCTGGAATCCAGGCACTGATCATCCCTCCACAAGCTGGGCAATCAGAAAGGAGGCAGAGCCACTCACCTGTGATCTTGTTGTTATAGCAAACAAGGCTGGTGGTGTCGCCTTGGGCAAACTTCCACTCCACACGGGGAGAGTTGAAGCCCGAGTAGGTGCAGGACAACTTGGCGGCTGCAGGCAGAATCCACATGAGCGGGAGGAAAGAGCAGTGGCAAATGGAGAAGATGGGGAAATGGCCCCAAACCACAGTAGGGCTGAATCGTCCCCAGGTCCCCAGGGGTCTGCACCTGCCCACCCACCCCTGCCACGCTCCACAGCCCTTCCCAACTCACGTTTATTCTCAGCGACTCTGACTACAGGTTCAGAAGTGTAGACTGTACCTTTGGTCAACGCCAGGGAGCCTGAGGAGGAGAGAGGTGGGCCCATCAGGAGTGGACGAGAAATGCAGTGAAGAGGGAGGAGCAGTCCCGGCCGACGGAGCATCAAAGACCGCGGCTCCCCAGCGGCTTCTTCAGCCTGGGATCCCAAGGTGAAGGGATTCTAGAGATTCAAGCTCCTCCCGGGGTTTCCATCCTCTCACCAATATCCTAATACCTTCTCTAAAAGCTTTTTGCTACAATTGCAGGCCAATGCTTCTTTTACCAATGGAAATAAACTATGTCCTTCAAGTAGCATTTCTTCCATGTTTTTTTCCCCTCTGTGACTCCCAATAATCTAATTAGATTCCTGCTAGTCCGACAGCAGCTTCCCAAATGACATTTCATGGTTCACAGAAAGCTTCTCAACAAATAATTGCAGCCACTTGTCAGACACTCCTGGCAGGAAGCCAGCAAAGCTGGAGGCAAGAGAGGGAAGGGAGAGAAGGAGAAATAATGAGGATAATAATAACACTCGACGTTTGTGGGGCATTTTGTGCTTTTTCAAGTGTTTTCACATACCTTCTGTCATTTGATCCTTGAAACAAGCATGACAGGTCAGCAGGGCAAGTATCGTTATCCCAGTTTTACATGAGGAACCGAGATGACAGGGAAGTAAAGTGCCTCAGATCACATAGCTCGTTCTGAGACGGAGTCAGGACCAGAACTGGCCTCAGACCATCTCATTAGAATCTCCCGCCCAATGGAGAAGGGAAACAAGGTGGTGTGTGGTGGGGTGGGGAGAGGGGGAAGAGGAGAGACAAGGCTAATTAAATAACAGTGGGAGGGCAGCCACAGGTTCACAGGAGGGGCCCAACATTCCAAAAGAAGCCCGTGACGGAGGATTCTGGAATAGTACTGTTACAAACCTGCTCTTACACAATTACTCTCATTCATGTTTTCAAAGCTCAAACTCATGGCATGTGCTTTATTTATAGCTTTAAGTCAGAGTTCTGTCTTCCTTAGATAAATGCAAGTGCACTTTTCCTTTATTTAATTACTCACAACTGAATATAGGCTCTTGACCTCTGAGGCCCCCTTTTCTCATCTGAAACAGGAAGGGTTTGAACTAGATGTTCTCTAAAGTCCTCGAGGTTCTTTGTGTTTGTTTGTTTGTTTGTTTTGGCATTAACATTTAGAGAGTACTTGACAGAATAACACTGTGTATAAGTCGAAATAAGTATTCTCTCCCTCATTTTAAAGATGAGAAAATTAAGTATCTAAAAGGTTAAGTGAGGGCTGGCCCAGTGGCCAAGTGGTTAAGTTCACACACCGGCTTCTGGAGCCCAAGGTTCATGGGTTCAGATCCTGGCACAGACCTACACATCACTTGTCAAGCCACACTGTGGCAGCGTCCCACATACAAAATAGAGGAAGACTGGCACAGATGTTAGCTCAGGGCCAATCTTCCTCGAGCAGAAAAAAAAAAAAGGTTGAGGGGTTGGCCCACGTTTTCACAGCTAGAATACAGCAGAGCTGAGATGAGCTTACAGGTTACTCCTATACCCCCTTTTTTCCCTTAGTACACTATACTTTTATAAACCATGCTGTTTCTCAGAAAAGCCATCAGTTTAATGGAGGCAGAGTACGTAATAAAATGTCATTCTTTTAGAAGTCAGGTCCATTTTACCTACAAATTATTTCTAATATTACCTTGTATACGAATATATGGCATTACACTTTACTGTCAAATCTATAATGAAATGTAATAACAGATACAGAAATTAAATAGCCTTTACTAAATTGAAAACTGAGGACATGGAAGTCCCTTACTCAGCTCTCATCAAGAATGCTGCTAATAAAATGCTTTGATTTTTGCCCAAGTCAGCTTGTTCTGCTTTGATGGTGGGAATTTTGTTAAGATTCTCAAATTTTACAGTTAGGTACCTGCAAAGTGCACTGTGATGCTTGAAGCGGATCTCTCCTCAGGAATGAAGGACCCCTTGTCCCAGCTGCTGGGGGAGCTCCCAGGGGAAGGCCTCCAGCTATCAGCCATCTTTGAGGGTAACCAGAAAAGCCCCTTGCCCAGGGGCATGCCTCCCACAGGGAAAGGGCGAGGGGCAGGGGCAGCCAGCATCCAATGCCTGATCAATGAGAGGAGGCGGGAGTATGAAGCCCAGCTCCATGACCCCAACTCGGGACAACACTGCAGGGCTATTCCTGCTCCAAAGTTCCTTGTGGAGCAGGCTGAGGCCTTATCGGGACTACAGTGCCACTGAGCTTCTCCCTCTGCCCAATCCTGTTCCGCCCCCTCCTTTCCATAGGTGTGGATCCCGAGAGCTCTCCCTAATAAAGGTCTTGGTACAATAATTGACATCTCGGAGTCAGCTTCCCAAGAACCCAAACTATGACGCCACCCAAATAAAGAACAGCTTCTAATTACACTAAAAGCTAGCCTTTGAAATAAAGGGCAACCAAAAAAAAAAAATCACAGCATATGAATTTGGTGATTATTTCTGCATCACTTCTGATGTTAGCTAAAGTTCTTTTTTGAGTCCTCTCAGATCATCGCATGTAAAACACATTCAGGAATTCCACCCCTATAGATACACAGACATATTGGGCTACAGGCGTCTTCTCCTTCTCCTCATTAATCCTGATTCCATGACCTCGTCCAGGCTTCTCTTCTCTTGTTTAAATACAGAGCCTTCACCTCAATGCCTTCCCACCTCCCTCTGATGTGGGACTGCTGATGTCTGCCTGTGGCCTGACTGCCAATGCTCAAAACTCTACTGGGACAGCATAACGCACCATGAGTTAGTCCAGCCTCACCACCGTGCCCTCCCTAGTCGCCACAGGATACCTCAGTCGCCCTGGTCCACAATCCCCTTCTCATTCCTGAGGATGCCTCTGGAACCAGACAGCCTGCATTCAAATCCCAGCTCTGTTACCTCCTAGGCTGTGCGACCTGGGCAAGCCACTTAGTCACCTGGAACCTCAGTTTGCCCGTTTGTAAAATGAGGATAATAACAGTTTCTACATCAAAGGGCTGTTGTTGAGAGTTAGAGAAGCTAATACAAAAAAAGTGCTTACAACAGTGTCTGACCAACAGGAAGCACCAAATAAGTATTATATCTTATTATCCTCATCAACAGCCCTTAGGCCCTTCTGTACATTCTTCTTTTCTTTTTTTTCTTTTTTCTTTTTTTTTTTTTGCTGAGGAAGATTTGCCCTGAGCTAACATCTGTGCCAATCTTCCTCTATTTTGTATGCAGGTTGCCGCCACAGCATGGTTACCAATGAGTGGTGTAGATCCATGTCTGGGAATCACACAGACCACCAATGCGGAGTGAGCCAAACTTAACTACTAGGCCACAGAGCTGGCCCCCACACTTTTTTTTCTGACTTCAAAATTTTCTTCAATAAGACATATAAATAAATATAAGTACTGCCTGAAAAATGCTTACACTCCAGCCCACCAAACCATCTCTCTCTATCCTTATAACCACCTTGGAAAGCCTAACTCGTCTCTAGAAGCTTCACAGAGAGACCAGCAGAGCTGAGGGCTTTCCCTCATGACAACCTGTCTACACCAGGACACCCCCAGTTTCCCTCCCCTTCTCCTGATCCATTTTCTATTTTCCTCACCTCATCATGGCCCCCTTTTGTACTTAACCTTGGACCTATACTTGGCATATTGTACACGCATACAAATGTCTTGCAATGCACACTGGTAGCCCAAAATAGAAGGAAATTTCATCCTTTCCATTATGAAGTTTAATTTATTCTAAATTCACCAAAAAAAAAAAAAAAGCCACAGAGTCAAAGGCATCAATAGATTTTTGGCCCTTTTCTGTACAGAAAACCTTCACAGTCTTGCACACCTCTCTAGCTGTTATCCTCTCCTCCCTTCCTCTCCAAACTTCTTAAAGAACTGGTCTACACACACTATTTCCAGCCCAAAATACCCACTCACTGCTCAACCTACTGCACTGTCTTTGGCTCTCACCTTGGAGTTAAAATTGTTTTTTGTTTTTTTTTTTTAAGATTTTATTTTTTTCCTTTTCTCCCCAAAGCCCCCCAGTACATAGTTGTATATTCTTCGTTGTGGGTCCTTCTAGTTGTGGCATGTGGGATGCTGCCTCAGCGTGGTTTGATGAGCAGTGCCATGTCCGCGCCCAGGATTCGAACCAATGAAACACTGGGCCGCCTGCAGCGGAGCACGTGAACTTAACCACTCGGCCACGGGGCCAGCCCCGTTACAATTGTTTTTACTAAGGTCACCAATCATCATATTCCTCAACTCTAAGATGCCCTGATTATGAGACATAACATCGATTTAATAATAGCTTCTTGGGGGAAAATTATATTAAATGGATGCATAGGCTGTAAGTCACATCCCAGTTTTCAGAACATTCAAGTACTCTTAGGATTAAGGGTATCCAGCACTTGCCTTTTCAGCTGCCTTCTGTGGCTTCTGGAAGACGTCTGGCCCTGCGGATCACTCCCCTCCTCGGAGGTCACCCCACCCCCTGGTCCCTGCGTACAGCCCTTCTGGTCCTCCTCCTACCTCAGAGTTTTATCTTATTCTCCTTCTTGAACTTTTTGCTTCCTCTGTCGAGCCCTTGATATTAGTGATCCCCAGCATTCCATCCTGGGCCTTTTCTTCTCCCCATATTCTCTCTAGGAAATCTCAAACACAGCCCAAAATTCGTCCAGCCCCATGTACAGCCAGCTCCAGCCACTGCTTCTCACCCAAACTGCAGACTCCTATCGCTGTGCTTTCTGACATCTCCACTTGGACTGCACACACCCCCTCCTGCCATCTCACTCTGCTCATGTTCTCTCCCAACTTCTCTCTTGCTGCTCCTCTCTCCAGCTTGATGGGATCACCACTGACTTGGTCACTTAAACCAGAAGCCTTCAAGCCGTCACTATCTCTCCTTCACTCTAGTCAAACACCAAGCATTACAGTGTCATCTCCCAAACCTCTCTCAGCTTTGGCCCCTCCTCTCCATACCCACTGCCACTTTTTAGTACCATCATCATCTGAAGAATTGCGATTGCTCTCCCTGCCTTGTTTAATCTCTACCCACTGAAATCCACCCTCCATCCCACCACTGGAGGAACAGCTAACACTTATTAAGCACTAACTATAGCCTAGGCAACGCTGTAAGCACGTTACATGGACCATCACTCAACCCCCACAACAACCTTAGGAGGTGGGTGATACTGTTATCATCATTTTCTACATGGGGAAACTGAGGCCCAGAGCAGTTAAGGGATGGTGCAGATTGAAATCAAGGCAGTTCCAGAGGCTGTGCTGCACCTAACTATACAACCTTCCTAAAAATGCAAATCTGACACTCACTTCAAACTTTCAATGACTCCTCATTGCCTATAAGACAAAATCCAAATTCTCCAGCAAGGCAAAAAAGCTCCAGCACTATCTGACTTTGTGATAAGTTTATCACCTTCATCACCCGCTCTGCTCTTGCAATTTACCCTTTAACAATACAAAACTACTCACAGTTCCCAGCAAAGACAGGCCGTTTCACAAGCTCTGCCTTTGCTTATGCTATTCCTGCTATGTGAAACACCCGTTCCCCTCTTTCTTCATCTGGCCAGCAGCTGCTCATCCACACTATTTTCTGAGAAATGACCTACCCCACCCTTAAGCCTCACCAGAGCCAGGTTAAGGCCTCTTTCCTAGGCTCCCCTTACCCCATGCAAAACACCATCAAAGAGATTCCCAAGTTATAATGACATCATCTGCGTACACGTATGGCTCCCCTACCAGACAGTAAATCCCCAGGGAGAAGGGACAGTGTTATTTATTATCCTGAGTACTCAGCACTTAGCATCACGCCTGGTACCAGCTGACATTGAACAACACAGAGCCTTAACGAATTAGGTCATAGCAGACCATACACCATAACAACTACTTGTTAAGGTTTATCTACAAAGATAAGACATACTTTTCAAACTGGTGGATGGGGGCATGCCCAAATGGAGAAAAAACAAACTTAAAGCTCAACCTTTTTAAAATTTTAATACCAGCAAAGGTTTTTTTTAAGTATGCTTTTTGGTGAGGAAGATTGGCCTTGAGCTAACACCTGTTGCCAATCTCCCTCTTTTTTTTTTTTTCTCCCCAAAGCCTCAGTACATAGTTGTATATCCTAGTTGAAGGTCATTCTAGTTCTTCTATATGGGACACCATCTCAGCATGGCTTGATGGGTGGTGCATAGGTCTGTGCCCAGGGTCCGAACTGGTGAACCTCGGGCCGCCAATGTGGAGCACACGAACTTAACCAGTTGGCCATGGGGCTGAGACAGATCTGCACCTGGGCTGCAGTATGGCTGGTTTCCTGCATCCAGGGAAAGTGTGCAGAGCCAAAAGTGGAAGAAGTACCAGGAAGTCTTCTCATGCAAGGTCTAAAATAGCAGTAGGAAGTAGGGGAAAGGTGTGAATCCATTTAAAACATCCCCATTTTCTTCATGATCACAAAAGCAACCAAGAAACTCCAAGGAGGCCCAAGTCAGCTGAGGAGGAGACCCTTGGCCACAGTATTGCTTTTTGTAGAACAAAATCTTCAAAATGGTTTATGGTTGTTAGGGACTGAATTGTGGTCTCTCAAAATTCACATATTGAAGCCCTAACCCCCAGTACCTCAAAATGTGACTGTACTTGGAGACACAGCCTTTAATAAAGAGGGGATTAAGTTAAAATGAGGCCCTTAGGACGTGCCTTAATCCAATCCTGACCAGTGCCCTTATACAAAGAGATACCAGGGAGCTCGTCCCAAAGGGGACAACCACGTGAAGAGGCAGCAAGAGGGCGGGCATCTGCAAGCCGAGGAGAGAGGCCGCAGAGGAAAACAACTCTACTAGCCTGGTGATTTTGGACTTCCAGCCTCCAGAACTGTGAGAAAATAAATTACTATTATTTAAGCCCCCCGGTCTGTGGTATTTTGTTATGGCAACCCCCCGAACAGACCAATACAAAGGTTTAAGCTGGGTATCAGCAGTGGGCATTCTGGTTGAATCCCCAGAGACCTCAGCCTTGACTTAAGTAAGCGTGATGACGTTTACGCACAATGAAAGAACCAACAGAACTCCTGAAGACCTTTACAAGGCTTGTCCTATACTTTTAACTAATCATATCTGAATTCTAGACACATATTACTGAGCATGACCAAATGAAAAAAATAATAGCATGAATAAAATAATAATAGCAGTTAACATTTCTTGAATATCTACTATGTGCCAGGTATTGTTCTGAGCCCTTTACAGGATTAATTCATGTAATCCTTGCAATAATGCTATGAGACAAATAGTATTGTTGCTCTCATCTTACATATGAGTTAACTGGGACACAGAAATTAAGTAATTTGCTCAAGGTCACAAAGCTAGTAGGTGGCAAAGCTAGGATTCTTTGTACACTTTTTCTATTTTTTTCGTGAGGAAGACTGGCCCTGAGCTAACATCTGTTGCCAATCTTCCCTTTGTTTTTCTCCCCAAAGTCCCAGTACGTAGTTGTAGCTCATAGTTGGAGGTCATCCTAGTTCTTCTATGTGGGATGCCACCACAGCATGGTTTGATGAGCAGTTTGAAGGTCCGTGCCCAGGATCCGAACCAGTGAACTCCAGGCTGCTGAAGCAGAGTGCACAAACTTAACCACTCAGCCGCAGGGCCAGCCCCTAGGATTCTAACCCAAGTAATCTGGCTCCAGTACAGGAGACATCACACAACTATGTAAAATAGATATTGCCATCCCCAAAGTCAAGCTAAATCAGTTTGTACTGACATAGAAATACATCCAAAACACATAAACAATATGTAGAATATGATCCTATTTTTATAAATTATAAAAATAACCTGAGTATATGCATAAAAAGGTCTCTAAGAATAAACTCCAAACACTTGACAGTACATATTATCTGAGAGATGAGACCACAGGGAGCTTTTCTTCGCTATGTTCTGCATTTCTGTAAAAAGCAAGTATGTATTAAGTGTTTTAATTTAGAGAAAAGGGAGTAGGAAAGGGGAATAAAAAAGAAAAAAAAATCAGACAGATCACAAGAAAAATAAAACTAAGCCAGAAAGGAAGGGCAAAACAAAGTCAAAAAAAAAGGAAAGATGATAAAGAATAACAGGAAATACTCAAATAGTGGCACACCAGGAAGCCCAGAATGATTAAACAAAACTTTAAAGGTAAAACGAAGTACAGATGAGTCAAACATATGAAATAGGAGATTATGACGCCATCAAGACCCTAGACAGCATATATGAGTCCGATAAATGTCGAGGAGAGGAAAGGGGCAGGAGGAAAGAGAGCAGAGGCAATGTGGAAATGCTGCGGTGGAAGGAGAAGAGGAAAGGAGGCAGGTGGAAAGGCACAGGGGTAGGAAGTGGAAGAGAAGGTGAGTGAGGCAGAGAAGGGGAGGCAGTGATTCAGGCATTAATACCTAAATCAATTCCCACACATTTTCATACACATCAGAAGAGTTGGTGGTATATAAATCTGTAAGACTGACGATATAATTCCCGAAGATCACTACATATCTGAATAATAAACCAACTGTGGCAAAGTGTAGTTTCCAAAAGGGACACACTTATCTGTATATTTATCTCATCCCACATGCTTTTCCTACAGTGAGACTGAAGTAGAGCCTCAGTTCCCTCCTCTTGAGTCCGGGCGAGGTCCTGTGACTGCCCTGATCAATGGAGTCACAGCAAAAGGGATACATTGAGCCCTCACATTCGGGTTAGTGCCTTAGATGGATTTTCTCATTAAATTCTCCCAAAAACCCTATGAAACAAGTACTATTGTTATTATCCTTTTTTACAGATGAGAACACTGAAGCTTAGAAGAGTTGCCCCAAATCACACAGTTACATATAGCAAGGTGGGAATCTTAACCCAAGCCTGCCTATTTCTGAGCTTCCAAAACTATTATGCTACACAGCATCTACATCGGACAAGCAAGGAAATCCCACCCATCCTTCAAGGTCCTGTTCAAATGTCCCTTGATCCATTATGCCCTTCTCCAATCAAAATTAATCTCCCCAACTTCTAGAAATTTAGCCTAGGAAAATAACCAATGGTAAGCTTAAAGATTTGTGTACAAGGACAATTTAATGTTATTTAGTACAGCAAAGAAAAAGAAAACCAACTAAATGCTCAACAAAAGGAGAACAGTTAGGTAAACTGTGGTATAGCCATAGAGCAGAATACTACAGGATGGATTTTGCTTAAAAACACACACACACACACATACATACACACACACACGCATTCATACAGGAACAACTAGAATGAAACACTAGCAATGTGTTTATCTCTATATAGCAGGATTACGTGTGATTTTATTTTCTCTATATTCCTGTTTTCCCATTTTTCTACGCTGAGCATGTATCATTTCTTAATTAAAAAAATTTATCTTTTTAAAAAGTAACTCTCTTCTCTTCTATGCTCCCAAAACATTTTGTACTTTGATGACAGCCCCTGGCACACTCTGCTCCACATTCTACTTAGTCAGTATATGTCTAGGTCCTTGGGAACAGAGACCAAGTTATGTTCGTATCCTCCCCACTCCTAGCACTGGGCTTTGCCTAGAGAAGGTGCTCGATGAGCCGCACAGAAGCAATGCTGCGATGGGAAGGTGGTCACAGAGGGAGACCAACAACCAGCCCTTGTCCCGGCAGGTCAAACCCACAACAGAAAAGCTACCTCCTACAACTGCATCATTAAGAGAACGTTGTTTTCTCTGTATGTTCTGTTAATTATTAGAATCTCACTCAAGCCGCTTTCGTGCCACGAGTTTGTTTGAATTCATTTTTTTAAAAAAGGAAAGAAAATGAAGGAAGCCAGCCAGCCAGCGTCTCTGGTTTTCTCTAAGGTTTCAACCAAACTTCCCCTTTAGGCATCTGACCCTCATAGGACCCTCCAGCTACACGAGAGCTAGAGCTGCTGAACAGGCAGGATGAGCCAGAGGCTCCGAAAGCCACCAGCTACAGCGCACTCAGTTTACCTAATGGAGGCTAACCGTTACCAATACCCTTGGCTCCCTCAGAGCTTTTTGATAGCAGGTGCTATTCATTTTTTTATCCCTAATCTCCAGCACAGTGCTCAGAACATAGTAAACACCAATGTTTGTTAGATTAACAAATACATTTCGGGCTGGCCCGGCGCAGCAGTTAACTGCGCATGTTCCGCTTCTCAGCGGCCTCAGATCCACTGGTTCAGATCCCGGGTGCGGACATGGCACCACTTGGCAAAAGCCATGCTGTGGTAGGTGCCTCACATATAGAGTAGAAGAAGATGGGCATGGATGTTAGCTCAAGGCCAGTCTTCCTCAGCAAAAAGAGGAGGATTGGCAGTAGTTACCTCAGGGCTAATCTTCCTCAAAAACAAAACAAATGAATTCGATGTTGCAATACAATTAGAATCTGGACCTAGGGCTTCCACCCCGGGGTCCTTTCCTGCCCACCAATCACCCTGTAGAGACTGAACTCCCTCCTGGAGCTTGCGTGGGACAGATAAGGAATGCTTGGGCAAGAGGAAGGCTTTGTGAGCCCAAGAGGTCAGGCTAGGACCCAACAGCCACCCTTGGCCGCACTTTCAGTGACGTGGGTCAGCTGGCACAGCCCTCTGAGGATGGCAGAAAGTGGCAGCGGCAGTGTAGGGCAGGAGTTTTCACTACACTGCTCCCTGCTGCCTTCTCTCAGCAGAATTTCCAGTTCTACCTGCTCAGCTCCTCCCCTCCCCCACCCATCTCCCCATTACAAGGGAAGGTGGCGCACACCCGCCTGCCCAGGGCTCACTCCAGGGGCCTGGCATCCAACTTCCTGCCACCCAGCTGCTTCCTCCTGTCCAACCCACACACTGTGAAACAAACGACATGAGCTGGACTTTAGACAGAAACCCTGCTTATCAGGGAGTCCCAGGCAGATGAACTCTGAGTCTTCAGCGCCTGGAAAACCCCAGGATGCATCCACTCACACTGCCTTCCACAATCCCCTCACAACGCGGAAACCTCTTCCATAACTACATTTGACGAGTGGTGATCCAGGTATTTCATGAACCTCTGAAAAAAAGGAAGCAGGTCTGAGTTTAGAGATCCCCAAGGTCTCTCCCCGATGCTAACAGATGTGAAAAACCAGCTCCATTATTTCCTGATCTATCACATAAAATGTGTGTAGCTTTTAAATCTCTTTGAGCAGAGGTGTCAGCCATTTCTGTGTCCATAGAATAGGTGCCCCTGGGGCCAGTTGACTTGTGAGGGGGGGTGGGGAGGAGGGCGATCCTAATGGCCAAGCCCACAACACCTGTAATACCAATATGAAAAGATCTCCAGGGTATATTAAGTTAAATAAACAAGATGCAGGTAGCAGTAGAACGTACATAGTGTGCGTCTTTTTGTGTAAGAAACAGAAGAAGAAACAAATTTGTATTTATATACACTAGTATCTGCTTAACAAAACACTGGAAAGGTACATAAGAAACTACAGAGAGATAGGGAGGGAACAGGAACAGGCTGGGAGCAAGATAACTCCTTTAATATCATCTGGATTCTCAAACCACGTCAATGTATTAACCTATTCTAAATAAAGGAACTTTTTCTTTTTAATTACAGCAGCTCCACCTCAAGGCAAAATTAGGCTGGAGACCCCAGACAAGCCCAGATCACAAAGAAACTGAAGAGAAACAGCAGGAGGTGAAAGTGTCCTGGAGCTAGGAAAAGACAAAGGTTCTGGAATTCCACTACCACAAATTTCCTAGTTCCGGCTACTGCCAGTCACCGGTTTCTAGCCTGGTTTCGAGGGAACAGCTCTTTCCTGGGAGTAAATTCAGCTGGGAGAGGGAGGGGAGGAGGAGTGACTCACCAATCTACAGTTTCGAGGTATGTCTAACCCTGAATGGCAAAGCTAGAAGGGCTCGAGTTGGAAACATCAGCAGGAAACACCACGACTCAGGCTCACAGGCCGCAGTTCCTCCCTCCTGGAATGCCTCAGTGGGGACACTACAGGGGTGGGGGGCAAACACCAGGGTTCCAACCTAGGTTCCCCTCTCTCCCCTGTGGTTACCCCAAACGTCATCCTGACCACACGGCACCCCGCTGAGCGGAAATGCCTTTCCCTACCTGGGAGGTAGCTGGGAACTTTTCTAAGTACAGGCTCTCTAGAGAGGGAGACTGGTACTCTTTTAGACACGAGTTTTGCTTTTCCCAAGCCCAGTGCTCCCAGTGCTTCACCTCCCATCCCCGCCCGAGCAGCCTCAGGCCTTCCTCTCCGCTAGCTTCCCCAGCCTGCAGTAGGGCCTCTGCTTGACTTGATCATGTCTTGCCCTTTCCTCTTCCTCCCTGATGGCAGAGCCCACAATGAGCAGCAGCCCTGGAGGGAGGGAGAACACATGGGAATCTTGTATTTGCTTCTGACGTCCCAGGGGCAAAGGACAGATTAGATGCCCAAGAAAGAACCCCTGCCATTTGGGTCTATCAGGGTCTCTCTGCTTTCTTTGACCTACTCTACGAGGGGCAGCATTCTTTCATCCTCATAAAATCCAAAGGGGATATCAGCTGCCCAATAACAAATAATCCCTTCACATATATGTAATGTAGCCATTAGCCCAGTTGATCCTCAGGACAGGCTTGGGACAAGTATTATTACTCCTTTTTACAGATGAAAACACTGAGCTACTTAGCCTAAGATCACAAAGAAGGCAGAAAGCCAAGCTAGAACCCTGGGAGGATGACCTTGCCTCTAGTCCCATCTTCATTGTACTAATCAAATCACTCCCCCCAGCTCTAGCCTGATTTAAATGTGACAAAGTCAGTTCCTCACACCCCCACCCTGCCCCCCTCCAACACCTTACTACCCAGGACCCACTGTCCTGTCAAGCTTACATAATATCATCTCAGGCTCCCTCTGAACCGCTGTTTCTTGATTCCCTGAACATCCCCAAGGTCAGAATGGTGCCATCACAACCCTGTCAGAGCCAGTATATCACTGTGTGATTATCACAATATAGAAAATTAGAGGGAGAGAAAAGAAGAGGGAAGGGGAGCAGCGCACAGTTCCAGGAAGCTTACAAGCCTGACAAATACTGTCACAAATAAAGTCACTGACTCAGAAACTTCTAGGTTTGGGGGGAAAAGTACTATCACAGTACAAGGGTTGGGAAAGTCTTTAGTACTGAGTCACACAGAACCAAAAAATGACCATGAGTGTTAGCAGTTCTAAGATAAATGCAGAAGTAAATAGGTGAGGGTAGGAAAAGAATGAAAATTGAAAAAAAAAAAAAAGGAAGGGGAGAATGGAAGAATAGAATGAAAGGGAGAAGTGGGAGAATAAAGAATCTGGTGGGAAAGAAAAACAGAAAAAAGAAGTAAGATAGTGGACAGTATCCCAAACTGATGTCTGTGATAATGGTTCCTGTGCCACAGGCTGCCTGAGATGCAGGATTCAGGAGTGGAAAAGGAGAAGGGAATCAGGGGACTTTGGATCCATTCCCAGGAACTTGTGTCAATCTGGAAAAGTCATTTCCTGTCTTTGGACCTGTTTCCTTATGTGTACAATAGAGAGAGGATTAGACTTGCCTCTGGTCCACTCCACCCACAGGGTTTATGTTTTTGTGATAAGGGACAAAGGACTAGTCAATCCATCTGTCTCAGGGCAGGGAATCTATTTCCATCCTTCAAAACTGAGCAAAATGAAATACCTCATAACCACGGATATTGAGTGTAAATGTTCATTTCTTTTACACTTCCTAAAACATGGACCTTGAGAGAAAAACAGAGATTCATGCAGAACACATACTGACACAACTATCCACATAAGCACACGCACACTCAAGAATCAGACAGATACATATACAGGTGCTGACACAGGTTGACTGACGAAGGCACAAACCTTTCACTCAGCCCGGTACAAACACATCTATAGACAGAGGCATGCCCCAGCAAGCCAGCCTCATTGTTCCACAGCAAAGGGAGTTTACAAAGGAAACAAACCCTCTCATACACGGCCAGGGGGAGGGCAGAGTTCTGGCTTAGAGAAGGATCCAGCCAACCAACAGACTGGCCCTCCCCCTGGGAATAGTCACTCAGTCAACAACATTTGTTAAGGACTTTTCGGGTAGCCTAGAGAAAAACTCTGAATTCTGTGCTCTGAGAAATTTCAGATTCCAGTCTTATTTCGTCTTGAGAGTTTGCGCCCGCTTTTCCCAGAGCAACCACCGCAACCCAAAGATCCAGGGCAGCTAAAGAGACCCCTTCAGCAACAGCCAGGGAAACATACCACCTCACCCCACCTCCTTTAGATTTTCTCTGAGAACCTTCAAGAGCAGAGCATCCACGGGCCAAGGGAGTCAGGGGGTGAGAGGCTCATGGCTTCTCTTGGGTTGCTCGCGGGTGTCGGATGCGTACTGGAGGGGAGGAATGCCCTTCCCAGGTGCGTGTGGAGGAGGAGGGCTGGGTAGACGTTTGTGGGCAGGGTCCTCGCGCCTATCGACCCTCACCAGTATGTGAGGATGGGGAAAAGGGGAGCCAACCCCTCCCCGTTATTTTTGGTGTATATGCGGAAGAGGCAGCTCCCTCCCGGTGGGTGGTGTAAGGGAAAAGGTCACAACTCACTGGTATGGGGGAGGGGAGCCAGCCACTCACCAGGGGAGGGGAAGGAGAAAGAAGAGAACTGAGCCAGAGGTGGAAAACAGGACCAGGAGAGAGAGGCAGGCAGGTTTCTGAACTCCTCCCCACGCGGGCAAAGGGCGTGGGGAGCGCCTCCCTCCAACCTCTGACCCGACCCACCGATTTCTCCCGAAACTCCGGGAACTTACACAGGATCACCGATATGAAGAGAAGCAACTGTTTTCTCCCGTCTTTCGCCTTTGTCCCCATCATGATGAGGATCCCGAAACGACAGCGGCCCCCGAAGCCCTGGGAACAGACACAGCTTCACCCACAGCAGAGCGGGGACTAAACTCCAGCCGCCAGGTTGAGCCCCGCCCGGCTCTTCCCTCCACGCCCGATTGGTCGGCGCCCCGCCCCTGCACATTCCGATTGGTGGAGGCAGCCGCCGCTCCGTTGAGTGACTCACCGTCGCCAGGTGCAACTCCGCCCACTACTCCCCACCCGGGCGGATTGGCGCCTCTCCAAGCCCGAGCCGCCCTTATTGGCCGGTGAGACTGTGGCGTAAGGAGCCAATTCCTCACCTTCTGCAGGTGAGGACATCCTGATTGGGCGGCGTTCTTGAAGTAGGGATTTTCTGACTGGCTGGGTTCTGAGTTTGAGCTGGAGGACTAGAGGAATCGCTGAAAGGAGGAGGCAGGGAAGGTAGTCGTACTGCGGGGTTCGCGGGGATGGGCTTGATTTTGTTTTTTGTCGTTTGTTGGTATGTAAATTGCTGGGTGTTGCAGAAACCTTGGTCCCTTTGGCAAGTGAAAATCACATATTCATACGCGAGAGTTGGGGGAGAGGACCAGGAGAGAAGTGGAATGATACCTTAACACAACCCCCAACTGTGTTCCTCTGTCGACCTGGTTCGCAGCGTTCACAGGCTTTGAGAGTTGGGCTGCGCAGAGAGGAGGAAAAAAGAAAAGAGGGGAAGGGAGTGCTCAACTCAGAAGTGGGAAAAGCAGAATTAGAGTATCTCAGAAAGAACTTTAATACACATGTGCGCCAAACACACCCAGATAATACAAACTGACCTACAGATGCTCTATAAACATCATTGTGAGTGATCGTGGGTATGTCCTTTACGCGTTAGATCTGCCAGCAGAGCCCTACATTTTAGAATTATTTTATCTTCTCACTGTGACTAATAGTTGGGTGATGACTAAGACCCTCTTTCTATAGACTGTTGATACTCAAGCTTTCTGTTAATATTTACATTGTTACATCTTTTTAAATTGAAACTCATGCTCAACACCTTTCCTATTTCTAGTTTCTTTTTAAAAAATTTTTATTTTGTTAATTGTAGTAACATTGGATTACAACAATATAGAGCTTTCAGATGTACATTGTAATATATTTTGAATTCTGTGTAGATTACATCATGTTCACTGCCCAAAAACTAATTATAGTCCATCCCCTCACATGTGAGCCTAATCACCCCTTTTGCCCTCCCCCACCCTTCCCCTATGGCAACCACCAATCCAATCTCTATTGCCATGTGTTTGTTTGTTTTTATCTTCCACTTATGAGTGAGATCATATGGTATTTGACTTTCTCCCTCTGACTTATTTCACTCAGCATAATACCCTCAAGGTCCATCCATGTTGTCACAAATGGCCGGATTTCATCATTTCTTATGGCTGAGTAGTATTCCATTGTGTATATATACCACATCTTCTTTATCCATTCGTCCCTTGATGGGCACCTATGTTGCTTCCAAGTCTTGGCTGTTGTGTATAATGCTGCAGTGAACATAGGGGTGCATGTATCTTTATGACTTTGTGTTTTCAAGTTCTTTGGATAAATACCCAGCAGTAGGATAGCTGGATCATACGGTAGATCTATTCTTAATTTTCTGAGGATACTCCATACTGCTTTCCATAGTGGCTACACCAGTTTGCACTCCCACCAGCAGTGTACGAGGGTTCCCTTCTCTCCATATCCTCTCCAACACTTGTTGTTTCCTGTCTTGTTAATTATAGCCATTCTGACCAGAGTGAGGTGATACCTCATTGTGGTTTTGATTTGCATTTCCCTGATAGCTAATGATGTTGAACATCTTTTCATCTGCCTGTTGGCCATCTGTATATCTTCTTTGGAGAAATCTCTGTTCAGATCTTTTGCCCATTTTTTAATTGGGTTGTTGGTTTTCTTGTTGTTGAGCTGTATCAGTTCTTTGTATATTTTGGATATTAACCCCTTATCTGATATGTGGTTTGCAAAGGTCTTCTCCCAATTGTTAGGTTGCCTTTTCGTTTTGTTGATGGTTTCCTTTGCCGTGCAGAAGCTTTTTAGCTTGATGTAGTCCCGTTTGTTCATTTTTTCTTTTGTTTCCCTTGCCCAGTCAGACATGGGACTTGAAAACATGCTGCTAAGCCTGATATCAGAGAGCGTACTGCCTATGTTTTCTTCTAGAAGTTTCATGGTTTCGGGTCTTACATTGAAGTCTTTAATCCACTTTGAGTTGATTTTTGTGCATGGTGTAAGGGAACGGTCTACTTTCATTCTTTTGCATGTGGCTGCCCAATTCTCCCAACACCATTTATTGAAAAGACTATCCTTCCTCCATCGTATGCTCTTGGTTCCTTTGTTGAATATTAATTGTCTGTAAGTGTGTGGGTTTGTTTCTGGGCTCTCGATTCTGTTCCATTGGTCTGTGTGTCTGTTTTTATGCCAGTACCATGCTGTTTTGGTTATTATGGCTTTGTAGTATATTTGGAAATCACAGAGTGTGATATCTCCAGCTTTGTTCTTTTTTCTCAGGAATCCTTTGGCTATTCGTGGTCTTCTGTTGTTCCATATAAATTTTGGGATTCTTTGTTCTATTTCTGTGAAAAATGTTGTTGGAACTTTGATAGGGATCACACCGAACACTATAAAACATTGTTGAAAGAAATCGAAGAAGACGCAAAGAAATGGAAAGATAGGGGCTGGCCCATGGCCGAGTGGTTAAGTTCATGCGCTCTGCTTCAGCAGCCCAAGGTTTCGCCCGTTCAAATCCTGGGCGCGGACATGGCACTGCTGGTCAAGCGATGCTGAGGCGGCATCCAAAATACCACAACTAGAAGGACCCACAACTAGAAATACAGAACTATGTACCAGGGGACTTTAGGAGGAAAAGGAAAAATAAAATCTTTAAAAGAAGAAAGAAATGGAAAGAATTCCATGCTCTTGGATTGGAAAAATTAACATCGTTAAAATGTCCATACTTCCTAAAGCAATCTATAGATTCAATGCAATCCCAATCAAAGTTCTAGTTTCTAATTTACAATGATTAATTTTAACTGAACTTAGTGTATACAGGTTACCTGTGGGAAGACTTTCAGGACATTATCTCATTGCAAGTAAAATCCACATTTATCCAAAACAGTGGTGTTCTTTGACCTTTTGCTTCAAGCATTTCACCTTTGGTCTCATTCCTTTGTCCACATCTCTTGGGCCAAAGGTCCACTTCCGGTTCCACCAGAAGCAAAGTTTATCAAGCAATATTTATCAAGCACCTACTGGGTGCTGAAGGAAAATACAAGCAAATATAAACCACAATCCCTGCCTTCAGATGATTTGCAATCTACTTCCTAGACTAATGCAGGAAACAAGACAATATGTAACCAAAAGAGAAACTTCGTATTACTAAATCGAAACAAATACTTGGGTGGCAGCCATGTGTAAAGCTCTGTTCTTTTCCTTCAAAGGAATTAGTCTTGGAGAGAGAGACATATACAGGATGTTAAAGTATGAGAGTAAAGAGGATCAAGGGAAGAGCTTAGAGCAGGGACCAATCACTGTGGACTGTGATTGTCAGAGAAAACTTTAAGATGGGAGCACTTGAGCAGGGGTTTAAAGGAACTCTAAGACTGATCTAGTCTTTAGGTAGAAGGGTCATCTTAGAGGTCATTTAGCTCATCCTCGCACCCTTCACAGGAAGGCCCATACAACCACCCAGAATTTAGACATCCTCTGCTTAAACTCTTCTTAAAATTCTTAAGGCAGACCATTCTGCTTTTTGTACAATTCTTAATTATTAAAATATCCTTTCAACAAATTGAAATCTGCCTCCTGGTAACTTCCAGCCACTGTTCTCTGGCATTACACAAAATGTCTCATTATTCTTTGCCAATGACAGCCAGCCCTTCCTTCAAGTATTTTAAGATACTTATTATAAGCCTTCTGAGTCTTTCCTTCTCCAAGCTAAACATCCGTATATCCTTCAGATAGTCTTCATATGGCATGATTTCGCAAGCCTTCCACCCCCATAATGAGTCTCCCTCCTTTAGATAGTTCCTTGTTTGTTCATAAACTAGGCATTGAAGAAGCCATCTCTCTATGGGATGGACACATCTCAGTTCAGACCCAGGTCCCCAATATCTAGCTATGTGTCTTCAGCCAGTTCACATCTCTCTGAAATTTTCTGCATCCAGAAGGTAGTTATGATGATGGTAATATCATTTACCTTATGGCAAAACAGGATTAAATAATATAATAGACATCATATGCTTAGTACAGGGCAAGGTACATTTTAAGAAATGAAATGGTATCTACTTGCATCACCCTTATTTACAGCCTAAGAACACATTTGCAAATATAATAGCCATATTACACTATTGAGTTATAGTCAATTTGTAGCAAACTAAAACCCATAAGCCTTTTATTTTCACTCGGACAACTATCTTTTTTTTTTTTTTTTTTTTTTTAGGAAGGTTAGCCCTGAGCTAACTACTGCCAGTCCTCCTCTTTTTGCTGAGGAAGACTGGTCCTGAGCTAACATCCATGCCCATCTTCCTCTACTTTATATGTGGGATGCCTACCACAGCAGGGTTTGCCAAGCGGTGCCATGTCAGCACCAGCGAACCTCAGGCTGCTGAGATGAGGAAGATTCAAACTTGACCGCTGCGCCACCAGGCCAGCCCCTCTGGACAACTATCAAATCAGGTCTCTTACATCCTATACTTGTGCAGTTGTTTCTTAACCAAAGTACATTTTGCATGTATACCTATTCCATTTTATATCTTTTTGTTTTGAAAATGAAATAGTAATATGTAGAAAAGTATACATGAAATGTTAATAATTAATATTAAATGAAAAAGTAATTACAAATAGTATGTATCCCAGTTATTTTTAGGTAAAACATTTGTGCATACATTTACAAAGCATGAAAGTAATTTTAGAGTATGCAAATAATTTTATATTCACCAAGTTCCTTTTCCCATATAGTTGCTTAAATGAATAATAAACTTTTAAATTGTATTGTCATTGACATTTGTTTCCTGTAGACTTTCAAAAGAAGAGCAGAGTTTGTAAACTTCAGGCTGGTGAGTTTGTCTGCAAAATAGAAAGTTCTGGAAGGGCTTATTAAACATAAATCTGGGGCCAGCCCTGTGGCCGAGTCGTTAAGTTTGTGCGCTCCGCTGCAGCAACCCAGGGTTTCACCGGTTCGGATCCTAGGCGCAGACATGGCACCACTCGTCAAGCCATGCTGAGGCAGCATCCCATGTGCCACAACTAGAAGGACCCACAAGTAAAAAAAATATACAACTATGTACCGGGGGGCTTCGGGGAGAAAAAGGAAAAATGAAATCTTAAAAAATATATATATATATCTTGATTCTGTCATCCAATATATTAGCAGTCACACTGGAATTTGTATTATATGCATGTTTCATAAACACGCTATTACCTAATCCAGTAGGTTAATAAAAATATTGAACAAGCATGGACTTGAAAACAAAATCCCCCAGGGCTGGCCTGGTGGCACAGTGGTTAAGTTCGCACATTCCGCTTCGGCAGCCCAGGGTTTGCCAGTTCAGATCCCAGGTGCGGACATGGCACCACTTGGCAAGCCATGCTGTGGTAGGTGTCCCACATAGAAAGTAGAGGAAGATGGGCACGGATTTTAGTTCAGGGCCAGTCTTCCCCAGCAAAAAGAGGAGGATTGGCAGCAGATGTTAGCTCAGGGCTAATCTTCCTCAAAAAAAAACAAAAAACAAAAAAATCCTGAAGTGACCTCTTTCCAAGCTGGCATAGTACACTAACAGCACCCTAGGTATTGATATTTTCAGATGTTTCTGTTGAGAGATGCTGTGCTTCTCTCATATATTTGTCTGATGGATACCTTGAATTTTATATTAGATTCTATTGGTCATTTCGCTTTGATCTCTAGGAAGACCAAATCCAAATCTGCAATCCAAGTCCAAAAATTGACATGCATCCCTAACTTCATTTGTCTGTGTCCTGACTTCACCTGACTATGTTATTCAATTTTCCCTTAGCCCTGACGTATTTTTTAAAATTCTTTTATCCTTTTTGGCTGTAGGGTTTTGTGCACATACAAACATACTGAGTGGGTGCTGCGATGTGCTACCCAGACTCCCCTTCAGGAATGATCGACTTATTCCCCTAGCTGTTGGCCTTTTTGGGAATGGCATCCACTGCAGAGAGGCACCTAGGCCTAGGACGCAATCCCTTCCCAGGGTGACCTACATCTAGTGACTAATCAGTGTGTGTCATTCAAGGGTCACCTTGAAAGAAGTTTCATTGGAGTAGTAGGGTAGGCAATAAAACCTGTATGGTATGTCAATAATACCTCAATTAAAAAAAAAAAACTGCACGGAGTAGATGAGAGAGTGTAAATTGAGGAAATAAAAACTGTGACTATAGCCAGCCTGGTGGCACAGCGGTTAACACTTACAGAAATTGACCTAAACTTGCCCATAAAGCAAGTCTCAACATAGTTTAAATGATTCAAATCAAACAGTGTAGTTCTCTGACCACAGTGGTGGTAAATAAGTGTGTCCACTTTGTAAAAATTCATCAAGCTGCACACTTCTGATGTCTGACTCTTCTATTAAATGTATTTTCTTTTTAATATGACATGCTTTTCCACTGCCAGTCATAAGTTCCCTTCCATCAAGTCTCTATAATATTGATACTATTTTATTTACCTTCTTGTGTTTATTACTCACACTTGTATATACATCTCTAAATCCACATGTTCCATGTGGCCGGCACTTTACACATATTGTCGCGGTAAATTTTCACAACTATGCAAAGAGATAAGCCTTTTAACCCCCATTTATAGATAAGGAAAGTGAGAGTTGGAATAGTTAAAAAGTAACTTGCAGTGACCACTAAGTCGCACAAAGTCAGAACTGGAACTCAGAACTCTGATTCACAGGCTTTCCTCTTTATATAATAACATGCTACCATTCACGAGTATTCTTCCCAACTTTCTCCTCTTGCATTTTTTCCCTTGGGAATTACTAAACAGCTCAATAAAAATTCAACATCCGCTGAATACCTCCTATGCGCCAGGTTGTGGTTTAATTGTGGGCCATACAAAAATGAAATAAATAGTCCCTCCCCTTAAGGAGCTCAGTTGAAAAGTGAAGAGCCATGCAAGTTATAATACAGTGTGATAAGTGCCACAACAGAGGTGTGTATCTTATCCACTGTTCTCCTGTTTCTTGTGTCCTTCATGGAATTCAGTTATATAATTTTATCTGGTTATTTTTCTCCCTTCTCCTTCAGTTTAAAAGCCCTCTGGATGAGGACAGCAAGTGTACTGCCAGATACATTCCTCTAATTCTTGTGAAATTCAGCGTGGTACAAAAGAGACTGGAAGTTTCCCAAACAGGGGAAATGGTGAGTAAAGGCCAGGGTTAGGAAGGAGTAGGGTCTACTCAGGCCACTAAAGAAACCAGCCTGATGGGAGCTGGCACTGAAAGGTAAGTTTGGAAAGGCGGGGTGCTGCTAGATCCAGACTACAGACTGCTTGAGAGGCTGGCCAAGACGTGTGCTTGAGCCACCAGGCAACAAGGACCTGCTGTAAATTATCAACTCTGACTGATAAGATAAAAATGTTATTTTAAGATTGCTCAGACGGCAATGTTTCAGAAAAGCTGATATTAGAAGACTCTGAAAGTCAGGAGGCTAGTGAGGCTCAACAAACACCTCCTGAGAATTCACATTCATTCCAGACACTGGAGGTAAGGAAATGAAAGCCAGTTCCTGCCTTTGAGGAGCTCACAATCAATTGGAAGAGATAAACAAGAAAAATGTAGTGGAGTAGATGTGATGACACAGGTATAAGGTCAACAGAAACCTGGGGTAGATAAAGTATGGTGAGAGGGAAGAGTCCAGTGTAGCATGGAAAGGAATGCAGAAGGCAAGGGAAGGACATAAAGCTGGTCTAAACTCTAGCTCTTCAGCCTCCCCTACTGAAATAGTTAGCTATGAGGAAACGGAAAGAGAACTTTCAAGGGCAAGGTAATGGGTTGGAACAGCCTATCAAGATTATGAACCAAATAGTTAATGAGGGAGAAAGAGGAATGTTCTCTTAGCAATCATCAAGCCAAAGGGCATGGTCACGTAGTGGGTCAGCTCAGCTTACTTGCAGGATCCTCCCTAACCCTCAACAGCCAAACTGGAGAAAGCAAACAGTGTAGGTTGGCAGGCCAGGAAGGACTCACTAACCGGGACACCTTAGAACTGTGCATTTTATTGTAGATAAGTTATGCTTCAATAAAAAGAAAGGAAATGCTATAATCAAATTTTAAAACTTGCAGAGGGGGAAAAAAAAAAAGACTAGAACAGTTAAGACTCAAAGAGGGACATTAGACCCCAGGAAAAATTTCCCAACCAGTCTGAGAACCAAAGGGATTTGGGTATTGGGGGAAAGAGTAATTGACACTATTTGCCAGACCCTGAGCTAGAGTCTCTCATATATTTCAACTTTATCTCCAGACCCAATGTCCAGCTAAGCTCCGGCAGTAAGGTATTGTGCTTAGCCCAGGGAGAGAGGGGGATAGCTCTGTGAGAAGGTAAAGAGCCCAGATGAATGGAAGGTTTTGTAGAGTGACAGCATAGATGATGAGCTAAGAGATGGAGGAGTGGTATAGTGCGGAAGGCAGAAGGGAAGAGGAAGAGGAGGTGAGACAAGGGGAAGGAATATAGGAAAAGTCAGAAGGAATTTCTTTAGAAACTTCAGAAATCAGAAAATTGGGTCCATCTCTCACCCAAATTTCTCTTCCACAAATAAAGCAATAAAATTTTTACAAGTCAAACTTAAGTCAAAATTCTGCTGTTAAAATTTTTTAAAGTTCTGGAAGGATATGCATCAAACTATGCGCCACGCTAGAGGGAAGTTTTATACCTTCTGTGTAGTGTTGAATTTTGTCTCAGTAAGTATGTGCAGTTTTTTTTAACCAATTAAATTTTGTTAAATCCAGTGTGGGATCAGAAAGCAGTGTTGATAAAAACTGGGACCTGTTTTTGGTGGCACAAGAGGAGTCCCTGATACCTATAATCTGTGTTTGACACATCTGTAGGGATGAAGAGTGGCATCTGTTCCCTCAACCAACAGCCTGGGACTGACAGCCCTTTCATTTGCTCAACCCAGTGACAAAGTCTGAGGGAAGTGAGTTTGGGGCTGCAGACCTGAAGATCTAGAGCAAGGGTAGGCCAACTTTTTCTACAAAGGACTAGAGTAAAAATTTTAGTCTTGGAAGGACATATAGTCTCTGTTGCAACTATTCTGCCATTTTTGCACAAAAGTAGCCATAGACAATGGTCTATGAATGGTCATGGCAGCAGGGCCAAACGGGGCCATAGTTTGCTGACCTCTGCTCTAGAGCAGTGGTTCTAGCTCCTGACTGCATAATAGAATAACTCGAGGGGCTCATAAAACCACTAAGGCACAGATCCCACCCTTGAGATTCCAAATCTGGGATGGGTCCCAAGCTGTTTTTGTTTTTTGTTGTTTTTTTTTTTAAGCTACCAGGTGATTCTAATGTGCATCCTGGGCTGAAAACAATTGTTCTAGAAAGAGAACTGTAGTCTCAGGAAACTGCTGGATTTATTTATTTATTTATTTGGTGAGTCGGGGAGTAGATGAATGGTGGAAGGAGAAGGACCCGGGGCTGAATTGAGGTCTAGATTAAGATCAGAACAGTTTTCAGTCCACCTGACAAATTTAGTGCTTCCGATACTTTGATTAAATGCTCTTTATTTGATGCTTTTGCATGCACAGCGCTACAAGGCATTGCCCAACCCAACAAGTCAGCCCCTTCATCACCCTTAGTCAAGGTGGCCATGGGCAGGCGAGAAGGGGGCAATCAGTAAACCATCTTCTACCTAACCTTCTTGCTGGAGCCATTCTCTATAGGCCCCTGTGTAATTTCGAGCCCTGTGGAGACAAAGAAGGGTGAGGGAAGGACAGGCCCGGGAAGCAGTCCCCACTCACTCCCCAGCTAGCAATTCACACCTTCCGCATACACACTATACCATACCCGGTGTATCCAAGGCCCTGGGCCAACTGGGTGGCCTGCAAGCCCCGCTTGCCCATCTGACAGAAGAAAATCAGATTCTCATCTTCCAGCTTTGGCTTCTGGGTGGAGTACAAGGCCTGGAAAGCAGCTGGCTCCATCTGCAGGGCACTTTCCAACTCAGACACTGGGAGGATTTGAGAGGACAGAATGGAAAGCCGGCAGTTTGGCAATCTCAGGTGAGGTTAGGCCTGGAAGGACTGGGTGCTGGTGGTCGAACAAATCTCCAGGGGGGGCCAAAACAACACATGGTGGGCACCACTCCCCAACCTCAAGGTCAAGATACAGCCTAGTCTCACAGGAAGTCAGTCAAACTACCTTTGAATAAGAGCCATTTCCCGAGTTGTGAGGAGGAGCAGGCCGACTCAAGTCTCGGGAGGTCAACCATAGAGAAACTGGTCTGCCCCTTCCTCACCGCCTGTTATCCCCTCAAACTGGAAGGGCCAGTTCTGCTGCCAGGATCCGCCTCCAATCAGCCCTTCTCTAGGGAAGCTTAGCAGGGTAGGGGCTTAAGCAAACGCAGAATACCCGTAACAGTGCCTCTCCCACGCCATCCTACGTGAGGTCCCCTTAGCTAAGAACCTCCTGGACTGTCTCTACTCCACCACCGGGGCATCCCCTCTCAATCCCATACCCGGGATGTTGAGCGCCCCAGGGATGGTCCCAGCGGCCGCCTCCTCCCGAGATCTCACATCGATGAGTCGGGCCCGGCCCAAGGCTAGGAGCGAACGGAGTTCAGGGAGCGAGACGGCGGACGCTGAGGAACGGAGCACGAGAGACCTGAGGGGAGCGGGACCTCACGTGGCAGCATCCCAACCCGGTGGGGGGCGTACGGGAGAACCTCTCAGCCACGCCCCTCGGCGCCACCCTCCGCAGACACCTCCACCCAGGGGGCTCCACGCGCTCCTGGGGGCCACATGTAGGACAGGATGTGGCCCCAGGTCTCCGGGGCAGGTACCTCCAGCCATGGTGCGCGCCGCGATTGCGAGTTGCAGGAATGCGGTCCCGGCCCGCCCCCTCGGAGACTGCAGCATCTCTCCCGCCCTCCCGAAGCCGAGACCGGAACCGGAAGAAAAGGCACCGCCTCCCGCACGGCCCCCGCAGCACCTGTTAGAGGTGCAGCTAACACTGGCCAGCTAGGGAAATCTCCGCGGTTGCCGGGTGTGGGCGGGCAACCGTACATTGGTCCGGCCCAGGCTCTAGCACGTAGAGTAACGAGTATAGGAGGAGCACCCCAACCTAATCTCGGCCCAACCCTATGGTCAAAGTGCAATGTGCCCCCTCCCTTCCGCCCTGGGGCCCACAAAAGGAGGAAAAACAGGAGACAACTGTGGCTCTGAACATTTTATCTTAAAAAAAAAAAAAAGGAAAAGAAAGAAAGAAAAGAGAAGAAACCATCCCCACAAGGGGGAAGGCCCCAAGTGGGCCCCTGCCTGTTGTTCTCCCTGGCTGGAGACTTCTGCATAGGCCTTAGCTGCTCTCTGGCCAATCTCCTCTTCCTGGGGCAGCAAACACTGCTAAGCATCCTTTCCCCCGCTTCTTGCTAAAGCCTGTTCCCCAGAGTCCTCAGGTGCACATCTGAGCTCCAGGGAAAGGAAGAACCAGTGGAAGCGCCAGAGTCCCGGGGCAAGCCTTGTCAGCAGACCCTCTGCTGGCACCCTAAGCAAGCACAGGGCAAGCCCCCCAGTTTAGTGTGTCCAGCATCCAGCGTGGAGACAGCACATGCATTGTGCAAGAGGAGCACAAGGGGCCCAGGGGCTGCATGGTGGGGTTGGGCAAGGCTGTCAGTGCACGTCCACATGTGTGTTTCACACCACTGCAGGCTGCTCTATCACAGGGCCTCAGTTCAAAGACACGCCTTCTGAGCTCCCCCCAGTCCCATGCCAGAGGTGGGCAGTGAAGGAAAGGGGCACGGGGTTAGCCTGTTGCTCCTGGGCTATCTGCAGTTCTCAGAAAGGGGCTGTGGGGCCCAAAGCCCCTCAATCCCCATCATTAGTTGCTGTCATTCTTGATGACGACTTCTACTCCGTGGTGCCGTAACTGAGCTCGCAGCAGCAGATTCTTGTTTTTAAGATCTTCCACCTGACATGGGAAGGAGGCAGTAAAGGGAATGGGTAGAAAAGTGGGCCCAGCCAAGTCCCTGAACTTATTCAGACATCCACTGGTGAGAGGAAAAAGGTGAAGGCTTCTCTGTGGAAAATGAAGTAGGGAGTCCCAAAGTGGGGCAGTGGCCGTGGGGTGGAGGAGGGCCATACTGAGGATAGGAGTCTGACCTGCTGTCGAAGCACATCATTGTCCAGCTGCAGCTGGTCAAGCCCCTGCAGTTCTTCAGACAACCGGTGGTTACTCTGCCGAAGCTCCTGGATATAATCACAGGCTTTGGATAGAATTCCACCTTTACTCTGCAGGAGAAAGCCAGCAAAATGAGGACTCAGATATAAGATACCTGGCTTGCTCTCCAAAAGCACATTCACATTTTGGACTTCACTTTCCCCTAAGGGTGGTGGTATAACATCTCCCAGGGAAACAGGAGCCTCAGAGAGATGAGAAGAGACTACTGCCATGTGTGCCCACTCTCTACCATTTCTGGCAACAATACCAGGAGACAGAATTCAGGCATCCTGCCCACTACCAGGGTCTTTCCATGACCTGGCCAGACTTGGTGCTCTCCATGGAGCAGTCTGGGATGATCTTGGACAGCTGCACAATCCAGTTGTTAATCTTGTCTCGGCGGCGACGCTCCACTGTGGGGCAAAGCGGAGGACCAGGTGACTCAGTGACAACTCACCACAGGCCCCATATAAAATACCTACCTCTCCCAGCCTCACACATCACTGCTGTCCCCAGTCCCACCACACAGCTGCTGGCTTCACACTCCGATCACACCTACCTTCATTATGCTGAGCCCTGCGTTTCTCATCCCGAGTTGTCCGGGGAGCTTCTGACTTCCTAACAACAGAGCCCAAGGTGGCCAGAGTGAGGGAAGGACAGAAGATAAGACTGGAGTTTGGGATAAGGAATTACACAAGATTTGGCAGGGATCAAGACCACTCATGGTAACTGAGAAGAAACAAGGGTTACTCACGGGGAATAAGGGTGGGTCCTGGGGGCAATGGAGCGCTGGCTGCCTCCTTGCAACACTTCTTGTGGGGACATCATCACAAAGAATTGACCTGTGAAGGTGCAGGGCAGATTCTGTCAGGATATGGGACCAGGAACCTCACCAAGCTCTGAGGCCAGTGCCCTGGGACCCTCCTCTAAAAAGGTCATACTTCCTCCTGCTGGAAAGGCAGCCCCGGACTCACTGCCTGCTCGGGTCTTAGTGATCATTAAGGGGTCATGAGTAAAGGCCCACTGCCCACCAGCCATGTCCCACAGCCTGCCCTAGCCCCGCCAGCCAGCATCCTCACACAGTATCTCACCCGTGCTGGGAGTGTTCGCCTGCCCCAGTAGTGCCTCTGAGCCCTGGGTAGTAACAACAGCTGCTGTACTCCCCGATGTGGTACCCCCTGTCCCATCTCCCACTGCAGTGCTGGGGAAGTAAGTATAGTGCGTCTCAGCAGCTGTCCCCTCTGTGTCAACTGCATCATCACTGGTGAACGCACCCTGGATCACCGCCTGGGAAGGGGGCAAGAGAACAGAGTCCAGCGACAGTCAGATACTTCCCACTGAACTACTCTGCAGCTTCTATCCCTTGGGGGAGGAGGGAGAAACATCCAGAAAGGGAGAGCCTAGTGCCTTGGGACAAGGCAGCCCAGATGCCTCACCACCCCTAGCCTCACCCCCATCCTATTGGTTCCCTTCTTCATCTTACTACTCAGAGCTCTAGTCCCCTCCCCAGCCCATACTCCTGTACCTGGGTCATAGATTGAGTGGCAGGGTAGCCACTGATGGCGCCAGTCCCCTCAGTCTGGCCATCTAGCTGCCCCTCAGACACCTGGATCACTCTGTACATCACCTAGAAGCAGGGAGGAAAGGGGAGGGAAGGGAAGAGAGAATAAGAGAGTAAGTGCTGGGGATCTCAGGGCCCCTCATAAAGCTTCTCTTGAATAGAACCCCAAAACAAGAGTCCTTCAGAGACACAGATTCAGCCATTCCCCCTTCCTTCCCCATACAGAGGTTTCAGCATAGCCCCTACCCCACCCCAATCTCTACTCCAAACCTCATTCTCTAATCCCACCACCCACCCCAGGAGTCCACATCTTCACCTCATCCTCCAAGCCAGGTCTCCCCTTGACAGGTTCAATTACCTCCCTCAACCCAACCACAGGGAACACCTGCAGCCACCTGGCCCCCTCCCTTACCTGGCCCCCATTCTCAGTTCGGAAGACGTACTTGACGTTGGGGTCAGGGAAAGTGGCAGCTGACTGGATGCTGGCGATAGCCACGCTGGTTGGGTCCTCCCCAGTTGCCACTGCACCTGAATTAAAAGAACAAAGGAAAAGTCTGTGAGTTACTTCCTTTCTCCCTCAGTTCCACTTGCATGGCATTCAGAAGGAGAAGGGCTCACAAGAGACGGGCCGATGGGGGAGGGGAAGAGCCCATGATGGGTTCTTGGTCTCAGGTCTGTTTCTACCACCCACCTTCCTGAATTTGCACTGTCCCCTCTTCCGTTTCAGCTGTTTTCTGCTGCCTGTTTGTGAACGGACAAAAGAAAGAATAAGGAAAGAAGTGAATGAAAAGCTCACCAGGCCAGTAACATATGGCTCCCAAACTCAGTGGCATTCCCAACAGATGTAGGTTAGGTTAGAGTAACAACAGCTAGTATTTACTGAGTGTTTACTCAGTAAACTAGCTAAGCACTAGCTAAGCACTTAACAGGCACTACCTTATTGAATACCAGGAACAGCACCAAGAGGTAGGTAGCGCTACTTGCATTCTATGGATGGGAAACCAAATCACACAGCTAGTAAGTGATGGAGCTGGGACCTGAATCTAGGTCTCCCTCACTCCAAAGCCAGTGCTCTTAGGCATTTTGCATCCTCCCAGGCCTCCCATCTCCCATCCCAGACCCTACCACTTCTTCACTCACCCCTTCATCTCTCTGTGAGGGGGTACATCCGAGGAACTGGTCCTTCTTTGGAAGTCTTCGTGTCTCCTGCCTCACAGGCCTGAGTGCTAAGTCCTGGTAGAAATCAGGGAGTCTGCAGTGAGTCTAGGAAACTGAACAGCGCCCCTGTTTCTAGAACCTAGGCTCCACAAAGACACAGCCAGGAACATAACCCAATCATCTGCAGGGTCAGCTTCCTCCATTCTGATGCTGAGGACTGGGCTACAGTGACTAAAAAAGCAACTCTACAAACCGTGCTCGTCTACCCTCCATTATCACCCCAACTCCTGGTGGAGAGGGGATAATTATACTGGAAGACCAAGAAACAACATATTTCTGCATGGATTATTATTAAAGCTATTATGATCTGCCATGACATAGGGATTAGGAAGGGCCATGTTTAGACCACCACTATCAAAAAATACAGGGCCATGGATGCTGTGAGAAGCTTCCAGCTTCTCAGCCACAAACTGTACATTAAGAAATTTCGGTTCTCAAATCCAGTAAGGGGAAACCTGAAATCCGTTGCCAGTGGAAAACCCTCCAGAACCATAAAGACCAGACCGCCCTCGGGGCCCCATTGTACTGACAGGGCTCTAGTTTTGTGGTGTCCAAATTTATGTTATTTGTTAAAGACCCTCAAGCCCAAGTGTATCATCTTCAAGCCCCTTCTATTTTATTCACCGAGGGAGGCTTCCCGTAGAACAACATAGTTGCTAAAATGTTGCCATGACAACTCCAAATCAACTGAGCTTCAGCGAGAAGGGAAAAACCTCCAGGCTCACGGTTTCGAAGAAGAGACAATGGGGGAGGATTCCATCTACAAGGTGCCTGCCTTAGGCCCCTGACACCCAGCCAGAGGACAGGAAAAACAAAGAGCCGAGCAGATACGCCCCCGGAAAGAAACAGCTGCATAGTACAAAGCAATAAGCTAATCTCGACACGAAAGGGGTGAGATTGTTGTGAATTCTCTACCCACAAGATCCCCCAAACCTTTCCGACTCAAGGAAAATCGTCAGCAGATAAGCCTTGAAAAGCCCGTATCCAAGGAAAGTGTTAACCCAGAAAGGAACTGAAAGTGAAACTGTCCGGAGGAAGTAGCGCTGCAAGATCTCAGTCCCTAAGGGGAAGTAGCACTAGTGTTTCGAGACCACCTACCTCTCCACCCCCAAACCTGCGGAGGAAGTGCCCCTCCAGGTTCCATGCGCTGCCTGCAGAAGGAGGCAATGAAAGAGAGGGCAGGGCACAGGAGGCGTCTCTATCGCCCACAGCTGTCAGCCAGGAGCAGCCTCTGAGGACACCCCGCAATGGGGTCAGGCTACTTATTCAAATCTTAGTTGGACATCCGGAAGCATTTCCTGAGCATTAGGGGTATGCCACACGGAAACCGGGATAGGATGTTGTGGCGTGCACGCTCAGGCTAAGGTAGGGCCCAGGAAGAGCCCTTGCTAAGTCTGGACACAAAGAGAAAAATAATCAAGTCCCGAAAAAAGTCAGGCGCCTTAGCCCTTGCCTGAGAACGCGGCGTCTCCCTGCAGGCCCACTAACCAGCTGGCGCTTAGCAGCCGAGCGCGGCCAGGCGCGATCCCCGGAGCCCGTGCCGTGACCCGGCCAGCCCCGCCGCGCCCGCCCGCGCCCCCGCTGCTCCGCAGAGGACTCAGGAAAGCCAGCTCGGCTCGGCGGCCCCGCGGTCCCCGGCCCGCGGCTGGCAGCGCAGGAGGGCGGGGACGTGCGCGCTCGGGGGCGGGGAGTGAGTTCGGCCCACAAAGGGGGTTAGGAGGTGAAGGACCAGGCACGGCCCCCTCCCTCAAAACAAAGGCTCCCTCCCCAGGAGTGCCCGAACCTGAAAAACTGAAACGAAATCAAGGCGGCCCCGCCCCGCCCTGCCGGCCCATCCAGTCTCCAGACCCCGTCCGGTCCTGCGCTCACCCGCCAAGGCCGCCCCAGCTGCCGATTTTCCCCGACCGTGTTCTCCCTCTCCGGGCTCGGGTATCTCCATGGACAGCTGATCATGCGCACTCCCAGCCCGCGGCCATGTTGATGAGGGGCGGAAGTGTCTCTGTCGACCTCCCTGCCTTCTCAGCCTCTGAGCCTCCCCACTTCCGTTCGCTCCATCTTGCTGAGTGAGGGCTGAAGGTGCGGACTTTGGGGGCCTCTCTGGGGCCGGGAAGAAGCTATTTACGGATTCCTGGGAGGATGGTGCTGAAGTCCTAATCGCTTTCGGCAAGAACGGGAGAAAGACGACTAAGTTGTGCTACTATCTTTCTGCTGGACAGGGCCTTTGTAGTTCACAGAAGAGGGAGTGAGAGAGGCCGGCCTAGATCAAGGGTGGGACGTCGGACGGAGGCGCCATCTTTAACAAGGGCTCTTTGGGAGGCCATCTTGGATCAGGACACCCTTTTGAAGTGTTTCCTGTTGGAGACTAGGACATATCTGGGCATACTCTTTTTGTATTAGCATCAGCAATCGCTCTCCCAGGGACCTCCCAGGCCTCCAGTTTTTCTGAGACTCACTTTCTGTGAGAGGGATCTTTATTCCCATTCTTCTCAGTCAGGACCTACTGTTAATGGATTTGGAGTAGCATGGTGGAATGGGGAGAATTCAGACTCTGGAGCCAGACAAACTCGGGTCTCAAACTATTCTCTGCCGTTTCTTACCTCTGAGATCTTGGGCCAACCTTTTGAGTTAATTAGCTTCAGTTTCCTCGTCTGTAAAGTGGAGATGCCAGTACCAACCTTACAGAATTATTAGATGGACTAAATAAGGTCAAGGGCATAGGTTCTATACACGTAGAGCACCTAGGCTTTACTGGCACATAATGAGCGTTATGTAAATACCAGTTTCTCTTCCCCATTTCCTGACCACCATGAACCCAGCTCTAGTTTCTAGCCACAGTCTCCATGACAACAACTGAGGAAGAACACGCAAACAACAAAAATAAAAGACAACGTTTGGCCAAACGTAGGAAAATATGATACCTATCACCTGGGACTTTAAAAGAATAATGAGACTTCACACTATTTACATGTAAAAATACAATTTTATTCTGAGACATCACCCCTTATTAGAATGGGACCTGTGGCCCCAGACTATCTGGAGAAGCAGTCCCAGAGCCTGAGTGACACCATTTCCCTTCCCTGAAATAAGAGGAAGTTATTCCAAAGGAAAAAGGAGAGGCCAGAGAGATCTGGACAGGACCTCTCTTCCCTAAGATGACTGGAGGCAGAGGGTGGAGGAGCTAGAAAGGGGGGCAGTCCCTCCAACAAACGTTGAGGCCTTCAAAGAGCTTCCTGGACATGTTCCTCCTAAGCTGGAGCTAAAAGGGTCAGGAGGTATCCAAGAACCCAAGAGCAGAACAGGGATGGGCAGCTCTAGAAGTGTTTGTGTGAAAGGCTTTGACCTGGCCCTGTCCTCCCCACCTCCACCCTGGGCTTCCATGAAGAGAAGTTCACAGCCTCAGAGGAGGGCAGGAACTTGGCTGGAGTTCCCCCTCTTTCTTCACTTTGAGAAACCTCTAAGTTTTCTGCCTACTCTTTGTTCCCCTTGACCAATGACCTTGCTCTCTGGGAACAGGATCTTGTTGACTTTCTTGGGAATCTCCTAAGGGATAAGTTCTTTGTGTCTGAGACAAACTCAGGTAAACCAACCAAGGCAGTGCCAGAGGGCCAAAGCCTATAGAGTTGGGCACTACAGCTGCTCAGGCTGCAGAAGAGACTGCTAGTCAGGGATCCCGGAGATTCAAGACAACTTACTGTCCCTTTTGCCCAGTGCTCTCTGGTCCTAATCACAGTCCTTCACCTTTCTCAGGGTTAGCCTGTGTTTCAAATGCATATGATCGGCGCTGGGGGGGCATAAGAGGGTCAGGGGGCTGGGGTTCTCTGGGGGGCAAACTAAGCCGACTCCGGGATCCAGACCCTTCTGTGCCTTCAGATTGGAGCTCCAAGCAGCTAAAGGGTCGGAAAGAATGAGCAGGGATCATGCTACAGGGGGAGGTTCTGGGGATGAGGCTGTAATCCACACCCCCAGTACAGGTCAGCGTCCGCCGAACACCCTGAGCCTCAGTCTTCTGGCGGTCCCGGGCCATGGCCACAGCAGCATCAAAGGAAAGACTGCCCCCATTCCTCCAAGAGGAGCGGGAGGCTCGGGACCCCCAAGCCCTTTCCCCAGGAGTCCCATCAAGCCGACCAGGCCTCGGGCATGGGTTTGCAGGTGCCACATGGATCTTGCCACACATTGCACTGGGCATCTTGGCAAACTGTGGTTTGGGGGGCACCACAGGCACAGAGCGGACCTGTTGGACCTGAACCAAGGTGGAAGCCAGGCGCATGCCCACACTGCCAGCTGAGCCAAATGGACAGGGGCACAGATTGCAGCCCTCTGGACTGGGCTGCCCCTCAGGCTCCATCTCCTCTGGCCGGGGCGGCTGTGGGACTGCCTGTTGTGTCTCAGAGGAGTGAGCATTGCCCTCTTTGGCACTGTCAACCTCCAGGGACTCTACATGTGACCCTTCAGGGAGGGAGCCCTCTTCTAAATGGTCACCTCCAGCCCCCTGGTCTCCCTCAGCCTCTCCATCCCCACTCTCTCGTTCCTTGCTCACCTCCCCTACTCTTCCTTCAGCTGCTGCTTCTGGGCTTCTGTTATCTTCACCATCTCCTTGTTCTTCTCTTGCCTCTTGGTCCCCATCCTTGCTCTGTCCTTTGACCTCATCCTCTCTGCCTTCCTCAGCCTCTTGTTTGTGTACAACTTCCCAGCTCTCCTCAGCAACTTGGTTTTCCTGGGCCCTGTGCTCTGGGTCCCTTCCAGGTTCTACCTGGGCTTCCTCTCCTTCCTTAGCCTCTTCCTCTCTCTCAGTCTTTCTTTTCTTCTCCTTGTCTTTTCCCTGCTCTCCTCCTCCTTCCTCCATAACCTTAGCTTCTTCCATACACTCATCCTCCTGTGGACCCATGGACTCCTCTCCCTTGGCCTCTGTCTCTTCCCCACTATCTTTTCTCAAACAGACCATCATCTCTTGGTTTCCCCCAACCTCCCCTTCTTTCTCATCAGCCTCTCCAGCCTCTACCTCACTCTCTGGACTCCCCTCAGCCTCCTCCCTGATGTCCCATCTGCTTCCAGGCTCAGCTTCCTTGTCCTCTCCAATTTCCCAGCATGCCTGCTCTCCCTCAGTCTGTCCTGGAGCCTCCTGATTTCCACACCTTGCTGCCTCTTCTTCCAGACTGCCTGGACCCTCCCAGCTTGGGGATTTGGGCCCCAGAATGGGACTTAGGTCATCGTAGGCACTCAGGAAGACTTCCTCCCCACTTTCGTCCTCTGCTTCAGGCCTGGGGTCAGCAGAGTCCAGGGAACAGCAGCTGGGAGCTAGGACAAACTGCGCCTCATCCAGAGACAGGTCATCCAGGGGTGGCTCCACAGAGAACTCCTCCACCTGTAGGCACAGCATTATGGCTCAGGACTAGGTGGCCCTGTCCACCCTCTGGATTCCTTACCACCCCCAAACCCAGCACAGCCACTCCTTACCTGATGCCCATCTCCCAGGAGCTCCTCCATGTAGCCCATCCCAGGGTCGTCCTCCCCAGGGGAGAAGGCTGCTCCTGCTGCTCCTGCCTTGGCCACCTCCCCATCCTCCGCCCCCACCCACTCAGGTTCTGAGCTGCTTGAGTCCTCTAGGAAGGAGAAGGAATCCTGCACCTCCTGGGACAGGCAGTCCTCCAGGGCAGGGGCCACATCCGCTGGGCCTGAGTCAGTCAGGGGACCTGGGGCTGGACTTGCCTCCAACTTCTCATCTGTTGGGAGAGAGGTAGTCCCAGGAATACAAAGGTCAAGACCAGCCCTGACTCTTCCCAGTCTGGGTCTTCCTAGCATTGCTGCAGTATGGACACAACAATCCCAGAAAAGATATTCCATGTGGCTGATCCTCTCAGACCAATATCCCTAACTATTGGCTTATAGCTGCCTTGATCGAGCTCCCACCAGGTGCCAAGCACAGTGCTATATATTTTACAGTGCAATATCTTACTTTTCCCACAAAACAACCCTATAATATAGGGTGTTTATCCCCATGTTACGTTTGAGAAAACTGAGACTCAGAGAGATTTGTCTAAGGTCACAAAAAGTAAGCAGCACAGCCAAAATTTCAACCCAAGTCTACTTAACCCTGTAGCCCATGTCCTTACCACTAGCCTGTGCTGCCTCAGTACTTCTTGTCAGCGACACTTCAGGAACTGGAGTCAGAGAAAAGATCAGATCCCAACTCTATCACCTCCTACCTAAATTAATAGCAAATTGCTTAACCTAAGTCTCAGTTTCCACTGCTGTAACATACGGATGACAACCATGCCTGTGTCATGAGATTACGAGAAAATGAAATAAGCTAACGCCTGCAAAGTCCCTAACACAACACTTGGCTCATACTTAGCCCTCGATAATTGTTAGCTATTAGTATTAATGTTACTATTATTGTTACCATCATCTATTATATATTCCCACCTTGTACTTAGTAATCCCTGCTATATATATCTGACACAGGCCCCCATTCTTGGTTATATCAGTGATCTGAAGGCTGCCAGAAATCTTCTTTCCATGAATCTCACACAATCTGATAATATTACTGGATTCCCCCAACCTCGAATCCAGGGAGGCTGTTGAAGGTAACCACCCAAAGCCCAAGGGCTGAGGCTCACCTGGGGGACCGGGGCCAGGGCCAGGGCCAGGGCCAGGGCCAAAGGCAGGGCTTGTCCGAGGCTGTAGGGCCGGGCACTCAAGGCCACGAGTGAGTCTGGCCAAGGCGACGTTAGAGATGATGTTTGGGGGCACGTTGAGGATAGAGGTGATGTGTAGTGGGAGGTTGACATTGTAGGGATCTGAGATGTGGACGCCAGCACAGCGCTCTGCACGGCTGCTGGCCCCAACACGGATCGCTGACCGCCCAGCTCGTGGTGTGCCTGGCTCAGAGTTTGTGCCACCCAGTGCCTCTCCCTCAGGCTCCTGTTCACCCTCTGCCACCTCCACAGAATAATTCTCCAAGCTCTCTTGCAGCAGTGGGTTTGGCCGAGGACTACTGGGTCCTACCAGCCCCTCTGGCTCTGTGGAGGAACGAGAGGTAGGCAATAGCCTCAGCTGCAAGGGGCCTGGATACTTCAGGAAGGCTTTGGAGAGTGACCCCTGCTTCCTCAAGCATGAGAGGCAGGACGGCTTGGAAGGCACCAGGCCCAGCTTCCCTTGGCCACTGCTGCACACTCTCCATAGCCAATAAGTCAAAGACCATTGCACCTGCACGTACCTAGAAACCCCCTTCCCTCCCTGCAGACACAGTCACTGGCCATGACTGCCACCACACACACACCACCTTTTCCCTCTATGTACACTCATGAACACACCCATAGATTAAACAATAAGCTCACCATTGTAAACCCAGCATCCTGCACTGTGGCTGGTGTATAATAGGCACTCATTACATATTTTTGAAATTAGTGAGCATACTTGGCCACATGTACAGACACACACACAGAAATGCACACACAGTGGTCTCCTCTATAATACTGTTGGTTCCTCACAGACCCATTCACAAACATGTTTCCACACAGGTGCTCACAGGTCCATGCTGTTTGTCACGCAGCATGCGCGCGCGCACGCACCCACACCCCCCCCCCACACACACACAGGAGTGCACACCTATACTCACCATCACAGGCCCCAGCTGCAGCACTCAGGGAGTCCATGCTCTTGGCTGGCCGCAGAGTCCCCTTATCAGATTTGTCCTCTGCAAGAGAGGGATGTGCATAGAGCCAGGGCCTGACACGCCCTTGGCAGAGCTCCCCCCCATCCATCTCCCCAGACTTACCCCTATCTTCAGCCCCCCGCAGAACTTTACGCTTAGTCTCATGGCCAGAGCGACCCAGGTTGAAGATAGATCTCCACTTCCTGACCTTCAAAGACCCCTTCCTCCTGGAGGAAATGGAGAAATCACTGGGGTTGGGGCCGGGGGGTCAGCGCAGGGGAAGAGGGCCCAGGAAGGAGGCCTTACTTGTGCTCTCCAATCTCAATGATAGTGTGGTAGGGCCGTATCTGTGGGGGGCCATCTCCAGCCTGCAGGCTGCTAGGCAGGTTGTAGGGCAGGGACCTGGGCATAAGGTCATCGGGGCTGCCTGATGCCCGGGCCCCTGGAATTGATCGCCATACACTCTCCACCTCACCACCTAGGAAAAGAAGAAGAATTGACCAGCCAGGAACAGAGATGACAGAGGGCCCTCAGGTACCCGGCTCCTCATTGTACCCTCCCACTCACCAACTACCCTGTTAGGGTTATACTCCCAGACCCCTGGAGATCCATGTCTAGCTCCTCAGAGGAGAGTCCTCAAGGACAAAGATGGCCGGGAGCTCCCAGGACATTAGCCTGGTGGGCTGGGGGTGGGAATGATCAGTCGCTAGCCTTGAGAGCCAGGACGGTGATTCAGAGGTCAAGCTATGCCCTGGACTGAGAGCAGAAGAGGCCCGCTCAAGTTCTGACTGCGACATTGTCTCTCCAGGGTCTTCTCCATATGACCAGAAGCAACATCTCTCTATGAGACTCAGTTTTCTCATTTACAAAATGGGAAGACTGAACTAGATGATCTTTGAGGCCCCCTATAACTCTGATATGACTCCCCAGAGAGTGGTGATGTGGTGGGTGGGAAGGATACTGACCAGAGAGGGCAGCACCCCCAAAGAGCTGCTCCACATGTGTGAGGATGAACTCGACAACGATGGACTGCACACGCACCTCCATGAAGGCTGCTGTCCCATTGAAGCCTGAGGCCTCTATGTCCTTAGACCTGTGGAGATGTGGAGTTATTCTACCCCCAGACCCACCATACTTCCCCATCTGAATTCTCCCTAAAAATACCTTATACCCTTTCCCCTGCATGCCCTTAACTCCACCTCCACCTCTTAAACCATATGCATGATTCAAGTCTCAAATGCCACTTCCTCCAGGAAGCCTCCAGGACTTAACCCTCCTCAGGATTAAGCTCTACTTCCATTGCACACCAGGGTGCCTTGTTTATAATGAATATCAGGACTTCTCATAGTCTACCTTGCACCACAGGAAGTAATATGCAGGCCAGTTCTCCAATAGACTGCAAGACATTTGCTCAAGAAACATTTGACAAGGACCTGTCCTGTTCCAGTCCCTGAGCTCATATACAATGTAAGAAAACACAAAGGCCCTGCCCTTAGGGTCTTTACTCAAACTCAGAGAAGGCGCTCAAGTGAGTGAGCCCCATCCCAGCCAATGTGACCATAACCCTTCCTCTTTCTCACTGGGCTCCGTGAGACCCCATGCCCCTCTCCATTGCACTCACACAGCCATACCCCATCCTGGGGTAGCCTCCCAGTGGCTAGTCTCTGATAGAATCCCCACACTGCTCACGCACACACCTACCTCAGCAGGTTGGGGGCCCACACGATGGCCAGGTTGCGGGCGTGCATGTTGGTCTGGGCACTGAATGAGGCCATGTGCACCAAGTGCCTCATGAGGAACTCCAGGGTCCTGCAGAAAGGAGGTGTCATGGGGCAGGGGTCACACAGGGAACACCCAGGGCAGGAGTAGGGCTAGGGCCTGGGAGCTGGAATAGAGGGGACAAGTCAAGGCCCCAGGTAGAGAGAGAGCCTGGGCTGTGTGAGGAGTCAGGGCTCTGGGTGGGAAGGAGCCCCACACACCTGTAGTTTGGGACAGGGAGTTCTCGAAGCACCTCTAGGATCTTGACCAAGCGCTCTGGCTCCAATTGCACTGCCACAGCCTCCTGATTAGGGGGAAGAGTTCAAGAAGCAGGAGTCAGTGACCCAGCACTGCCCCTGCTTGCTCCCCAGAGCTCTGAGCCAAACTCTCAGGAACAATCTGTGCAGTACCCCACACCTCCACAACCCCAGGTCTTCCAAAGCACGCTGACAGAGAGGGCTCAGAACTTGGGGCCCACAAGACCTACAGCTGAATCTTGGCTATACCAGTTGATAGTTTTGTGACCTTGAGCAACACTCTGCCTTAGCATCCTCATTGGTAACCCTCTGGTACTGGAATACATCAGTGGCCCTACCCTATGGATGCCCCAGGGGCCGTGGAGTTATTCCAAAGGTTCAGGAAGGCCTACACCCATCCAATGTAGCTTATGTGGGCTGAATGGCATGCCGCTGCTGCTCAGGATCTCTAAATGCTGTTGTGCTCAATAAAATGTAGCTTATTTAAAAAGTGTTACTCAGGGGCCAGCCTGGTGGCACAGCGGTTAAGTGCACACGTTCCACTTCGGCGGCCCGGGGTTCACCGGTTCGGATCCCGGTTGCGGACATGGCACCGCTTGACAGGCCATGCTGTGGCAGGCGTCCCAAGTATAAAGTAGAGGAAGATGGGCATGGATGTCAGCTCAGGGCCAGTCTTCCTCAGCAAAAAGAGGAGGATTGGCAGTAGTTAGCTCAGGGCTAATCTTCCTCAAAAAAAAAAAAAGTGTTACTCAGTTCAGGATAGTATTTTTGTCATGTGTTTTCTTACTCAAAAGATGTTCAATGTACAATCACAGCTCATGGAGGGGCATGCTTGGAGAAGTTTTGATTTCTGAAAAGGATTTTAATTCTCTTAACTATAGAGAAGCTCTGGTCTAGGTGACTTCCAACGGCCTTCCAGCTCTGACCACCTGGCCTCTACTCTCCCTGTCTCACCCCATGCTGTGTGTGATCCACAGACCTTAGGGAAAGGAGGGAGAATGAAGAAGAGGGACAGGGGAGGGGAGAGGTAGGAGATTTGGAGAGGGGGGTCTTTTCATTTCCATGTGGTCTCTGTCATTCAGGATCTCGAGGACTCTGTCTGGCATTAGACACACTCGGGATGTCCCAACCACAGCAGCCACCCCCTCAGCCTTCTTTTCCACACCACTGCCTCTCAACTCACAGCAAACTTGTCATAGAGCCGGTAAGTGAGCAGGGGATCTGGCAGTTCTCGGAAATAGGCCTTGCACAAGGAAGAGACGCAGTGAATGTCCTGGAGGTAAACATCTCGCCGCAGGTCTGGCTTCCGCTCTGCCTCAAACTCCTGCCTGGGGAGGTGCAGAGTGGTCAGGAGTGGTGGGGGTCAGAGGAAATGTGGGGAGAGGTGGGAGCTGTAGAGATGGGCTCCAGGCAGGGTCTAAGGTCAGTGTGTGTGGGACTTTGAAGGAGAACGTTGGGGCATGTATATACACAAGGCAGCAAGTCTAAGACGTTGTATATGTCGGTGTGTAGAGTGGATGTGAGGATGGGTAAGTGGACCTGTGCATGAACAGGGATACATATCAGAGATGTAGCTGCAGATGTGAGAAGCAATGTAGGGGTCAGTAGAAGTGGGGGAGATGAGCCTAAATGTGCGTTTGTTTCTGGGTATGTGTAAAGATGGATGAGTGTAATTCTTAGAAGGAAACGTAAGTGTAAATCTTCATGATCTTGGATTAGACAACAGTTTCTTAGATATGACATCAAAAGCACAAGCAAACAAAGAAAACGTAGACAAACTGAACAGCAACATTAAAAACTTGTGTGTGTCAAAGGATACTATCAAGAAAATGAAGACAACCCACAGAATGGGAGAAAATAGTTGCAAATCATAGATCTAATAGGGGTCTAATATGCAGAATATACGAAGAACTCATAACGCAAAAAAGACAACCCAATTAAAAAATAGGCAAAGATGGGGCCGGCTCCGTGGCCAAGTGGTTAAGTTCGCGTGCTCCGCTGCGGCGGCCCAGGGTTCGGATCCTGGGCGCGGACATGGCACCGCTCGTCAGGCCACGTTGAGGCGGCGTCCCACATCCCACAACTAGAAGGACCTGCCACTAAGATATACAACTGTGTACAGGGGCGGGTTGGGGAGATAAAGCAGAAAAAAAAAAATGATTGGCAACAGTTGTTAGCCCAGGTGCCAATCTTAAAAAAAAAAAAAAAAAAAGACAAAGAATTTGAACAGCATTTCTCCAAAGAAGATATACAAATGGCCGATAAGCACACCAAAAGATGTTCAATGTTATTAGTTGTCAGGGAAATGCAGATATAGAGGAGATATCACTTCATACCTACTAGGATGACTATAATTAAAAAAACACACACTTACAAGTGTTGGCAGGGATGTGAAGAAATTGAAACGCTCATACTTTGCTGATGAGAATGTAAAATGATACAACTGCTGTGGAAAACAGTTGGGCAGTTCCTTAAAAGGTTCAACACAGAGTTACCATATGACCCAGCAATTCCACTCCTAGGTATAGACTCAAGAGAATTGAAACCATGTGTCCACACAAATACTTGTATATGAATGTTTACAGCAACATTATTCATAGTAGCCAAAAGGTGGAAACAACTCAAATAGCCATCAACTGATGAATGGATAAAAAAAACGTGGTATAGACACAATGAAATATTATTCAGCCATAAAAAGAAATGAAGTACTGGTACATACAACAACCGATACATACAACAACTGTGCAGCAACCTTGAAAAAAACACTAAGTGAAAAAAGCCAGGCACAAAAGGTTACAATTAGATGAGTCCATTTGTGTGAAATGTTCAGAATAGACACAGAGAATTAGATAATAGTGATGGTTGCACCACCTCGTGAATACAGTAAAAACCACTGAATTGTACATTTTTAAATGGTGAATTGTATGGTATGAGAATTATATCTAAATTTTTTAAAAGCTGAGTGGGTATATGTGAGAGTGGTGTACGTAGGAATAGAGGGGTGTGTGTGTGTGTGTGTGTGTCTGTGTGTCTGTGTGTGTGTCAGTGCGCATGCCCTAGCCTGGGGGAGTGGGGTGCATGGTCGCAGTCTTGCCTGAGGAGACTCTAGAGCTCCTTCCTTAGTACTTAGCATCTATGTTTCCTTCTCCCCATGTCCCCTCACCCCCCTGGCTCCCTGGCCACCTGGCCGTAGAGCCTTCCCCGCACTGCCTGACTCACCGAAGCTTCTGGATGTTGGAGGAGACCCCTGAGAGGCGGTAGATCCCGTCCACCACTCCATATTCCTCCACAAACTCTGCGCAGCTCCTTAGCACCTGGGGCACTGGGGACACAGATGGGGCAGAGAAAGAGAAATCATAAGGTCTAGGAGGTCAGAGACTGCAGGGGGTCTGAGAAATGGAAGCATCAGGGAAGGAGGTTTGGGGAGATTGAGGACAAAGCTCATAGAATAAAAACTTGTCAGAAAGATCCTTACAGGACGTCAGCTCCAGCCTGCCAACCCCTCTACAATATCTCTGCCCATTAGATCTGGAGCCTCTGCATAAACGCTCCCAGGGAGGAGGAGCTCACTGCCTCCCCAGACTGTCCACTCCTGTTAGAAAGTTCTGCTTTTGTTGAACCGAGATTTGCTCTCTGTAATTATTAGTTGCTACTCCAGATTTTTTTTTTCCCTAGGAAGGATTCACCCTGAGCTAACATCTGTTGCCAATCTTCCTCTCTCTCTTTTTTTCCTCCATCCCCAAAGCCCCAGTACATAGTTGTATATTTCAGTTGTGAGTCCTTCTAGTTCTTCTATGTGAGCCGCCACCATAGAAGGGCCAACAAAGCAGAGCACACTGAGCTTTAACCTCTAGGACATCAGGAGAGGCTCCAGGATTTTTAAAGGGGCAGCAGTCTGGTTAGAAGGGGGCTCAGGGGAAAGGACTGGTCTTAAAAGTGAGTTTACATACTACTTCATGTAAGATAAAGGAACATTAGTTGTCCCAACCAAAATGGAACCGGGCTACTAAGCAAGTGTATGGATATTAGATCTGTCATAGGAAGGTACACAAAATTGTGGCAGACCTTCAAACAGGTCACTTCAGGAGAGAAACACCTATGTGCCAAGCACTGTGCATTAGGTATTCTAGTCCCCATTTTACAGGCAAGAAGACTGAGGATCAAAGAAGTAACAAGTGCCTAGTATCACCCAGCTAGGTCCAGGATTCAAATCCAAGAGTGCAAAAAGCTGTACTACGTCTCCCAACCCCAGACCCCGCCCCTTATGACTCGCCTGTAAGCTCCTTAAGGACAAGATCAAAGTGTGACCCATTTTGATATTCCTCATATTATCTGACATGATGTCTCAGATGTGGGAAACTCTCAAAAACCATGTGTGGAAACCCAACTCCACAAGGCCACATAGTTATTTCTAAGCACTTCCCTGCTTTCAATCCTTTATTGCATATACACCCAGTCCACTCCGATCTTCATTTCTTACCTTACAGATACAGAATAAAATATAATCTCTTCAGTGTGGTATATAAGACCCTTCACAAATCTAGTCCACCTGCCATTCCAGCCTCAGCTCCAGCCAATCCCCTGACAAATCCTGTGATCCAGCACTGTGCTACAAGAACAAGCCTTGATACCATCACTCATGTTATTCCCTTGCCTGGAAATGCCCCTCCCTCTGTCTCTGCTTGGTAAACTCCTATGCATTCCTCAAAACACACCTCAAATATCACCTCCAATTCTGAACTCTTTGCTTATATCTGTCTTATGGTTCCCACAGTCCTTTGTTTATATCTGTTATAGTACTTATTACATTTTGTTATGATTAATTTCTTTTGTACCTATACCTTCTGACATAGTAACATCCTCCCCAGCATCTAGCACAGTGTTGAAACAGAGCAGGTGCCCAATAAATGTTTATTAAATGACTCAATGAATTAACCAATCAATTATGAGGATTGGTGACATCCCTTGGAGATTTAATAGACAATATTGCCTAAGACAAAACATTGAATCCTATTAACTGGGACTCACCAGAGAAATCCCCATCACGTGTCAGTGTCAGAAAAAGCTACGTTTCTCCTAGGCCATCTTTTCTTTTCCCTCTGGGCTTTATAAGTCTTCTGCCTAATTGTGTTTACTTCTTTACTTTAATCGGTAGGAAGCTCAGAGCCCACATCTAGGAACCACAGAGAACCCCCTGATATGCATTTCCGGGTACTGATTGCTTTCCCTTCACCACAATTCCTTCAGTCATTTATTCTATCTTTTTGTAGAGTTTTGGGTTTTGGAAGTCATCCATCCCAAGCTCTTTGTGGAATTAAGTAAGATAGAAATATAGAATGAAGGAAGTAATCAATAAATCTACCAACCACTATTTAAAACCCTCCTCATATGACCTGGCGTCCACATCCTTTGCCCTCCTGCACCCCAGAGACAGGACTGGGGTGAGACAAGGACGGCATCAAGGGTGCAAAATTTAAGGAAGCACTCACTCTTAGGGTTGCACAAGTGGCAACTGTGCACATGCACAACCTTGAGAGTGAATGTCTCCTTGAGAAAGAGGCACCTAGGCAATTGCCCAGCCCTGACAACGACAGCTTCCTTAAATTTGCACCCCAGTCAACTCCTCTTGCCTCACCTTAGTCCTGGCCCTTAGTCATCTTTGTTCTCCATCCATCCCTTCAGGACCTGTGCCCATTTGCCAAGGTCCCCTGACCTCAGGTTCCCAACACTGAATGCAGAGACGGGGCAGGTCCTCCTTGCTGCTCTACTCTTAGGTGTCTAATGCTATACCAACTCTCTTGGCCACCACATTAGTCAGTTGACTCATAAATAGTCAGCTGTCACCTAAACCCCAGTTCCTTTTCACATGAACTGCAACCAAGACAGATCTTCCCCATCTTGTCCTTCTCTGTTGATTTTGAACCTCCAGAAAGTGTCCTTAAAGAAGGGATTGAGAGCCTAAGGAGTCAGAGCCATAGAGGAAATAAGTCAAGGAGATGAGGGAAGAGGCAACAGGGTCAGAGAGATAGGGGAGTCTAGGAGATAAAGATCAGAGAGATGGGCTCAGAGGGAAAAGAGACAGGATTGGAGTGGTGGAGTCAAAGGGATGGAGTCATCAAGGAAATGGGAGTGGGTCAGGGAAGAGGGCTCAAAGCTTGGGGACCTGGAGAATCAGAAGCCTGAACAAAATGTCAAAGAGATAAAGATTAGGAAAAGGAAGAACTCAATACAAACAGGACTTGGGGAAGGAGGAGACCTGCCTAGGGCAAAGAGCTGGGAGAGGGCACTGAGATGGAGCAAGGGTGACAGGATGGGGGAAACCAAGATAATCAGGGAGGATAAATTGACCAGAAAGACAGAGCTCCCCTGGCCTGGGCTTTCATTTTTGCTGGATCTTGGATTAAAGAGAGAAACCATCACCAGCCTCTCTTTGTCCTTCCACTCTCCACCTGTCTGTGCCAGGAGGAGCTGGGGGATGGGGAGACAGCAGCCATTGCTGCTCTGGTGCCCCAGATTACACCACCCTTGGGCTCCCATGAGGATCTGATGAGGGCCAGGAGATGCTTCTCTCCCACTCTGGGATTCACCAGGATCAGGACCCAGCAACCAGCTGTCTATCCCTTCCAGAGAACATGCCTGGGAATGCAGACAGGAGCCATGAAGGGTTACAGGAGTGGGGTCTGGGCTGGCTATGGGTTCAATGTTTCAACATGGGGTGGGCAGGGGGCCACAGGGAAGGGCAGGGCCAGGATGAGGAGGCTCAACTGAGGGTTTGCAGAGAACTGGGAGAAGTAGATCGGCCCCAGTTAAATCAAATGGGTCTTGGCCAAGAGTCATCATTCTCAAGAGGAATTCCTTGTAAAGGAGTGAGCCCTGCCCTGGCAGCTGGGCTCTGCTCAGAGAGAAGAGAAAGGCACAGAGAAGCCACTTCAGATGTTTAACACTCTTCCTTGGGACCTGGGCTTTCCCTTAACAGAGGCCACTGGGGATGGGGGCCTCTGGGGGAGGAGAAAAGGGGAAGGAGGTGTCTGGGGACCTGGGGGCGGGGCTAAGAGCAGGAAATGAGCTGGGAACCACCATCACCCTCCCTCTATGGCAGGCGCCACAACCCAGAGCAAAGGAGAGGACAAAGAGGAAATGACAGATTGGGGTGGGGAGGGTTGGGGTGGGGGTAGAATCGTGCCTTCTCTGGGAGGAGCTTGAAGTGCCAAAACCAAGCTGTGTTGGGCAGCCGGGATACCTGCATTCAATGTCAAATCAAATCAAGAAATTTGTTGAGTGGCTACTCTATGCAAGGCTGAGCCCAATCTTGTCCCTGGTCCTGCTGGTTTCCAAGCCTCCTCCAAGGTAACTCAGGAAGGAGCTGGGTGAGCCCCACAGACAGCCCCCACACCCACTCTCATATGCACCCTCCACCCTCGTCTTCAGACCAAGCCTGAAGCCATCTCTCGTAATTTTTGGGTGTTCCCCATTTCAGCAGCTTCTCCCCTGGCCCTCCGCTTTCAACTTGTTTCTCCTTTGCACAGGGAGAACAGGAGAATCACAGAGACTGGGAAAGGGGGCTATCCCCACCCACATCCTCACCTGTGGCCCAGCAAGGCTGCAGAGGGGCCAGAGCCCCGGTAACCCTGTCCCTGCCTCTCCATCAACCAGGAAATCCCTGTCCCCCAAGTGCCATCCTCAGACTCTCCGGAGCCCTTGTCCTGTCCCCTTTCACTCAGACCCAAGGACTGTCCATGCCCCTCTTGCCACTCATCTCCTGACCCTGTCCCCCCAGCCTCCCTCTCCTGTCCCCAGTAGTCACCCTTCACCTCTATTTCTTCTACCTTTCCTGGGTCTCCAGTCTCTCCATCCTCTCTCCTCAGTGCTCCATCGCTGCCCCCATTCTCATGCCCTCAGCCTCCCCATCCACAGGCAGTTACACAGGGAGCTACCCTGCCTTCTTCACCAAGCCACATGTCCTGCCTTGCCTGTTCATCAGCCTCCCGGGTGGTGACCCCAAGCCACTGCCCCTTTCCCAGGAGCACCCAGAAGCTGATTCTGCCCCTCGGACTAGACCAGGCAGGAAAAGCTCCCTGTTCCCCACCCCCAGCAGCAGCTCTGAGGGGCCTCCTTACCCTCCTGGCCTGAGTGCTGCAGGTGCTCCTGCAGGTCGCACCCAAACACCCGCTCCTTCGAGCTGCCCTTCTTCTTTCCTTTCTGCCGAGACTTCATGGCCGGAGCCCCAGGGGTCTGGCCCAGCCACCTCTGTCCCCCAAGACCTTTGCCCTACCAGTCCCCCATGGGATCCCAAGCCAGCCTATGGGCTTGGCCTGGCCCCAGGGGGGCAGGGCTCCGAACTGGGGGTGGAGGGTGGCCTGGGCAACAGGCAGCAGCTCCTGCCTCTGGGGCCCCGGCCACACGGAAGTGGCTGTGGAAGAGGAAGCTGCCAGGACCCTGGCAAGAAGCTGTGTCTCGTGGCACTCGCCCTTCTCGCCCCACTCAGCCCTGGGGGGGGGCAGGAAGCTGTGCAGCTCCTCAAACCCGCTTCCTGTTAGAGCATCTTTGCAACCACAGGACCTGGGGTGGGGGAGGTAGCTGACATTCACATCCTCACTCATGGCTGGGACTTCACTCATTGGTCAAGGGGAGATGATGTCAGAGCCTTGGGGTGGGGTGGTGGCGCCTGGGGCGTGAGCAGGTGACTGACACCCTTAGAGACCAGAATTCAGGGGTTTGAGGTGGATACCTGAAGCTGGCTTGGGACCATGGTGGCACATGGCTGTGCCAAGTACACCCAGGAGGAGGAATGCCCAGACTCTGCCCCTGATGGGCCTCAGTCAAGTTACGTGGCTTTGCTAAGCCTCAGTTTCCACACATGTGAAAATAAAGGGAGTGGATTAGATGATCTTTAAATCCTTCCAACCCTAACATTCTGTGGAACTCACTCAAGTTTCAGTTTGTCTGTAAAATGTGTGCACTGCTGTCTACCTCCCAGGCCTGTCGGGGGAGACTCCAATGCAGTGCGGGATTTAGAACACAGCACACAAAGGCACTGCCTATCCTGGAAGGGGCTCTTAGCTCCAGTGTCCTACCCAGAGACTCTCAGAGATGGCTGAAGGTCTTGTGGAGGCCATTTCTTCCCCATCGCTCTCCCAGCTGCAGGCATCCTAACTCCTCCCCTACCTGGGACCACAGGGAGGAAGATGCTGAGACAGAGAGTATAGGAGCTTGGGGCTTACACAGTTCAGGAGGCAAGACAGGAACCAGACAGAACAGGTTTTATCTGTTTATTTAAAAACAGAATATTTTATGTACAAATATGCACATATTTACACAAAATGTACATACTGGGATCCCAGATCTTCGGGTACCACATCCAAAGTCCTGGGCTGGCTGGGGAGTGGGAGATGGGAGTCTCTCCTTTGGTCCAGAAATCCAGCAGATTTCAGGCCACACAGGGTTTGGGGGCTAAATCTAGATATTCAGGCTGAGTGCATTTGGGTGGCCTGGCAAAAATGGACCTTATCCAACCCCAGTCCCCACCCAGAGAAACTGCCAGAAGAGCCCGAGTTAGTGACCCCGAGCCCCCTGGGGGAAAGGAGACATTCTTGCCCCCCACAGCTCTTTCACCTTGCCCCAACTCCCACCCTCCCTTGATCTATAATCACCACCCTCTCTCCCCTCCCCAACAACTGAACCAGGAGCCCTTGTCACCAAGTCCCAGCAACCCCCCAAGGGACCACAAACAACTGTGGATACAAGTAAGAAAAGAGATGAGGCTAGGGGAAGAGCTAAAGAGCCATGAGGGCCAAGGACCCGACCCTGTCCTCCAGTAGCCACTAACCCAGGGCTCGGGCCTCTAATTCAGACTCCACCAGCCTCAGGATCCCTCCCAAGAGGCTGCCTAGATTAAGATGCCTTCAAAGGAGCACCTTTCAGAAACACAAGAATTCACTCCCTGGAGTGGGGTGGAGCAAGATCTAGCTTTGCTGAATTCCTGTATAGTCTAGTCTCATTTTAAGCAATCCTGGTAACAACAGACATCCAGATAAACCAAAAGTTTGTTAAAAAGTCTTTTCTCTTATTAAAGAGTTTGGAGCAGTATTCCTTAAAGAAGCTCCCCTGGGAAGGTTTATTTACAGAAAATATATACATGCAGCAGGCCCAGAGGCCACCAGAGGGCAGAGGGCTTCTTCTGTAACAGTTCAAGCCTCTAGCCGACCCCTGAGGGGCCTGCTTCATGCTTGCCCCAACAGCTCCCAAGTGGTAGGAGCCCAGCTCCCCAACTCAGGAGGCCAGACTCCAGCTCCAGCTATGCCCGCACACCTGGATCTGGCCCCCAGTCTCTACCTCTCGCCTCCAACCTCTGCATCATTAATACTGCTCTGGGGTCTGAGGAAAACACCTGCGTTTACAGGTAAAGGTCACGCAGCCACACAACACACAAACCAAACCCCACAGCGTTTCCCACGCAGCCTCTGGAATCCTGTGGCTCACACACCAAGGTTTACTTGGACTCTTACACGACAACATGATGCACACCACGGGCACAGTCAGCCCTCCACGCACACACTTTTCAGTGAACACTCACAAATGTACACACAGTGACCTGGACACACGGTGGGAGGGACTCAACCAGTGGAGCCCTCCCGTCATCGAACAGAAGGGTTGGAGGAAAAGGTTGAGCAGTCGGTGGGGTAGGGAGCATCTTCCCCAAGAAATGGGGTGTTTAGGGAGGCCCCCAAGGTGAGCTGAAATCCCCCATGTCAGCAGAAGGAGTCAGGCTCAGGGGAAGGAGGCAGGCCTGGGTCAGACCAGGTGCCCCCGCCCGTTGATGTAGATGCCATTGCCCGTGGGCTTGGCCCGCAGGGTCCCATTCTCCTGAACAAAATGGTTCATGGCCTGTTTGATGCCTTCATCCCGATCTTCCTCCTCCTCTGCCCGCCCAGAGCCTGGAGACAGCAGTTCAGTCTGTGTTTCAATCTCCCTCACTGTGGTCAGCGTGGAGTAACTGCGGCCCTCTGGCTCTTCACTCTGGAAACCAAGGACAGAGGGCAAGTCAGAAACAAAGGCAGGGCAGCCAGACATGGGGGGTGGGGCCGCTGGTTGGGGGATGGTGGGGTCAGAGGTCAGGCACAGCAGGGGTTAGGGTTGTCTCAGAGGCATAGGGGCTCAGAGATGGGGGGAAGGAAGGAGTGTTAGGCCTGGGGAAGGGGAGATGGGGACAAAGGCATAGCAGAGGCGCGGGGCTGGGCAGTCAGTGTGAGCCAGGGCTGAGGCGAGAGGGACTGGTGAAGGGGCTGCTGACGCACCACATCTGGGATCAGGAGAGGGGCCTGAGGAGAGTGGTGGGGACACCGGTGGGGCCGGGGGCCTCACCATCACAGAGCAGCTACTGTTGTCCTTGAGACTATCAGGGTGGCCCTCGGCTCTCAGCCCTACACTCTCCTCCGGCTGCAGGGCCCGGACATGGGGGAGGAGTCAGAACAGGGCTCCGCCTCCTCCCCTCAGCCTCTTCACCCCTGTCCTCCACCAGCCTCCTCCCTAATCACCTTTCCCCCAACCCGACAGGTCCACTCTTTCCTTGATATAAACATGTTCATTCCCCCACTCCCACCCCACCCTGAAATCAGTGCTGATAGGGGCTTCCCAGAGCAGCCCCCAGGCCAGTGCTGAAAGGGGCCTACCAGAGGAGTCCAGTAGACCCAAAGCATCTATGCCCCCCCCAACTCTGCCCCCAGCCCAGCCCTAGCTATGAGTCAGCGGCCAGACTGGTGGAGTGTGTGCTCCTGCTCTGCAGAGGGGCCCTGGCCCCATGAATGCACCCAACCTTGGCACACACCTGATTCCTGGGGTCCGCGTGATGAGAATGCAGCCTCCTGATGGAGTTCTCCCTGGTCAAGGTCAGCTCCTCCTCGCTGGGAGAGACACCCCCTTGTCAGGAGCTGAGGGTAGTAGTGGCCTCCCAAGGTGAACCCAGCCTGGCCCAGTCTACGTGAGATGGGACTGGAGGGTGTGGGTGCTGTCCCTGCAGTGCGAGTGAGTGGCTGCAGGTGGCGGTGTGGCTCCAGAGTGTGTGTGTGCCGAGTATGTGTACTTGGTGATACCCGGGCACGTGGATCTGACCTTCACTCAAGCAGTATGGTCCCCCTCCTTCAGCTGCGGTTCAAGCCCCAAGCTCCTTCTCACCTCCCGAAAGACTCTGCCCACCTCTGATCCATAAGCTCCCAGATGTCCGGCCACCCAGTGTTTTCTTGCTCCTGGGTCCTGGCCCACCTCCTCTGTTCCCAGCTTAGCTCTACCTGCCCAGGAGCGGCCAGTACTCACTATTTCTGGGTCATCTGCTGGGCCTTGCGCCGATGGTATCGGGACATGAGCACCACCACCACTACCAGAAGGCAGAACAGGAGCGCAGCAATCACTCCCACCACCACCACGGAGGCTGACACCAGGTCCACCTGCTTCCCTGGGGCATCCTGAGGGTCTGCTGAGACAGGCCAATGTCTGAGGTGGATGCCCAGATCCCTGACCCACCCCTAGACCCCACAGCCCCCCACAGTGTCCTCACAGACACATCCAAAACCATCCCCTCACCCTGACCCTCTGCAAAATACACGCAGTACCCACCCCCCATAAACACTCTCCCAATTCGCTCTCTCTGTCTTGCTTCCTGTTGCTCCCACCAGGTCCCTGCCCCTGCCCCAGTGCTTACCAAGAACATTCACAGTGACCTGAGAATCCCTTGAAGAGAGCTCATTGCTGACGTGGCAGACGTAGACGCCACTGTGCTCAGGCGTCAGTGGGGGAAAGCCCAGAGTGTCCCCTTTCACTCGTACCCCACTGGGCAGAGGCCCGTCCAGCCTGGAGGACAGGGAAGCTGATGGGTGCCGGCTGGGGCGGACTGAGGCTGCCACCACCCAACGTGCCCAGGCAGCTCTCCACCGCCTTCCCCATGACGTCACCCGGAGCCACTGACTGTTCCCACGGTGCCCCTCCCTCCACTAGGCAGGTCTAGGCAGGGGCCCCTTCTCCCTACCGCCCAGCTTGACCCGGACACCCCCCACACACACCCAAGGAAGATCCACACGTGTGCCATCCCACATGCTCCCACAGGCATCACGTCATCCGGCACTGGGTACCAGGTACACGTGGTATAAAGTCCACACAACAGGACACTCCATTCCTATCTGGCTCAGATGTACTTGGAAAACGTGACTGCCTGCCCTGACAACTCTGATGTTGCGGCAGGGCACACGCACAGAGCCCCAGGCACAGGCCACATGCGTGGCTCATCTGCTCACATGTGAAAACATGCCTGTCATGGGCTCACACACATGTGCACCTTACCCCTCCCTGATTCCCTGGACATCTCAGACCCTGGAAAAAGGCCAAGGACTCCTTGAGGGAACTGGTGGAGGTGGGTGGGTGCTTCTGAGGTGCTGGCAACACTGCGGTGTTTATAAGGAGTGTTGGTTTAACAGCAGTTATAGTCAGCTGTAACCTTTTGTCTTGTGCACTTTAGGCACTTGCACAAATATATAAAATATTATTTAAATACTGTATGATATTTCATAATTTAAAAATTAGAGGAAAAAAAGCCACGGACTTATTAGCTTATTCCCTACCAATGACTATGTGTCCTAGACTCTGGTACAAGCCAAGAATAATATGTGGTGACCAGGCATATTCTTGTATTGGTCTGAACAGGTGCCCCAATTTATGTGGGGTTCAGAATATATTGTCCCAGCCCATAATGAGTCCATGCTGGCCCAAGGGGGGAGGACGCTGCTCCCAAGGTAGGCCCTCCCCCAGGCCCGGGCCCTTACCGTGTCCAGTTGTATGAGGGTGGAGGCTGCCCTTCACTCAGGCACTTGAGCATAGCTCCTTCCCTGCCAACCTGCCACAGCTTTTGGTCCTCAAGGCCCCTCACAGAGGCCTCAGCCAGGACTGGAATGGAAGGTGGGAGGAGAAAGAATGGAAATGATGCCTTTGATCATGCTGTTCCTCAAAGGGCCCCCGCCCCATGCCCCACCCTGCCTGGAGTAACCTCCCCCTGCCCATCTCCATCCTACTCATCTGCTGCCAAACTTGGCCCGGCCCCACCTGGCTGATGGTTCCCTCCCCTCTCTAAATTCAGAGAGCCCTTAATGGTTCACCTGTGCAATGAGCCTATCAGTCCCTCGGCATAGCGATGTGTGACACTTTTTCTGAATCCCTTGTGTTCCTAGCTTAGTGCTAGTCACAGAGCAGGTGCACAGTAAATGCTCCCAGATTCTTCAAAAGCTTAAGAGTCCTACTATTTCATTCGCTTCTTTATGATTTGTTGAGGACCTACTTTGCGCCAAATGCTGGGTTAGCATGAGTAGAAAACAGTCCTATTTCCCCAGAGGTTCAAAAGTCTAACGCTAGGAAAACAGTATCTACTGTTTACTGAGCACCTTCTATGCACTAAGCACTGTGCAAGATGCTTTGCATTCACGGTTTCTAATTCCCATCAGAACCCTGGAAAGTTGGTATAATTATCCTCATTCTGCTGATGAAGAAAATGAAGCCTAATGAGTTGAATAACAGCTGGTAAATAGCAGTAGGTCTTGTCTCAAGTTTATCTGTCTCCAAATCCTAAACCGTATATTTTACAAAGCGCTTTGAATTCCATGTTTATATTTGATTCTCCCAACAACCCTGTGAAGCAGGACAATCTCCACTGTAAAGAGGAGGACACTGAAGGTCAGAGAGGTCTAAGTGATTTGCCAAGGTCATCTGGGATGAGCTCCCAGTCTTCTACCTTTGGACTAGTGCTCTTTCAGCCATACAAGGTGGCCTCCAGCACCCGGGCTGGCCAGCTGGTGTAGCTCAGGGTCTCTTGGCATCTCACCAATCCTCTCAGAGCCCATGCGGGCTCCCTACCCAAGATCCAAGTACTCACAGGCCACTTGGAGGATGTGGGTGATCCTTTGGTCCTGGAGCAGGCCAGGGTGAGACACCACGCAGGTAAGTGGCTGCCCATTCATGCTGCGGCTTGGTACCAGATGGAACTCTGAAGTCACAGCAGCTGAGCGGGAATGTGTAAAGGAGCGGCTGGATGTTGTGCCCTTGACCTCTGTGTCCCAGGTCACGTTGGGGGCCGGGCTGCCTTCTGCTGTGCAGGAGGCTGCCAGTGTCAGGCCCTGGCCCTCTTCTAGTGCTGGACCAGGATTCAGTGAGGGCAGGGGAGGCACTGCAGATCGGGGGAGGCAGGGGTCACAGTCTGCACAACCCCTGTCAGGAGGCCCCACCCTGTCCCAGTTCAGTCTTGCACAAGTGCAAAATTTCAGGCCCCTTTTTCTTCTCTTATTTCACCAACAAAGATACCAGATGAGTGGGAGAATAGAATTTCAGCTGACTTTATACCTTTCTCCATTGTTCTAATTCTTTTTTTTTTTTTTTTTGAGGAAAATTGGCCGTGAGCTAACATCTGCCGCCAATCCTCCTCTTTTTTGCTGAGGAAGACTGGCCCTGAGCTAACATCCGTGCCCATCTTCCTCTACTTTATGTGTGGGACACCTACCACAGCATGGCTTGCCAAGCAGTGCCATGTCCACACCCGGGATCCAAACTGGCGAACCCCAGGCTGCTGAAGCAGAACGTGTGCACTTAATCGCTGTGCCACCAGGCTGGCCCCCATTGTTTGAATTATTTACAATGAGCATGGGTCATTTTTTAAAAACAACTTGTCTCCTTTATTAATACATGAATTCCTTATTTTATTTATTTTATTTTGTGTATGTGTGTGACGAAGATTGGCCCTGAGCTAACATCTGTTGCCAGTCCTCCTCTTTTTGCTTGAGGAAGATTGTTGCTGAGCTAACATCTCTGCCAGTCTTCCTCTATTTTATGTGGGATGCCACCACAGTGTGGCTTGATGTGTCTGTGCCCAGGATCCAAACCTGCGAACTCTCGGCCGCTAAAGTGGAACGCACAAACTTAACCACTACGCCACCAGTCTGGCCCCAGCATGGGTCATTTTTTAATAAATATAATGAATTTTTTTAATTAAAAAACTAACCAGATATCTATATAAGCTGTATATATATATTTTTTTTACTATATATTTATTATATAGTATATGTAATTACTATACAATGGTAATTAAAAAAACAGATATGTATATAATGATAATAGCCACCATTTATTAAGCACTTACTATGTGCCAAGTATTATGCTAAGCACTTTAAAACGTTATCTCATTTAATCCTGTCAACAAACCAGTGAGGTGCATATTATTATCCCTGTTCTACAGCTAGGGAAACTGAAGCTCAGGGAGGTTAGACGATTCGTCTTGGGTCATCAGCGACTAGATTCACCCTCAGGTTTTTCTACTCCAAGGCTGGTGTTACTGACTTCCATGTGGATAAAGGGAAACTACAAAGGTCTTTATTATTATCTTTATAGCATTAACAGCCCCAGTACAGAATGGAAAAGACTTAACTTGACCATAGATTGAGGGCAGCCATTGACCACGGGTGCCCACAATGCAAAGTGGTGGTTTAAAAAATGACTGTGGTCTCTAACCACATTCACTGAAGGTGCGGATCAAAGAAGGCATTAGCCCCACTGGTCAGGCACAGCTACACTGAGCATGGCTGGACCTGCGTGTCCACATCAAGGCCCCGCATTTTAAGACCATGGAGCCTGGGATGGCGAGGGAGGCTCCGAATGAGCGTCTTTGGCAGATCTGCTGCAGAAAACCAGTAGTTCCGCTCAGAGAAGAGATTTGGGTGGGGCCTGACAAAGGTCCTCAGCTCTTTGAAAGACTGTTGTGGGACAGTCACTGTAGACTGGAGTCATGTAGGAGGGCCTTATGCACGAGTTGGGTAGGATCAGGAGAGGAAAAGATCCAGAAAGGCATTCCAGGTGATGACCAAGGTGGGCACAGGCCAGGGTGGAAGTGGAGAGGCTGGCTGGCTCAGGAAGCATATGGAGCAATAGGGCACAGGCTCATTCTCTCTTGGCTGTTCCCTATTGCTCCAGAGGGCAAAAGTAAGCAAGAGGGAGATTTCAGGTCAACGGAAGGAAGAACTTCCTAATAAATGGATTCTTCCCAAGGCTGACCAAGTTGTATCAGCTGTTGGGGTCACTTGGAGAGAATTTCTGGATAGGGTGGGAGGATGGGCTGATGAGGCTCCCTCATCCCTACAGGACCACACCTCCTGTTCCGGTTCTGCCTCTGCCCCACCCATCTCTGCAGTCCCCGTGTCCGCATGCTCCTGCCTCCAGCTTCTGCCCTCTGACATCCCAGGGCCTGAGGTCCTGGTGCCTCCGCACACACCCAGTACCCTGTCCCCCGCACCGTGCGCAGCCGACCCCACTTACCCAGCACGCGGAGCCGCAGCCGAGCCTGGAAGCTGCCAGCAGGGAAGGTGCTGACGCGGCACTCGTACTCGCCCTCATCGGCCTGCACAGCGTTGCGAAGGAGCACGGAGCCGTCCAGGGGGTTCCGTGGGGGTGGCGGCTGTTCCACGCGGCCCTCGTAGGCCGAGCTCACGTGCAGCCCGTACTTGGAGTGCAGTAGCGCCAGCTCCCGGGCGCCCTCGCCCGCATCCACCCGAGCCCATGCCACCTGCCCCACCTGCTCGTCGGGGTCCCCTCGGTAGAAGCAGGGCAGCTTTGCATCCTGGCCCAGCACCACGGTCACCAGGTCCGATGTCTCCAGCTCGCCTGCCAGGCACCTCCCTGCAGGGGGCAGACAGAAGCAACCAGGATTAGGGCCAGAGCCAGGGGAACATTTATTCATAATGATAATGATAGCAAAGGCAGGCGGAACTCCTGGACATTTTATGCTTGCAAAGCGCGTTCAGCCCATTACCTCATTAGATCCACAAAGCATTCCCAAGAGGTGGACGTTATCATTGCCATTTAACAGATGAGGAAACTGAGACCCAAAGAGAGGAAGTCACTTTCCTAAGGCCACACAGAAGATACATGGAAGAGTCACACCCTCTCCCAGCCCAGGATTGTATCCTGAGCAATTGCAAGATGGGCAGCTATAACAGGAGGAGAGGCCCAGCCTCTGCCCTCAGGGAGCTCACAGTCTTCTCAGGAAAGTGGATTTTATGCGCACAGACAGGAGAAGGCACCGACAAACTTTCACAGAAGGCTCAACCTACCAAGAGGGTAAAAGTGAATGCTTTCAGGAAGTGTGGCCAGGAGCCAAGGCAAGGGTCGAGAACAGTTGGTGTCTAGGATGTGGCACGTAGTGTGGGAAAGGTCCATCCCAGTAGGCCCTTCAAAACATTCTTTTCATGGCTTGAAGATGAGAGACCTGGATTCCCAGAGAGAAGAAGGTATTCTATGTGGGAGGAATGGCACGAATCAAGGCTCAGAGGCAGGAATGAGCAAGTCACTAAAGACAGAAAGGCCCCAGGTCAGAGGCCCAGAGAGATGAGGTCAGGGCAGACCCACAGCAACAGGGTCAGGACAGTGAGCCAGAATCAGAGGACCAGAGATGGGGACCAGCGACAAAAGGCTAGCGTTTTTTTCTGCATTGACGAGGAACAGTATGAAGCACTCAGGGGTATCTATCATGTAACTTTATCTGCAAAGAAGGATCCATTTCCTGCCCTCATGGAACCTGAGATCTGTTCAGGAAGAAGAGATACACATGGAGACAGATATGGAAACGTGTGTGATGGTTTCTGATTTAGTGCTCAGTGGTGTGTTGCAGGCCAGATGTGGGATGGGACAGTCACTGTGGACCCGAGTCATATGGGAGGGCCTCATGCACGAATTGGGTAGGATCAGGAGGAGGAGAGACCTGGAAAGGGATGCCAGGTGAGGGACCAACGTGGGCAAATCCCAAGAGGATGGAGAGGCTGGCTGGCTTAGGAAGCAGAGAGGAGAGGACACAACTAAGGCAGGGAGTATGTGTTGAGCAGGAGTGGACAGGGTTGGGACTAAATCACCCAGGACCTTCCTCACTAGGCAAAGGAAATCAGAGTTGGTCCAGGGGAAATGGCGAGTCAGTAAAGTGTGAGGCCAGTGGTGATGTGCCCTCCGACTAGAAAGTAGGAAGACTGAAGACAGGAGACTCACCAGGGACCTGCAGCTGCTGCCCTGTGTGGTGCCACCAGGGCGCGAAGGAGGGGACACTTCCTGGGAGAAACTTGTTAGGATTTGACCACAGACCAGAAAGAGAGATAAGGAGAGGAAAGACTCAAAGACAGCTCATAATGAGGGAGGCAGAGCCTGGGGAAACTCATGGTTGGGAAGAAATAAATTTGGAGTTGTGGAATAAACCATGTGAACTGTAGGGCTAGGGGCTGGGGACTAGGGGTAGGCTCTCTGGGATACAAGAGCTCCTTGCCTTGGAATGTGTATCCAGCAACTCCCAAAAGTTCACAGCCCCTGCCTCTGGACAGCACTTCGCACACCTGCTGTCCCTCACCTTGCTCACACTGTGCCCTTGCCTGGAACGCCCTCCGCCCTGTGTCTGGGAGCTCCTACTCATCACTGTCTGGATAACTCCTACTCATCCTTTAAGATTCCGCTTAGACATCACTTCCTCCTGGAGTCCTCCCTCCTCCCTGCCCCACCTCAGGCAGGGTTATGTGCCCTTCCTCTGTTTCCCCCAGCACCCTGCTTTTACCCCATCATAGTACTTGCTCCCAAAGATTATATTCGCTGTTTTCTTGTCTGCCTCTCCCACTAGCCCGAGCTCTTCAAGAGTAGAAACTGGGTCTCATATGGCATGTGGAAACATGGTTTCTGATTTAGTGCTCAGTGGCATGTGGTCTGCATTCCTGGCACACCACTGGTGCTCAATTAATATTTATTGACTGACTTACTGAATGAATGAGAGATGGGCAGAAGAAGGAAAGGGTGGAACGAGGAAGAATGAGAAGTCTCTGGTTGCGCTGGGCAGGAATGGGTCGGCATGGCAACCTTGGGGTGGAGGCAGGATATGCTGGCTAGCTGAGTTCACTGCCAAAGGGTGCACCTCCAGACTGGACATAGGGAGAAAGAAGGGGATGGAGCAGGGCAGGCATGGAGGGAGAAAGTGAAGCCCTGCCAGAGTGGACCAGAGGGTTCCAGCGAGGCAGGGCATGAGGCAGAGGAAGAGGGTCCTGTGGCCCTGCTAGCAGGGGCAGAGGGAGGGAGGATGCTGTTGGGAGCTGGGAGGGCCTGATCAGGACGGGACAGACTTGCAGGGCCAGATACCAGGGCCCTGACCTGCCGAGGCTGGTGTTGGTCCCACCCAGCCCAGCCTGGGAGTCCAGCTAACCACCTCACCCCTCCCAGGCACCTCCTCCCGGCCCCAGAGGGAGCAGGGTTGCCAAGAAGGGCTGGAGGTGGGCTTGAGATAGAGGTTTCCCAGCACATCCTCTGCTTCCAATGCCGGTGTCTGTGCAGGCCACAGAGATCCTAAGCCCTGCTCCACTGGGACACTCAAACCTTTCTAAAGACTATTTCTGGGACAATGTCAGATGGCATATTTTCCATCCCCATCCCTACAGTTGCCAACCATCTGCCCTGTCCCTACCACTAATTGCCCATATTTCCCCAAAAAAATACCTTCTTAGGGCACAATAGGCATTGACCACCGAGCGCATGCCTGAGTCCCAATCCTTCATGGCCCTACCTGTGAGTCCCAGATCCCCACAACCAAGCAACAAGCCCAAGCTTTGCAGGATGAGGAACCCAGTAAAACAGGAAAGTCCCTTCTGGAGCTCCCGCACAGCCCCTAGTGTCCTAAATCCACTATTTAATCATGGGAGCATCTCAGCTTGGGGCAACACCCTTCTCCAGTTCGAACACACACACACACACACACACACACACAGAGGCTGCAAGACAAGGAAAAGTGAAAGTGAACTCAGGCTCTAGAATCCCTGTCTTCAGCTAAATGGACCCAGAAGCCCAGACCAGGGCAGGCCAGGACTGCCTCCTCCTTCTCTCCCCCACCCAGTGCCCGCCTGGCGTCAGCATGGTGATGTCACCAAAAGCAAAGGAGACACACTGCCTTGCCTGGTGAGGTCACCCTGCGGGCATGTAGTGGCCAGGCCAGGCCAAGGCCGCAGACCCTCCTGCTGCAAATTGTTTGCTGAGGCTGGTGGACTCTGCTGGCTGGGCACTCCTGCCTCTGACCCTCCCCACCCTCCTCCCGGGAGCACCAGGACGCTGGTCAGGAGCCTTGGTGATTCAGCAGCTGCTGCACAGCGGCAGGCCTAGCCACAGCCGCCACCAGCCACCACCTTGCGCAAGGGAGAGAACAGGCCCAACTGGCCGGACGGGATCCCTGCCCTCGGCCTCCCCCACCCCTGGCCAGGCCCCCACGGGCCTCTTTGGGGCCCTGCCTTCTGTGTACCCCGCCCGCTCCCAGACAGGCCCTCCATTCCTGGCTTGGGCTGCTCCCCACATTGTGCCTGGGTCTCAGCTTTCCTATCTATGGGACGCCTGGCCTCTGATCAGGAGGGGAAACTGAGGCTGGCAGCTGCAGATAACGCATGTCTGGGGAAGGAGGCTTTTCTTTATCAGGGGCCTTTTTCTGTCAGCATCCCCTGCTGGTGCATATAGGAGTACATTAAGGGGTCCTAGAGCTGGGTCTGTGAGGAAAAGGAAAGGAGTAGATGTGATTCTTTTGTTTCTGAATGTGTATCTTTGGGCTAGGCCTGACTCAGTGCTGGTTCACGTGCATGTGAGGCTGTCTTCTTGCATGAACTTGGGGATGTTTGGCACATATCTGTGTTTATGCCTTTTCTTCAGGAGAGTATGTGTCCTTGTCTGTGTCCGGAGAGAAGAGCTGTGGAATGGTGTGTGTGAACATGTGTGCACACCCCATTCCATGTGCATCTCACACATCTGTACACATGGCATGCATTCCTGTCCTGCGGAACTCTGCACACATAGTAAATATTTTGATGTCGGTTTCTCTTGGCTTCCGCATGTCTGTCTGTCCCAGGCACCCTTGGTCAGTGGTGTGTGGCTCTGCGCCTTTGCTTCTGCACCTGGAGTATCGCCCAGGCACCCCTCCCCACCTCACCCTGAGACTTGAGGGCAGATTCATCTCAGGTGGAGGGACCCAAAGATGAGGTCACTGTTCCTCCAGGTGATGGGAAATTGCCATCAAGGGCTCCCCAACAGAACAAAACAAAAACTCTCTCTACCCTTGCTCCTCAGGTTCCTACTAGAAGGACTCCCACCCTTCTCACTCCCTCAGCCACTCCCCTGGGCCCCCCAGCACCTCTGGCCCCCCAAGGAGGCCTTTCCCTGGGAATCTCTGTCAGCCACCACCAGAAAAACCAGCTCTAGCTCCAGGCCTGGGGTAAGGGTTGTCTGGTGTGGGTTTGGTGGGAAGGGGGGGGATCCTGCCTGGGGCTAGGGGGAGGGGTCCTGTCTAGGGTCTCATTCTCCTTTGTTAACTCTTACCTCCCCTCACCCCACAGCAGCAGCCTCTGCCAGAGAGAGCTGGAATATGTGGGTGAGTCTGGGACAAGAAAGGACCTGGGAGGGGAGCCCTGAAGCCCCCCATTCAAGACAAGTGACATAAACAACCCAGCAAGCCCTTTTCCTTCTACCCTTCCCCCCATAACCTTGGCCTTGGACTGCCAAGGAACTTTGAAAACTAGGAGATTCTCCCTCTGCCTTCATCCACCTCCCTCACTTATCCCCCATTGTCCTAAGCCCCCCAGCTTAGTGAGAGCTTCCCAACCCGGGCAAAGCGCCCACCCACAGATTAGCGTCTGGGGTGGGGGGGCCACACCAATCACAAAGAGAGATGAGAACAATGGGGGAGGACAGGCCTTAAGGCAGCCCCGGCTCTGGCCCAGACACAGCTCCCAGCACAGATAAGTCCCCTAAACCCCCCCGGAGCCAGAGTCTGAGCCCTGCTGAGTCACCACAACAGCCACACAGTGGGTGGGAGACCCAGAATTCTGCTTCTCCCAAACTCCTGAGATCCTAGCCTCCACCCCCACCCCAAATCCTACCAGCTAACCCCCGTCAAGTGTGGCCAGATCAGCCCCACCCCAAATCACAGCCTCAACCCAGCTCTCAGGACACACAAGTTTTAAAGGCAAGAGCGGAGGAGGGTAGCCAGAAAAGTATGGGAAAAGCTCCTGAGGCCAGGGGCTCTCAGTCCCAGTGGAGTGATCCCAACCACCTCCTTCACTGCCCTCTTTCTGGAGGCTTGGTGGCTGGCCCCCAGCTCTGAACTTGACCTTTGCATTGTAGATTCTGTTCCAGATCCAGCCCCTAGGCTTCTCTACTCCCTTCCCTCCTGACTCAGCTCCCCACCCCACTCCCATTGCTTCTCTCTGCCTAGACTTCCGTCAGCACAAGGGCAAGTTTTGGAGGCCAGAAAGCCCAGGCATTCCTTCCTCACCAGGCTTGCTCGGCCTGGTGGCTGGCCCCCTTCACTTTGCCTGGAGGACCCCAGGATCCTGAGACTGTGGTCTAGAGGCCGGGGCCGTGGACCCTGCTGTGAGCTCCTCAATGCAGTTGCTGTGGCTGGGGTCCCCTTAGCCCAGCCCCTTGAAACACTGGGGTGGGACCAGGGTCACTAGGGCCACAGGGCTTCCCTGGGATTCCCTAGGTCTCCCCACCTTGGAGGGGGAAGTAGCCTCACTTTCTGGCTTCCCTGGGTTTGGGTAGGTCCTACAGGAAAGAGCCTGTCCCCCTCTGTAAATAGAAGTAGAAAAGCAGGGATGGGGCCCCTCCCTTTCTAGGAAACTAACCTTGCAGGAAAGCTGATCCTAACTCTCAGAGGACAGACCTCAAAATTCAGAGAACCCCTCACCCTACTCTCCTGCAGGGCCCAGCTGGGCCCAGACAAAGAGCTAGGAACTAGGATTCTATTGGAGGGGTATCTGTAGATTTGGGCCCATCAGCCCCAGGGCAGGAGATGGGGGAGGCAGAAGGGAGGGGACCTCACCCGGAAACTCATCCCATTAAAGACAGACAAAGAGCTGTGGTGTCAAGGCGCCTCCCAAGCCTGGGCTCCTCTCCCTGTCAGGGGTGGGGCAGGGCCCTCGGGCTCAGAGCTCTAATGGCCCAGGAGTAGGGGGGTTGGGGGGGGCACTAATTCGCAGTAGGGCAGGGACAGAAGGAAAGCTAACCCACTTAGAGATGGGGCCAGGACCTTTCCCCCTTCTATCACCACACCCAGACTACTTCTTCCAGCACCTAGCACCCCCCTTCAGTCAAGGGATGGACAGTCACACAGCCATAGAATTTCAGAGCAGGAAGGCTCAAAGACATCACCTGGCCCTACTTCTTGGTCTACTGAAGTCTAGTCTCTTAGTTGTCCAAGGTCACCTAGCAAATTAATAGCAGAAATGTGGCCAGAACTCTAGACTCCTGACTTTCCAGTCCAAGATATTTTCAGAGACAAGAAACACTCCAGCTTCCTGGGGGCCATTGAGGAGATGTCTACACACAGAGGAACCAGAATGGGGGTGGCAGTGGAGGTGGGCCCATCTTATCCTCGGGCTGAGAACCTGGGGCTGACTTCCAGCCCTCAGAACACCCTCCAGAACTGTGCAGGTTATAGCAGCAGTGGCAGCAGCAAGGTGGCTCACTGGGCACAAGTTCCCAGGGCAAACCTGAAGCCAGGCTGCCTCCCTTGCCACAGCACCTGTCCATTGGGCATTGGGCAATTTCGGGGTATGCCCTAATTGGAAGGGGTCTCCTCTCTCCTTCCCTGGGCTTCCCTTAGAAAGAATAGCTTTGTGTTATGGAAAAAGAAGGCAGGGACCATGTCCTGTTCATCACTGCGTCTCCAGCCTCTAGTGCCTTGGCTGTACCCAGTGTACACTCAGATGTACTATCCTTTAACGAACTAGGAGTTGGAAAATCAAGACACTAACCCGGTTGTGTTTCTAACACTGAGTAATCTTGAGATCTCACTATCTATTTCTCTCAGTTTTCCCATCTGTAAAATGAGGGAGTTGGAGCGGTGATCTCTTTGATCCCTTCCAAGTCCTGAGACATCATGGCTCCATTCTTTAGGTGTGGGTAGATCCTACAGGAAAGTGACTGCAGAGTTCCCTGGCCCAGCAACCAGGCTCCACCCTCTTGGCCTGAGCAAGCAAGAAGGGTTGTCTGGAAGATGGGAACTAAGATGAGGGTGGGGAGGACAGGGGGATGGCAAGGGTTAGAGCTTACTGTCCTGTGATTGGAGGCTGGGCCAACGACCCTTCCATTATAAGATCAGAGCGAGAGCAGCCCCCACTCATGCACACACCTGGGCCTTGCTCTCCTCCTGACAGCTTCAGCTGGGGATGAGGTTGGGGGAAGTCACTTCTGGGCCCCGCTGGACAACTGAGGCTCCCTTGCTATTGCTCCTGGGACTGGAATCAAACTGTCCTGTCCAGATAGGGCTCTGTCTTTCCAAGGAGAAAGATTTCCCACCTATTACTCTGGAAACAGCCTATGGAATCCCACTGTGGTCTCATTGTGCGCACACACCCTTATACACACACAGACACACACATACATATTCTCTCCCCAACTGTGCAGATGATAAATTCCTATTATTTATATCTGCTATTTATACATTAGATAGGCGTAATATAAGGCATTTAGTTGAGAAAATGGAGGGACAGGTGGTAAACAAAAGGGAACCACACCCTACCTAGAAGGTACCCTACCCTAGACTCCCGCTCACCTAAGTAACTACCTCATTCCCACTCTTGCATCTAATAGTGTGCCCAGCAAAGAGAGGGGCCAGAGTGAGAGGGGCTTCCAGCTCCCTGATGGTCCCTCAACAGGTGCTCCAGTCCTGGTACTCCAAGGCGTCATGGAGGGAGGAGAAGGAGACAGAAATTCTGTGTCCACTCTCTGGGCACCAAGATTCCTACACCTTGATGACTGCTGAAACCAGCTCAGCCCCTGAGTCAGCCTCAGCTCCAGTCAGCAGTTCTGGAGCCCAGGGAGTAGGTGAAGGAGCCTCCAGGTATGAAAGGGTCCCCACCAGTTCCACCTCCCTGCCCACCTGCACTGGGTCACCATCTCTCGTCCCCCAGAGGCAGCTCCAGCCAGGGCAAGGCTCTGGCAGAGGTAGTCATGGACCCCAGACATAGTGACCTGGCCTGGGGCTGGAAGGGGACATGAAGGGGAAGAGCTATGCTGGCTCTTCTGGGGCACTGCTGGCAGCTGGGAGTGGGAGAGAGAGATTGGTTCTTCAGTCCAGACTCAAAGGAAAGAGAATGTGTATGCGTGCGCGTGCGCGTGTGCGTGTGTATGTGTTTGTGTGTGTGTTTGTGCCGGCTTGGGCTCAGAAGTAAGGGGCCTGATTGTTCAGGCCAGTCCTACCTGTAAATGATGCCAGGAGCAGCAGCAGCAGCCAGGCCTCAGGCCCCCACATCTCGGCTCCCAGGGACAGGGGCATTGGTCGAAAGGCAGAGCTGCCCAGTGTTTCTGAAGTTCCACCGAGTTCTCCCTGGGAGCCGGCTCTAGAGCTGGATAGGGCACCGACCCAGAAGGCAGGAAGTCACAGAGTCCTCAGGCACCGACGCACCTGTCTATCCCACTGGGGTCTCCACTAGGGGACCCGGCCCCGTTCTGCCCACTCAGCTGTAGCTACCCCCAAGAAACTGTGATTGGGAGCTCCGAGCTCCCCCAGAGCTGCTTCCCACGCCGTGGCCAACAACGACGGCAGAAACCTGGGAACCTGCTCAGCAGGTCAGAACAGGTGCGTCTCCGGGGGCTGGGCCTGGCACAGAGACTCAGCAGCCACCGCCCCCACGGCCTGGGCTAGCTAATGGGCGCCAGGGAGGGAGGGAAGGAGGGAAGGACCTGGGGGGGGGGGGGTGGGATCTCATCGTCAGCTCCAGGCTTTACCTGGCAGTGTGAGGAAGGGGCTGTGAAGGGAGAGGCAAGGTGGGAGGGGTGGGGGTGCAGGGTAAGAGAAGGCCCGGGGTGGTTCAAAGAGGGAGGCACCAGGCCAGGAGGAACAGGGGCAAGGCCTTTGTGGGTGGAAAAGAACCCAAGCATCCCACATCCCAGCCAGCCTTGTTGCCCCTCCAAGGCCTTGTTCCCCAATCTCCTGGATGGCTCAGCTTTGGAACCATAGAGTCAGAGAAGACCAGAAGTGAGAACAGTGCTGGCTCATATACCTCATCCTTCGGATGAGAAAACAGGCTCAGCGAGGGGAAGGGGCTTACTGGAGGACACACAACTTAGGTAGTATCACGGTTTGCTCAGACACCTCTATCCTTGAGGAACTAGCCTTGAGGCTAGTTCAAAGACCCCTGAGAAAGAGCTTAAGTGACCCCCTGGACCCCAGCCATACATAGGAAGCCAAGGGATTGACCAAGGAATTAGCCCTATAGATTCCTGGCCTCCCTGGCAGGGCCCTCTCTCAGCGTCAGCACCTTCTCGTTACCTGACCAGGAGTCCCGAACGTGCATCAGCACTACTTGAGTGGAAAGGGGTTCCTTTCCACCACCTCCACAGTCATTTTACTGATTTATCCATGGTCCTGGAGCAAGACCATATGTCTGGACTTTGCAGGAACAACCTTGATTTCAAATACTCTGTCCCTGTATTCCTGTAAGCAGACTTAGACTTGCAAGATCATGTGTTTCTATTTTGGATGCATAATATGTAACCACCAAGTTACACAAAACCTTTCTGGCCTCTCTGGGACAGCCAGAGGAAGGGGCCTGACTCTGAACTCCCTGAAAACTGAGCGAAGGGGAGAGGCAAGACAACCGACAGGCTGGGGCCTAAAAGAATGGTAAATATAGAGATAGACATAAGAGAAGAAAAAAAATATAGGTTAAAATCTTGCAGCAGGACCCTTTTGTCTGGCAAGAGGCAGGAAGGAGGAATCAAGAGCAGTAAGGGCAATCATTTCATGTAGAATATTCTCCACACACACACACACACACAACTCTACCTGTCAAAACCTTATTCATCTTTAAAAGCTGACCTCAAAGGCCACAACTTCCAAGAAGCCTTCTCAGCGCCTCCCACCCAAAATTAATCTTTCTCCCTTCTGTTCTTCCTCAGCCTCTCCTAGTCCCTTTATTATAGCTTCTGTACTCATAATTTGTGCACATCTTATCTCCTTAACTAAATTGTAAGCTTCGATTTAAGAAACATTGATTGAAGTCTGACGTGTGCCAGGGATTCGGAAAATGTGTTAAATTGAGGGACAGGACGAGAGCTGTAGTCTGTGAACTTCCTGAAAGTTGGGCTTGTTTTATGATCTCGTCTCAGTCATCCATGCTAGGACAATCCATGGAACCTAACGGGGACTGACTACATTTTTGTTGAAGACAGGAATTTGTGAATGAATGGATGTCAGTATGGAAAAGGTGGACAGGGAGGGTCAGTGAAGCAGAAATCCTGACTCTCCTGAACCTGGTTTGTGATCCAGACTTTAACTCTGCCTCTGGACCATGACTCCAGCTCTGGCTCTAGATCCCAACCCCCAGCCATTACCATGGTTGTGACCTCTTCTTTGCAGGCTATTTCCCATAGGTCAGGGTTGTGGCCTCAAGGGCCAGGCTGGATGCCAAAACTCCCCAATTTCTCTCAGTCTCCATCATGGCAAACCCCTTCTCCTCTTCAGGACTCAGGTCCCCACCTGTGCCAGGGGAGCAGCCCCACCCCGATGCTTCTTTGAGATCCACTGTGGCAGGGGTGGGGTAGGGCCAGGGGGAATGGGGAGGGAGCATCCTGTATTATAATTATAATTATCACACCTTGGATCCTATCGCATGGCTTCAGAGGAGCTCTTTTCCTTCCCACGGATTCACCCCTCCCCGTCCAGGAGACCACAGGAGAAACTGAGGCATGGGGGTGGGAAAGCAGTTAGTCCCTAAGTCTTCTTTGGCTATCCCATTCACAATATACCCCTACCTCTCCACAGCACTACCAGTCAGGAAGTCTGTGAGCCCCTAGTTGGGACACTCACTCACTCACCCCCAGCTCCAGGCATATGGAGCACTGAGGGAGGCAGGACTTTCCAGGGGATGCTAAAGTCAGGACTTTTTTATGATTTACCCAACATTTTTTCATGGGTATGTTCAGGTGCTCATAAACACCAGAGGTGGCCTTGATGGCCACGCGCACCATTGGACCTGAGAGGGAGCACCTGAGCCAGGCAGCCCACTTCAGGCCTTTGCTTGAAGTAGGAATCTTTCTCCTTCTCATCTAACAATATCTATCTCCAAGTCCCTCTGTCCCATCGTGCCCTCAGTCTTATATGTCTCACAAGGGCTGTGCTCTTGGGGAATATGCCCTTGTACTTAGGCCTTTCCCCCCTGCTTTTAGGATGAGTCCTGTGGAAGGCAGATTCCAGGGCTGGGGCTGGAAGAAAGTACTTGGTTGGGGAAGACTTTCTTCTTCATTGAACCCCCATTCCCCTCATTCCTCACTACCTACCCTCTTCCCATCCAAATTCTGGGCCCTAAGAATGGGAACAATTCGAGCCAAGGTGGCATCTTTAGTATGTATATTTGAGCAACATCACTGTGTGCATGCCTGCATGCCTTAGTTCATTCAACAGACATTTAGTGAGCACCATTTTGTACCAGCTTCCAGGGAGGGGACAGAAATGCATGGTCCCTGCCCTCAAGGAGCCCTCAATTAGGAGAGACAAACATAAACAATTATAACAGTCTGTATGCCACCATCACACACTCCCTATGTGTCTCTGTATGTATACACATGCCATGCCCATACTCAGGACTGTCTCTGTGCATAACTGCAGATGTTCATTACCTCCATGTGTCCAAGCATCTGTGTGTAGCCTGTGTCTGTCCCCATGGCAGGCTGCACACCTAAGCCAAACCGGTTGGAGTGGGTTGTGCTGAAATTTTTGTTTGTGTCAATGGGACTTGGAGGTGAGTCAGGGAGGGACAAGGATGGGTGGGGTGGTGTGGAGGAGAAGAAGAGTGAGAGTGAGGGTCAGACTGAGTGAGGGGGGAAGGGGGGAGTGGTGTGAAGGGCTGGAGGGGGTGTGTCAGGAGGATGGGATCGGGGAAGGAGTAGATGAGAGAGCTCTTTAGTGAGTAACATCCTGTTTGTTTGCAGTGAGATCTCAGGTCAGAGAGGAGTCAGAGGGTGGGGGGAGACCCTCAGGCTTTGGGAGAGATGAGAGTGGATAATAAATCAGAGTGGAACTAGTTGGAAGCAAGGGTGTGGACAAAATGCCTGAAATTCATTTCTACACAGCTTTGTTTCTCTGTGTGATATTAAGCTATTCCTGATCTGCTCGTTGCCTTGGTTTCTGTAGTTTGTAAAGAAAAGGTGTTGGGAGGCTGTTTGACGTGGTGGTGGAAGATTACTGATATGGGACTTGATTCCATCCCTAGGACCAAGGCTATTTCAAGTAGAAGCTTCAAGGTCATTCCTGCTCCTCTCTAGCATGATCCTCACCCATGGAGAGGTGGGGAGGGAGCCCCATAAAGAAAACAGGGGCTCCAGCAGGGTTTGCTGCACTGAAAAACACCTTGCTCCCCTCCAGCTGGAGCTTCACTGTGCCCAGTATTAGGATGGAGGCATCCTGTTTTCCAAGAGATGCCGTCTAAACTTTCCTCTGCTGTGCTGTTCCTATCTGCCTATCCAGAGGCCCACTGATCCCCAGTACCCAGCCCCATCCTTTAATGACAACCACACCTCCTGGTTGCCTAATAACATCCCTTGGAGTCCCCCGAGCTTGTTCCTAAAGAGTCCAAGCTGGAGTGAACCACCCCGGGGAGGAAGCAGCTGAACATAAGGCACATTTGGGCCCTGATTCTCAGTAGGCCATTGGGTGCAGAGCTCCCTCCCTCTTATTCTCACCCCATGAACTCACCAAGCTTCTGTAAATACACAGCCATGAAATCAGGGACTAGGGCATGCGTTAAGAGGCAGATGCCTTTATCCTTTGACCCAGTGTCCTGGATAGGCTAGCAGTTTTAGGAGGGTCTAGAAATAGGTCCTGGCTGGTCTAGGACAAGAGTAAAAGCCATCATGGAAATCAGTCTTCCAGGTGGTGACAACAGCAGCAGAAGATGCAGCAGCAAAGAGGAGGTAGGAGCAAAGGTTAGGTGGAGTCCTGAGAATTTGGTAAGAGAATGGATTCTAGTAAGGACCCCAAGCTGTGCTCCCCTGCATTCTCCCATCTCCATCCTGACCACAGAAAGGGCCAGGTTTCTCCCAGGGAACCCACCTGTTGGGGAACATCGAGGCAGCCCCCAGGGCCGGGGGCACCCTGCACCACCAGGGGCATCCTCAGGTAACACCTGGCCTCTTTAGCTTCTCAGCTGGGATGCTGAGGGTGTGGTTCCTCTCTGAACCAAAGACTACTCCTTCCTGGCCATCAGCCTGAGCTCTTGCTACCACCCAACTCCGCTTCCCCAGGGGAAAGCCTCCTGGGGCCCTACAACCTAGTATCACCCTTGGACTGGGCACTGGGGGTGGCAGGACAGTGGCAGAGCAGAAAATGGGGCTGCAGATCAAAGAAAATACCATGAGACACAGGGGCTGTGAGAAGCCTAGAAGAGGTGGGAGCATAGGGAAGAGAGTAGGGAAGACCCTGAGAGGAGAGGGCAAGTGTTGAACGGTCCCTGAGGGAAGACATTCGAGGAGAGGGCATGTGCTGAGAGGACACAAGGGGGAGGTGGGAATTAGGAGAACTGGTAGGAACTGGGGATTCCTAAATTTTTTTATTTTTATTTTTTTGAGGAAGATTAGCTCTGAGCTAACATCTGCTGCCAAGCCTCCTCTTTTTGCTGAGGAAGATTGGCCCTGAGCTAACATCCGTGCCCATCTTCCTCCACTGTATATGAGGGACGCTACCACAGCATGGCTTGACAAGCAGTGCCATGTCCGCACCCGGGATCCAAACCAGCAAACCCCGGGCTGCCGAAGAGGAACATGTGAACTTAACCATTGCACCACTGGGCCAGCCCCATGGGGATTCCTAATTTGAGGGCAGATTTTCTTTTGAAGTTTGTTAGTATAATCCTCCTTCTGTATGGCCCAAAGTATTCACTTCTGTAAACCCTTTTGTAAACCCTAATTCCCTCCTTTCTCTCCCCACCGGGACCCAAAGTCACATCAGACCTGCAGCTCCACCTGTCTCCATTGTCAGTGCTCAGCACCCGTCAGCGCTCAGGTGTGGTTGCCCTGGTCAGAGGCCAGGATGTGGTGCAGCTGCAGAGGAGCCCTTGTCTCAGGTGCCCCAGGCTCTATCTCTGCCTGGTCTTGGAAAGGAGGGGCTAGGTCTTCCAATTTTAAGACACCCCAGAGGCCCCACGGCAGCAGGACTAGTTCTTGGCCTTGCTTTCACTACACCTGGAAACTTGGACCCTGTTCTGCATCAGTTTTCAGTCCCAGAGACAGTGAGGTTGGGAGCCTTTGAGATGAGGATGGAGGAGGGAAGCCCCAGACTGTGGGAGAGGCAGGGTGGAAGCCACATAGAGCATGCCCCTGACTCCCTTCTGAGCATCTTCTACCACACCCCCCAAGATGTACGTCATACCTTCCTTGCAGAAACCCCTCGTAACCTTCCTCCAGCCTCACCTTGAAATCTTTTTGAACTTCAATTTCTCTTTCAATTCTAGAAGTGGCGTAAAAGAAGAGCTAGGGATCAAGAAACAGAGCAAGAGTCCCTTGCCTGTGATAATTAGCAAGATTAGGAAGCACTGGTCCATGAGCTATAAGGAAAGGGTAGTGGAACAAAGACTGCAGTCTAATCTCCCCTTGCCAGCCTGCTTCCCTCCCTGAGCCCAGGCCTCCATGCTCTAAGGTCTTCTGTGGGGAAATTCCACTCCCTGAAAAGGCCCCCATATGTTGACACTCACTCAGGCGCTCATCAGTAATCAATACTCTATGACTGTGCCCAGGGACCCCAAACTGGTTTTACAGTTTAGAATACAGCCAAAGGGGAGAAGCCTGGTCACTCCTGGAAATTTCCAAATCTCCTTTCAGGAAAGTCAGACAGTTGGCTCTGTTCAGCAGTACAGAAAGAGACAGAGAAAAGGGCAGACCCAGAGAGAGAAACACAAGAGCAGAAATGATGAGAGACAGATCTCAAGGCACAATGAGACAAGTGGAAACCCAGAAAAAGAAAGACACAGAGAGAGAGAGGAGGAAGGACATACACAGACACAGACACACAGTTACTGAAGAGAAGTAATTCAAAGAGACAAAATCTGAAACAGAGACAGGAAGACCTAGAGAAATTTCTGGATGCCTACTTGCCCACTGCTAGGGTCACTCAGGTACTTCCCTCTCCTGCCCTCAATTTCCACCACTCAGCAACAGCCCAATGATACTTTCCTACTGAATATTGCCAAGTCCCTCAAAAGTTCAAGTTCTTCCCCACGCTAACGCCACCTCTCCATCATTCTCTAACTCACCTGATTCCCACTCTCCTCACCCCAAGCTCCTTCCAGCTCACATCTCAGTCACAGGAACTCAAGATATGGCCTCCTGCAGCCCTTCTCTGGTCATTCCTCTGTCCCTCTGTTTGTCCATGTCCTTATTCTGGCTGAGCTGAGAGCAAAGAGCCAGAATTGGGATCAGGAAGGCATGGGGCCAGGAAGTCAACTGGCCAGAATGAGCTGTGGGAAAAATGTAGAAGGGTCAGAGGACAATAGAGGAAGGGCAAGAGAGAGGGCCTGAAGGGTGGGAAAGCCTAGGAGATATAAGCAGAGGGAACTGATGGAGTCTTGAGAGTGTGACTAACACCCCTAGGGTCCACTTATTGGCTTTCTGTGTGTACTGACCAATGCTGAGAACCAGGGATGGTCCCAGGGTCAGAAAATGGGGTTTAGGGAAGGAGAAAATAGACTAAGAGTTTTGTGAAAGTTTGAGACAAGGAGGTAAAAATTTGGACATGAGTCTGGGAAGCTGGGCTGTAGGGATCCTTGCTTGCCAGAAATGGCCAACTGAGACCAAACTCATAGGATCATGTCAGGACTATGAGACTTTCAGGATGATCTGCCCCCAGCCCCTTCCTAGACAGAGGTTGTCCCTGGATATTATTAGCTGGTGAAAGCAGATCCAGAAAAGGAGGAGCCCTGGCTGCCCTTCTCCTTACCTCTCACAATTCTCTCTCAGGTCTACCCTTCACTTTATCTTAATGCCCTTCCAGTTTTTGTATCATTGACAGGGTCATGATAGACCACTTTAGATGCTGTCCTGGGGCATCTAAAGTATGTGTCATCCAAGTGCAGATCAGCTTGTTTTCTTTTCTCTTCCTTTTCTTCTTCTTCTTTTTTTTTTTTCCTGGATTCTTTTCTGCCTTCTCCAAAATCTTGGCTTGGCATTAGAAGTTAGTGACTTTTCAGAGATTTTTTACAATGATCTGGGAAAACTGAGGATCTTCCTTGTCAGACTCAGGGAGAGCTAAAGTTGAGTTGGCAGAGACTTTCAAAATTATTATTGGATCTCAGCATTAAGTACAGGTAGGGAACAGGTCTTAGTTATCTTCCAGCCTCTCTAACTGTGCCTTCCTGCCCATACCCCCCATACTTTTTTTTTTTTTAATGGGCACCTGAACTAACATCTGTTACCAATCTTCTTTTCTTCTTCTTCTTCCCAAATCCCCCCAGTGCATAGTTGCATATTCTAGTTGTGAGCGCCTCTGGTCGTGCTATGTGGGATGCTGCCTCAGCATTGCTTGATGAGCAGTGGCATGTCCGCACCCAGCATCCTAACCCGCAAAACTCTGGCTGCCAAAGCCAGTGCATGAACTTAATCACTCCGCCATGGGGTTGGCCCCCCCCCCATGCTGTTGTCTCTGAGGACCAAGAGTTAGGATTAGGAGTGAGAAAGCCCTGCTGTGCTATCAGATCCCTGAATTACATGTCCATGTGCACCGTAACCCTGGCCTCTCTATATGGCCTCAATTTCTGGGTATGATGGGGATCAAGTCGATGTGTAGAAACCAAAGGCAAAAGTAGCAGTCATCACTGCCATTTACAGCCCAGCCCTGGAGGACACAAGTCTTGTTTTTGTCCCACATCAGTTGTGCTGGGAGTGGAAATCTGTCTGCATTTCCTCCTATAGCTGAAACTAGTCAACTTGGATCTGGGCCTCTTCATTCTTCACTAGGTCCTGCAGGGATAGAGTTAAGAAGAAGCTCAGGGACCAGGCTTGAATAAAAAGAAGCTATCAGGGAGGGGCAGGAGTCTGTTTTTCTCACTCCTCCCCCACTTCACCCCTATCCAGCTTCTAAGGCTGGGCAGCTTCTGCCCTGGATCTTATCAGGCGAAACTCCCTGCCTTTAATCCTGAGTTCCAGGTGCCACAATATCTCAGTTTCCTTGTTGTGTGAGCCTATAAGGCAGACGAAATAAGGAATTACTCTTCCTAGGACTCAGCAGTGGAAAGTTCTCCAAGGTTCGCCTTAGGTATTTCCCCTCACCCCCAACCCAACCACACGCACAATTACAATGTGCCCCGAGAGACTGGGTTCTACCACCCTCTAGTGGCCAGAGCGGAAAGGACCTTCCCACCCAATCAATCAGGACCTTCAAGCCTTTCACGGAATGACCGTCTGGAAGACACCTAGGGATAAACCAACAGCACATTTTATAAATGAGAAAGCTGAGGAGGCCTAGAGAAACAGTCACTTTGAGAGTCAGGAGTATAGTTGGGAGCAAAACCCCAAGGCCAGTTCTCCGTCAACTTTCACTCTGCCTATCGTCTCTCCTTCCTAGCTCATCCCTGGGGAGGTCAGTACGAATTAGAAACGCCGCCGAAGCCAAAGGACAAGGTCCCTCACCTCCCCCAGCAGAGCAACATCTGCACCTCAAACGTCATCATTCTAAAACAGTTCCCAGCTTAGAAGGGACCCTTCTGAGGAACTGGCTGTCATCGGACTTTGCGAGGTTAACAATCTTTCAGTATTTTTGTTGACCTCGCACAGCTCCTGCCTCCGGTGACAACATTTTACGATTCTGGTAGCTATCCAGGTCTCCTGTCTCCACGGTAACCGGTGCTTTGCGACCTGCAGTTTGCAGCGGTCGCGCGGCAGCCGCTGCAGTGGTTGCCGGGCGACGGTGGAGCGAAGCGGTGGCTTGAGGTGGGGACCGGGGCGGGCTTCCGCGAGGGGCGGTTCCCAGGGCGGCCTGCGGAAGGGGCGGGGCCTGGCCCCCGTGTAGGGGCGCGCCCCGGGTTGCCCGCCCCATGGCGGTGGCGGCGTCCCCCGGTGGGGCGGGGGCCTCGGGCTGGACCTGGCGGCCGGTGGCTCGGGACGCGCTTCTTGCCCGGGCCTTCCACTCCTGCACCGAACTGCGGGGACAGTTCTATCTGGTGGGGGGTATCCTAGCCGGAGGGGCGAGAGAGCCGAGCAGTGATACGGTGGTCTTCGATCCGGCTGCGGGCCAGGCGGTGCAGGTGGGAGTCTGTGGCGGCCTGAGGCGCAGCCATCACGACTCGGTGCCCGTGGGCGGGCGCTGGCTCTGCGTGGTGGGCGGCTGGGACGGGTCGCGGCGCGTGGCCACAGTGGCTGCCCTGGACACGGACCGCGGGGTGTGGGAGGCGTGGACCGCAGCCCCTGGCAACTGCCCCCCTGCCGGCCTCAGTAGTCACACTTGTACCCGCCTCTCCGACCGAGAGCTGCGGGTGGCAGGCCGGGAGGGAGGGACCCGAACTCAGCGTCGCTATGGAAGCATCTACACGTTAAGGCTGGACCCCAGCGCCCGCACCTATTGGTATGGCATCCCCTGCCCAAAACTTTTCACCCTCCCTTCATCTACATTCTGGAAAAGCAAAGGCTAAACAATTTCGCAGGCCATTTATCCACTTCGTCACCCTAGCATCCTCTTACCCTGGGAATCTACCATGTCTAAGATAGGTGAACTCTCTACCAATATTACCCTCCCTCTCATCTGACTTATCGCACTGTCCCATGCGTCCTCTCTAGCCTTGTTAGGGGAGCGAGGGAAGTAGGACAGCACTTACATTTTCCAGAAAACCCAACTCAGGCCTGAATTTCTGCATATCCACAGCTACAAGGAAGAAGGCTGCCACACAGTCTCACGCTCAGGTCATTGTGCTGCCCTGCTCCAAACTCCTGGGCCCCACGCAGGTCACCAGCTATTGCTTTTTGGGGGTTGCGACTCAGGGGAACCAGAAGTAGCTGGGCATTGGAGTCACGGGAAGATTAAGGTATGATCTACTCGCATCTTGCTTAAGGGTGGGAAGGGGGCTAAACTTGTGATGCCCAAATCCATCCAGACGATCCCTTCTTTCTCCCCCAAGGAGGAACCACCTGTTGCCCCCCGTTTGGTGGAACAGCTTGGAAGGCTTGTGAGCAGTGGGCAGGGGTCCCAGCAGGGGCCTCGGGGACTACGGCATCACTCATGTTCTGTGGTGGGGCCATTTGCTGTGCTGTTTGGTGGAGAAACTCTGACCAGAGCTAGAGACACCATCTGCAATGACCTCTACATCTATGATACCCGTGAGAGCCGGCTTAATGGTTGAGGAGGGGAAAAGGTGGGAAGATAGAAGACTATAGACAGAAAGAGAATGGAGTGATGGGGTAGAGAGGAGGAAGAATTAGTTGACAAGTGAAAGGAATATGCAGAATATTAAATTTTGATCAGGCCCACAAATCAAATGAGAAAATAAGAGCCCCACGGGTGCCGATGTGATACTACCTCAATAACTACCCTTTGCCCTTACCCAACAGGCAAGTCTCCTTCTCTGTGGTTCCACTTCCCCTGTGCAGACCATGGGCTGAAACGCGTGGGCCATCGGACCTGCCTTTGGAATGATCAGCTTTACCTGGTTGGGGGGTTTGGTGAGGATGGCAGGACAGCGAGTCCACAGGTTTGCATCCTGGACCTCTTTATCTAAAGAATGGTGCCAAGACACACTGCCAAGTCTCTATTTTCTTGCAAACTCATAAGGTATTATCACCAGAGCTATCTGCCTCATTTCAAATGCTTATTAAATTTCAGTCTGAGAGTTAACATTTGCCTTTGAATCTTTTTGGGGGAGGGCAATAAATAAGTAGACACATTTTTATTTGCAAGGTTAAGTAAAAAACCTGGGACCTCCTCTGATATTGTGAGCCATTAAACTGATGGAACCAAAACCCACAAATCATATTCTTTTCCTTGCTTCATGCAAATACCACCCCTAATATTGGGAGAAAGCTTCAGGCTAGAGCTAAGCATTCTGACCAAAACATTTAATTAACAAAAAAATATTACAATAGCAGAGAAAATAATAATAATAACAATAAAGAGAAATTAGAAGAAATGGGAGTCGGGGTAAAAAAAATGCAAAGGCCTTGGTCCCTAGGAGACCAACACTCCAGCTGAGCCGGCCTTAGCCCCAGCCCCTTCTGAGTTTTCCTTGGCTGCTGGCTTCTCGTCTTCCCCCATGAGACGAATGTTGTGCTTTTCCCGGAATTCATTTAGTTCTTTTCCCTTTGCCTGAAGCTGCTGTGTCAGTGTCTCAATGATCTTCTGTATCTAGAGGGCAAGCGACAGGGATTATGTAAGGATTTCAGGACTCCCTCCCCCAACCTGGTATGGACTACAGATGGGGGAAGTGAAGGACAGACGATACCTCCAACCTCACCCTTAACCAAGTATTAATAGTAGAGCCCAGACTAAAATTATTCCTTTGTCAAACACAATAGTTTATAACCTTTAGTGTACGTAAGAATCACCTGGGCTGCTTATTTTACTGCTAGTTCATGGGCCCCGTCCACAAAGGTTCTGAATCAGTGGGTCCAAGAAGCTGCATTTTAAATTAGTCCTCCAGGTGACTTGGATGCAAGTATCCAAGGACTACACCATGAGAAACACTGCTTTAAGCACCTCCCCTCCCCCAAATCAGCCAGTCACAGAGCCCATGGAAAGAGGCATACAGCCAGCAATACCTCTTGTCTAAGGAGTTAGGCTTAGCATAGCATAAAGAACATAAGCTAACAGACTATTTACGCTGTCTTCAACGTGAGTTCCTACGCAGACTTTCCTCCACCATATTCCCTAAATCCATGGCCTCCTTACCCCTTTGTTGCTCAGAGCTTCCATGCGGGGATTCTTGCTCACCTGCTCCTTGTTGTTCTCCAAGGCAGGCAGCACCTCTTTGACAGTCCGCTCCACCAGCACTCCTCCAACCATGCGGTAGCACTTGCGGGTTTCATCTACCTCCTTCAGCGTATCGATCACTAGGCTGGGGTAGCAGGACAAGGCAGGATCTGAGAGTTCAGTCCCACACTACTGCAACCCTCCCTTACAAAATGGCCCATCCAACTCTCCTGTTGTCTGCGTCTCCTGGCTTCCTCACCTGTGCTCATTCAACTCCATCTCCAGCTCAGCTGCTTTGGATGCCAGGCCCCGTTGTTCCTGCCGAAGGCGGTTGAAGCCAGCGATTACCTAAGAAAGTGAGAAAGAGATGAGGTGAGAGAGGGGACAGTGGAAATGGCAGAAAGTCAAGATATGACATAGGATGGCAGGCTTTACAAAGATGCAGTAGGTGGACACCTACAAGTTTGCAATTTCTAACTTACATCTGTCTGGAATTCCATTCACCCAACAGAGTGCCTTCTAGGTGGTGAGATACTTGCTAGGCCATCTTGCAGCTTAGTTTGGTGAGAAACAGGCATTTGTAATATAGGGATGGGTGTGGAGAGCTCCCGGAGCACCTACGGGGAGCTTAGACTTGCAGGTAAAGAGGGCTGTCAGGAAAGGTTTTGTAATAAGTAACTCTTGTTTGGGTCTGCCCAGCATCCCTCCATTGGGGAACTGCCCCTCCTTAACTCAGTAGCGTTCTTGTGGAGCGACTAATCACAGGACCCTTGCTCCTGGACCACAGGGGCGGTGACCTATTCTGTACTATAGTCTTTCTACAGGAACTGAATTTTGGGTAGAGATAAACAGGTACAGAGAAGGTGGTTGGAGGTAAGATGCCTAGTCGTCCTATAGAGACAATCCTCCATTCCTATTGCTGAAATCCCCAAAGCTACCCCAGTTCTTGAACTTTGTGTGGCCTAGTTATTTTTCTTTTCATTGTGTTCAATTCTGTGACCTACCGACTATCCTTCTAAAACACTCCTTTAAAAAAATAATAAGTTGCCCAGAGTCAGTTTCTATAGCCTATAAAACCTAACTGATAGAGCCTCTCTCAGAGATAATGCTTTAAATGAAGACTGAAGGATGAAAAACTGGGGGCAGGCGAGTGGTGTGCAAGAGGCACAAGAAATAACATATGTTGGGGCCGGCCCCGTGGCTGAGTGGTTAAGTTCACGCGCTCTGCTTCGGTGGTCTAGGGTTTCGCCAGATCGAACCCTGGGTGCGGACATGGCACCACTCATCAAGCCATGCCGAGGCAGCATCCCACATGCCACAACTAGAAGGACCCACAACTAAAAATACACAACTATGTACCGGGGGGCTTTGGGGAGAAAAATAAAAATAAAATCTTTAAGAAATAACATATGTAAAGGCCCAGAGAAGTGATTACTACCAGCTTCTTGTTCCCCAGAAACTGAGCAGAGAACACCGTGTGAAAACCAGACTGGGTACAAATATGACCACCACCATCACTTCCAGTGTAAGGCCCTGATGACTGTATTTGGAAAGAAGTATCAGATGAAAGGTAGGAGATATAATGAGGAAAGAAAATTGGGGGGTAGGGGGTTGGGGGTAAAAAGGAAAGAAAAACATAAGGCTCAGAGACGAAAGACCAAGTTTCAAGTTTTGTCTCTGCCACATATTGGCTTTATGGCCTTGGACAGACATTTAACCGTATGGTTCTCAACCCTGGCTACATGTTAGAATCACCAAGGGAGCATTTTGAACACAAATAGTGGAGCCTCAGAACAATTACATGCTCACTGGAGTGAGGGCCAGGCCTCAGATTTTTTCTCACCTGTGAAAAGCAGATAACGATACCTACTTCATAGGGCTGTTGTATCACTTGAACTAATTAGTGTGAAACAGCTTTGTAAGGAGTGAAGTACATTAATTACTATCATGGCCTTCTCTCCAAACCCAGAAGTGCCCCTTTGGACCCTCCTGGTCAGCTGAGAGCAGTGGGCCCATCCATCCAAACCAGGCCAAATCTCTCACTCTCATTTACATCATCTCCAGTCTCACTGCCATTGACGACTAACCACCTCATCTTTACCAGGGTCCCTTATCTCTAGCTCTCTCTCTGCAAGGTTCATATATAGCTAATATAACCCAAATGGCTGATGTGTACCACCCCGATATCCATTCTACAGCCCAATAAACCAAAGAATAAACTTGGCTAGGAACTTCTCATTCTAGCAACTTGCTTCCTTCTCCCATCCATCATCTTTTCAACCTACTTTCACCTACTCATTTCAACAAATGCCTTGGGAATCTCACCCACTCATTTCCACAAATGCCTCGGAAATCTCAGTCATCTACAGGCTGTTTTTCTTTCACGTTCATTGCCTATACCAAAGCTATTCCATTTATAGTTAGCTTTTTCTCCACTGTCAATGTTACTGATCAAAATAATTTCATCTGAGAAAATTCCATGAATAAACCAGATTCTAGATGTTCTTCTAGAGCCCAGATGACCCACTCACTCTCTGGATGTATGTTATTAAATACGTCAGTGAGATGAGTTTAACTGTCTAAAATTTCTGAGGCCTGAACTTATTTTCCTTAGTAATTAGTAGGAATCTACTTTTCAACCACCAATTTAACACAACTAAAGGCAAAAAGAGATTTTCTTTAAATTCCAACTTTTCTTCAAACATTCTTGCTAATTAACAACCCCTATTTCCTCTTAGTTTGGTTTAGGAACTTTTAATCAAATACCAAACTAAAATAAATCTAGTGAAATGTATGAACTATCCACAGTTATCATGGAAAATTTCAGCCACTCATGCACTTAAAGGAAATGAAATCTCTTAGCAGCTAACTGCAACCTAACTAAGTTAAATGCAAAATAATCTGATATTAACACCTGTCATGTCTGAAGTCTGCCAGGTAATAAAGACAAAGAGGCTGTGATCTATTCCCACATTTTTCCTCTTAAAATACAACTTTTCTAATGGTCTTCTCCCCCACAGCTAGACCCAACTTTCTTTCCCTTTCCCTTATTCCTTGTTCTCCTAAAGTTGTCTGGCGTGAGCACGGATGGCCAGACAGTGTTGATTCTCTCAGCCCCTATTAAATCATCATCTTACATGTAAACATCCCTATTGAAAAAGAATTCAACTAGATTAAAATACCAACTATTTACCCTATTCGAAAGTAACTTCAATCCGTGCAACTTATACAGAGCTCTTTACATTCTCATAAATGGCATATACAAACAATTTTATACAGGACATTTTTTTTCCAGCTTTATTGAGATATATAATTGACATAAGACATTGTATAAGTTTAAGGTATACAATGTTACAATTTGATATATGTATAAAGTGCAAAATGATTACCACAATAAAGTTAGTTAACACATCCAGCACCTCACAGTTAACTGTTTTTTTTGTGGGGAGAACTTTTAAGATCTATTCTCTTGGCAACTTTCAAGTATACAACACAGTATTGTTAACTATACTCACCATGATGTACATTAGGTCCCCAGGGCTTATTCATCTTATAACTGCAAGATTGTACCCTTTGACCACCATCACTCATCCCCCCCACCCCTGCCCAAGCAACCACCAATCTACTCTCTGTTTCTATGAGTCCAGTTTTTAGAGTCCATATATAAATGAGAGAATATAGTATTTGTCTTTCTCTCACTTATTTTCACTTAACATAATGCCCTCAAGGCTCATCCAGGTTGTCACAAGTGGCAAGATTTCCTCTTCTATGGCTGAATAATATTCCTGTGTGTGTGTGTGTGTGTGTGTGTGTGTCACATTTGCTTTATCAATTCATCTGCAAGACATGGTTTTCTTTCTTTCTTTGCTGAGGAAGATTAGCCCTGAGCTAACATCTATGCCAATCTTCCTCCACTTTCTATGTGGGTGACCACCTCAGCATGGCTGACGAGTGGTATAGGTCCACACCTGGGATCCAAACCTGTGCACCCAGGCCAATGAAGTGGAGCACGCTGAACTGAACCACTATGCCACAGGGCTGGCCCCAGTTTTCTTATTTTTAAGGCTATAATATTCATACGCTATTCATATATTTTTTAAAACTGTCTAACTATTCCTCTGTTATTGGGACATTTAGGCTGTTTCCAACTTTTCTGTAATAAATAGCACTGATTTTTAGTATCTGGAAGAACAGTACAAAAATGATAGCCATATTTCTTGAATCATATTTTCAAAAGTGAGATTAATGAGTCAAAGTTTATTATTATAGCTTCTATTGCAGGTTGCTATAAAGCTCTCCAAGATGACCAGATGAATTTACAGTGCTACCAGCAATGTCATGATTGTACCTGTTTCCCCAGAGCCCTAATGACAGCTTTTATTATTTTTGTTAATTTAATCATTTTTAGAGTTGGGAGAGATCTTAACTCCAGAAACCTTGGAATCATTCTTGACTCACTATCCACATCCAATTAATCTTTAAGTCACATCTGCTAAATACCTCAAACCACCCACTTCTATCTCACTCTCCTTTCTCCCCTTTACTATTATGTCCTCCTAGCTGAGGTCCACACTGCCTCCAGATCTGCCTCCTTCAATCCATTCCCAACACTGTGGCACAAGTGACTTAAAACTGAAATCTAACCATATTATTCCTATGCCTGAAACTTCAGTGGTTCCTACCGTTCACATAAGGATAAAATCCAAACTCAACACAGCAGAACAAAGTCCTGTAAAGACCTGGTCCCTGATGACTTCTCCCGATCAGGCCTTCCCTCCACCTCTTACTCTCAGCACTCCTGCTGTCTTAAACCACTTATAATTCCCCTAATCATCATGCATTTGCATACAATCTTCATGCCACCCAGTACACTTTTCCAAACCTCTCTCATTCCATTCTTCTCTGCCTAACTCTATTTCCTTCCTCAGGTTTCAACTCAGATTCTTCTAGAAAGCAGTTCTAGCCATCCCCTACTCCCATATGTTATCCCCTTCTATGTGCTCACATATAAATGCCTAGCAATTCCTTAAATTTTTTGATAGAAAATCTTTTCTACTTATATTGTGTTCCTTATTTTCCATCATGCAGCCTGCCTTCTAATCTTTGAAAATTTTAAATATGCAAATACAACCTCTTTTTAAATACCTGTTTCTTTCATAGTCCTACAATAATCTGCCTTTCTTCCATAGTTTGTATAGTAAAGGAACACTTTATGTGCCAGGCACTGTGTTAGACTCTATCTCATTTAATTCTAAAACAAACAAACATTATTATAAGACACGTCACTTCATTTTATACATTGGGAGACCAAGGCTGGTTGTGGGGTTGGGGAGTAAAATAACAGTGAACTGCAGCACTGGTAATGGTACCCAGGTTTGTCTAACTCTAAGAATCCACTTCTATTGATGTCTTACTCATGGCTGTCATAGATAATCTCTTATAAAAGTCAAACTGTTTCCATTTGACTTATTTTCCTGTTTTCTTCCTTTTTTGTTTAATCTATACCATATAGTTTGGATAACTTCAGGAAAAATCTACAATTATTACCTTGATCCCCAAAACGTCCTTTGGCCTTCTTACCTACATGATATTTACTCTTATTGGGTTCAATGGAAGAATAGAAGAGGTAGAGAATTATGATAGGATGCATCTGGAAAAAGACTTTCTGGGGTATTGCTCCACTTAAATATCTTCTTTTCAGCTCAGTGCCCCCTTTCTGACAAACATACTCCACTCTAAAATCTTTGACCTTACTACTCCATCCAGTATTCCATCAAACAATGGTTCTCATCCCTTTTCTTCATCAAATGTTTTTAGGACTGAGCTATACTCTCTGCCTCTGCTTCCTTACCTCTCATTGACTCCCAACCCACTTTAAATTCCCTTCTAATTGTCTTCTGTCTATACCAGTTATTAAACTATTATTAGTTATTAAACTATTTCTCAAGGATCATGAATGGCCTCCTACCTAATTGCATAATCCAACGAGCTTTTCTCAATCTTTAATCTACTTCTTTTTTTTTTTTCTAAAGATTTTTTATTTTTTTCCTTTTTCTCCCCAAAGCCCCCTGGTACATAGTTGTATATTCTTAGTTGTGGTCCTTCCAGTTGTGGCATGTGGGATGCCGCCTCAGCGTGGTTTGATGAGCAGTGCCATGTCTGCACCCAGGATTCGAACTGACGAAACACTGGGCCTCCTACAGCGGAGCACACGAACTTAACCACTCGGCCAGGGGGCCAGCCCCTAATCTACTTCTTGAAATATTCTTCCTTTAAGTAGCAACATGGTATGGGGGAAAGAGCCCAAACTTTAGAGTCTGACCTGGGTTCAAACCCTAGTTTTGCCATTTACCTGCTATATAATTGAGTTATTTAACTTCTCTTGGTTTCTTCATTTATGAAATGGAGCTAATATACCATAGAGAGGGTTTCTCGACATCAGCACCACTGATATTTTGGGCTGGATAATTCTTTGTTGTGGGGGGCTGTTCCTGTGCATCACAGGATGTTTAGCAACATCCCTGGCTTCTACCCACTAAAAGCCAGTAACAACTCCTACTTGTGACAACCAAAGTGTCTCCAGGCATTGCCAAATGTTTCCTAGGGGGCAAAACCACACCAGGCTGAGAACCACTGCCACAGGGTAACAATGAGAACTAAAGTGAGATAATATGTCAAGTGCTTGATACAGTGTAGGTCCTCTACCCTCCTTTAGTTTCCAGGACCCTTCAGTTCTCTGGTTCTCTTAACCCTTTCAACTCTCCTTTCTCTTTTCTGGAAGTTTTTCCTCTCACCTCTACAGTGGAGACAGGATCTAAGATTCTGTTCATAGTATTTCTCCCTTTACTACCTACACTATTTCAATTGGTATTCTTAGCTATTTCTATGGTTTCAACAATTGCCTTTATTCTAATTGCCTGCAAACCCAAACCTCCTCAGAAATTCTAAACCCAATTTCCAAGTTAGAGGAAGGAGCTTCAGAGTCAGACAGAAATGGCTTCAAAGTCTGACCATGAGCAAGTTACTTCTTTTTTGACTCTAAGTTTCTTTACCAATAAAGTAGAGATAATATCTGTCTCATAGGATGTTGTGAGGATTAATTAATTACATCAAGGGCTTAGGATAACATCCAGCATTTAACAAGCTGTCAATAAATAAATAGTAGCTGCTATTACTACAGAACATTTCCACGTAAATGTCCTATAGATACCTTAAATTCAGGACATTCAAAGCTGAACTGATCATCTTTTACCTTGTTTTAACTGTTCCTCTTCTTGTCTCCCCTATTTCTGCTAATGACACCACTTTAGCCCCCCGGTAGGAAACCCTGGTTTCATCTTTGAACACATCCTTATCCCATCAACTACCAAACTGACTGCATCAGCAATTTTTCTTAGGCTCACTGACATCACCCTAGTTCAGGCCTTCATTACCTCTTGTCTGAGCTACTGCAATAGTCTTCTAAATTATCTCCCTATTTTTGGACTCTCCAAATCCATCCTATACACTGCTGCTAATTTAATTTTCCTAACACTTGGATGACACAGAAAAGTGTTCATGATATATTATTAGCTTTAAAAAGATTACACAACAGTACATACCGTATAATACTAATTTTATAAAATATATAAATATACAAAATACACATGTCCTCTGTTTCCATCTACACACACACACACACACACACAAACATAAACGAGGGGGGAACCTCTCAAACGATATACTATCTCTGGATACTACTAGTACCATCATGGCTAATTTATTTCTTTTGTTTTTTACTTTTTATTTTGTACTTTTTCCTGGGTATTCCATATTGTCTACAATGAACACGTATTATTGTATGTAATGGGGAAAAAATCCATAGTATGATATATATCCTTCTGTGACTCCCTCACTGCTTACATTAAAAAGTCCTAAATTCTCTGCTATACAAAGACTCAGCTTGCTTTAAGGACCATATCTTTCTGACTTACACCTCATGATTTAGCTAAACAAATTTAACAGTCACTGCACTTCGTGTCAAGGTAAGCTTTCCCTGGCTCTCCTCTTCCTACCCTATTCCCTACATTCTATTTCCATTGCCGCCTGTTCAAATCTATCCAATCCTCAGGCTCAGCCCAAATATCTCTAATATGATCATAGTATAAGTGGAAAAAATAGGTCTGATCCTCAAGTCCCTCAATTAAAAGCCCTGCTCTTCCAGTTACTGACTTTAGGTAAATTAACTAAAGCCTCTGAAACTCAAATGTCCTTATCTATAAAGGGAGGACAACACAACCTACTTCAAATGGCAGTAATTAAATAACAGAAGATAAAACAAGTAAAGTGCCTAGCACAATGTGTTACTCACTTCCATCTTATTTATAAGGGACATATGTGGCTCAAATTTGCAGCAGTGATAAATCTTGTATTTTTATCCAGTGTTCTCTCTGGAACACAAACACAAAGGCCAGAGAATGTTAAGCAAGGAACAGCCTCAGAACTCAATTATCACATCTCCTCAGTCTCTCTGAGGGCTCTCTTCCTTTAACCCCTTAAATATTGGTTCCACCCTCGTTCTGCTTCTTTTTTCACTTTCTGTACAAATCCTAGATGATTTCCTCCACAACCAGGGTTTCATCTACCAGCAATAAACTCATAAATCTCTAATCTGTATCTCCAACTCAGATTTCTTTCTGTAACTCAAGATTTATAAATCAAACTGCCTACCAAGGTCTCTACCTGGATGTCCCACAAGAAATCCTAACTCAAAATCCTAAAATAAACTTATTTTCCCCCTAAACTTGCCCATATTCCTACATTCCCTATGACACCAGCATCTATCAAAGACAAAAACCTGCGAGATCCTAGATTCCTCTTTTATCTGTTTTTCTCCAGATTTAAGTCTTGTAGTCCATCCTAAACTTTACATCCACCTGTGGCCCAAACATGTCAGGCAGTTTCACGCCTTGGTGCTTTTAAACACATTATTCTCTCCAGCTAGAAAATCCTTCACTTCCCTCTTTGCTTGACTAACTTCTCTTATCCTTGAGAATTGAGCTGAAGGATTATTTCCTCTAGAAAACAAACTAACTAGCCTTTATTAAACACATAGTATATTCCAGTCACCGTGCAACACACTGTGCATGCATTGTCTTGTCTAATAATCAAATGCAGTGATGAGGTAGGTACCATTACGCTTTTACAGGAGGGGAAGGCCAAAACAAATAACCCACAGGAGGTCATCTGTAGATAGTAAACAGGAGAAATGTGATTCAAACACAGGTCTGTCCGACCCCAGTGAACCTATGCTCTTGGCCACCCCACTATACCACAGGTTTCTTTCCCATCTATGCCCCAAATCTCATAAGCTCGGGCTTAGTTAAGCGCTCCTCCTTTAGCTGCCATAAAAGGGCCTGTGTGTAACACTATACAGCTTATTGTTTGCTTTGTCTTTTCTCAAATGAGTCTGTGAGCCAACTTGAAAACAAAGTCTATTTCATTTATCTATTTCCCTGTACCCACCAGAGTGCCTGGCACATGGTAGACCCTCAAAAAGTATTAGGTTCCTTCTCACTTCTCTTTTTTCCCTTAAGTCAGAAACTCTCTCTTCTCCCTCCCCCAAATCCCACAGCACTTTATAACTCTCTTAGGACACTTATCTTCTGCCTCATATTAGCACTTTGTATGTCTTATTTTCCCCACCAGACTATGAGCTCTTTGATTGCATAGGTCAGTGTGAAAAATCTTTATGCAGATACCTTTGCCCGTAATAACCGTCACAACTGGTAAATGAAACTGTAACTAAAAGAGCTGTTGTTCAACTGTTTTTCTTTCTATTACGTAGATTTCTTCCCACCTCTATTAAACACTAGCCCCACTATTAGCAAACCATGGTTTCCCAAGCCACAAAGGGCTTTCTAATTAATTTATCAAACATTTCTCGATGCTAGGCACTGGGGGAAATGCAAACTCGGGTGTAAAAAATTAAAAAAGGGTGTCTGGTCTCTAAAGAAATTCAATCTAATAATGACTCCCAAATCAAAATAGTATGGAACACTAGACAGATCGAGTATGTGAGTCACGTGGCTCTGCAGAGTGCCCGCGATTGTCAACGTGGTTTCAGGGTCACGTAGCAAACTACACGACCAGCCCGCTGACTAATACTCTGAGATTCGTTACGAGCTGCCTCGCCCAGCCATTCATACCCTGTGTGAGGGTGTGGAGAGGTGGAGAAAGCGACCACCCATCTCCCCTCAGACCTGTGCATCCTCCCAGACCCTGCATCTTGGGGCTTTGCTCTCCCCGACGCTCAGCCACCACCCCAAGGGGGGCGTGGCTTTCGCCTACCAACCAGCCTACTCTCTCCCCGGGGGTTCGGCTAGCTTCTCCAAGGACCCTCCCCTCTCTGGGCGGCCACGCAAATGTGGGACTGGAGTCAAGGCCTGCACCAGCCCCGGACTCCCCGCTCTTCTTGCATCGACTCCGGACCCAGCCGGGTTGGCCTCCTTCGCGTTCTCCGCGCCTCACCTGCTCTGCAGACACCGCCCCCTTCCCGGCGCCGCTCCCGCTGCTCTTGCCGGCGCGACCGCTGCTCTCCGCCATCTTCGCCGCCTGCTGGGCTTCCGGCCTGCGCAGCTCAGCCCCCGCCTTGCGTCACGTCCGGTCTCGGAGTTACCGCCCACTCGCCCCGGGCCTCTGCTTCCAGGCCGCTTTTCGGTTCGGATCCTGCGGATGGTTTTGGCTGTCCCTTCATGTAGGACCTACTCCCTATCCCGCTGGCCGCGGTGAATTCCGCCTGTGGTGCTTTAACTTGTGCAACAGAGACGCTACCCCTGAGAGGCGGGGAAGGACGGGTTAACTAGAGAGTGGGGGAGCGGCTTGGGATTCGGGTGCCAGTGTCCCCTGCCCACCATGGGGTGGTGGGGAACGAGGGTGAACTTCCCCTCAGAGATTGTGGTCTAAGGAGGGAAATATGCTTTGAGTCAGTAAAGCTGTGCAAGTGCAGGGTCAAGAAGAGAGGCTGGGAAAACCAAGGAAGTTTCTCGGAGATGACTTTTGAACTGCAGAAACGTTTGGCAGAGGAACGGGGCTTCAGGCTAATGTAAGATCACTAGAAGTCGCGGTATTCAGGTGCCCAGCAGACCCCCTTCCTCCATCTTCCCACTTTATGATCTCTCCCTGTAGCCCACAATTATTTATAGTAAAGAGTGTTTTGAAGACTTGGGGTTTTTACTGGCAGGGCCCTGATTTAGCCTCACAGTATGAAAAGAGAAGTCAGAAAATCGGAGAGATTTTTTACTTGAAGGAGGGGTTGGTTTCCTGATTTCTCATCTTCCTCAGGCTGGGCTTCATCATCAGGCCTCCTCACCAGTTCCTGTCCCTTCTTTTGTGTCCTGGCCTCCGGATACCTCCTCTTTCAGTACTTTGTGCTCAGCCCAGGTAACGTGTTTTGTTGTGTCCTCAATGCCTGGTGCATAGTGGATGCTCAGTAAATGTTTTTTAAATGAATGAATGGTGGGAAACACTGGGGTACCAAACATCCACAGAACATTTGATTGGTGGGTCATTCTGCCTTGTAAGAGCAGAATCAAAGGGAAGTCCAGCCTTCCTGCCTCCCCATTTGAGCCCCTCATCATCAAACTTGGATTTCCACATGCTCGGAAATCTGAGTCCTGCTTATGCCATTCACAGACCCAGAACCATGGCTGTCTCCTCTTCCTCCTGGGAACTGCCCCTTGTGGCTGTGTGCCAGGTAACATCAACACCAGACAAACAGCAGAACTTTAAAACATGTGCTGAGCTGGTTCGAGAGGCTGCCAGACTGGGCGCTTGCCTGGCTTTTCTGCCTGAGGCATTTGACTTCATTGCACGAGACCCTGCAGAGACGCTACGCCTGTCTGAGCCACTGGATGGGAACCTTTTGGGAGAATATACCCAGCTTGCCAGGTATCAGGGAAAGTGGGAGGGAGAAGTAGTTTCTTTGTTGGGCAGTGTCCCTGGATTGCCAGATATGAGGGTGGAGCCTTGAGAAGAGTTGTCAGTGTCCCCTCCCCCCAGGGAATGTGGACTCTGGCTGTCCTTGGGTGGTTTCCATGAGCGTGGCCAAGACTGGGAGCAGACTCAGAAAATCTACAATTGTCATGTGCTTCTGAACAGCAAGGGTGAGACTTCATAACTCTTTAGCCTGCCTCTTCCCAGGCTTTTCTGCCTAAACTAAGATTCTCCAGAAATCTATTTTGTTTCTGTTTCCTTGGCCAAGGGTTTTAGGGGTGTTTGTACTTCTGTCGTAGCCTATAAACTATTTCCTCCTTGGGAGGAGAGGAACTAAGCTGGGCTTCTAGAACACCAGCACTGAGTAGTCCTTCTCCCTGTTATTTTAGGATCAGTAGTGGCCACTTACAGGAAGACACACCTGTGTGACGTCGAGATTCCAGGGCAGGAGCCTATGCGTGAAAGCAATTCTACCCTGCCTGGGCCCAGTCTCGAGTCACCTGTCAGCACACCAGCAGGCAAGGTGGGAGTTGTGAAAGGATGAAAGTGGGAGAACAACAAGAGGGAGGGGATTTAGAAATACTTTGACGTGGTAGTAGATGATAGAAAGCCCTAAGGAATAGGTAGCGGGGGTATAACTAGATGCTGTGACACACAGGATTAGGGGGCTAAGTAGGCTGATTTTCTTTCCAGGTTGGTCTCGCTATCTGCTATGACATGCGGTTCCCCGAACTCTCTCTGGCATTGGCTCAGGCTGGAGCAGAAATACTTACCTACCCTTCAGCTTTTGGATCTATAACAGGCCCAGCCCACTGGGAGGTAAGAGGACACCTCTTCAAAACATAAAGGCCTTTTCTTAACCGCATTCTCCTCCCTTGGCCCTACCAGTTGATTTTCTTCCCCTTCTCACCTAGTGAGAGAACTCATTCTCCAGATTGTTGCCTAACTCATATGTTAAAGAATAGCTCAATAAATCATTCGTAAGCACTTATCAGAATGGTCCCAATGGGTAGATTGGCCTGTAAAGTCCATTGCCTATCACTTCCCCACGACCACCTACACGTACTTAAGTGAACACATATCTCATCCCCAGGTATTGCTGCGGGCACGAGCCATTGAAACCCAGTGCTATGTAGTGGCAGCAGCACAGTATGGATGCCACCATGAGAAGAGAGCAAGTTATGGCCACAGCATGGTGGTGGATCCCTGGGGAACAGTGGTGGCCCGCTGCTCTGAGGGACCAGGCCTCTGCCTTGCCCGAATTGACCTCAATTATCTGCGACAGTTGCGCCAACACCTGCCTGTATTCCAGCACCGCAGGCCTGATCTCTATGGCAATCTGGGTCACCCACTGTCTTAAGACTTTTGACTTCTGTGAGTTGAGACCCCCATTGTGAGCTGGCGTTGCTGAGACTTGTTGGCAGGACCCAGGCGCAGCTCCCCTCACTTGGGGAACCTCGACTCTCTTGATGGAACACAGGCTCAGCTTCTTGGGAAAGAAGAAACTTTCACCTGAGCTCAGATTTCAGTTTCAGAAAGGTGGAATTTTATGTAGTTACCGTTTATTTCACGAAAACTGAAGTTATGCTGAGGGCTGAGCAGCACTGGCATTGAAAAAATATAATAATCATAAAGTCTGTGTCTGGTCATCTCCTTTGGGAGCTGAAAGGGAGGTGGTATTGTACTATCTGGACGAGGCTCCAGTTCTAGTGTTCCTGGCTTATTCAATTTGCCTCCCTACCTAAATAAAAGTGCAACACTCAGTGCATATCCCAGCCCCATGCTCCCAAGCTTGGGAGTGGGAGTAGGGGTAGAGGATGGGGAAGGAAAAAGAAGAAAGGAGTTGATATTGAATTATTTCACTTTCACCTATGATGCCCTTTGCCCAAATCATAAGAAAGCAAAGGGGAAAGGGCTGCAGGGTACATTATTTATTTTCACTTGAACATGGAAGGAAAGTGTCACACTCCCCCTTCCCCTTTTTAGGGGGAGTGTATTTTAATTAGCAACAACTTCTCCATCCACCCTGTGTATGTGTGTACACACACACACACTACGGTTGGGAGAGAGGACTAGGCTGACCTAGTCCTCTTACCTATTACTCCTTTGAAGAGGGTTTGACAAAGGAAGAGAAGGAGCTACACCAGGCAGAGGTTTCAAGCCATGGAATGGAGGAAACAAGGCAGAGAGGAGCAGCACCAGAGGCCAGGAGAGAGTGGAAAGGGCCACAGCTTCTTTGTTTTTTAAAAATTCTATAATTTGGGAGAGGGTGGTGATTAAATTCCAAAATACATTTCAGAGTCCCACCTTCCACACAGCTCCCTTACTCACAGCCCTTTGGTTTTTCAGACAAAATTTAAGAGCCCTCATAAAGCCAGAAGTACTGATAACCCCTCAGTGCACCCAAAAGCAGTGTTCACTTCAATCCCTTACAAAGACTATGTTCTATAGACTTTGCTTCTCCCTATACATTTGTCTTACGGCTCAGTGGCAAGGTGGCTGTAGAGACACACATTAGGGGGGTAAGTGGAAAGGGGGAACAAAGGGGAAGCCCAGGCACATGGGTGCAGGGAGGGGTGGGGAACACCACTTCCATTTTCCTTTGTCTTTTCCTTTTTAAAAAAAAAAAAAAAAGGCAGGGTGTGATTGGTTGGAAGGGTAGAGAACAAACCCCAGAACAGTATGTAAGCTCCAGAGGTGGATGGTGGGAACAGTCCCCAGAGAAGTGAGAAGGGGAAAAGGTCAGGGCAATGCTTGCAGCATCAAGTTCCTCAGGAGTTTCTGTCGGCCCAGCTCATAGTCCTCCTCGTCCACATTCACCAGCAGCTTGATGGCTTCATGGCCCACAGCCTGCTTGAGGGAGTCTGTGATGAAGACACCTTTAAGTGCCTCTAGTAATGAGCCATTGATGTAGTCGCGCCAGAATGCGTCGAGGTAGGTGAGCTCAGAGAACTTGATGTCACAGATGATGGAGCCCAGGTCCCGGGACTTGAGGATGGTGTTGGCCTGGTTAAAGCGCTCAAACTGGCGCTCAAGGGGGTCCTGCTTGTTAGAGAAGACATTGCCCTGCAGAGCAGTCTCGTGCTGGCAGTATTCAGCCCGAACCCGCAGTCTGATGTCTGTGGGGAACAGAAGATATGTAGGGAGGTTGCAGTGAGGGGTGAGTTTACAATCCAAGTTTGAAAGGTTGAACAGCAGAGTAGCAAAGTCAGGAACATCACCTGACCCCTTTTCTACCTCTTCCCCAGGACTAGTTCTTTTCTATGTACCTCTGAAATCCTTGCCTGAATGCAGCAGGTTCCCTTAACTGGGCCACGCCCAGGTCAGATTATTCCCATCACTCACAAACAGCACCTTGCTTCTAGCAGTTATTTTCTCAATTAGCAGGCACAGAAGTTCATTTTTATACTTTATCATGACTTGGTTCATCCTCCCATAAGGATGTCATAACAGCATTCTTCTGATCTAGTATTAACTAACAAAGAGTTGAAATGTACTCTGCCACAAAGATAGAGGAATTCTAGCCCCAGAGACTAAACCATTCAACCTCACTTTGCAAATAGCAATCAAAGTGAACCTTGCACTAAATAGCATAAACTGCCCAGTATCCTAGCAGTTCTTTCTATTTCCCCTCAAGTCTACTCCACCTCTGGTACCTCTGAACTTCCTCACCACATGTCTGCTTTTCCTTGGGATCTGGTGTCACTGACTTCCGGCGTTTTCGCTGGCTCCCAAGTGTGGCTCTCCCTCGAGCTGGCCGCTTGCTACACATCTGAGGGCCCGAAGTGGGGCAGCACACCACAGGATAGTGGGGAGGCACTGACCAGAGGGTACAAGGGGAGAAGATGTAGTAGGGTAAATGCAGAAATTCAAACACTGCTCTTGGAATGAGGAGGAATCATTTAGACTTAGCATTAAAAGCAACAGCAATAATGTGACCTAAAGGAAGACACAACGTGGGAACAATTACAGGATCTAGGTGAAGCATTAACACCTCACCTAATTTTTATGAGGTTAGATATGGTGGGACGGTGTCCTTTCATTTAAGCTGGCAAAGCTGGGAATATGATGGGTTCAGTGTCCTCTTTCTTGATTATGGAAATTAGGAGGAGTTAATGTCTTCTCACCTGTTTTAGGGGGTTGGGGAGGCCTCGGTTCTGGATCACTGAGGGCTCTGGGGGTCACATAGCGAATTGATGTCTCCTCCAGATACTTGTCTACAAGATCAGGGCACACTGTAGGGGAAAAAGGCGTCATTCAAGAAAAGATATACCCCTCCCTTCTTCTAGTCCAACCATCCAAGGGGCCTCATAACTTATTCTCCTAGGTACTCCCCAGAATCAAGGTCTCTTCCCGCTTGGACTCCTATGCTGCTCACTCCTGGCTTCCCACAACTCTTCCCTGATTCCTGTGTCCCCAGCCCCCAATGCACCCTCACCAGCCCGTCTCCTCTTGAGGGTGACGTAGGGCAGCAGGTCATGGCGAGTAATGATGCGCAGCAGCTGCAGCACCTGGCGGAAGTTACTCTCATCACAGCGGCCCTGGCGCTCCAGTGCCAGTAAGAAGTCACGTCCATTTCGGATGAGGCCACGCTCGTGGTCATCAATGACATCAACAAAGAGGAAGGAAAGAACGCGCACATCTCTGTGTGTCAGGTGGGTGCCCACGATGTCAAACATGCGGTGCAGGCTATATAGCCCATGCTCCTGCTCACCATGCTCTTCTGGCCACACCTGGCTTGCCCGCCGCTTTAGGCCCGCCATGCTGGGGGCTCAGGTACACACTGCTTTCCAGAATCCCTGCTCAGCAGCTGCAATCCTCACTATACTGTAAGGACAAGGCAAGAACCTTTGAGCCACTAAATGGCAAGAAGTGGTCTTGTTCATTCCTGTATTCCCAGTGCCCAACACAATGCCCGGGCAGTGTAGTGCTTAATAAGTATTTATTAAATTTTAAAAAGTGTTCATTTAAAAAAGCCTAGAGCTCTCCATACCCAGCAGATGCTGCTCTAAGTCCAGACCCTACTGCAGAAATATAGTCACTTTCCCTAAGTGAGGATGTTATAATGCAATTTTAGTGCTATATACTCAGCAGAAAGTGCTGTTAGATATTACCTCAGTTGTTCCTCCTGCCCCTGAAACACTGCTTTTGAGAACTGTGCTTTCCCCAACCAGTTCACCTCTTAAATGTAGGCAAACTTGAATAGTAGAGAATTCACTCTTCTAATATGAAAGCTGCAGAAAGTGAACTTAGAGACTGATAGTAGGGAAAGTGAAAATCTTTAGGATTAGAACTAGTTTCAATTTTGTCTGTATCATTAACAAGCTGTGTAGCTGTGTGACCATAAGTCACTTAACTTCAAAGTTTCACTGCCCTCATCAGGAATGAAACAAACTACTACTCAGACTTAAAAATCCAATGAGAAAATACATGTGAAATTACTTTGTAAACCTTATATAAATGGTGGTGAAAGATATTTCAAAGAGAGAAGCATCCTTGACCTCTGCAAGCCAGACCCATCCCTCCACAAGCCTATCCTCATTTTTCCTATAATCCAACCAAGTCCAGAAGCGTAACTACTCAGAAGGTTAATAATATTCACCGAAACTCATAGATTTAAATCAGATATTATTAAGCTCCTCCATTGAGCATGCTTGTAATCCTCCTATGTGACTTGTACACCCTTGATGTTCATACACCATTTGGATATACCACCTTCTAATCTTTCCTCATGGTTGTCATTTACCAATATTCTGTCCATGACCAATCATAGCCCTACATTCATTATATAACTTGGCACTTGATTCACAAAGTTCCTCCATCATCCTGGGTAGTATCAATGACCCAGCCACTATCCAATCCTGAAGTCCAACAACTTTCACCTCCACTCTAGTCACTTATACTAGCCAGCCCTGGTGGTTTAGTGGTTAAGATTTAGCACTCTCACTGCTGTGGCCCTGGTTCATTTCCCAGTTAGGGAACCAAACCTCCCGTCTGTCAGCTGTCATACTGTGGCGGCTGCGTGTTGCTCTGATGCTGAAAGCTATGCCACTGGTATTTCAAATACCAGCAGGATCACCCATGGTGGACAGGTTTCAGCGAAGCTTCCAGACTAAGACAGCCTAGGAGGAAGGACCTGGCCACCCACTTCCAAAACAACTGGCCATGAAAGCCCTATGAATAGCAGTGGAGATTTGTCTGACATAGCGCCAGAAGGTGAGAGGGCAGCACAAAAAGACTAGGCAGAGTTCTGCTCTGCTGTACACAGGATCGCTAGGAGTTTCAATCAACTCGACAGCACTAACAAATAGTCACTAATACTTACTGCCCTGCCAGAGAGTACCACCCAATACTGCTCTACCCTCTGACCACAATCTCCAATCACCCAATCAATTATAAATTCCTGTTGATGCTACTTCTAAATATCCCTTAAACTGCCTCACCTTTCCATCTCCACTGCCACGGTTCAGATCCCAATAATCTCTCACCTGGTCTATTACAACAGCCTCTTTAAGGGCTCTCCTTACCACCAATCTTAGCCCACCTAAAGCCATCCCCCACATTCAGCTGAATTAGCTATCTAAAATGCACAACTGATCACATCACTTTTCTGCTTAAGACCTATAAGAACACTCCAAACTCCTTACACAACACACCAAATATCCCAAGATTGGGTTCCCGCCTACCTGTCAACCTCATAACCCACTTTTTATTCTCTAACCTTATGAGTTTGTTTATCATTCACATACATCATGCAATTCATTTCTCTATACCTTTCTTCAGGCTACTTCCTTTGCCTGAATGCCCCTCTCCCTTCTCTGTTGCACACCCCCATCACCACCCTTTTTCAGATGGCTAACTCCTACTCATCCTTTAAGAGTCAGCTCAGATACCATCTTCAAATTCATTCTCTACACCCCCATGCTGGGATAAGTAGTCCTCTTCTGTGCGCCTATGGAACACTGTGCATATTTCCCTTTAAATCATTTATCAAAGTGTACTAAAATCATTTCTGTATTTATTATCCCATTAGATCTTAAGCAACTCATGTAGAAGGACTAAGTCATATTCATCTTTATATCTCTAGTGCCTAGCAATGGATAGAGGCTGGCACATAGTAGGAGCAACATATTGTCGAACTGAACTTAATGTCCAAGCAATACTTTAATTAACTCACATATGTGCAAGAATGAGAGGACCCCATTAAAAATAGATACCTGCAACTCAGTTACCATGCATATACAGTCATGCACCACATAATGACATTTTAGTCAATGATGTACCACACGTGCAATGGTGGTCCCATAAGATTAGTACCAGATAGCCTTGGTGGGTAGGAGGCTATACCATTAGGTTCATGTAAGTATACCCTATGATGTTCATACAATGACAAAATCGCCTAATGACCCATTTCTCAGAACATATCCCTATTGTTAAGTGACGTATGACTGTATTCTAGCAAGCTATAGCCTCCCCTACACTGTGCCGTACCACAGTACCCTACTCAACAATGAGACAGGTTGTTCTGTCCATTTTATACACCAAGAAACTGAGGCTAGCTTAAGAAAGGGAATAAAATGATAAGCTACTTCAGAAGAACAAAGCTGATGGGGTCTCAGAAAACTGAAGAGCAAGTAGGACCTGGTCCTCTCTTCCTCAGTAATCCTAAAATAGAAGCACTGAGAGATTTGTAGCCTTAAGGGGAGGTCCACCCTGGAATCACTTAGCCCCATACCATGGGTTCTGATATGTGGACAGGAAATATAGCCCATATCTAGTTAGAGAGCCCAAATGCCCCACCCAAAGCATGGAAAACAGCTGGGAAAATAGCTATTCAACTATTGACTAGTTTTCCTCGTCTCTTCCTTTCTTGTTTCACCTGCTACAGTCCCTGGGTACAAATAGAGGGGACTGAAGGAAAATACCTTCTTGCTCATAGCCAGCAACACGAGAAAACTGAGCCTCCTTACAACCCCTACAACTTCTCCTTGTTTCCTATCCCACCTGTTCCCTTTGGCCAGCTGTTGATTATGAGGATCCCAGAAAAAGCAGATGGGCAGATTTCAAATTAAACCAATCAGAAGAGCAGGTTGCTCCAGAGCTCCTCAATTCAAAGTGTACTGACTATAAAGCCCAGGAAATGAAGAAATATTGTCCTCACAGACCTGGCCACTGGAAAATGAGGCAGAGCACAGGAAAGCACTATGGTCCCAATTATTCATCAACAGATGCAATTCTACAATAGGCCTCAATCCTCTCAGGGTTAACTCCCTACATTTGAAGGAGAAAAAAAAGGCCACTTTTAAGTCCTAGATTCCCAGGCTGGATCATTCAAGGTGCCAGGAATTATCAGAGCTTCTAGGTCAGTGGTTCTCAACGAGGGGCAACTTTGTCCCCCAGGGGACATTTACAATGTCTGGAGACATTTTAGGTTGTCATGACTAGGGGGGTAAGGGGGAGTGCTACTGGCATACAGTGAGTAGAAGCCATGGATGCTGCTCTACACATCCTATCACACACAGACAGTCCCCCACAACAAAAAATTATCCAGCCCAAAATGTCAATAATGCTAAGGATGAGAAACTCTATTCTACATGGAGCATGATGAAAGGTCAAAAGGAATAGAGACAACATTGTCACTTTCTACCCTATATCTGGAGTAGGAAGCCATTTGTTCCCTCCGACCCAAACTATCAAACAATATTCCAGAAGAAAAGAAAAGCTAGTCAGACAGAGGCTCATTTAACCTCTAAGTCCAACCAGCACTAAGGAGTTCCATCCCACTCCAACCTTGGCTTTTCTATCACCTGCTGTTGCCATTCAGGTGAACAGCAGGTGGTAGGCCTACACTCCCTTCTACCCCATCCCAGGAGGTCTAATTTGACCTACTTCAATCTGGATCTCTGTGAAGATAAGAGAAATACCATTCTCTGCAAGACAGACAAAAAGGATCCTGGACTTAACCCTCACCAGCCATCTCTAAAGTCTTGAAACTAGACTGCTAGCAGACCCTCCCTTGTTAGGCTGCTAATCAGACTTATACTACTTATTCATTGAAGAGGTTTAAGTTTCCCAAGTCCATGTCCTTGGGAGAAATGTGAGGAGGCTGGCATATAGGCTAATAAGCAGCCCTCTCCACATAATTCTCATGTAGGATGGTGAGTTTACTCACTCAGCAACCCAGATGGGGGTTCCAAGAATCTATTGAACTTCAGCATTAAAAGAACATGGCCAACTTCCTCTGAAACTAAAATATACTCAGCTTTCTGCAGCAGTGAAGCAAGGGAACTCAGCTTAAATTATACAGTGATCCTAGATGAAAGGTATCAGAGTAGTGAGAAGAATGGACCCCCTCTATACAGAAGATTAGAAAGAACTCTTGAGTCTTGGTGTCTGAAATATTGCCAGATACCAAGAGACAAACACTCCAGTAAACAAGAGTCCTGATCCCGCTAGCTGGTTTGAGTCCATTTGAGATCCTAAAACATGGGTTCCCCCCTACGTTTCCCAAGAATAATTCTTTATTCTGATGAATTGCAGCATCTCCTAGAGTTGTAGTTCGTTTGTTTTCTTTAGGGAGCTCCAAGACAAGTCAAGGGCCAATGGACAGTCCATATGTATCTACAGGATTTCCTCTTGATTGGTCGTTCTCTATTAGGTTTCTATTTCCAAGCAAAGTCTAGTCTGACCCCAATCAGGGATGATATCTGTATTTTTTGAGGTATTTGACTCTTTTGGAAGCCCTGAGAGGAAAGTCCTGTGGAAGAAATAATAAAGAGTGATAACTTGAAATGAAAAGGATAGTCTAGTTTCCTCCCAACAGGGATGATATTTGTATTTTCACAGAACCAGAAGTATCTGACTCTCAGAAGCTCTTAGAGAGGAAAGTCAGTGGAAGAACTAAAAAGAGTGATGTCTTGAAACTTGAATTGGAAACGACGTGGAAAACTTAAACATGGCTAAGAGCACATAAAGAGCTTTCTCGCTGGTGGGAGAGGAAAATGTAACTAAATACCTGAAAAGTCAGAATTACATAGTATTTTCAAAAGGAAGATTCCAGGAACCCTGAACAACTAAAAGCAAGAATAAGCTAGAGGAAAAGCCCTCCCGTGGAAGGTGCCTCAGCAACCCTCCAAGGGCAATATTTAGTAGACACTGTACTAGAGTACAATGTTGCACATGTTTAAAAAAATGTTTCTCTCAGAGCTAACCAAGACGACTAGATAATAACAAAACAAAGCTTGGGGCCTGTCCCAAAACACCTAATTTTTGCTCTCCTTTCCCTCCCACCAATCTCTAGTTACCCAAAGAGACAGTGACTGCAAGCAACAGATCTTACGTACTCAGTTGGGTGGGTGAAACTCATTTTCCCTGGCATCTACCCCATTACTGAGCTGACCCACCATACATTTCTCATGCCATTTCCATTCCCTGCCATTGTTTGAAAACAATAAAAAGTTCCAGACTTACCTCTGCAAGAAAGTTAATTTCCCAGGTCTCTTCCTAGCACAAGGTTCAGAGCCAGCAGCAAAACAAAAACAAACAAGGGGGAAAAGAGAGTCAATTTTCAAGCTTTATTTTGAAACCTCACAGGCCCAAAGAGTTAGTCAATCTCAGTTGCAAAAATACAAACAAGCCTAAAGCCATTTCGATTGAAATAATCCACTCCAGGCTAAATGAGGTAACTCGCCCCAACAAAGCCCAAGCTTCCCTAACTCTCTACTCGGCAATTCACAAGACAATACCAACTCTGAGAATTTCCAGCCTCAATGGCTGGTACCACGAAAGGCCCCCAATTCAACAACTTGTGGGAAACCAAGTATCCTCTGACAACTTCTCACCTGACTCCTCAATTTCTCATGAGACTCACCTATTTTGTTACAATATTAACCTTGACTTTCATCTTTAGGAAGAAGTGGGAGGAAAGTGGTCACAGCCAAAGGAGACACTTTCCACTGTTTTCCTTTTCAGACCAGAACCATCCTCCAAATTCCACCTTCGCCCTTTCCCTTACCTAGCACACAGTCAGAACAAAATATCCACGAGGGCAGCATCCACTCATATATCTACATTTCACCAGGGAATGTTTTCTGTATAAGAATACTGATCCCTCCCTCCCAGCACTTAAGCAGCAAAAGAACGGTCTGGAAACTAAAGTACTCATTTAATTAGCCTGGCTGCCTAGATGCCATCCTGTTTTCCTTTTCTCAGGCTTCCAGAGTCTCAACCTTAGTATATAGGGCTTCAACATAGCATGGCTGTTTCCTCACTCTTGCATTGCTAATTGCTAAAAACTACAAAAGTCCTTCCACACACTGGCAGCGACACCAGCTTCCCCATTTTCCCTTCCTCTCGTAACCAGGAAAAACAAGAGAGCAGTAAGCTAGAGAGCCTTTGGAAGGCAAATCCAGTTGAACTCTCATCCAACCCCAATTCTCCAAACCCACATGACCATTCCCTTCTGCCCTTCCCACCCTATTAAAAGCTAAAGGCCTGGCAATTGGAATTGGCTGCAACTGATGCTGCTTAACTCTGCTCTCTCTTCCTTTCCACAAGGGAAAAGGAAACCCCCGAACCTCTATCACCCGTGCAGCTCCACTGTCCTATCTCCCATCCCATTCCCCTTCCTCCCAAACTTTCCTCCTAGTCTCTCACTTTCTCCATTACCTCGTCACACCGACAGGCTCTCCATTCCCCAAACCTCCGTTCTCTCCTTTTTCACCCAAATATCTCCCCTAGGCCCTTCCCCCTCCCACCTCAAATTTAACACTTTCAAAACCTCCCCCCAAACGTCTTCAGTCCAATTCTCACCTCTTCCCAACACCCCTCAGAGTCCAGTCCTCCTCCCAACGACAAGCCACCAGCCCCTTCCCCTTCTCACGCTCAGCCTCTCCCTCCCGCTCCTAAGCCCCCTCAACCCGGCGGGATGGCAGCCCCACTCCCCAACTCGGCCTCTCTAATACCCCCAGCCCGGCCCAGCCTTGGCCCTTGTTTACGCCCCTCCCCACGTCCCCTCCCCCGCCTCGACCCCTGCCCTCTGCCACAGTTGCCACCTCCCCCGCACGCCCCCCTCGGCCGCTCCCCTCCCCCACCTCGCAGCGTCCCGTCACCTCCCTCTCCTGAGGTTTTCAGGCTGGACGTCGCCACCGCCTCCCCCTCCACTTTCCTTCCCCAAGCCCTTTGCGGCCCCGCCCGGCCCCGCCCCGTCCCGCTCGACTCCCCCTCCCCACTCCGGCCGCCCCGCCGCCTCACTCTCGGCTCAGGCTTGGCGCCGCCATGTTGGATCCATCCGCGCCGCGCTCCCGGGCCTGTCTCCCGGCGCCGCATCCGGGCTCCAGCTGCCGCCGCCGCCGCCGCCGCCGCGGGCGTGGGGGAGGGGAGAGGCGGGCGGGGGTGGCTGCATCCTGAACAGCGCCTCCCGGAACCTGGCCGGTTCGTGGCGGCTTCGAGACCATAGTGAGGCATGAGCCGGAGGAGCCATGCTAGGTGAGGGCAGCCTGGCAGCGGCATTAAACGGGGAGTGGACAGCTTCACGTCGGAAGGAGAGGCTAGAGAATGGCAGCCATCTTGCTTTGGGGCAAGCTGGCAACGCAAGTTTTACTTGACGGTGGCTTCAGGGCCGGAGTAAGTAAGGAGAGAGGGTTGCATTCTTGAGTTTAGAAACAGTGGTGGCTCCAGGGCTGGCTGGTGTCGACTTCAAGACCCACCGAAAGACTGGGACTGAGAGCCATGACGCGTACGGGCGGAATATTATGGGGGGTGAAATTGCCCCGCATCCTTTGGGGAAGGTTCGTGATCTGGATTTGACCTTTGCTCTGAGCTTCCTGGTAACCCGGACGTTCCGTAAACCTGGCTCCGGAGCAGAAAGCGCTGCTGAGATGCCCTCTCGGATTTCATGCTTTGAGCATTTGTCTTTTGAGCACCCGCTTTATGAAGGAAGTGTCGCCTGAGCTGAATCCTGGACTCTTGGGAATTGGGGGTCGGGGCCGGGTACTTTCTGGAGCTGCTAGTATCCTGATGTGATTTTAAGAGAGGTAATAGATGAGGCCTGTGAGATTGACAGGGGCCAGTTTACGCAAGGCCTTACAAATTTAGTTGATTTCATCCTAAGGGCAACGAATAGACTTTGAAGAGATTTAGCAGAGGTGTGACTAATTATATTTGCATTTTAGAAAGATCACTGGTTGCATTGGGGAGAATGGATTAGAAAGGACGCAGTTAGAGGCGTGGAGAACAATTGGTAAGATCTTTTCCGGGCGAGAGACACAGTGGTCTCTCCTATAGAAAGGGAAGTGCAGATGGGAAAAGATAGATGGGAAATGCGCATAAGGCAGAGGGAGGAATCCATGATATTTCCGTGTTCTGACTTGGGCAACTGAGGAATAATGATGCCATTTTCTTTTTTGTTTGGGGGAGAGAATGAGTTTTAGGTGCCTGTCGGATATCCATTAGACAACTGGATATTAGATAATGTGGGTTGGGAATGCAAAAGAAACGTTTGGGGTGTGTGCTCTCAAGCGCCTGTGAATATAGATGGTTGTTGAAGCTGTAGAAGTGGATAAGATGGCCTAGTGAGAGGAATATCTGCGTTTGAGGGATGAGATGAGGAAAAGAAGCTGAAAAGAGGACATCGAGCAGGGGCAAACAGAAAGGAAAGAAGGCAACCAGGAGAGAAATATCAAGGAAACTGGTTACAGTGTTAAACGTTACAAATCAGGTAAGAGGTGGACTAAAATGTGTCCATGGATTTTGCAACAAGGAAGTCATTTAGTAATTTTGGAGAAAGCTGTTTCAGAGATATATGGTGGGCTGGAAACCAGACTGAGGTAGATTGAGTGACTGGAAAGGCACAATGTATAAAGATAATTTTTTAGGGGCCGGACCCCTGATGCCAAGATCAAGTTTCAGGCTCCACTTCAGTGGCCCAGGGTTCGCCGGTTCGGATCCCCGGTGTGGACATGGCACCGCTTGGCAAGCCATGCTGTGGTAGGCATCCCACATATAAAGTAGGGGAAGATGGGCATGGATGTTAGCTCAGGGCTAGTCTTCCTCAGGAAAAAAAAAAAAAAAAAACCTGTCAGCAGATGTTAGCTCAGTGCTAATCTTCCTCAAAAAAAAAAAAAGAATTTTTAAATGGTGTTGAGGTTAGCAGTAGGGTGTAGCATGAGGGAGAATTCCAAAGAAAGGGAAAGAGTTTTAGGTGCCTGTGGGGCAGCCAGATGGAGATGTCCTAATGGCAGTTGACTATACAGATCTAAAAGGTAGGAGAAAAATATATTAAATGGGAAAAAAGCTAGTGTAGAAGAATGCATATGGCACATTTACACAGGCATTAAAAAATTAACCATGAAGAGTGGGCCTGGGAGGGATGAAACTTATACATTTTTATTTTAGCTCTATCTTTACAGTTGGTATTTGTTTTACTGTGTACATAGATTACTTTTATAGAAAAGTACTTTTTAAAAACTTCAGTGTATATAGCCAGAAATTCTGATGAGTTTGGGTGCATTCAGAGTGATACTGCCTTAGACTATAGCCAGAAATTCTGAATCATGAACATCTCAGTGGTAGTTGAAGCCATAGATTTCTAGAAGCTCCCCAGAGAACAGCAGAGGGCTAAGAAGAGTGCTGTGGAGAATTCCAACATTTAAGGCACAAGTAGAAGAAGAGCCCTTGGAGAATCTTTGAAAAGGAACAGCCAATAAGGAAGAACAAAAACTGGGTGGTAATTGGCACAGAATCAGAGGGAAGAGAGCAGTTCAAGAGAGTGGAAGTTGTTAAAAGTGTCAGATGTCTCCAGAAAGACGGCCAACAGGAAAGGTGCTTTTAGCTCCAGACCCAGGTTTCCTGGAAGCTTGGCACAAAGGTCAGATCGAGATTTTGAACTTTCCCCCAAGTATCATGTGGAATCTGACCCCCATGCTATTCTACCCTTATGCATCATGACTGGCAGTCCTAGTCTTTCAATGGGTTTTGAAGTCAGCACCAGCCAGCTCTGGCACCACCATGTTTCCACACTCAAGAATGCTACCTCTCCCATTCCATACTATGGCCCTGAAGCTGCCATCAAGAAAAACCTGTGTTGCCAAAATGATGGAAGTTAAGGATTTGAAAGTAGGAGTATAAACTGGAGTTGAGAAGGTCAAGAACTAACTAAGGATCGCGTGGATTTTCCTAAAACCACCCTGAAAGATAGGAAGAGTTGGCATAGAGAGGTTACTTAATAGGTGCTAAAGTCCTCAGTAAACTTGAGGGCTAAAGGGTAGTTGAACCAAATAGCAGAAGCTTTAAAGAGCGAAGAGTTTTTGCAAGAGGTTGGAAGCACCATAGTCTGAAAGTACCAGTGGATAGCAAAGAGAAGGATGATAGCCTGCCACCCTTTCCTACAGGAGTGCGAGAATGAACAGCCTCTACTTTAGAAGGTTGAAGGAAGAAGTGTCTGTTAGAAAATGCCAAAAATGTCAGCCCTACCCAACTTTCCATCTGGACCCACTGCAACTCTGTTCCTTTGTAAACAACCTCCCCTATATCCTAATTTTCTTCACAGATTGCTCCCTAGCTTTTCCTAGAGGAAGACTCATCAGGACAGAAGTAGCTGTGATGTATGGAAGGGGGATGTGCCCCACCCACGTAAATCCACACAAGAGGCAGGCACAGGCACAACTTCTTAAAATAGAATCATATTCTCTCCATATCCATATTCTGAAGCGGTTTGACACCTAGCAGTCTTGGCATCATGGTAGTAATTCCTTTCTGTGAGCCCACCTCTCCTCTCCAAACCTAACCTAACCCCGTTTAGAGGGTTAGAGAGGAAAGTCCATACTGAAGACTGCCTTTTCTAATAGTGTGATGTCCAGCTCACTCATTGCAGCCCATGGGGAAAAAACACACATTGCCCTCTCCACTCAGAATGGAAAGGTAAAGGAAGGGCTGGGATTTGTCTCCATTAAGCCTTCCAGAATAATCTCTCTTCCTCTACAGGACTCGTAGGACTCAGTCCTTTTCCCTGGAACCAAACCTTAACAACTAAATTTTACATATTCCAGACAATTGGGACAAACATTGTCTGGCCAACTGTTCCTAAGGTAATTGGTCCATTCATGGTTGCAGTTGTAGAAATGTTTTCTGTTTGGGGGGCCCTGGATGTTCACTTGAGATTTAATAGGGGCTGAAGAGATCATAATGCCAATAAAGAGAGCTGAGCAGATTTCCTGAGGTGAAATGGAATAAATGCCAGCTAACCCAAGGAGACCTGTGTGGAGATGGACACTCTCATGCCCACCACTGAGAAAAAATATTTCAAACGCTTTAAAGATTTTTCACTAGCCATAGCTAAACAGCTGTTCCCCCTTGGGTTAAACTATACATCAATAGTTATAGCAAAAACTTCATCTTTTGTCTTCTGTTCTTTTTCCATCCTCTCGTTGCTTCAACTGAAAACTTGAGAAAACTCCACTGAGAAGACTGAGAACCCTGTGTACGATTCTTTTGTTACTCTGTCTTTCACATTCCTTCCTTTACGTCAGCTCCTGTCTCTTCCTTGGAGCCTCTGCTAAGAAAACTCCCTCTAGCTTTCAAAGACCAGCCCCTTCAGCTTGACCCTGATTCCCATTCTTTTCTGCTTCTCAACACACTGTTCCCACCATTATCTCTTCCTTCACTAGACTCTAACCTGACATCCTTCAGCTACCTTTCACATTCTCCTGTTTCTAGTGTGTCCTGTGCTATAGTTCTCAACTCACTGTAATTCTCAGTGATTAGAAAAGCCTTTTTAGGGGCCAGCATAGTGGCGTAGTAGTTAAGTTCACATACTCTGTTTCGGTGGCCCAGGGTTCGCAGTTTGGATCCCAGACACGGACCTACGTACCACTCATCAGGCCACGCTGTGGCAGCATCCCACATACCAAACAGAAGAAGATTGCCACAGATGTTAGCTCAGGGATAGTCTTCCTCAAGCAAAAAAAAAAAAGAGAAAGATTGGCAACAAGTGTTAGCTCAGGGCCAATCTTCCTCACCAAAAAAAAGCAAAAGAGAAAAGCCTTTTTTCTGTACTTTAGAAAAATCTATCTCTTTGTACCTTCCATTTATTGGTCCTATTTTTTCTCTCTGGATCACCACATCATAGCTGTATGTCAACCCTTCAGATAACTACTATGTCCCTACTAAATATTTTTTTTCCAGGTCAATGGTAGTACCAATTCAAAGTATAGAAGACCTCTTATCTTGCTTGATCTGAATACTCTATTAAGGCTGCTTTTCCCAGTTCATGCTGTTCTACACCTCTGCCCAAATTAAGATCTTTTCAAACCAGACATTGCCTTAAAGAAGTCCATACCCTATTGGCAGTTATTGTCACAAGTATCCTTTTGATTCTTCCAGGCCCAGTCTGATCCCTGTGTCCCTGCCTGAGCTTTATTCTTGAACTTTATCCTACAGTGATTTATTGACCTGACAGGCCTCTCTAGTTCTTGGCTCCCCATTAACTTCAAGCTGCTCCAGTTAATCATTTTCTTTCTTTTTTTTTTGAGGAAGATTAGCTCTGAGCTAACTGCTGTCAATCCTCCTCTTTTTGCTGAGGAAGACTGGCCCTGAGCTAACATCCGTGCCCATCTTCCTCTACTTTACACGTGGGACGCCTGCCACAGCATGGCTGGATAAGCAATGCCATGTCCACACCCAGGATCCAAACTGGCGAACCCCAGGCCGCCTCAGCGGAAGGTGCAAACTTAACCGCTGCGCCACTGGGCCGGCCCCTCTTTTTTTTTTTAAGATTGGCACCTGAGCTAACAACTGTTGCCAATCTTCTTTTTTCTTCCCTGTTTTTTTCTCCCCAAATCCCCCCAGTACATAGTTGTATATTTTAGTTGTGGGTCCTTCTAGTTGTGGTATGTGGGATGCCACCTCAATGTGGCCTGACGAGCTGTGCCATGTCTATGCCTAGGATCCGAACCAGCGAAACCCTGGGCTACCGAAGCAGAGCGTGAAAACTTAACCACTCGGCCATGGGGCCGGCCCCCCAGTTATTCATTTTCATCCAGGCATCATCCTGGATCCTAATTTCAATTGAGCTTCAGACCTAGCTGTAAGCCCTGAGCTGGAATTCTGATGTCTCCTGGCTCCTGAATAGAAAAATAGGGACCACAATCAGTCCCTGAATCCTAACTATCTGCTATCCAAAATTCTCCTTAACCTGTTTCCTTTTCTTCATTTGCCAGCTCTGACCCTCACTAATATGACTTTGGGCAAATTCCTTAGCTTCTCTGAGCTTGTTTTCTTATCTGTAAAAGGGGCAAATATAACATCCACATGATAGGTCATTGTTTTAATGATTATGTTGAATAATATATATGAATTGTTAACACAGGGCCTAACTCATTGTAAGTGCTGGGTAAATGTTACCTAGTATTTGTATATAACGATATATATGTTTCAGGTTTCAGAAATTCAGCAGGTCCTTTATCAATGCTCTCTGCTGCCCCCGTGGGGATGACTTTTTCCAAGTCATTGGTTATCCTGCAGGCCACGACAAAAACAGCCTTGTCTCACCAACCACACCAGTTAATTAGAAAATTAGTCAGTTCTTCTTTGGTTGATTGTTCAATCAAATAAAAATGCTTCTATATTCTAGCCCATTGTCTATCTTTTTCAAAAAACATACCAGGAAACTGTTATGTTTTCCTGCAATCAAGATATACTGTCTCTATAATGTTCTTCTAGTTTGTTTATCTAGTAACACTGGCGAGGAAAGTCATTCAGTCGTTTACTTAGTATGTTAAGCATTTACTAATGTCAGGTATTGTGATAGACGTATAGGATAGGATACACAATGGTGGACAAAACAGTCATGTCTTCATGGAGCTCACTACGTGGGTAGACAGACACTAAGGAAAAAATAAATACATCATTCTAAATTGAGATAGGTGCTATGAAGGAAAAGAACAGAATGCTGTGACAGAAAAATGAATGATCCAGAAATCCTCTGTGAGGTGGTGACATGGAAGCTGAGACCCAAAGGACACGAAGGAGGCAGCCATCTTGTGGAGAATGGGGAGGAGTACCCTAGGATAAGCAGACACCTGCAAAAGGCCGGGAGGCAATGAAGATCGGACACCTTGGGAGACTGAATCACAGTGATGAACCACTGTAAGCATCTGGGGATTGCTGCTTTCTTTTGTCATCGCCCTTTAATACCTGTTCTATAGTTTTACTAAGAATTAATAACCTTAGGTTTTTGTTGTTGTTTTGAGGAATATTAGCGCTCAGCTAACATCTGCTGCCAATCCTCCTCTTTTTGCTGAGGAAGACTGGCCCTGAGCTAACATCCGTGCCCATCTTCCTCTACTTTATACGTGGGATACCTGCCACAGCATGGCTGGATAAGCAGTGCCATGTCCACACCTGGGATCTGAACCGGAGAACCCCAGGCCACCAAAGCGGAACGTGCTCACTTAACTGCTGTGCCACCTGGCCGGCCCCTAATAATCTTAGGTTTTTAGTTCCCAGAGTTCACCATCTAGAATTTTCCTCTTTGAAAATGTGGACATTTGCCATATTGTGAGTTCCTCAGATTACCTAAAGGGGACACAATTTTACTTATACTTTTTATTTCTAGAATAGCATGTGTTCAGGCCCTGAACTCATTTAAAATGCTAAGAATCCTGTTACTATTTTAATCATTAATGAACTTATAACAAAAAGGATTTTCCTAACTCCTTGCATTACCTCATTTCTTCGTGTGTTCTTCCAAGCTTTAGCTATTTATACATTTTTATGTAGCTAAAATAATAATCTAATTATCATTATTGCAGATGATAGCTTGTTTAACTAGATAACTCATGAGCATCAACTTAAAAATTATTACAAATAATAACGGAATTAGTCAAGTGGGGGGAAAGTAACATGCAGAAGTGAATATCCTTTATATATACAAACTGTAAGTTAAAGATAAAATCGAAGACCCAATAGCAACAAAACAAAGTTCCTTATAATAAGCCTAACAAGAATGTGCAAGATCAGTATGAATGAAATTTTTAAATGCTACCCATATAAGAGAAAACTTGAACAAATGGAAAGTAACATCATGTTCTTGGGTAGAGAGAAAATACAATGATGTTGATTTCCAAAGTTGTCTATAGATTTATATGATCTAGATCAAAATATCAGCAGGATTTTTAAAAATAAAACAAGCTTATTTTAAGTTCACATGGAAAAATAAGGAAGAATTAAAAGGAAAATTCTGAAAAAGAAAAGTGATGAATAGAAGCTAGCCCAACCAGATAATAAGAATTTGTTATAAAGCTGCAATGATTAAATCAGTAGAGTAATGCCCTGTGAATAGACAAATTGTTGGAACAGAATGGAAGGCCCGGTGATAGACCCAAATACGTACGGAAATTTTGTATTGATAAAAGTGCCACCTTAGATCAGTGGAAAGAATATGCATTATTTAGTAAATGGTGTTGAAACATCTGAAGAGACATCCAAAGAGAAAATGTTGGATCCTGACATCATACCCTTCACCAAAATTAATTCCGTATGGATTAATAGCCAATCATAATTAATATAAAATACTGGAAGCTATCCAAAACATAAGGGTACAAAAAGGTTGAAAGTAAAAGAGTGGGAAAAGATATACTATGTAAACATAAACCAAAAGAAAATTATATAATGACAGATATAGTAGACTTGAAGGCAAAAAGCATTACTAGAAATAAAGAAGGAGGGGACCAGCCCAGTGGTGCAGCGGTTAAGGGAGCACATTCCACTTCGGTGGCCCAGGGTTCACCAGTTCAGATCCCAGGAGCGGACATGGTACCACTCAGCAAGCCATGCTGTGGTAGGTGTCCCATATATAGAGTAGAGGAAGATGGGCATGGATGTTAGTTCAGGGCCAGTCTTCCTCAGCAAAGAGAGGAGGATTGGCAGCAGATGTTAGCTGAACACTAATATTCCTCAAAAAAAAAAAGAAAGAAAGAAAGAAAGAAAGAAGGGGGCCCGGTCCTGTGGCCAAGTGGTTAAGTTCATGTGATCTGCTTCGGCAGCCCAGCATTTTTTTTTTTTTTTATTAATGTTATGATAGATTACAACCTTGTGAGATTTCAGTTGTACATTATTGTTAGTCATGTTGTGGGTACACCACTTCCCCCTTTGTGCCCTCCCCCCACCCCCCCTTTTCCCTGGTAACCACCGATCAGATCTCCTTGTCAATATATTAACTTCCACCTATGAGTGGAGTCATATAGAGTTCGTCTTTCTCTGACTGGCTTATTTCGCTTAACATAATACCCTCGAGGTCCATCCACGTTGCTGCGAGTGGGCCAATTTTGTCTTTTTTTATGGCTGAGTAGTATTCCATTGTGTATATATACCATATCTTCTTTATCCAATCATCAGTTTCTGGGCATGTAGGTTGGTTCCACGTCTTGGCTATTGTAAATAATGCTGCGATGAACATAGGGGTGCAAGGGACTCTTGGGATTTCTGATTTCAGGTTCTTAGGATAGATACCCAGTAATGGGATGGCTGGGTCATAGGGTATTTCTATTTTTAACTTTTTGAGAAATCTCCATACTGTTTTCCATAGTGGCCGCACCAGCCTGCATTCCCACCAACAGTGTATGAGGGTTCCTTTTTCTCCACAACCTCTCCAACATTTGTCATTCTTGGTTTTGGATGTTTTTGCCAATCTAACGGGTGTAAGGTGATATCTTAGTGTAGTTTTGATTTGCATTTCCCTGATGATTAGCGATGATGAACATCTTTTCATGTGTCTATTGGCCATATTCATATCTTCTTTTGAGAAATGTCTGTTCATGTCCTCTGCCCATTGTTTGATTGGGTTGTTTGTTTTTTTGTTGTTAAGCCGCAGCCCAGCATTTTGCCAGTTCAGGTGCTGGTCGTGGACCTAGCACCGCTGGTCAGGCCATGCTGAGGTGGCATCCCATATAGCACAACCAGAAGGACCAACAACTAGAATATACAACTGTGTACTTGGGGGAGCTTTGAGGAGAAGGAAAAAAAAAAGATTGGCAACAGATTTTAGCTCAGGTGCTAATCTTAAAAAAAGAAAAGGGGGGGGAACAAAGGCATTCATATTAATAACTGCAATTTACCAGGAAGTTCTACATTTGTATGCACTTAATAAAATAACCTCAAATTATATAGAGCAACAGAGCTACAAGAAAAAAATAGACAAATTCATGATCATAATAGGAGATTCAATACATCTGTCTCACTCACTGATAGAGCATGCATCTTTCAGAACTAATAGACAAAAAAATCAATGAGGATATAAAAAACTTAAATGACATTTGAGCAGCAAATTGGATTCAACAAGCATATATAGTCCACTATATGCAACAACTGCAAATTAAAAATTATTTTTAGGCACACTTGGAGCATTTTAAAAACCGACCATGTTGTGCTATAAAGCAAGTTTCAACAAATTTCAAAGGATTGAAATTATACAAAGTTTCTTGCCATCATTGCAGTTAAGCTAGAAATCAGTAAGAAAAAGGTAACTAGAAAATATCTATAAGTTATAAAATACTCTTCTAAATAACACCTCAAAAGAAATCACAACTGGAGTTAGAAAATAATTTGAACTGAATGATAATAAAAATACTACATACCAAAACTTATGGGATGTGGCTAAAGCTGTGCTTACAAGAAAATGTATATTTTTAAGTGCACATATTTGGAAAAAAGAAAAGCTGAAAATTCATGAGTTTTGCATCAATCTCAAGAACATATAACAGTAAATTAAACCCCAAAAAAGTAGAAGAAAGGAAATGTGCACATAGACATGTCTGGAAGGATGTATACTTAAAATTATAGCAGTTTTCTCTCTTAGGGTAGGAATATGAATTAATTTTATTTTTCTGTATTTATATAAACTGTAACAAACAAAGCCATTTTCATTTTAGGGAAAAAAGTACTAGAGGAAAACATATTTTTAAAAAATCTAGACTGTTGTAGTGACAAACACCAGAAGCTATAAGCAAAAAGACTCATAAATTCAACTTCATATATGAAAATTTTCCATATGGTTAAAAATACTATAAACAAAAGCAAAGACAAATGACAAACTGGGGGAAATATTTACAACTCATCACAAACTGCTACTCTCTTTCGTTAAAAAAAAAGCCCTCTGGGGTCAGCCCGGTGGTGCAGTGGTTAAACTCGCACGTTCCACTTCGGTGGCTCGGGGTTCGCCAGTTTGGATTCCGGGTGCAGACATGGCACCGCTTGGCAAGCCATGCTGTGGTAGGTGTCCCATGTATAAAGTAGAGCAAGATGGGCATGGATGTTAGCTCAGGGCAAGTCTTCCTCAGCAAAAGAGGAAGATTGGCAAGAGTTAGCTGAGGGCTAATCTTCCTCAAAAAAAAAAAAACCCTCATAATAATTAGTAATTAGTAATCAGAAAAAAAAATGAATGATAAATTAAAAGGGACACAGAATATAAGAATTTACAGAAAAGGAAATACAAATGGATACCAAACCTATGAAAATTTATTCAGCCTTACTCATAATAAGAGAAATGGACATTAAAATTGTCTCGAGATTCTATTTCTATCATGGAATTGGCAAAAACAACTCTGTTGTTAATATTCTGATTTGTTTTGGGGGAAACCTTGTCATTTCATATATTGCTAATAGTAATATAAATTGGCTTAATCTTTATGGAGGGCAATTTGGAAACATTTAACAAAATTTAAAATGCACAAGCTTTTTGAGGCAACAGTTCCATATCTAAGTATTTATTGCACATGTACAAAGTGATGAAAAGACAAGGCTATTAACTGCAGCACTGTTTGTAATAGCAAGAGACTGACTATAATCTAACTATCCATCCATGAGGGTCTGGTTGAACAAATTATGGTAGATCCATACAATGAGATGCATCTACTAAAGAAGAAGGAAGAAGGGGAGGGAGACAAGGAACAAAAGAATGAGGTAGTTCTATATGTATTAATATGGAGCAGCCTCCAAGATATATTATTCAGTGAAAAAAGCAAGGTGCACAAATGTGTATAGTATGCTACCATTTGTATAAAAAGTTTTAAAAAAATGTATTTGTGTAATGGTAAATGCATTGGTATGTGTATTGGTAAATGCATAGAATATATTTGGAAGGTTATACAAAAAACTAGGTGGAGGGGAGGGGCCCCTGGGGAAGGGAACTGAGCAGCCAAGCAATGGGGTAAGAGGGAGAGTTACGTTACACTCTATATCCTTTTGTACCCTTTGAGTTTTGAGCAGGTGCATGGGTTACCTATTCAAAAATAAATATTTTAAAACCACATGTACGTAAAATTTTGTGTTCTGATTTTATAATTTATTTTATAAATATTTCCATATGGCATATTGCATAGAATTAATATTGTAACATTAATGGTTTCTAGGAGCTTTTTTCCTGTTATAAATAATGATCTGGATATTTGCTATTATTAATATAATACTATATTCCCTCATGCCTTCCTGCCTTACACACGCTCTTCTGTCTGCCTAGAATGCTATACTTCCCCTGCTCTCTCCTTGCCTGCATGTTCAATGGACCCATCCTAAGAGTTCCAGTTCAAATGCTATCAGCCTTACCCAATTCTCTCAGGCATACTTACTCAGACAGTACTTTGTATACTTCCAGAATAGAGATTTCTTATTTTATATTAATTCCCTGCATATTAGTTTCTCCTCCCCAAAGACTGTGTCTTTTTGTCTTTATTAACCAAATTCTCTGGCACTCCCAACCGTTGCCCAGATCTTACTAGCTAGTAGGTAGAGGTGAAGTCACATTATCAGTTAAGCTCGGAGTCCATAGTTCCACTCTATGGGTGATACCAACACCTCAGAGGGTCCTGTGCACACTTCAGCCCATTCCAGGGAGGGGGCTGGTTGTCTCATATGTGTTCCTGCAGCTCTGCTGTGCTTGGTTTAGAACCATCAGTCTCTCTTTGTGTTTTCAGAAACACAGTTTCACTACCGATTGTTGTCTGCCCTTTTAGGGCCATCCATAGGCCCCTGCCACCATCTCCAACCCCTCAGATCCCTGATGCTAGTTTCACATTGGCCTGGAAATGGTGGAAAGGCATATCAGTTGGTTAAGGATGTGATCTCTAAAGTCGGACTGTGCTTGGGATTGAATTCCAGTTCTACCATTTACTGGCTGTGTGATATAGGGCTTTCTTTCATTTGACCTGATTGTTTCTCAAATGTAATGCCTCAAAATTTGTTTCTTCAAAGGTAAATGGAGATAATGAGAGTACCTATCTTAAGCTTGTTGCCAGAACTAAAGGAGCTAATTTTGTAAAACGTTTAGGACAGTGTCTAGCACATAGTAAGCACAGTTACTTTTTATCATTCTCTTTACCAAGTTCTAACTGTGGACCCAATTCTCCACAGCATAACAGAGACCAAGTTATAATTTACAATAATTCTTTCCTGAAGTCTCCAGAATAATTAAAGGCAATAGCAAAAGAGAACATTTTCCAAAACTGGCTACGCATCTACACTGATCCTCTATAGGGTGGCTCCCTCCCTGTAGTAGAGCTAGCATTTTCCTCACCATTCTGAGGTATCTTCCAGCACACTGGAGTCCAGACCAACCCCTTAAAGACCAGAGGGAGGAAAATTTTCAATTCCTTCCATAATCCAAGGTTTATTTCCCTGATCTGATATTTATTTCTCCTTCTGTCCTCTGCGAGCTACCTTTTCCCCTGATGACTGACAATCGGACTTTCAACTACTTTCAGGGGCTCCCCCTGTGCCCAACTGTACTATCCCATCGAAACAATGGTCCGACATCAGTGCATTTCCCAGAATTGAGTTATCCAATCAATCCTGCCCAATTTCTTTTTATAACTGTTTTAGGATAATTTCCATGAGGGAAAGGACTCTGCCTGCCTTGTGCACTACATATTTCCAGTGCCTGGATGTAGTAGGGACTCCATAAACATTTGCTCAGGAATGAGTTCTTCCTTTGAAAAAAAATGAAGTTCAGGCCTACACACTCTTCTTTATCTTAGCTTCTGATCTCTTGTGAGAATTAATTAAAGCCCAGAATAAGCTAAATGCATAATTTAAAAATAAACACTTCTCTAAAAGAAATATACTCTACAGAGATGCAACTATGTGTACAATAGAGACAGCCCTTTGTATTATCATACATATTATGAGCTTTGCTTTGCTATGTCTAATAAGGTGATTTTCCAAAACAATGCCAGAAAAGTAAAATGCAGATTTAAAAAGACAGCTTTTCTGGTGCTTACCTTACCCATCAAGATATTCATTTATTTTAAAAATATTGATTGATCACTTACTTCGTGCCAGGCATTACAGCATTAGGTTTTAGAAATACGGCAATGAACAAGATAGACACACAGTCCCTACCTTGAGCTTCCAGTCTTTCAAGACAAATAATTAATAAAGTGTGACCAGTGGTTACCATAGGAGAAGTATTCTAAGGAATAGAGGTCTTGTGCCTGCACTTGAATGAGAGCAGCTCTGCACTGATCATTTCTGTATCTTGAGATTCCAAGTAAGATTTTGTTTATAAACCTGGCTCCACTACTAAAAACAGTTCGAAAATTACTGCCATATATTTTATCTGAATTTCATCCTGAAAGCCTGTTATGTGAATGAATGAAAAGACATTGTATATATAGTTACCACAACCTTATAAAGATTACTATCCTCCTTCTATAGGTGAGAAATGCATTTCACAAAGTTAAAGTAACTCTCCAAAGTCTTCCTCCCTCCCAACTTTATTGAGGAATACTTGACAAATACAATTGTATATATTTAAAGTGATGATTTGATATACGTGTACATGTGTATCATATACATATACACGTGAAGATTTTTTAAAGATTTTATTGTTTCTCCTTTTTCTCCCCAAAGCCCCTCAGTACATAGTTGTATATTCTTTGTTGTGGGTCCTTCTAGTTGTGGCATGTGGGATGCCGCCTCAGCATGGTTTGATGAGCAGTGAGTGCCATGTCCGCGCCGAGGATTCGAATCAATGAAACACTGGGCCGCCTGCAGCAGAGCGCGAGAACTTAACCACTCGGCCACGGGACCAGCCTCTAAAGATTTTATATACATATACACTGTGTAATGATTACCAAGATCAGGATAATTAACACATCAATCACCTTGAGTAGTTAACTCTTTTGTGTGTGTGTGTGTGTGTGTGTGTGTGGTGAGAATGCTTAAGATCTACTCTCAGATGGGACTGGCCCGGTGGCCGAGTGGTTAAGTTCATGTGCTGCGCTGTGGCAACCCAGGGTTTTGCCAGTTCGAATCCTGGGCATGGACATGACACCACTCATCAAGCCATGCTGAGGCGGCGTCCCACATGCCCCAACTAGAAGGACCCACAACTAAAAATACACAACTATGTACCAAGGGGCTTTGGGGAGAAAAAGGAAGAAAATAAAATCTTTTTTTTTTTTTATTAATGTTATGATAGATTACAACCTTGTGAGATTTCAGTTGTACATTTTTGTTAGTCATGTTGTGGGTACACCACTTCCCCCTCCGTGCCCTCCCCCCACCCCCCCTTTTCCCTGGTAACCACCGATCAGATCTCCTTCTCAATATACTAATTTCCACCTATGAGTGGAGTCATATAGAGTTCGTCTTTCTCTGACTGACTTATTTCGCTTAACATAAAATAAAATCTTTAAAAAAAAAATCTACTCTCAGCAACTTTCAAATATACAATATTGTATTATTAACTGTAGTCACTATGCTGTACATTAGATCTTCAGAATTTATTCTTATAACTGAAAGTTTGTATCCTTTGGCCTTCATTTTCCCATTTCCCCCTCCCCGCATCTCCAAAGTCTTTTGATGATTAAATCAAATAAGCCTCATTCCAGATCTCTGCACTCTGTACCACACCACAGTGCCTACACCCAAAAGGAAATAAATATTTCCCCTAGGAGAGAGATCTCTAGTGAGATATTACAAAGCTTTGTCTGAGCCTTATCCAGTATCCAATACTTTTAAAAAATACATAGCATGCTAAAAAAAAAAAAGACAAAAACCACATCATCGTCTCATGGAAAAAAAATTGGAAAAATAATCCAACATTCATTCATGATAAAAGCCCTCAACGCTAGGAATAGAAGGGAATTTCCTTAACCTGATAAAGAGCATCCATGAAAAGCCAAAAGCTATCATCATACTTAATGAAGAAAGGCAATGCTTTCACCCCTCAAATCAGAATAAGGCAAGGATGTTTGCTCTCAACACTTTTATTCAACATTGTATTGGACGTTTCAGCCATTAGAAATCAAGATATAGCATGCTTATCAAATTTGTAGATGGACTATAGAATTTGATGATTAATAGAATCTGATCCAAAATTACTGCCACAGGCTGGAACGATTAATGTTGCTCCATTACAAAATCTTATTATTGTACTCCGTTACAAAATATTAAATTAAAGCCAAAATTAATGTATTTAGCGTTAAAAACCACTGAGAGATACAAAATTCTGCAAAAGGATTACCGGGTACCCACTCTGTGCCATGCACTAGAGATAGAGACATGATTCCTTCCTAGATGAGTTAATTCCAGACGCCAAAATGTCTAGGCCAGACTAAAGCAAGTCTTCCTGTGACCTCTAAACTCCTTTGACACTTAAGAATTCTCTAATTCGATTGTGTTAATTCTTCAGGACCAAGACTATATACTATACTTTGATTCTCCATGGATTCCAATAATTATCAGAAGTACAATACCCTTTCATTGTATGGCTTCATTGGCCTCTGCTAACTCAACCGGGCTTCACGGAAGCTAAGTAAGCTTATTCGAAGCGGACACATGTGAATCGCGTGTTTTAGGAAGCCAGTGCCCAGAACAGTGCCTAGAACAACCTAAAATTCTAACGGCTTTCCAAGTCTGGGAAGGCGTCCGGAATGGTTGTCTGAGGTTTCTTCTCTGAGCATGAGCGGAAGTTATCCTTGGAACAGTCTGCTTTTTTTTTTTTTTAAACGATAGGTACCATATTCAGGACAGAGCCGTCCGTTTCCATTCTGTTCTTCCTGTTGTACCCACAAACAGGTGACCAGGTAACAAATTTGTCTTTGTTAGACAATAACGATCGCATTCAAAGAAGTCTTCAGGAAGCGCAACTCCTCATCTTCCCATAGTAAAGATGGCGGCGCCTCCAATGTAAACTGCAGGTAATACCACTTCCTCATTTCTCCTGCGCCCTCGTCCAAGATGGCGGACGAGGCTACTCGGCGTGTAGTGTCTGAGATCCCGGTGCTGAAGACTAACGCCGGACCTCGAGATCGGGAGTTGTGGGTGCAGCGACTCAAGGAGGAATATCAGTCTCTTATCCGGGTCAGTTATGCTTCCGCGGCCGACCGCGTCGCAAAAGGGTTGGGGGTAATCAGGTGTCCTTACGAATAGGCTCCGTGTGGAAGCCGCTTCTGGTTTTAAAGTTTAACTCCCAAAATCATAGAAATTGGACGATTGTAGGGCTGGGGGACTGAGGGGAAAAGCAGGGGAGGAGGCAGAAGAGACTCAGTTTAGGAGCCGCAGTAGGGCTAGACTTTCGGGCTGAAAGCAGCAGTTATTCTAGGGATACGCCTCCCCAGAAGGTGACGTGTCCCTCTGGCACGAGGTGTGTGCTCTCTTGGATGAAGGGGTGGGGGTCAAAAGAAATTTCTGGGGCCCTAAGACCCGGTCTGTATCTCTCTGCTCCCTCCTTCACTCTTTCTGAGCGAGGAACACACGTTAGGGTTGAAAATTCAAGTAGGTCTTCGTTGCAGAGAGTTGAGGAGCTGAGCTCACAGGAGCGAGCAGTGTTCTCAATCTCCCTTCTGTGGACAAAGAAGAAAGGTTTCCTTCTTTGCAGTGGTCTCTGTCTGTTTGAAAGGCCAGCAGCTCTCCTACTATGTATTCATATTCACTAAAAAAAAAAAAAAAAAAAAAGAAAGATGTTGTAGACCTAGTCTTAGGAAGGGGATCCCAAGCCGAATAAGATGGAGCCTACTGACATAGACAGAAACAGATCATTATAACACGTTATTTAAGTGGAGAGAGACAGGGAGAGGAAGACAGAGAAATTGCTAGGATGTTTTGAAGTAAGAGGTGAGATACTTAATCCAGCTTGGGTTTAGTCGAAGAAGCCTTCCTAGAAGAGGCAATGCTTGAGCTGAGACTTAAAGGGTAAACATAAGTTGCTCTGATACAACGTGAGGGTAAGAGAAGAACATCCAAGGCAAAGGGAACAGCATGAAAAAGGCATAGAAGCTAGAAATACCATAACGTGTATGAAGAATCACAAATAGTTCAGAGTTGCTAGAGCATCAAATGTATGGCAGGGAGTGGTAGGCAAGGCTTGAGAGAGAGGTTTGAGCACTTGAATTTTGTCTTGGAGGCATTGGGATATCTTTATAGGATTTTAAGCTGAGGAATAACATGGTCAGATTTGGGTTTAGATCAATCACAGTGGCAGTAGAGAGGAAAACAATTGACAAGGATAAGATTGAAGGTAGGAGACAAGTTAGGAGGCTGACATTAGCCCAGGTGAAAGAAAGATAGCGAAACTCAGCAGTTATCATGAGGATAGAGAGGAGAGAGAGATTTGAAGAATATTCAGAAGATAAAATCAGCAGGACATCGTGAAGGATTGGTGAAGTAAAGAAGAGAGAGGGGCAAGGATGATTCCCAGGTTTTGGGCTTGAGTGACTGAGTGAATGTTAATACTGCCACCTGAGATTGATGAGTGGAGAAATGAGTCTGAAGGATCAGGAGGAAATGCTGAGTTTGAGGTACCTGTGAAACGAAGGTAGAAATTTCAATATGTAGTTGGATACTGGAGTCTTGAAGCTCTGGGAAAAAATCTGGGTTAAAGATAAAGATTTGGAAGTCATCAGCATGTGGGTGCTAGCCAAAACTAGGACTATATGAGGTCCTTTAGAGAGGGAATCTGTGATAAAATGAGTTTGGGCTGAGAGCAGACACTATCAGAAGTGAGAAGAGAACCCAGGCGATACCATCAAATCTTTTGTGCATGCTAAATTGAGTGGAACCCAAACATTCTGTTCTCAGCTTTGGGCAAATCCACTACTTATCAGCATAGCTTTATCTTCGGTTTTGCTTAACTCAAAAAAGTTGGGTAAACTTTTTTTTCTTCCCCTGAGAAAAAGTAATCACACTTTTCTTCTGAGGGAGAAGGGACTGCCCTTGGCCCCAAATCCTTCCTCAAAGACCTCATTCTCTGCTTTTAGTATGTGGAGAACAACAAGAATGCGGACAATGATTGGTTCCGACTGGAGTCCAACAAGGAGGGGACTCGGTAGGCAGACCGTCTTGGGAGGTTTGGGGGTGGGAATGTTAGATGGCTTGAGCATTTTGGTGTCCCAAAGCCCACTGCCAGGCCTTCCCTGCCTGATAGTAGCTGTCTCCGCTCCCACAGCTCCAGAGTTCTCCAGTTCCCATCCCATGAGTCTCCCAGGCTGGCTACCTAAACAAAGAAGATGTCATTTGAGTATAAGAAGAATGGGCAAATTGCACTGAGGTTTGGTCTTTGTTACAGGTGGTTTGGAAAGTGCTGGTACATCCATGACCTCCTCAAATATGAGTTTGACATCGAGTTTGATGTGAGTAGGATGGAGTGGGAAATATAGAGGTTAGTAGAAGGGGAGGGATTAAGTGATTGCTAACAAGCTAACCTTTCTTGGAGGAACCAACAACAACTTTTAAAATGGGAGGGAAAAGCTGAGGTTTGAGGCAAGCATAGATTACAGTTACTCATCTCCATGTCCAGAATTCTGGTGTGTACTTGCTGCTTAGGGAGTTTGCCAAACATTTCAGTTGAATCAAGAAATGCGTGGGTCTGATTAGATTCGTTCCTTTCTATCCTGATTCTGTTTTATTAAGGCTTTATAATTCCTCCAGATTCCTATCACATATCCCACTACTGCTCCAGAAATTGCTGTCCCTGAACTGGATGGAAAAACGGCAAAGATGTACAGGTAGGACTGAATAGGAGATGGGAAAAGGTCAAAGAAGGCCTTAGGGAAGAACTCTGGGAGGCAGGAATTTTCCCAGAGTCTGCTGACCCAGAGGAGCTCCATACCGCCCTCTGCCAAGCCTGGGCAAAGTACTTAGCAGACCTTGTTCTCAATTCTCATTACAGTATTTTTCCTGTGTTCCCAAGAGGCTGCTATGCTATACGGTAAACCTTGCATGTCAACACCTTCTTCCCCTTGTCCCTCTCATAGGGGTGGCAAAATATGCCTGACAGATCACTTTAAGCCTTTGTGGGCCAGGAACGTGCCCAAGTTTGGATTAGCTCATCTCATGGCTCTGGGGGTAAGTTTGGGGTATTTGGTATTTAAGGGGGGGAGGGGCTAGGCCCTGAGTGGTATAAGAAAATATCTGAGAGTAAACAAAGAATAACAGTGTTTTCCTTTGGGCATGTTCCCCTAGAATCTCTCTAAGAAGGGGCTTCTGATGAAATAAGAGGCATCGACTGGGTGGTAGTAATCTCACAGGGTCTCCCTTGTGTTGCAGCTGGGTCCATGGCTGGCAGTCGAAATCCCGGATCTGATTCAGAAGGGTGTGATTCAGCATAAAGAGAAATGCAACCAATGAAGGATCAAGCCACTGAGGCAGGACAGAGGGAACTTTGATAGTCTACGTTCCTGTTTTCCTGTACATTACTCTTCTTACTCATCTAACTGCTTCCCCCCACATCCATTCACCCGTAATTGTTATGAAGTGGCTGCAGCAGGCCTTGCTCGGGGGGAAAAAACAACAACGGTATTGCTACTGAATTTCTAAGTTAGGCTACACGGGGAGGGGAAAGACTGGGGCTTGGGAAAACCGAAAGGCAATTTATATCCCTTTCCCAGGTGGAGCAATGTGAGATCCTGGAGGGATAGGGGGTGACTGAAAGTGGGTACATAGTCTTGTTGGTTTCTGAAGATAACTCGTCAATAAAAGCTGCTTCCTCTGGTGGTCTGTGGTTCTCATTGGTGGCTATTAAAGAGGGTGAGCACGTTAAAGGTGAGCAGGCGAAGACCCAAGGCACATGTACAACTACACTAGTTTGGGAGAGAGGGGAAAATGGAGGATGCTCTGGTGAGGAGCTGGGGAATGAAATCTTGACTGCTCTCCCTGCTGCTGGGATCTGCCCCTGTCCTGTAGCAGGGAGCTTACTGCTTTGGCCTGCAAGGTGCCTGAGGAATGGTTTTGCAGGGCCAGCATCCCCGCCTTCCAGGGATCTTCCCATCCCTATGTGGAGTGCTGGATGCTTCCCCAGAGGTCTGCTGACTGGACCCAGGCCCTGCAGCTTCTCACACTCGACCCCTGCTCCATGGGAAGGATCTGTGCTGCAAGCCTGGGGTCCATACTATGATTGTCAGATCTACATCGCTACGGGCACCCTGTACTTCAGGAACTTGCTTTGGAGCAATGGTTTAAAGAAATCCTGGGCAGGGCTGGGAAGCGGCTGTCCTAAAGTTGGCTACGTTTCCATGGTGTCGGCGGTGAAGCTAAGGGGGCGGGTTCACGCAAGCGCCAAGGAAGCGGGTGGGTGGATTCCCAGTGTGGCTGCGCAGGCGCCGTGAGAGACGGTGAAGCCGGTGACCGGTGGCCGGGCGGGACCAACAAAGATGGCGGCGGCCCCTGCGGCGGGAGAGATCTGGGCGATAGCTGCGGCTAAAGCTGCAGCCGGGCCCGCGGGGGAGCTGCACGGGGGTGGTAGGGGGTGGCCCTGAGCTGAGGCCTGGTCCCGGCTGGCCTCCCCCGCCGCCTCACCGGGGGACAGGTACAAGCCGGGGCGCTATGGCGTGGGGGGCCGAGGGAAGACTGCTCCAAACCCGAGGGGACGCCCTCTACAAAGGCAGAAGCGTGGGGGACCCAGCAGGCCTGGGAGAACTGGGCTGGAGAGACAGCATCCAGGGACCGCGGGGAATACGCCGCTGGACCCCGTAGCCAATCAGCGGCCTCGGCCTTTCTGCCCTCGAGGGGGGCGGTCCCGGCTAAAGCCCTGCTGTGGTGGGAGACGTGCAGAGATAAGGGGCCAGGAGTTGTTTGTCCTCCCTCCCTGCTACTGCCCCTGAGCCCCGAAACCACGTTGGAACTCAAAGGTGGGGGAGGGAGTGGTTTGCAAGTCACCCATTTAGTCTGCTTCATTTGCAGCTCGGGGCGGGGGGCAGGGTTTTGAGGGTGGAATGCTGTCTTTTGGACGGCTGTTCTTGCATCCACACCCCCTTTTGGCCAGACGTCTTAAGTGACCCAGGGTACGTCCCACTTGACTAGCCAGGTATGGGGGCCCTTGTCATGAGCGTTTAGATTATAGACAGCCAGGATAGGGACTATCATTGGCTTTTCAGTAAAGATGTATTCTGCACGAAGGGGATGAGGAATATAGAGTCAAAGCCAGGGGTGGCTATCTTTCATTCATTCATTTACTCAATGGACAATAAGTATTTACTTTGTGCCAAACACTATGCTAGGTACTGGAGATACAATGGTATGATAGACATGGTCGTGCCCTCAGTACCTGTAGAAGCTAATATGGTAGCCTAGGTTCTTACCACTCTCCATATTCAAATGCTGACCTTCTCTTCTCCTCCCAGGTCCAGCCTGTGGTGTCCACGATGCCCCAGGCCTCTGAGCATCGCCTGGGCCGGACCCGAGAGCCACCTCTTAATGTCCAGCCCAGAGTGGGATCCAAGCTATCATTTGCTCCCCGGGCCCGCAGCAAGGAGCGCCGAAACCCAGCCCCTGGGCCGAACCCCATGTTACGACCTCTGCCTCCCCGGCCAGGTCCTCCTGAGGAACGGCTCAAGAAACTGGAGCTGGGACGAGGACGGACCTCAGGCCCTCGTCCCAGAGGCCCTCTTCGGGCAGATCATGGAGTTCCCCTTCCTGGCTCACCACCCCCAACTGTGGCTCTTCCTGTCCCATCTAGGACCAACCTAACCCGTTCCAAGTCTGTGAGCAGTGGAGACTTGCGTCCAATGGGGATTGCCTTGGGAGGGCATCGTGGTGCCGCAGAGCTAGGGGCTGCACTGAGCCGCTTGGCACTCCGACCTGAACCACCCATCTTGAGACGTAGCACCTCTCTCCGCCGCCTTGGGGGCTTTCCTGGGCCCCCTACCTTGCTCAGCATACGGACGGAGCCCCCTGCTTCCCATGGCTCCTTCCATGTGATATCTGGCCGGCCCTCTGAGCCTTTCTACTTCGATGACAAGATGGTGAGGACTTGCCAGCACACGTGGCCTTCCACGCCCGTGTTCCTCCATGCCTCCAGTTTTCTTGCCATTGTATGGCTTTCCTTTCCCCCTTTTCTCCAAGTTTCTTTTTCAACCCCTTGTTACAGCAGCCTGGACTCTCCTCTTCCTTGCTTAAGTACCCTTGAGCCTCACAGACCCTGTTTGGGGTTGTCTGTGACTTCCCAGCATGGTGTACCATTTCGGTCCCCAGGGAATTAACCTAGCCATTTGGAATTCTTCTTTGGGTCTCCAGGCCCTTACTTTCCCTTGCTGTACCTTCTCTCCTAGGACGCTGCCTAGGCCTAATTAATCTCTGGAGCAGAAGAGGGGCGGGCTCAGAACATCTGAGCTAGTGTGGTTGCCCATTTCCCGAGCTAAGTGAGCTAGGCTGGTTGCAGTTGGAGCCATCAGGAAAGAGTGCAGGAAGAGGCCACGGGGGCAGGAGGGGGTCTTGGGGGCAGCAAGGTGGGGGTGGGGAGCAGCTGGGCAACCATGCCAGTGCTTGGGGAGTTGCCCCAGGAGCTGCAACGCCGGCTAACCAGGCAGAGGAGTAAGTGGGGGACAGGTGGGACAGCCATGGCTGAGTCCGTGGTACACTCAGCTGTGATGGGCTTACTGCTCATGGCCAGTGAGGTAGGGAGACCCCAATACCCAGTGAGGGGAAGAGGGTGGAGTTTGGGGTGAAGTAGGGGTGGGGGAGGCAGTGGGCAGCATGCTGTTGCAAGGTTAAAGTGCCAGGTGGGATATATGGGAACCTGCTGACTGTACTCCGACCTTCCAGGCTCACCACACACTGCTCCTGGGCTCTGGTCATGTTGGCCTCCGAAATCTGGGAAACACGGTGAGAACCACTCCCTTGTCCTTCCTCTCTAACAGGAATGTAAAATAGTGCTGGGGGCAGGGGGAACCTGCCGACTTGGGGAAGGTGTGGGAAAGAAGAGCACTGAAGCTCTCCTAAGGCTTCCTGGGCACTGGTCTGGAGAGATAATGGCAGTGTCTCTCCTGCTCCCCAGTGCTTCCTGAATGCTGTGCTGCAGTGTTTGAGCAGCACTCGGCCTCTTCGGGACTTCTGTCTGCGAAGGGACTTCCGGCAAGAGGTGCCTGGAGGGGGCCGAGCCCAAGAGCTCACTGAAGGTGGGACGACAACTCCTACTCCCCCCTTTCAAGTCCGCTTTTCCCCAACCCCTTGCAGGTCCATCTGCCAGTGTTAGTGGCCCCAACCCTTAAGTCTGGCAGTTGTATCTGTTTTTCCCAGTACCTGCTTTCCTAGAGGTTGTTGTCCACCCTTTGAGCCTCCTCTTGCTTGCCTCTTCCAGTCATTAACCTTTGTTTCCCTTCTCCACTCCCACTCCAATAGCCTTTGCAGATGTGATTGGTGCCCTGTGGCACCCTGACTCCTGCGAAGCTGTGAATCCTACTCGATTCCGCGCTGTCTTCCAGAAATATGTTCCCTCCTTCTCTGGATACAGGTGAGAGAGCTGAAGTGTACAGGATTTCTCTCTGGCCATTGTGTGGGGGTAGAGCCAAGCAGGGGCCCTGGCAACATTGTTCTGAGCCTCAAGATGTTCTTCATCCAGGAAGTGCGGGCTGACGTCTAGGTAGGGGATAGTGTCTGTGGACTAGGCAGGGGCCAGTTGCCCATACTCTTTGTCTGGCTGTAGCCAGCAGGATGCCCAAGAGTTCCTGAAGCTCCTCATGGAGCGGCTGCACCTTGAAATCAACCGACGAGGCCGCCGGGCTCCACCAATCTTGGCCAACAGTCCAGCTCCCTCTCCACCCCGCCGCGGAGGGGCTCTGCTAGAAGAACCTGAGTTAAGGTGAGGTCACTCTTCCTCCCGCTTCTCCCAAGTAGTTTATCAGCAGCATTCATCCTTCACAGAACTGAGCTAGTCAAGATTGAGGAGGTAGGGTCTAGGGAAATGCTTAGCCTAGAAAATGGTCTGAGAAACAGTGCATAACTAGGAGGAAGTCAGGAGGAAGGAGGCTAAAGGGCCAGAGGGAGGCAGGGGATAGTGCTAGGGTGTCACCATTTTGAGGGAGGGGGGGATAATTAATTTACAATCAGGTACGTAAGGGTTTGAGGCGAGGCGTCTGCATGCCATCTTCCTTTTCCTCTCACCTTGGATTCGCCCAGAAAGTCCTCTGAAGCATTGCTCCTTTGACTCTTCCTTGAAATTTAGAGAAGGAGCTGGGGTGTGGATGGGGTACAGAGGTCTGTGGATCAGTTCAGTGGTGTTGGGGGGCCCAGTGTTCTGCTGTCTCATGGGTGCTCCCCACTTCCCTTGATCTGTGGTAGTGATGATGACCGAGCCAACCTAATGTGGAAGCGTTACCTGGAGCGAGAGGACAGCAAGATTGTGGGTATGGAATGGGGCAAAACAGTGGGGGAAAATTAGTGTGTGGGGCTGCACCCTTGGGAGAAAAAATTGCTGCTGTCAAGGGGTGTGAGAACAAGACTAGATGATGAAAATGTGGAAAAGGTGTGAGGGATTTGTTAGGCGTGTTGGTGGTGGGAAAGGAAGGGTCAGGCAGAGGGGTGGGAAGAGGTGGGAATCCAAGGAAGCATCTCAGGCATCCCACAGTAACTGTTTCTCCTGCCCCTTTGCTTCTATCTAGACCTGTTTGTGGGCCAGTTGAAAAGTTGTCTCAAGTGCCAGGCCTGTGGGTATCGCTCCACGACCTTCGAGGTTTTTTGTGACCTGTCCCTGCCCATCCCCAAGGTGGGATTCCAGAGGATTCCAGGGGTGGATGGGATATGGGTTCTGCGACCCAATCCTACCCACCTCCAGAGTGTGGGAGGGAACCCTGTGGGTCTCTGGAGCGGAATTGAATCCTGGGTTGATTGAGAAGAATTGGAAAAGCAAATTCAGAACATGCTGACCCTTCATTCCTCTTTCCCCCCTAGAAAGGATTTGCTGGGGGCAAGGTGTCTCTGCGGGATTGTTTCAGCCTTTTCACCAAGGAAGAAGAGCTAGAATCGGAGAATGCCCCAGTATGTGGGGGTTCACAAGGGATATAGTAAGGGTGGGAGACATGGGAGGGGAGCTCCATATAGGTAAAAGGGGTTGCATGATGCCTTAGTATGGGGAAGAATAGTTATATATCTGGGTTTGTGTTGGAGTCTGACATGTCCTGGTACTCCTAGGGCAAAGAGGGAGTGGCCCAGAGGATACAGAAGTATTGGGGAGAATAGTAAGTTGTTGTGTGAGTCAGGGTGTTGGAAAACCAATTGAGGTGAGGAGCACCTTAACCAAACATTATTTAACATTTTTTCAGGTGTGTGACCGATGTCGGCAGAAAACACGAAGTACTAAAAAGTTGACAGTACAAAGATTCCCCCGAATCCTTGTGCTCCGTATCCTAATCTTCAAATTCTTATTTCTCCCATCCATTCTTGTTTCTTTCTTAATTTTTATTTTTTATTGCAGTAACATTGGATTATAACATTATGTAGCCCTCAGATATACATCGCAAAATACCTCGAACTCTGTGCAGATCACATGTTCACCACCCAAAAACTAATTATAATCCATCACCACACATGTGTGCCCAATCCCCCCTTGTGCCCTCCCCCGACCCCTCCCATCCATTCTTTTTCCTCATTCTCCATGTTTGCAGAGGCTGGACATTTGGGAATTGAATTTTCCGTAGGAAAAGCTTGCTACTCCACCTTTCCCTACCATGCTCCCAGTGTGTCTTCTGGGAGGAAAGTGGGCAGCATTCAAGACCCCAGTCCGCCTCAGAGGCCCTCTGCCTCCCTGATGCTCCTTAACCAGGGCTTAGATCTTAATCGATTTTCCGCCTCCCGAGGCTCCATCAAGAAAAGTTCAATAGGTGTAGACTTCCCACTGCAGCGACTGAGCCTAGGGGACTTCGCCAGTGACAAGGCTGGTGAGTCTGGTAGGGAAGGTCCTAAGGAGCCCCACCAAGGGGAGGGAGAGAGTGGGAGCTGGGCACAGCTCTGTAGAATTTAATCATCTCTAACCCTGCAGGAAGCCCCATCTATCAGCTGTATGCCCTTTGCAACCACTCGGGCAGCGTCCACTATGGCCACTACACAGCCCTGTGCCGGTGCCAGACTGGTTGGCATGTCTACAATGACTCTCGGTGAGAAGAGCCTCCTATTCAACTCCTGCCCCATTCCCACCGCAGCCCCTCACCCCTCTCCCTAATACAAAGCCCCAGGAGAATCCAGTGCCTGGTGAAAGGAGAGGTGGGGTCTCTCCTGATCTCTTCCTGTTTACAGTGAGGTTGATCTTGTGGGGAGGAGGGAATCTACAGGAATGATCACAACCCTTTCCCCATCTGCCTTCTTCCTAGTGTCTCCCCTGTCAGTGAAAACCAGGTGGCATCCAGTGAAGGCTACGTGCTGTTCTACCAACTGATGCAGGAGCCACCCCGGTGCCTGTGACACCCCCTTTGAGCCCTGGCACCTGTGAAACCCTTTCAACACCCTTAAGCCCCAGGCTCCCCATTTACCTCAGAGACGTCTATTTTTGTGTCTTTTTAATCAGGGAGGGGGGAGGGGGTGGTTGTAGCTCCCATTATTTTTTTTATTAAAAAGTACCCTTCCACTTGGAGGCTCCCTTGTCTCCCGGCCCCATGTACAGAGCTCCCCAAGCCCCTGCCCGTGTACAGCCCCCAGACCCTCTACAATCTCACTTTTTGTGAATAAATTTATTAAGAAAAAGTGATGTCATTTGTGTTCGTGCTCAGGGTGCGGAGATACAGAACTCGGCCGAATAGGAGTTTTCCTGGGACCCAGTTCCCTCTCTGAACAGATGGGGGTGCTCTCGGAGCCGCGTTGGGGTGGGGATGGCAGTGCCGGACAGGCTCATGTCAACGTTTGCCCAAAGCAGTGAAGGTTTCCGTTGGGAGGAAAAAAGGGAATGCAAACTTGAGACTTGTGAAGCTGCGGGGAAGCCTGGAACTAGAGTGCAGGCACCGGGGCGACGGGTCCTGCAGGCAAAGGGGCTGCCCCTCGAGGGCAAGGCACCCAAGGACCCCTGTTGACAAACACTGGGTACGTTGCTGGGCGGCCCTGGCTCCCGTAGGCCCAGGCTGTTGCTAACATCAAGGAGCTGTTTATGGAGCCGCCTCCCCACGGACCAGCTTCCAGTGTCCCTATCTACTCTCGCTACAACCAAAGCTCATGGGGCCTTCGCTCCAGGGTCCTCACCCTACCTAGGCCTGGGAAGCTTGAGCTGGGGAATGCTAAGCAGGATTCAGCTCTCACCGCCCCGGCCCGGCGGGGAGGGCAGCGCCAAATACCGCAGCTCACTCTAACCTGGCACGGAACGTGTTAACCTCCGGCTCTACGGAGCGGCCCCTGAAACCCGCCGTCCCTCCGCCTATGCTGGGGAGCCATGGCCAGCTCAGTGTTTTCATTGGTGAATGTGATCCGGGGCCTTCCAAGACCCACCAATCCAGAAGCAGGAAAGATAGGCTCGGGAGCGTGCCGCGAGAATAGAGTGGATGGAGCGTCGGAGAGGCCGAAAGGGTTGGGAGCGGAGGTGGCGACTCGGAGTCCTAGGCCTAGTGAGGCGTGGGAGGCAGAGCGCCCCAGAACTCAGGCGGCCAGTCGGCGCCCGGAACCCGGCGCCGGCAGATAGGGTGGGTGTGGCCCTTATCTGCCTCCCCGCGGAGCGCTGGGTGGACGAAGTCTTGAGACCTCTTTTTCTTTCTCCCTCATTTTCTCTCGTCCCTCTCGTGGTGAGTCCTGGGCCCTGGGCGGGCACCTCACCGTCCCACCGCCCCATTCTCTGGCTCTGCCTTTGTTTCCCCTAAAGCAGTGAGTGGCCGGGGCTGGAGCGTGGTACCGGCGGAGCTTCTGGAGAGCAGGGTGTCCCCCGCTCAGCCTGTCCCGATCGCTCCATCTCCCTCAGGCTTCCCAATGGGTCGGACCGTGGTCGTCCTGGGCGGAGGCATCAGCGGCTTGGCCGCGAGTTACCACCTGTGCCGGGCCCCTTGTCCACCCAAGGTGAGTGCCCCACTGTGCCCGAGGGAGCCTCCTTTAATACCCTTGTCCCGATTCTGGCAAAAGGTGGATCCTGGCCCGCGGGATCGCCGCTCCCTCCACACCCTTTACCCCTCCGCTGTAGGCGGTGCTGCAGTGGCCCCCTTGTTTCCCCACAAGGTGGTCCTGGTGGAGGGCAGCGAGCGTCTGGGAGGCTGGATCCGCTCAGTCCGAGGTCCAGATGGTGCTATCTTTGAACTTGGACCTCGAGGAATTCGGCCAGCGGGAGCTCTGGGAGCCCGGACCTTGCTCATGGTGAGAGGCTTGTGGAATGCCAGGAGAGGCTGCCAGGGGCCTTCACTAGAGGATAGACTTGAGGGGCGGGAGTATATTTGGTGATCAGTCCGTTCCTTAGTTTCTCCTCTTCCTGAGGATGTATGGAGTAGGTTTCTGAGCTTGGCTTGGAATCAGAAGTGTTACCTGTCCGGGGAGACCATCCAGCTGCCCAGAACAGGTTCCTGTATGTAGGCGGTGCTCTGCACGCCCTGCCCTCTGGCCTCAGGTAATACTATCACCTGTTTACTGCACATTCTTCTACTGGGTCCCCAGCCTCACATTCCTTTCATTTTTCTCATCTCCCAGTTTGTCAGCCCTCCCCGCAAAAGGGGCCAAATGAATGGAAATGACCCGCTGGAGCTGGGGAGGTAAATCAGAGCTCCCTCCTCATGCTTTCTTCCATGCAGGGGGCTACTCCGCGCTTCACCTCCCTTCTCCAAACCGCTGCTCTGGGCGGGGCTGAGGGAGTTGATCACGCCCCCAGGCAAAGACCCTGATGAGACTGTGCACAGTTTTACCCAGCGCCGCCTTGGACCTGAGGTGACACTGCCCAGAGGCCCCAAATCCCTCCCCTCCTAAGCCAGCTGCAGAGCCCCCTGCTCAAACCTACTACCTAGGGGCTCTTCTGTATCATTTAGGAATGCCCTTTTCTTTTTATACCCTGTAGTCCCTAAAAGTCAGTGTTGGGGGTGATCTTATAATGGGACTGCTCCCCAACCCAAACCCTACCCCACCCCCATTCCCTACCAAGTAGGGGCAGTGGAAACCAGTCAGTGTAGCTTATTCCTTGGCCTCTCAGTCCCAGTCTCACCCTTAAGGTGGCGTCTCTAGCCATGGACAGTCTCTGCCGTGGAGTGTTTGCAGGCAACAGCCGTGAGCTCAGCATCAGGTCCTGCTTTCCCAGTCTCTTCCAAGCTGAGCAAACACATCGTTCCGTATTACTGGGGCTGCTGCTGGGGGCAGGTGAGGGGGGGGATTGGTTCAAGGGGTGAAGATATTAAGGACTGCCAGAGTGAGGGACTAGAGGCAAGGGATGCTCTTTTATTGATTCTTCTCTGCTTCCTCCTCTGCAGGGCGGAGACCGCAGCCAGACTCAGCACTCATTCGCCAGGCCCGAGCCGAGCGCTGGAGCCAGTGGTCACTCCGTGGAGGACTGGAGAGGTTGCCCCAGGCCCTTAATACCCACCTGACTAGTAGGGGGGTCAGTGTTCTCAGAGGCCAGCCAGTGTGTGGGCTTAGCCTCCAGGCAGAAGGGCGCTGGAAGGTAAGAGAGCCCCCTGGAGTGTAATGAACCTGTGTGTTAGTTTTCATCTTTGCCTAAATTTTTTAATCAGGCCAGGGCTGGCAGGAGTGCAGTACCTCATTGTTTTCCTGTCTTAGAAGCAATTTAAATATGGGCTACCCCAGGTTCTTAGGCCTTCCTCCAAGACCCTTAGGATCCAGGTCTGTAGATAGAGGTAGTGCTTATAAGTGGCTCAGAGATAGGGAAAGGAACAATCCAGCTCCACTGAACATTTCAGAGTGGCCACACTGGCCCTCAGTCTGGCCCACTTCCTGAAGTAATAGGGGGTGATTTTTGTGCTGACTGCACACTTAATCTCTTCATCCTGGTCAGCACCCAGTCTCTCCTGCCACTTGGGTGCCTTGGAAACTGAGGCAAAATTTCCACTATCTCTGTCTCTCACAAATGTTTTCATCCTCTCAGGTGTCTCTAGGGGACAGCAGCCTGGAGGCTGACCACATCATTAGTACTGTTCCAGCTTCAGGTAATGGGGTGGCAGCCTTCCCCTTCCCCAACCAGGGTGAGGCAAGCTGTAGCTTTCTGGGCCAGAAGGACCATACCATGCCCCTGAATTGGTCATCCCTTTGGGAGGCTAATTCCAAGGAGGGTTGATGAAACTGTAGTGTGAATGCCTCCTAAAGTAGGCCTCTGCCTGCCCCCCTCCAGTGCTGAGCAAGCTACTCCCTGCTGAGGCTGCACCTCTGGCTCATGCCCTGAGTACCATCACTGCTGTATCTGTGGCGGTGGTGAATCTGCAGTACCGAGGAGCTCGTCTACCTGTCCAGGTGTGACACAGAGGAAGGGGAGACATGGGCTCAACAGGGACTCTTCCCACCTGACTCTGTTTCTTCCATTTCTCCAGGGATTTGGACATTTGGTGCCATCCTCAGAAGACCCAGGCATCCTGGGAATTGTGTACGACTCAGTTGCTTTCCCTGAGCAGGATGGGAGCCCCCCTGGCCTCAGAGTGACTGTGAGAGGAAGCAGCTTTGTTCAGTGGGGGTTTCCCAAGGATCCCCCTGTGCCCCGGTATAGGTAAGGTCAGGCTTGTCAGTGCTATATCCCCTCCCTAGGTGATGCTGGGAGGTTCCTGGTTACAGACACTGGAAGCCAGGGGCTCTGTCTTATCTCGGGAGCTATTCCAACAGCAAGCACAGGAAGCAGCTGCCACACAATTAGGACTGAAGGAGCCACCAAGTCACTGCTTGGTCCATCTACACAAGGTGAGTTGGGATAAAGTCAGCCCGCCCCCTCACCCCCACCCCCGCCGAAGGCCTTGAAGGCAGGGACCGGTATATTTGTCATTGTCCACCAAGACCCAGGATATCAATAATAAACTTTTCCCTGTATCTCCTCTTCCTTCCCCAGAACTGCATCCCCCAGTATACACTAGGCCACTGGCAAAAACTGGGTAAGTTGGGAAAGCAGCTGGGCTGAGGGAGGCCAACGAAATCAGACCCCCAACTGTAACTTTCCTTTTATCCTTTCTTTCCAGAGTCAGCTACCCAATTCCTGGCTGCTCAAAGGCTGCCCCTCACTCTGGCTGGAGCCTCCTATGAGGGGGTTGCTGTCAATGACTGTATAGAGAGTGGGCGCCAGGCAGCAGTCCGGGTCCTGGGCACAGAACCTAATAGCTAATAACCTAATAGCTAATAGCTCTCACTTCTTCCTGCCCCTGCTGGCAGGGATTCTCTCACTCATGAAAATAAAAGTCGCTGGAGCTTGGCTTGGTCTGGCTGTTCTGTCACCTTCGGGCTTGTGGGGTAGGGGACAAAGACAGGCAAAGGGTGCCTGGGATGCAGAAAGCAGGGGCAGAGGCAAGACAAAGTCCTTTATTAGAAAATATATCAAAATCCCAGCCCCCTGAGCCAGGTCCAGAAGAGGGAGCTACTCCAGCACTGGCAGAAAGTACCCAGGGAGGGGCTTCCTTCAACAAACACACTTCCTGGGAACCATAAATAGAATAAATATTCACAGAGGTCCCTGGAGAAGCCAGATCACTCTTCTCTCCATTGAAGAGGAAGGGACTTGGGGTCCAGCCCTGCTCCTGCCCCAGCGGCAAGGGACTCCCAGGAGTCGTCACATAAAATCATGACATCAAGATTCACAGTCATAAGCCCTGGCAGGTGACCCTAGAAAGAGGGACCCCCAGGCCTAGAGGAGCCCAGCTCCAGTCCAGCAGTGAGGAGAAGCCCCTGCCCCCAGCACAGCACTAGAGTTCAATTTCCCCACATCCCTCTGAGAGCAGTGAGGAGCTGAGGGTGGGGAGAATACAACCCCTCTGATTCAGTTGCATGATTAAGGATGGCAGGAAGGAGGAGTCAGTGTGAACCATGGGGGTCTGTGTGGTTGGCAGTAGGCAGAGGACCAGGCCTGGCTGGGGGCCGACGCTGCAGCATCTCTTGACGGAAGGCCTGGGAGGAACCAGGTGGGTAACGGGGACCAGAGAGAGTCCGGGGACCCCGAGGGTCAGTACCAATGTCTGCCGTGATGTTGGTATAGAGAGGGCCCAGCTCTCGAGCCAGCAATCGGTAGGTCAGTGAGTTCATCCCATCTTGCGTCCAGGAATTCTGGGTACGGACCAGGAGGTCAAATCTGAGGGTTAGAGGTTGGAGACTAAGACCCAGAAAGGAACAGGAATCTAAGGACCTTTAGGAGCTTCCTAGCTAGGATGCAGAACCGCAAGGATCCAGTAACAATTCCCAGGCAGTCCTCCCTTCCTACCTGTGGGGATTTTCCTCGTTGCCCTTATCTCCTCGGTGCTTCACCATCTTATAGTGTCCCACAGATGCAGGGGGGCGAGAGATCTTCATCCCAGCGAGGCGTACCCTATGGGAAAAGTGAGGGCACCTTGGACGATCCAGAGTGGAGCAAAGCTGCTGACAGGTGAGCAAGAAGAACTAAGGCCAGCAAGGAGGGCATTGCATGTTTCTGTACACAAAGAGCAACTATTACTAGTTAGGCAAAAATGTGCCACGTACTGGAAGGGGAGAGAAAGTCAAACAGAAGGAAATGGCTGAAGAGAATGTGAAAGCTGGATGTATCCAAATCCTCAGGGCCTGGTGCCAGGCACCCTGGGGCCTTTAAACAATTGCAGAGGTAGGTCTGCACCTCCCACCTTCATTTCCTAACCGGCTCCCAGAGCTGCCCTTGCAGTCTGGGAAGGACAGGGAGAGGAGCCATTTTGTCAAAAGGATAGGACAAGCCTGGGAGTTGCAGACCCAAGCTCAGCAATTATTTAGAATAGTGGCTGAGCTGCCTCAACCCCACTGCTTGGCAGCCTCCCCACCCCCACCTCCACCCCCCAGTGTTAAGAAAAGGGTGGGACCAGGTGATTAGGGCCTGGAAAGAAACAAATCCCAACTCTGACTCAGAAGCAAGAAGTGAAGCTGGCCTGGGAAGCTATTGAAAGAGTACATACATTTAGAAATTGCTGGGCATTTTATACACATACAGAGGACCAGAATCCACAGAGAAGTCATCCCAAAGGACACAGGGAGAGAGGAGACAATGGATCCAGCATATCAAGCCCAAATATTCACACCACACCACAGATATGAAATTGGGTCAGCTGAGGCTGAAGGTCAAAATGTTTCTCATGCTAAAAATGAGTTGGCATCATGACAATGGCACAGGGTTTTAAAAAAAGTGATTCTGGGCTATTTGGAGCAGAGCCCCTCCTCCCCCAGCCCCACAGGAAGTGGTCTGGATGCAATCCTAGCAGAAGGCAGGACTAAACTATCTCTCAGCTCCTTTCCAGCTCTGGAATCCCATGACATTATAGCCTATTGATCTTATCCTCTCTCCCAGGAACATAATTTACCAGATGTGGGAGACTGGAGGATGATAGAATGGGGGGCAGCATGCAAAGCCTGACCTGGGTAGACTGAAAAGACTAAGGAAGAGGAATGGGCACAGTGCAGGACCAGGGAACTAAAGGTTAGTGTTAAAAGGCTATGGCCAGCGGTGGTCTCAGAGGACAGGAGTTTAGGCTGGGGTGAAGGAGGGAGGTGGTAACAGGAAGTCTGACCTGGTAGCAATGTCGTCATCTTCACCACCCCAACCCCAGTATTCATTGGGGAAGCCATTCATCTTCAGGTACTGGTCAGGAGTGAGTGCTGAGACCCCTCCAAAGTACTGGGGGTACGGGAGGCTAGGGAGAGAAAGATCCTTGAATTCCACAAGTCTTCTGGGGAGACACGCCTACCCACAATCCCCTTGGCTCTCCTCCTTCCAATGGATGGTGGGTTTCCCTGCTTCCCAGCATCCTCTCATGCCCTCTACCTGTATCCAAACTTGTTCATGGCAACAGCAACATGCCGGGGTCCCCGGGGATCGCACACATAGAGGTTGTGGTCATTCTCTGGCAGGAGGTCCACATCATGCAAGAACAGGCAGTCCCACTCTTCATCACGCAGGGCCTCCCGCACCCCAACATTCAGCAGCTTTGCCCTGTTAAATGTTCCATTTCCAGCCTGGAAGATAATAACGGAAGAGGACCGGACTATGTCTGTAGGTAGCATGGAGAAGAGGGGTCAGAAGTATAAAAGAGAAAAGAGGGAAACCAAAGTGGGTCATAGGGCAAGGAGAATCAAGAGAAAGACAAACTATCTTTTATTTTTTCATTCAACAATTTTTTTTTGAGCATCAGTATGTGCCTGATACTTACACACTGCTGTTTAGCATTTAATCCTGACAACAACCATGGGAAACAGGTATATACTAGTTACCTTTCTTTGCTTCATTTTAGGGGGTTAAGTATCTTGCTCAAGGTCACTTATGGGACAAATGACAGAACTAGAATTTTAGCCCAAATCTGTCCAATTCCAAATTTGCACAATTCCAAATTCAACAAAGGGAAGATCATGGGTGGGTACAGACTGGGAATACCCTAAAGAGAGTAACAAGTTGGCAGAGCAGTGCCAGGTGCTTTCCCACACTCTATAGGCTGACTTAAAATTATTCCAGGGACCCACTATATGAAGAGTGGAGTGGCATTTACTTGAAGTTTCCTTACGAAAAAGAAAGCGGAGTTGGGATCAGGGGTACCTGGTGGATGACATAGATGCCATAAGCAAGCTGCTGGCGCTGCAAGAAGGGGTGCAGGTGGTAGAGCAGCAGGCGCAGGTGGTGCTCCCGGCCCCGGTGGGGCACAATGATGGCTGTTCGGGAGCGGGGCTCACACCCTGCGGGGCGGTACCGGCCCCCCAGTTCCACTCGAGGATTTCTCTCCACAATCTCTGCCAGCGACGGCACTGGACTAAAGGACACGGACACAGGACCCACTGTTGGGAAGGAATGGCAAGGTCAGGGGTTAGAAGGGCAAGGAGAAAAAGGACCACCAGGGCCTGGGGACACCTCTAGCCCCCACAATCTGGTTCTAGGGCTCAGCTCCCCTAAGGGCTCACTCAGAATTTTCAGAGCCTTGAGTTCACCATCATTGGGGCAGCTTTGCAAAGCCTGGAAGATGCAGGCTCCTTAACTTGGCCTACCTTTGTATTTTAGGGTTCCATAACTCTCTCTACAGGGTTGGAAGCTGTAGTTAGAGGATGGAGAGAACAGAAAGACTTCCAATTAACTAACTAAACCAGGGCTCATCTACAAAGGAAGCAATTCTTAGCCCAAGGCAGGAAGAGCTCATAAATGGGTAGGCAATAGAAAGTTGTAGCTCAATCCAAGAGCCCAATCTAAACTCTAAATTCAGAGTCCATTCTATCTCAAACTCAGCCCATCTTCCAATTACATTAACCTCCTGTTCTAAGTCCCACTCCTGCCACACTATGCCTGCCCAAGCCTCCCTGCTCCCAGACCTCAGCCTTCCGTTCACTTCCTCCTTCCTTCTGCACTCACCTAAGAGAGGAGATCGTTCTGGACAGTAGGGTAGACCTTGAGGAGCTAGAGGGCCCCCTGGGGCAACAGGGGCACCAGGCAGGTGACTGAGGTTACTGTAGACATCGTGGGGATGCGAATAGTCAAATGTCGGCCCCTGCTCTCGGCCAAATAGGGCACTGAGGCTTCGGAAGCCCCCCAGTGACAGGTACATCATGACGGCCAGCTGGGAGCCCACAAGCAGGGCCAGTGTACAGGGCCTCTCCAACAGCCTCCGCAACATCCTGGGGGGAGGTCTGAGGAGGGAGAGAGGAAAGTTCTGGGGGTGGGCAGGAAGAGATCAAGCCAGCAGAGAAATCATCAGGGAGGGATGAAGGTGGTGCCGGGGTAAAGAGGAAAAAGAAGCAAAGAATAAAGTCACAGAAGGGAGCACACAGGTGTCTGGTCATGCAAGAAAAATAAATAGAATGTGACCACCAGCAGCCCTACCACCTGTCACTTCCAGCCCAAGTTTCACCCTCCTCCGCCCCCTCTCCAAACCACTCCTGCATCTACTCTCAGTTCCCACCCCCAAGAATGCTTACATCATTCAGGTCCCATGTCCATTTCAGGAGTCTCTGGAGAACTTCCCTTCCAGTTCTAGAGGGAGAGAGAGACTCACCTGGGTTCAAGCTGTCTTGTTCTGGATCATGCGGGCTTCAGGAGGTCCCGGGGGGACAGAGATGTGAGGCATTATCTAAAATTGGAAACATCACAGAAGACAGAGAAAGGATCCATCCAGCGCTGCAACAGCGATCCTGGGACCAGCTGGAACAGAAGCGATCAAGGATAACCAGCCACCCTCTATGGGGCAGAGATCAGGATCAGGGTGAAGCCGGTTTCCCAGCAAGGGAAGTGAGGGAAAGTGTTGGAAAGAAAAGAGCGGGGGTGTGGGGGGAGATGCTAGGTCCCTGGCTCCTCCCGGGGCCACCCTGGAGTGTCAGGTTCACTCCGAACTTAACCATCCCCCACTCCAACAGGACCAACCTGTTTGGGGACTGGGGACAGGGCAGCTAGCGGAGACATTATGTCTGCCAGGGGGCGAGGGAGTCATGACAGGACTGTGGAGTGGCCTCAAGAGAACCCAGGGCGGAGTAGGAAACAGGCTCCTTTCCGTTCTTCTCGTGCTTGAGAGCTAGCTCCGCAGGTGCAGGGAGCGTGACCACCTGGGAGCTGCACGCAAACAGCCCTGGAGCGCGGCGGGGAGTAGGGTGGGGGTGGCGTCCTCTACCTTTTCTACCCTTCCCCAGTCCTAGAGGGGGTGGGGAGGAGGGTTACAGCTAGAGGGAAATAGGAAAACGGAGGGCTGGGCAGAACCTGTCGGGAGTACCTGGGCTAGCTCACCTAGAGGGGCGTGGTCAGCGCTCTGCAGCGGGTGACAGCCCGGTTCTTTCGGAGCACCCCCATTCCACCCCAACCTCCTCTTGCGTTTGCCCTACCTTGCAACGTGAGCCCACCCGGCCTCTGTCCAGACTTCCACCTGGGATCCCCTGCCTGCTCAGGCTTGTCTTCAACCTTTACCCAAAACTTCTCATCCTCCCAATCGCCCGAACCTTTCTCCCGGCCCCTCACCCCACCAACCCCAGCCCACGTACCTGTTCTTCTGCTTCCAGTCGTCACCGCCACCCCGACAGCCGGGCAGGCATCGCTGCCGCCATCTTGGAAGCGGGCGCTGCGTGGGCGGGGCCTCGCGTCACGGGGCGGGGCCTCGGGTGGAGCCGCCGGGGCGGGCGGAGCGCAGGGTCTGGACAGCCCCGGCCCGGAGGCGCGTGCCGGAGTGCGGCCGGGCGGGGCTCGGAGGAGGCTGGGCCGCGGGCAGCGGGCCGCCACGGCCTCGACCCTTCAGGCAACCTGCGCGGGGGTTCATCCCCACGGGACCGACTCCTAGGGAGATTCCATTTCCCACCGCGCAGTCTTGTAAAAACAGCAGCTCAAACCAGGACTTTCCTTTGGGCTGAGACTGACCGAAAGGCCGGTGGGACAGTTTCTGGCGCGACCGAAGGCCTCCCTATATCCCCGGGCTAGGCTGAGCTCCTTTACCGGGTCAGTGGCGCCCCTTGCAACTAAGTGCCACTTAGTATCAAAATTGTTTCTTGCTCAGGGTGAGTCATAGTTGACTGCTCTGGCGCATTTTTGTATCCCATGGTATCCCGCAGGCCTTGAAATAGAAACAGTTAATAAAGCAAGGAAACATTGAGTGTGGAGGGAAGGGCAGGGTCTGCTTTAATGTAAAAATGTGTTTTCCCAGATATGAGAGTAAAATGGACATTCCATTAATATGCAATATGTTTATCTTGTGGCTTCCACTACCCCCTTAGCATATTGTGTTCCTTAGAAGCAGATGTTCACACTGAGGAAACTTGAATAACTCACAATGTCTGTCTCAAAAAGCTCATGGTCTTGTGTGCTTGTACGGGAGGGAGGGAGGGAGGGTTACAAAAAATATAGTGGGATAAATATGATAGCCCAGAAATTGCACCTCATTCTCACGTGGAGAATCTGGAAAGCCTTCCGAGAAGAAGTGATGGCTAATGGGAAACCTGAAGGACTTGTCTATAGTACATCCTTCTGCTTTATAAGATCTTGTTTCAGTGGGAGATATTTTACAACCCTATGTAGGAAACTGATAGACATGCAAATTTCAGTCCTGTCTGATAGAGGTTCAATTAAACCCCTACTGGCTACCTTGTGGAAAAAGGTTTTTGCCTCCATTGTCATATTCATTTCTGCATTCCTGATCTGTAAATGTGTCTGTTTTTTAGATATTCTTTTGAACCAGTAATAACGTCTTCTGGTTCCTCACAAGTTAAACAAAATCTGTAACACGTGTTCATTTTTATATGGGTATTGACAAAATCTCTCCTTGACCAAACTTTAGACAGGCTCCTCTGAGCCCTCTTATCAATAGGGCTCGTCCTTGGGCCCCTAGCCACTTTTAGCTAGAATCCTGCTAAGTCATTTTAGTGAGAATCCCCCACCCTTAATATCTGATCACCTTGGCCTGCCTTCAGCAAGAATCCTAAGTCCTAAGAATTTCCCTACCCATAGGGGCTGGGCCCGTGGCCAAGTGGTTAAGTTCGCGCGCTCCGCTTCCCGGCCCAGGGTGTCGCTGGTTCGGATCCTGGGCTCGGCAGGCGTGTGGGGCGCTGACTCAGCATAGCTTGATGAGTGTTGCCATGTCCACGCCCCACATGCCACAACTAAAACATACAACTATGTACTGGGGAGCTTTGGGGAGAAAAAGAAGAAGGAAAAAAAAGATTGGCAGCAGTTGTTAGCTCAGGTGCCAATCTTTAAAAAAAAAAAAAATTCCCTACCCTTGATGTAATTTTCCATCCACTGACTCTCTCATTTTGCTCATTGGCTATAAATATCTACTTGTTCATACTGTATTCAGAGTTGAGCCCAATTTCTTTCCAATTGGGATAGTCTTGACACTTATGGCAATAGTCCCAAATGAAGTCTTCCTTGCCATTTTAACAAGGGTCAGAATAATTTTTCCTTTAACAGTGTGAGAGTCATAGTTTTATCTTTTTCTGAAAATTATATTTCAACAGATGAATAGTGTTCTGGGCAGAGAAAACGATAAGGACAAAAGTCTGGAAAGGAGGAAGAAATTAAGGAGTTTGGGAAATCAAAAATGGATCAGTAAGGCTGGACAATAGAGTGAAGGGAATAGCGAGAGTTGAGACTGGAGAGGTAAATAGGTGCCAGATAATGAAAGACTCCATAAATTACATTGAAAGAGTTTGAGTTTTATCCTGAGGGCAAGAGGAAGGCATTAAAGTACTCTAAACAGAGAGTGCTACACTCAGAACTTTAGGAAGTTAACTCTGGTGGAAATGTGGAGCATTGATTGAAGTGGTCAAGACTGGAAGTGGGGACACCATTTAACGTGTTACTGCAGAAATTCAGAAGTGAGATGGAGCTAATGCAAAATAAGGTGATATCAGTGGGACTAGAGGGTAGAGGATGTCTTTGAGAATTTTTAGGAGACAAAAAGGATTTGGTGACTGCCTGGATGTGCCAAGTCAGGGAGTTAGAGGACTCCAAGATGACCCCCAGATTTCTCTCTCTTTTGTTTCTTCTCCCCAAAGCCCCAGCACATAATTGTATATCCTAGTTGTGAGTCATTCTAGCTCTTCTATGTGGGATGCCACCTCAGCATGGCTTAGTGAGTGGTGCGTAGGTCCATGCCTAGGATCCAAACCAGCGCACCCTGGGCCACCAAAGCGGAGGGTGCAAACTTAGCCACTTGGCCAGGGGACCGGCCCCACCTCCAGATTTCTAAGGTGGACCACTGGGTGAATGGTGGCACCATTTAATGAGAAACAAAACTTAGAAAAGGTACATTTGGGGGAAAATGATAGAGATGACAAGTAAACTTTGGACTTAGTGAGTTTGAGGTAACTGTGGAGGCTCAAAATGAGATAATACTGGGTTTAAGTACAATGCCAGCTTTGAATTCCATTGGCTGTGTGATGTTCAGCAATACGCTTTCTGGGTTTCATCTGTAAAATGAACCCCATCTTAAAGGGTTTTGTGATAATTAGTGAGAACTATGGAAAAGTGACAGCAGACAGCAGATATTCAATACATCTGAATTTTAAGGACAAAGTAGGAGCTGAGTAAAAGCCCTGATTTTTCTTTCTTTTTTTTTTTTTTTTAAGATTTTATTTTATTCCTTTTCCTCCCCAAAGCCCCCGGTACATAGTTGTATATTCTTAGTTGTGGGTCCTTCTAGCTGTGGCATGTGGGGTGCTGCCTCAGCATGGCTCGATGAGCGGTACCATGTCCACACCCAGGATCTGAACCAGCAAACCCCAGGCCGCCGAAGCTGAAAGTGCGAACTTAACCGATACGCCACTGGGTCAGCCCCTTTTTTTTTTTTTTAATGCTTTTTTATTTTATTTTATTTTATTTTTGAGGAAGATTAGCCCTGAGCTAATTGCTGCCAATCCTCCTCTTTTTTGCTGAGGAAGACTGGCCCTGAGCTAACATCCATGCCCATCTTCCTCTACTTTATACGTGGGATGCCTACCACAGCATGGTGTGCCAAGTGGTGCCATGTCCACACTGGGATCTGAACCGGCAAACCCTGTGCCACCTAAGTGGAATGCGCACACTTAACCACTGCGCCACTGGGCCGGCCCCCTGATTTTTCTTAAGGAGTTCACTGTGTAGTGGAAAAGATAGACTTATACAGATAATTGAAATGCGGTTCTCCTAGAGGACCCTTCCTCTACGCTCCCATGGTATTCTGTTTTTGTAAAACCGGCCTTCACCTTCTATTCCCCCACCCCCCCCCCACCCCATCTACCATCTTCTGATAATTCCCCTACATTCATTTGTAAATTCCCGGTTTTCAAGAACCTTCACCTCGACTCCATCTCACCCTGGCCACACCCTGGACTTAGTCATCACCTAGAACTGCCAAATTTCTGAAAACTTAAATTCTAGTATGCTGGTTTTCACCACAACATCCTGTCTTTCTACATTCTGAATAAAACTTGGGGCCCCTAGCGGCCAAGTCATGACACACAACACAACAGAAGAAAGCCAGTCTAGTAACCAAAAACTAATTTAAAATAATTTAAATCTCTATTTTGTTTCTGAAGGAAACATCAGATGCATGGGGCAGGGCAGAGTGGAGAAGGAGCACATTTTAACACACAGGCCAATATCTTTAAAATCCTCTCTCTCGCATTCAATGTTTTCCACCTAGATGGTAGCTTCTCCCCAGAACTATCCCTTCCAACTCTACTCAGCTCCTTACAGTATTATTCTCCAGCTCCAAGTCTGTTCTCTTTACTTTACTTTTGTTTTGCATAACAGAGAAGGGCCCTGGAGCTGACCTAGCAAGCTGAAATCTTTTTTTAAATTTTTTTTGAGGAAGATTAGCCCTGAGCTAATTACTGCCAATCCACCTCTTTTTGCTGAGGAAGACTGGCCCTGAGCTAACGTCCATGCCCATCTTCCTCTACTTTATACGTGGGATGCCTACCACAGCATGGCTTTTGCCAAGCGGTGCCATGTCCGCACCCGGGATCCGAACCAGCAAACCCCGGGCTGCCAAGAATTGGAACGTGCGAACTTAACCACTGTGCCGCCGGGCCAGCCCTGAAATTCTCTACTCCTCCACATCACCCTACTCTCCAGGGGATCCCTACAGTTTTACAGTTTACTTCTAGAAGTGGAGGCAGACACCTCCTTCAGGAACACTTCTGTGACCCCATATTCTGTGCTAGGTACCCCTTCTTCACCATGGCATCTATCACACAGGTCTGGATTTTCTTTTTCTTTCTTCTTCTTCTTTTTTTTTTTTTTAAGAAAGATTAGCCCTGAACTAACATCTGCTGCCAATCCTCCTCTTTTTTGCTGAGGAAGATTGGCCCTGAGCTAACATCCATGCCCATCTTCATCTACTTTTTTATATATGGGACGCCTGCCACAGCATGGCCTGACAAGCGTTGTGTAGGTCCACACCCAGGATCCGAACCAGTGAACCCTGGGCCACCGAAGCGGAAAGTGCAAACTCAACCGCTGTGCCACCGGGCCAGCTCCACACAGGTCTGGAATTTTTGTAAGGTAAGCCTTTCTCAGCCACCAGACTGTGAACTCTCAGAGGACAGGGACCATGTCTTCCCTTTTATCATCCCCTGAATGTAATCCAGACCTTTTGCACAGACTCTACAAAATAGCCCATCTTAGATCTGACCTAGACTGTTCCTTGGTATAATTATTTTCTCATGCTAATGCAAGAGTGGGAAGGGGATAAAGGAAGAGATTTGAGAAAAAGAGAATCAGCATGTGTCAACACTTACTAGAAGCCAGACATAGGGCCAAGTATTTACATCATTATATTCTTAAGTTGTGACAGCCTCTCATAAGGCAGGTAGTAATATACCCATTTTACAGATAAAGAAACTGAAGCTCACAGAGATCAAGTAATTTAAGACCACATTACATGTAAGTAGCAAAGCTTAGATTCAGTCTGACTCTGAAAATCTGTGTCCTTTCCAGATGCTGTGAGAGTGTGATTTGATTCCAATTTGTAACCTAATGGCTTATTTATTAAACAAATAAATGGAATAAACAGTCAATTCTAATTGGGAAATTAGGTCAATTAATATATTTTCCTCAGACTCATTTTCAGGCCAAAATTCTTAGCTTCTCAATGCTTATTTGCATCTACATTATCAATGTGCTAGCGTATCTCTATGAAGTTGGACATGTATATGTCAATGTGTGTCACTGTGTGTGTACTTGTATGTTACTGGGTTTGTAGGGCCTGTTGCTAGTTTCCCAAAGACTGTGTGGGATGCCTTAAATCTACTTCCTCCTCTCCCTTTCCTTCCTCAGGCTACTTAAGTACTCTGGGCCTGTCCCCATATAAGGTCCTGCCTGGGGAAATTGTTCAGTATTACCGCTCCCTCCTTCCCCTCACCCGCCTCTTTCTGAGCATTTTTAGAACTGGTGGTTTTTCCCAGCTGTCAGCTGGTTACCCTTGCTGCCAATGATTTTGGCTTCCCCCCAGCAACAGTCAATGGGGAAGGTATTCAATTGGTTCAGAAGCAACCTCTTAGCCAATAAAATGTTAATACATTGAATTCCATTTTCTTCCCTCCCCCACAAGCCCTGACCAATGAGATGCTGATTTTGTCACTTACTGTCAATCTGCTATTTTAGAAAACAAAATACCGTAACACTATATGGAGATTAAAGGAGTGGGGCTAGCGATGGAGTAGAAGTGTAAATGAGTAGCCCATTCCACAACACACTTCAGAAACCCTGGCTCTCCCACCCCCACTGCCAAAATAGTGGTTGGACAAATGCCCAGATTTCCTCTGCTCTAACCACAGAGTCACAGAATCTCAGAGGCAGAGAGACCTTAAAGAAATTGGCCCAACTCACAGTTGTTGCTTCAACCTCCTCCCCTACTTCAAATACACATGCACAACACTTGCCATCCCATAAAAAGGTAGTCTAAACTCTACTTGAACTTCTCCAGGGACAGGGCACTCACTCCCTCGGCAGTCACTGGTTCATCTTTCTCCAGCTCATCATTTTTCCCTCTTTTTGCCTCTAAGACCAGAGCAGATACTTGAACTGTCTCAGTGCCTCCTTCCTTCTCCTCCTGCTGGTACACCACACCCCAGCTCAGCAATAAGTAGGCAGACTGGGGAGACAAGGGAGACAGAGCTCATCCTGGCTCTTGTAGGGAAGTATGCACTCCCCACATCCATAGCAAGAACTTATTGGACCCTTGACTTCAGGATATTAGGCAGAGCCTAGAGCCTGGGCCTGGGAAGAGTGATATGGGGAAGAACATTCCTAAAACGGGTCAGGCCTTGCCCAGGATTGGGAGCCAGGATGCCCATCACTTCTCTTTGAGGAGCTAGTTCTTTCTCTCCTCCTACTTCCAGTATGCCTCCGCCCACCCACCCACCCACCCACCCAATCACAGATGTGGCCTCTAAGCTCAGTCCCTTTCTGGGAAAAACTTCTTTAGGTTAGTCAGAATGCTACTCAGTGAATAAAGAGCTTCCTCTTAAAATAACGCGTATGAAAGTGACATACAAAGTGTGAATTACCACGAGCACTAAGGAAAGGTAAGAAGGGCTATCACGATGACCTGTTCCTCAGGGCCCAGCCCAAGACTCACCCTCCAGAACCCTCATAGCCCATTAACCCGAGGCTCGGTCTCTGCCTGGTTCATTTTGCCCTTATCATACAGTTCTTTGTACTATCCCACTGTTCCTCTCAGTGGAGGTATAGTATGCAACCTTCCTCGGAAACGCAATGAGCTTCTTTGGTCATATGTTGTTTGTGTTTGTACCTTACATCTACTTAGCACAGAGCTCTGCTTACCAGACCATGAGTTCATAGAATTAAGGTCTGTAAACATGTTATTGGTGGTCCAGTTTTCCTAACTAGATGAAACAGTTGAAGATCACTCTGGCCTTGTCCTACTCTCCTGTTTCTACCCCCTCCAGCCTGGTTGGTAGGAGGACAGGAGGAAGGGCCAGGGCCAAGCACAGCAGTGGTGGCCATGCATCCCGGAGAAAGGAGAGGGGGACAGCCTTGTTCTAGTTGCTGCTGCGGGAGTAGGCACCGTGCTGGGTGGCGTAGAATACAGGGCAGTGAGTAAGGCACTGCCTGGTGCAGAACTTGATCAGCAAAGCCCAGCCCCAGCAAACACAACACATAGAACCGCCACAACATCCACGTCCTGCCTCAACCCCCTAGTTCCAGCTCCACATCCCAAGCAGTGTTTGGGAGCCCAGCCAGGTTCTGCAATGGCAGAGTGAAGCACCACTAGTTCCCCTACTCTCCCCTCTGCCACTCCCACCTCAGGGGCTTCTTTACCTCCTTGTTCGTCTCTCACCTCCACATTCAGTACCTTCCCCAGTCCCTAGCAGTCCCGGAACTGCCACTCAAGACTCTAAATTCTTGCAGGGTTCACCTGCTCCGCATTCCCAACCCCTTTCCCTCCATGACACACTCAGGGCTGCCCAAGTTCTTTCTTAAGCAAAGTCACCTGCTCATAAGGAAAAGCAGACCTGTTTCTAGTACTGGACTGGCCTTCAGGTGTTCTGCCACCATTGAACATCTGGCTCCCCCTCACCTCTGATCCTTCTCCATTCTTCCTACCCTCCTGACTATCCCCTACCAAACTGTGTCCTGTTCCTCTTATTAAATTCCATTCTAGGGCCAGCCCCAGTGGCCTAGGGGTTAAGTCTGGCACACCCCACCTCTGGGGCCCAGGTTCGGTTCCTGGGTGTGGACCTACACCACTCATCTGTCAGTGGCCACGCTGTGGCAACTCACATACAAAAAGAGGAAGATTGGCAATGGATGTTAGCTCAGGGCAAAGCTTCCTCAACAAAAAAACCCAAAAAACAAAAAACAAAAAAACATCCATTCTAATCTCACATCTTCAAAGAATTCTGCTGGGTTTGCACTGGCTGATTCTGGGAATCCTGTCCCAGGCACTCAGTTGTCATACGGGTAACTCGTCCCATGGACACAGCCTTTACTATTTTGAAAATATTGTAACATTTGTTCCCAGAATACCCTGTGGGAACAGGCATTATTAGCCCTCTTGCACATATGAGCAACCTAAGGCTCAGCATCAGTGACTTCCTAACACTACTAGCTAATAAGATGCTGAACCCCAACTCAAATTCAGACCCAGTGGCTCCCACTTGAGTGATCTTCCTACCACAGCAGCTCCCCCAGAGCCCTCGACTACCACTAAGCTCTCACCACTAAGCTGCTTGTTTGTGTTGGAGCAGTTGTTCTTGTCATGTCTGCACCTTCAAGCTCTTATCAGTTGTGCTGTAGCCAAGTGTTTATCATGTCTCAGGAGCCTCCATGATCAGGAGCCTCCAGAGATCAGGGACAGAATCATCCTTTTCTGACAACCCCTCAGAAGCCATGATAGGTTCTACCAACCGAAGGAACTGAGCCTGGGGTAAGGGCAGGCACCACTGATGTGGATCTTTTCCACCTTCAAGTGCGTTGCAAACCCCATGGGCAGTGGAGGTGGACAGAAAGGTGACGACAATAACTAACAGCAGCTGCCATCTGTTGAGCACTTATCAAGTGCAAGGCATTGTACTAGTTCTTTATTTACATTATTTAATCCTCACAACAAATTTCCAAGGGAGGTATTATTTTTGGCAAATGAGAAAACAAATGTTCAGAGATGTGGAGCCAGGGTGCAACCCACAGCTCTGACTCCAAAAGGAGAACATAAATAGCAGAATTCAATTTATATTTTAAAAATATGATAATCCCTTACTCCCTGAAGGCTTATCCTACACTTGACTCTTCCTTTCCCAGAAAACAAAATTCAGGGAGAGGAAAGCAGGGCAGGATGTACCTCATACATAAACACACACACACATTCTCATACACAGACACACACAGATCACTTATGCCTATCATTACCACCCTGGATTTCCTAGCCAGGGTGAGGGCTATGAGGGATGGGATCAGTTTCCCCAGGACCCTAGCCCTCATTCCCTTCCCTGGTGCTAAATAAAAGTGAATAAATACTAAATAAATACAACTGGAGCCCACCCTGCCTTCCCCCTCCCTCCTGTGACCAGCAGGGCAGAGGGGGCAGTTTAGACAGAAGACTGTCTCCCAGCCCCTTCCATCTACCACCCATCACTGCCTTCCAGGGCAGGAAACCAGGGCAGGGCCAGCCTGCGCATTAGGACAGAGAGGAGGGGCGGAGTCACCCTCACAGTCCCTCCCTGCACTGTGTCTTAGCATGAGGCAGCTGGAGAAGCCCCCTCTTTCTCCCAGCTAAGTCTGAGGCCCCGGTGCCCAGAAAGGGCAGCCGGGATGGTGAGGTTATTTCCTGCCCGCCCAGGGGCGCTGCCGGAGGATCTCCAGAATCTGTGCCTTGCGGTGCAGCCAGTCCTGGGGAGTGGGGCGTGGCGTTGAAGGGGCTGGCCGGGGCACGAAGAAGCTGTATCGGAGGCGTGCGTTCTGGGGGTTGCCAGCCACCAGGACCTGCAGTGTCAAGGGCTGGGCCAGTGGCCCATGGCCTGACAGTGTCTCAGAGGCCGCAGTGGCGCCGCTGTAGCGCAAGCTGACTGCTCCAGGCAGTACCACATCTGTCGGGGAGGGCATCAGCGTGTATTCACCATTGAGGGCATAGGAGCCATCTGGGAGCTTCAGGGCCAGGTAGAGGTTTCGGAGACCAGGGGTCCCCTGCTGCCGGACAAGGATGTGGGTGGCCCCCGCGGGAATAGTGACCACATTGTTGTATCCGTACCTGTGTGGAAGGAGTAGAGGGGGCTCAGCATCTTCCTGAGTCTCCTCAGCCTTTCTGAGCGGTGTTTGTATGATTGTATGTGTGCATACGTGTTGTGTAGAGGGTTGTCTCCCCAGACCTATGTGAGCTGTCCAGCCTAGATCTGAGCTACATGCACATGTGCCCTCCTTCTTCTCCTCTCTGGGCCTTTATACCTCCTCCTTATTGAGATGCCCTTCTAAGCCCACCTCCTTGTGCCTGTCCAGTTCCTATTATCTCTCCAGGAGGGAGGTCACCTCCAGGGGAACCTTCCCTGATACCCACAAGGGCTCTGCAGCAGCCCAGGCTGACACCTGTTGAACAGGTGGGACACTGTGCTGAACTTGCTTATTTGTCTATGTCCCCCCCAGACTGTAAGCTCTCTGAGAGGACAAACAGCGTTGAGTTCATTTCTGTATCCCCAGGGCCCAGAACAGTGTCCAGGAAGGTGGGAGGAGGAAACAAATAGTGAATGAACCTGAATTTTTTGAAGGAGCCAGACTGCTTGCTGCAGCTAGAACCATCCCCACCGCACACCATGCACTTGTCAAACTTCTTTTTGGAGCCAATGACACGATCACAGCCAGCATGGATGCAGCGGCCCTGGACACAGACTGAGGAGCTATCCGGGGAACAGGGGGTCCCGTCTACCACCTGAGGAGAAGAGAAGGAGTGATGCGAAGGGCTCTTCCTAAGTCAAGAGGGGCTAGTAAACCCAACAAGATGTATATCCCATTAGGGAGAGGATGTCAGGAAAGTTGGGTGAAAGAGGGGATGCGGATGGAGTGTGTGGAGTGAGCCCCAGACAGTAAGGGATGATAATCATAATGACACTAATACTGATAAAAGCTGCCATTTCCAGGGCACTCATTGTGAGTCAGCCACTGTGCTAAGTGCTTTACAAACGTGAATATAAATCTCACAACCACTATTTGAGGTTTCTAGAGATGGGACACTGAGGTTTAGAAAGATTAAGGAACTTGCCCAAAGGTACCCGGCTGGCAAGTGGAGGAGCCAAAACGAGAATCAGGTCTGTCTGAGTCTTAACACCAAGTCCTAAACCTTGACGGTAGCACCCCAGACGGACGCTAGAGGGCGGCCAACGTGTAGGAATTCTCCCCAGGGTAGGGGTGTGGGAGCAAAACTGCTGGAGCTTGTTCTTCCTTCTTCAGCCTTCCAGCTACCACCCAGCACAGGGAGGGAGTACAGGGACATCAGTGTCTCCAACAGGCCTGTCCAGTGAGGGGCGGGCCATGCATGAGCTGAATGAGACAACCAGTGTAATTTGACAGAGGAGCCCATGGAAAAGGGGTTGAAGACTTGCCCCAAAGGCCACATACTTCCCTTCTCACTGGAAGTAAGACAGAGCACTAGAAGATAGGGAGAGAGAGGAAAAGAAACCGAGGGATATGGGCAGATAAGAGTGGCGCAATTGGCAACTTCTCCAGAGTCCGGGGTTGACAGGCTTTCCAAATACCCATGGACGTATAAGTCTGAGTGGCCCCCTGGGCTGGCCTGGCCTGGCTGTGGGAATGCCAGCAACAGTGCTGTTTTGGAGGATCTTTGCCATCAGAAAGCAGAGGGACTGTTGGGGAGTGTATGAGCACAGCCAGGGCGTGGGGGCATCCTGGTCCTCACCCGTGGCTCCAGCACATAATAGTAGCCCAGCGCCTGGGCCTGGCAGGTGAGCTTGCACTGGTCCCGGGGGGCCACACCCGCATAGCGAGGGACCCAGTCCATGGGCCCTGGGAAGCTCTTGAAGAGGTCAGTGCGGTGGTTGTAGGCAGCACACTGCTCTTCACGGAAGGTCAATGCTGTAGCGGTAAAATGGACAGTCAGAGCCCCTCTCTCCTCACACTGCCCCACCAGCTGCTCCACCTCACCCCTCAGCCCTCCAGACAGCATGGCACCTCTCTGCCCCCCAAACTGCCAGGGAGTGTTCTTGAAGGGTAGAGTCACTCCTCTCAGCAGCAAGGACAGTCAACACCTCCTTGGTCCCTGCACTCAAGTGACAATCCTTCCCACTCTACCAATCCCTCTCAGCGCCTCCCGTGCCTCCCGCTCCTCACCTGAGCCAGTTGGGCAGTCCTGGGTATTGCAGGAACGGAAGCGGGTTCGCCGGCCCTCACAGTATTTGCCACCATTTCGGGGGATGGGCCGCGTGCAGTCCCGGGAGGAGAACTGGACACCACCCCCACAGCTCCGAGAGCAGTCGCCCCATGATCCCCAGGGACCCCAGCCACCAGCCTGTGGGATCTGCAGAAGCACAGAACGGAAAGGTGGGATAAATATACTCTCTCCTGGACTAAGGGCCAGTCCCTACTCCCTCAGGCCCTCTGACCCACCCCTGCCCTGGGATCTCACATTGAAGTCCTGGAGCTGGTCCATGTGGAGGCATCGGCCACCCATGCAAGCCTGTGCAGGCCCACAGGGGGTGCCATCGGCCCAGGGTGAATGTTTGGTCTGGCACATGGCGTGGCCATTGAGATGGCCAGAACACCAGAGGGCAGCACAGGGTGGCGGCAGCTGCGGACAATGGCGTGAGTCAGGCCCGAAGGTCAGCTGGCACTGTCGGTCAGCATCATAGTCCTTGCCAGGGAAAGTCACAGGCAGATGCAGGGGAGCCTCTGGCTTGTCTAAGAGACAGTGCCCTGGAAAGGAGGCAGGGGTATGATGTCAGCACTGGGTTGAGGGGTGCCAACTGATTGCCAGCTGAAAGCTTGGGCTCCCTGGGGCCCGATGGATACTAGAATCCAAACCCTAGGACTGGAAGGAGCTTTAAATAGCAGCTACAACTTATTAGATGCTTATTATGCGATAAGCATTGGTTAAATGCTTGACCAACACTATCTAATTTAATCATGGCCAACACTTATGAGGTAGTTACCATTATTACGCCTATTTTACACATCAGCTACACAGAGGTGAAGTAACTTACTCACAGTCACACACCTACACAGTCACACATCTACACAGCCGAAGAACGAATTAGGATAGGAACCCAAAGCACTAAGTCTCCCTATCTATTCAGCTTCTCATCAACAACTCTGCCCAGTAATAGTTATGCTGCTGGACTTGCACACCTCAAATGACAAGGCAGTCACCTCCTTCACAGCCAACCCATTCCAGTGTTGGACAATTCTGACCCTTAGAAAGTCAGTTTTAATTCTATTGAACCAAATTTTGCCTCCCTCAGCTGTGCTACTTATTCTGGGAGGAAGTGGGAAACACATAAATACAGCAGCATTTCTTGCCCCATCCCACACTGCAGAGGGAGCACATTTGAAGAAGTCAGTTTGGCCCATGAAATATGCAACAGAAGAGAGAGTACAGTGGGGGGCAGGAACTGAGTCCTGCACAGGGAAAGGGGTGTGCCATGTGCTTACCATAGCCATTGTCCAGGAAGTCAGTGATGAAGCGAGCACTGCAGGGGGACCAGGGCTCTTCGGGATCCACGTGAGCCATCACAGGAGCCATGACATGGCGGGAGGTGCTCCCAGGCCCATTCAGACCAACACATGGCTTTGAATTGTCATGGAGCATGTTGAAGACATGGCCTGTGAAAGCAGAGGCTCTGTTAGGGTCCAAGGGTCCCATCCCTGTGCCCTCAGGGGGCTGCAGGCCCATCATAAGCCCAGTTGCAGCTGTGGACAGTCAGATCCATTCCCCATCCCACCCAGTCCCCAATCCCCTTCTGGTGCTCTGATGGCTCCTCAATATGTAGCCCCCACTGCCCTGTCTCCCCTTCTCCCGAAATACACTCAGGACCCCTCTCTACCAACTTTTCCTTGTAGCAAACATTCCCAACCCTGAACCCATCCATTCTATCCTGACTCTTGTGAAGAATATCTCTCTCAAAACTGTGCCACCCCCTTCCTCACACATATATACACAGAGTTCACAGTAGGTTTCCATACACTATCTCATTTAATAGAAAAATCTAAACGTTTGTCTGCATTCAGAACAGAGAAGGATAATGGCCCTGGATCTAGACCTAGAGGGGAGGAAGGAAGACCTTGTGATTCCCATTTGCACCCTGATGAGCTCACTCTCGCTTCACCTGCTACCTTGCTCATCCAAGCCAGATGTCCCATGACTCCACCCCCACCTTACCCAGTTCATGAGCAGCAGTGAAGGCAGACTGGAGCCCATCATCCTCCACAATAGCACAGCTCCGAGCCGGGTCACACACAGTGCCCACATCAGCCATGCCCAGAGTGTCACAAGTAGAGACCCCACACAGATCCTGTGGAGAGGGATCACAGAAGATGCATGAGGAACCAAGACACCAGGGTCCATTGGGTTGAGATCCAGATTAGAGGGGACCTGGGCACTGAGTACCCAGCACTGTCAGGGCCCAGATAGCACTGGTGGTGTGGCTGGGCCCAGGCAGCATGTTGCATAACTCCAGGGGCAACATTTACATCACAGTCTGTGCAGTGGTGCTTCTCGGAGCTGTGTAGTGTGTGGCCTGTGGTGCTGATCAGGGCCTCACCTGACGGGTAAACAGAATGGCTGTGTCAAAGTGGTCAGGGTCCGAGTCCTCAGGGGTGTTGAGACCTCGCTGCCAGGCACAGAAGCTGCGCAGGGTCTGGGCGGCATTGGGCCCCACTTGGGGCCCTTCCTCGCCTGGCCCAAGAATCACCAGCCGAGTCACCACCAAGCTGACAGGGTTGCGGATGCTTGGGTGCTTGAAGGCCTTGGCCGCTGCTGCCATAACTGTCAGCAGGTAGCGCTTTAGCCCTGCACCATGAAATGCTGCCATCTTGTCATCTGCCACCACCAGGGTCTCCACAAATCTACTCAGTGAAGCAAAGCGCTGAGAAGACAAAAGAAGAGGAGGATCCTGAAATAGTCTCCCAGACCCATGGATCACTTCTCCCCTCCCTTACTTCCGGGGTCTGGAACTCAGCAGAGCCAGCTGGGTTGCACATATCCCACAGGAATCCTGATGGGTCTTGGTTGGGCCCTCCCCCCAACCCCAAATCCTAGGGCTTCTGTGGTAACTCTGAGAAATCAGCTGTTGGTTCTGAGAAGGGGAGAAGGAGTTGCCACGTCCCAGGGCTGTGTGGGGCCCAGAGGTGAAAAGCAGCTGGAACTACCTCTAGGAGGGGCTTTGGAGTCCCCTAGGCCTGAGTGTGGCTGGGGGCCTGCAGGACTGAGGCTAGAGGGCTGGGCTGCAACGTGTCTGCCCTGTGTGGTTGGAGGAACAATTCAGTCAGCAGCTAGGGCCAGGGCCAGATCTCAGCGTGGCGGGTGTAGAGGGAGCGTCTGGTCTGGATTAGAGCTGGAGAGGGAGGGAGGGTGGGAGGGAAGAAGGGGGGAGACCAGCAGTGGGAGAGAGGAAAGGATGGAGCCTCAGGCAGCTTTGCAGTCAGTCCACAGTGTGGGAAGGGGACTGACCAGAAAGAGGAATGGGGTGCCTCTCCTCCTCTGTGCACTCCTGCCCTAGTTTGCAGTCTGTCAAAACAATTTTGAAGGCAGCATCAGAAACCAGAGGCTAATCCCTAGGGCCTCAAACTTCACTCCTTTAGCTGATGGTGGGGGTAAAACTCAAATTTGGGACACAGAAAAGAGTCAGGGTCAAGGGGCTGTTAGGACAGCCTTATTGCTCGGGACTGTGCCAGTAGGCTGCCATGGCCAGGCAGGGGTGGTGTGGGGAGAAGGAGCCACCATTCCCAGCACAGACTCTCTGATCTACCTCTGGGAACCCTCCTGCGGATCAGTGGTCTGGCCAGGAGAAGGGCTGGGCCAGGGAGAAGCCAGAGCCTTCCCAAGAAAGGAAGCTAGTGGAAAAAGGAAAGGCAAGCAGAAGGGAGGGAAGAAGCAGAATGGCCAGAAGTGGAAGTGGGTGGAGAGAGAGTGAATAGGGGTCAGTAGGACAGATATGGTGGGAGGACACTGCAGGACACAGACTCCAGGCCTGCCTACCTTGGCTCTTCGGGGCCTGGGACTGGGATTCCCGGGAGGAGCCTTGACGTTGCACATGGGGCCCTGGCCGCTGGCAGGACTCTTCCGGCGTAGGATGTGAGCCCCAGGCCCTCCGGCAGAGTTAGGGGTGCCTCCGTCCAGGGGCTGGATGTGGAGTTCGGTCCCTCGATACTGGAGCACCCCTAACAGGGCTCCCCCGTCCCAGTGCAGAGATGCCACGGACTCCGGATCTCCGTTGATGGTGCCGGTGAGGTAGGTGCCCGGCTCTGCCCCGCCAAGAAGCTCAGGTGCCTGGCCCAGGTACTGCACCGTCAGCCCCTCGACCCGCACGCCGGGGTCCTGCTCCAGCTCTAGTAGCAGCGTCTCCCCAAAGGCAGGCAAGCGGTACAACAGCCTGGCAGGGGAGCCCAAACCAGGCACGACACTACCGTTGAGCTTCTCTGGAAACACGATCTCCTCCTCCCGGGGGAGGGGGCTGGCCGGCTGGGCTGAGGGCAGGAGGGAGGCCAGCAGCAGCAGAAGCAGCCGCGCCAGCCCAGAGACAGGCACGGTGGGGAGCAGCAGGCAGGGTTGGACTCCCCACAGCCAGCAGCCCGCCAAGCCCCTCCCGGGATGCGGGTCCGTCCGGGACATGGCACTGGTGCTGCTGCTGGGAGGGACTGAGGCCGTCTGGGCACCAAGTCCTTCACGCCCTGGCTTTGGAAAGCTCCTCTCTGCAGCCTGGGGGCTCGGACTCGTGCCAGGGTCAGAGCAGAGTTTTCAGAGGGGCTGGGGACCTTCAGAGGAGATGGAGAAAACTTGGCCCTTAGGCTTAGGAGCAGTGCCTAGTGGCCTGGCTCCTCCAAACTCTCGTCCCACACCCTCCTCTCCTGGATCTTTGTCTCTCCCAGCCTGTGCCTTCTGCAGCTTCTCTGGCCTCTCCTTCTGCACTCCCTCAGACTCTGTCTGGCTTCGCCTCTGTGCCTGCCCTGTCTCTGCCTCCTTCCGCTGTGCCTTTGTCTCTCTTCTCACTCTCTCTCCCTGTCTCTCTCTCTCTCTCTCTTGCGTCTATGAGTCTGTGGGTCTCCCCGTGGGTTCTTCCCAGCCTCTCTCCCCGCCAGCTCTTTTAAGCATGCTGAGCCTCTGCGATTGGCTGAGCTATAAGCCATTCAGCCAGAAGCTCTGTTGGTAGGACTCAGATGGGTGTCTCATTGCTTCCCAAAAATCCTAGTTTTTGTTTTCCTTTAAAAAAAAATGGGACTTGCCCAGGGGAGGGGAATCTCTAGCAGCCGGATGGATCATAGGCACTGGGCCAATTGATGACATAGCCTTTTCCCAAACCCCACAGTCGGCTCTCAGCTGTCTCTTTCCCTTTTTGGTGGGACAGAGCCCCAGGAGGGGTAGGAAGTCAGGGAAAGGGCCTGGCCAACACGCACAGAAACCACCAGGGTCCTGGGAGAATTCTCGCTCCCACTGTCTAACCTGGCATGGCCTCCTTGGCATGGCTCCCTCAAGCTGCCCTCTGCCCTGAGAGGCTGGTTTCCAACGCTGAGGCGACTGAGTGAGCTGCAGGGGAAAGAGAGTGGGGAAACAGGTAAGAAAGCATCAAGAAGGCAGAACAAAGAAAGGAGATGGCCTGACATGGCTCAGGATGGGTCCAAGCAGTTGGAGAGCTACAGGAGGCAGGGAGACAGGACAGGCAAGGAGATGGTGATCAGGGAGTACTGCCCAAAGGTAGGATGAATCGGCTTAGAATGGGCACATGAAGAGGACAGAGCATAAAGCAGGAGGGGTTAATGACTTTTCCTTTTATAGAAGGAGGATCCAGGATGGCACCTCCTCTTCTCTAATGTCTCTTCTCTCCCTCAGGCTTCCCCTTCCTGAGTTACCACTACCGGTCCCCTCCAAAGCCTGAACAGCCATTCCGCCTCCATTCCCCCCCTGGGCTCCCCCTCCCCACTTCCTGACTCCCCATTTCCCTGGCCCAGCTCCCAGTAGCTTCCCCCAGGCTCTTGGCCCTGCTCCTACCCACTCCCAACTGCCCTAACCCCTCCTCCAGCCTCAAGTCAGCCAGCCCTCAGCACCCAGAAAGACTGGCTTTCTCAGGAACCCAGATGCACCAAGTGCCAATCCATCTGAGGGAATCCCCACCTGGCTCCCTTTTCTGCCCCCACCTTGTCCTGAGAACCCAATCGTTCCTGGAATATCTAGTAATCTTTTATTTCTCATTCCCCATGGGACAAGGAGAGGGTGGAGGCAGCATTGTGTACATAGAGAAATTAGAGTACTGAGAGAATCAGGAACCCAGTGCCTGGGGTGGGGAGAGCACCTGGGGAGGAAGAGGTAGTGTTAGGGAAAAGAAGCAAAATGATTCCCTTGATTCCGGAGTGCAGAGAAATCAGGAAAGAGGTCTTGGGGGTGGACTATGAAGGCAAGGAAGTAAGGCGTTCAGAAGTAGGGGTTTCTGCTCACCCCATGCTCTGGCCACTCCTTTCCCCAGGATATCCCCAGGAAGGAGAGTGCAGTCAGCGGTCCCTTTCCTTTCCCAGAGGCGATCACCTGCCCCAGCCCCCATTCCTCTAGTCATTCTCTGCCTTGTCACCTCCTGTCCCCCACATCATATCCACCAGAATACTTCCTTTTCCCCTCCCCTCCCGCTCAGGTCATTAATACCCGCCCTGGTGCCCATTGCTTCCTGTATCACCCACCCCCTTGTGCCTGCCAGACCCATGTCTTGACCCACCACATGCCCTGACCCTGCTCCTAAGTGGAGGGGGTTGGGGCTGCAGGAGTCAGACAAAGGATGGGAGACCAGAAGGGGCAGGGGCAAGAGGAGCTATCACCAGAGGACTCTTACTGCCCCTTTCCACCCCCCCATCTGAGCTGAGGACAAAGGGGGTGACTAAGCAGCGAGAGACAAAAGGCCTCAGAATTGCAGCAGCAGTGTGTGTGGGGGTGTTGGCAGCAGGGAGAAGGCACAAAAGATGCAGTGTCCTAGGTAGCCCCCCAGGAGCTCTCACCCCAGTCCCAGCTCAAGCTGCCCCCCAGGGCCAAGCAGCACAGAGTCTATCCTGGACTTCTCTCAGGCTGGCTTAGGGCAAATAAGTGCAGTCCCCTGATCGCCCTCCCCCACCATCTCATTTACTGTGTTCCAAATACAGAGGGAGGGATGGCCCAGGGAAGGGGGGATGAGGGGTGCAGGGAGGCAGAGCCTCTGCCAGGCTCTGTGGGGGCTGCCCAGTCTACCCAGGTCCCGTCAGTTCCCACAGCCAGGGATATGGCCTCACCCTTTGGTACGGTTCCCATTAGGTCAACTCCCAGGCTAGAAGTCTGGCTTTCCCCTCTTTCCCTGCAGCTAAGAATTCCCCTCTGCCACTCTCCTGGTTTGTCTGCCCCACCCTGCTGCACTGCTGGTGGGCTGTGTCCCAGGGACCCTGTCTGGGGGAGATCTGGGGAAGGCTTCTTTCCAGGCTCAGAGTGGGAGGGCTGTGCAAACTCAAGGGGTGGCCCAGCTGGAGCTGGGCTTGGAGGCAGAGGGAGAGAATAGGAACTGGCTTCCAAGGCTGGAAAATTCTTTGTCTTCCATACAGAATTGGAATCAGACTCCTGGTGCTACCACATTTCTACGCCTTTGGCCAGGATTGAGACCTAGTCAGAAAGACTGGAGGGAAAAGAGACTGACCTAGGATAGAATTGGGGTGTGAGGCATTTCTAAGGGCACTTCCTGGATCTGTATTTCCGTAGGCTGTGGAAGCTTGGCGGGTATCAGGGTCACCCACAGGGGACCTCTCCTCATCTGGGGCGAGGTGGCCCCTACACACCCGGTCAGCCAGCTCTAATGCTGGTGGCCTTGGCGTCCTACTCTCTTTTTCGTTTTGGTTTGGCGGGAGCTTTCAGACCCGCCCAGCCCCACTTGGGCCTTCTTCCTTAACCCATTAAGCCATCTGGAAATTAGCTTTCCCTGCTCCCAATCTTTTGGGTTCGGGGAGGTAACTGGCAAAGCCTGGAGCTACCCTAGAAGAGCAGGCCTCGGACACAACCGCAGAGCGGGGCTATGACGGGGGGCGGCAGGCGGGGGGGGGGGGGGGGGCGGGGGGGGGGCCCGCGCGCGTGCGCGCGCCGGGTCGGGCGCCGAGCCTTCTCTAAGGTACGCGCAGGCGGGCTCGGCGGCAGGGCGCGGGGCGTCGCTGCCCGAGCTGGAGCGTCTCTGGCTCGCACTTAGCAAAGCCGGTCAGAAGCGGTGCGAAGAACCGCCTTCGGCCACCAGTATTTAAGCGAAAGTGACGCCGCAGCGCAGAACCCGGATGTTGTCCTGTTCGCGGTCGGCGACCCTGCCAGCTTCCAAGAGGGCGGCTGCATTGTGCCAATAGGCGAGAAGCCCACAAGGAGGCGCGCAGGAGGCACTTCCGCCCGATTCTCCTTCCCGCAGTCTGAAGCGAGTAAGATGGCGGCGCTGCGGGCTCTGTGCAGCCTTCGGGGCGTCGCGGCCCAGGGGCTGCGGCCCGGGGCTGGGGGCCGACTGCCGATTCAGCCCAGCAGGTGAGACCTAGGGCAGCCCTCGACGCGCTGTCCCCAAGGCTAGGGTTTCTCGAGTCTGGGGGCTCCACGGGCCTTTTGACCCCCTAGGAAAGAGTGACCCAGACCTGTGACCCCTCGCCCAGGCCGGCTGTCTCGAGCTCCAGGATGCAGTGGCGCCCGCTCTGGCCGAGGGAGCAAAGAGGGTCTTGAGCTCGTTCTGCCAGGGGTGAAATCAGTTAGGAGGAGACCCTGCTCCTCAATGTTAGTGATAGTGTCACCTTGCCCTTATGCCCTGCTGCTTCTCCCAAGCCCCGAACCCCATCACGGTTGGGGTGCGACTGGCGAAAAGTGTCCTTAGACTCTGTAGGGGAGGAGGAAAGCACCCCTGATGCTCTGGTGGGACTTGAGCTGAGCCAGGGAGCCGGCATGACCCCCACACCCCCACCCCGTTTCTTTTCTTAGTCTTCGGTTGACGTTGAATAAACACCTTTCTCGCATTCATGTTCACCAGATGGAAATATGAATAAGAGGAGAATTTGAAGGAGCTAGGATTCCCAACCTTGCACGCCCGGGGATGATGGGTGAAGAGGTTCCAGGAATAAGTTAGTAGGAATGGAACCTCTAGAGTTCCAGCTTGTTCTGCCAAAGCTACACTAACTCTGTGTCACTGACTTGGCATGAAGAATCCAAGACGCCCTTCCCTGGGCCCACCTGAGAGTGAATGGGAACAGGGGAACGGAGAACTGTTCAGGCCCTTTATCCAGGATCTTTAACTCCCCAGAGGTGCTCGGCAATGGCAGCCAGATGTGGAATGGGCAGAGCAGTTTGGGGGAGCTGTCATGTACCCCACCAAGGAAACGGCCCACTGGAAGCCTCCACCTTGGAATGGTGAGTGCCCACAGCTGCTGTCCCAACTCACACCCATCCTGCCGCAAGCTGATGTGTAAGTGCTCTTGAGCTCTCTGTCTTAGGCAAGTTTCAGCCCCCACCCTTTTTGCTTCTTTCACCGTGCAATTCAACAAACATAATAATAGTGATACTAGCAAGTATTTGTCAAGTACCGAAGGAAAGGAATAACATTTGGGAGAAAATAAAAAGTAGGTCCCAGCCAACCCTCGAAGATCCCTACTAAATTTATATCTTTAACTTCAGCTTTTTCCAGAGGTTCAGTATATTTCCATCTCCTTCGCTAGACAAGGTGATTTTCCCACTGGCACCTAAATGAAACCTTCCTAAATACAGAACATTTTTTTCCCCATCGAAACTAGCTCTTCCTTGTGACTTTTTGATTTTGATCAGTGGCGCCCCTATTCTCCTGTTCTCTCAGGATCGAAACTTTTTAGTCATCTTTGGCTCTTCTCTCATTGCCCTCCATATCTATGTCGAGTAAGTCACCAAATCGTGCAGATTCTTTCATAGGGTTTCATGTCTGGTCATTTCTCCTTTTGTTTTTCCGATTCATTTTGTATTAGACCTTTATGATTTCAGGAGTCTTTTCATTGGGTTCATGCTATTGATCTAGTCCCGCCCCAGCTATCCTTTACAGTGTCACCACCTTCCTCTTCCCCAAACATCATTTTACCATGTCATTCATTCTCTTGCTCAAAAACCTCCAAAGGCATTTCCAGTTACCTTTCAAAAACTTACAAGTGCTTACCGTGTGCTCAGTGTTTTTGTATGCATTATTTCACTTAGTCCTTACAAAACCCTGTGAGAGTGATACTAGTATTCTCTCAATTTTGAGGAAATTATGGTGCAGGGAGATTAAAACTTGATCAAGGACACACAGGAAGATTTGTACTTGGTCTGTCTGACTCCAAAGCCCAGGGTGAAGAATTTTGGTTGAAATGGTAGGCTCTGGTTTCAAATCTCAACTCTTCATTTACCAGTGAATAAAGTACCTACTTTATAGCATTATTGTAAGGGTTAAATGAGATAATAATAACACTGTAAACCACTTAGGGTAGTGACTGGCATGTAGTGAGTCCTCCATAAGAGTTGTTATTAATGCTACTGATAATTGAACCGCTACTCACTACTGCCTGCCTACACTAATCTTCTGCCTCTTGGCAGATAAGAGTTCCACAGATGTTTACTTCCTTGTTTCTAAGATTTGACCCGTGTTGATTGCATAGCCTGGGATGCCTCTTCTTTTCTCTACCTATCTGAATTGTTCCCTGTGTTTAAGAACCAGCTCAGATCCTACCTCTGTGAAGTCTTCACAGTGTTCTTTCCTTCCTTTATTATTATTATTATTATTATTTTTGCTGGGGAAGATTTGCCCTGAGCTAACATCTGTTGCCAATCTTCCTCTCTCTGTCTCTTTTTTTTTTCCCCTCCCCAAAGTCCTGGTACATAGTTTTATGTTCTCGTTGTAAGTCCTGGTTCTTCTATGTGAGCTGCTGCCACAGCATGGCTACTAAGAGATGAGTGGTATGGTTCTGTGCCCGGGAACCAAACCTGGGAGTGTGCCAAACTTTAACCCCTAGACCATCAGGGCTAGCTCTCTTTCCTTTCTTTAAATACTTAACGGTAAGCCACTTACTTCCTAACTTAGAAATTTGACCTGTGTTACTAGTTTCTCACATGTACTTATTTCCCAAATTAAATTGAAAGCTTCTTGAGGGTAAAAACTGTCATTTGGTAGTAGTAAGAATTAAGTATATGTTTCATGATTGGTTGGCCATTCATCAAATACATTTGGAGGGCAGTGTATCGTAATGGTTAAGAGTGTGGACCCTGGAGCTGAACGGGCTGGTTAAATCCTGGCTCTGCCACTAACTCTGTGAGAAGTTATTTATCCTTTCTGACCTCAGTTTCGCCAATAAAATGGGGAATGATAATAGTACCTACTACTCTTATGGTTGTTGTGAGAATTAAATTAATTAAAATAAGTAAGTGCTTGGAATAGTGCCTGGCACATAATAAGAACTATATAGTGTTATCTATTATTTTTTTTGTTTTGAAAAGGTATTCTGAGAGACATGAAAGAGTGAGGTTCATGGTCCGCCTCATCAGAAAGCTTGGCTCTCCCTTCCCTTTTTCCCATTTAATGGTCTTCCTGGTTATGTTGGAGATTAGGAAATTAACAGGGTGTGGAATGGTGAGCTGGAAGGTCTATAGGGAGAGGCTAACAACCCCTTGCTGTCTCTTGGGGGTTCTTAAGGGAATTACCATTTGGATCTGAACTATTTCCCACTTCTCAGATGTGGACCCTCCAAAGGACACAATGGTGTCGAACCTGACCTTGAACTTTGGGCCCCAGCACCCAGCAGCTCATGGAGTCCTGCGACTAGTGATGGAATTGAGTGGGGAGATGGTGCGGAAGTGTGACCCTCACATCGGGCTGCTGCACCGAGGCACTGAGAAGCTCATTGAATACAAGACCTATCTGCAGGTGTGGGGGGTGAACAGGGGCTGTTAACAGGACCTGGGGATGCTTTAGCTTGGGACTTTGCTAGTTTGCTGCCACCAAAACTCCAGAGGAGGAAGGTGTTGAGGGGAGTAGCCCATTGAGGTTATTAGGACAGTCTTGGTTGGGAGGATGGAGGGATGTGGCAGGGGATGCTTGACTTGGATCATCTGGATTTGGTTTGTCCAGCAGAAATGCTTAGAGTTGGAGCTACATGCCCAGCTTTTCTCTGGCTGACTTTTGGCTGGCCCCGTTACCCTTACTCTAGTGCCTCAGTTTCCCTGCTGTAGTGTCATACTAGTACGTCAAAGCTGGCGTCCCTAGGGGTCAGGGAAAGAGGAGAGAGACGTCAGCTCCCGAGGATTAACAGCTGACTCTTGTATCTTCCAGCTGCCTAGTTTGTTTTCGAAATACTCAGTGAGTCAGAGTGACCGGGAGGGAGTTTGTGACAGAGTTTGCCATTTTTAAGAGAACTCTATGACCCTAGTGATGAGGGTCAGATTTGAAGGAATTGGATCTAGGTTAGGAATCCGACGTTTTTTTCTTACTGTCATGAAGAAAGGTCTTGATAACAGAGGATGATGCAGTTAGGATTTAGAACCAGCTGACTAGAATGTGATTCCCACAGAGAGTCCAGGTTTCTGGTCCCAGGGTCCATGGAGTTAACCCCAGTAGCATTATCCCACGTCACACTGACATCAGGAGAAGAACTGGCTGTCCCAAGGAAGGATGTCTTAGCTCCTCCTCCTTCCTGTAAACTGAAGCTGGTTCGGCACACAACTAGGACTTAGCTTTTCTTGGTATTCTGGGGGAAGAACCTTTTCTACCCAACCATTCCTTCCAGAAACAAATCCCATCCTTCTTGGTGCTCTGTTTTCCTTGAATCCCTCACTCGCAGATACTCCGAAGACTAATTAACCTTTCTCCTTCGGTATCTCAGAAGCACTCCTCTTTAACAGAGGCGTCGCTTGGACCAGAGGTCTCTTGACAGTGGTGTACTGGAGCCAACTCATACTGGCTTATAAGAACAGATTGTTAATTTTCAGGAATTTTGTGAGTCAGTTGTTAAACACGGCCATTATTAAAAATTAAGTGATACTAGCTTACGATTTTATACATATTAAAAACGAAAGTAAGAAGCACTCAAAACTTATCACTTCCTTATTTTACTACATTTTACTATGTTATGCTCTTGAGATATTTACTTTTATTGTATCTGTACGGTGGAAATGCTATATAATGGTGTGCTACTCTGCCCAGGGCTGTGTTCAGTTATGTAATGTTGGTCACTTAAAATTGCCTCTGGTAGGAGTCTTTTCACCATGGAAATTGGCAAACAGCCTCTTCAGAGAGCCAGTTTTTAAACATTTAACAGCATCCACTGGATATTGGGATGCTTCATCCTGCTTTGCTAGGGTTCCTGAGACTGGGAAGGCTTGTGCAGCACTGACCTGTGATGCCCACTGAGAGCAATCCTTCTGGCAGCCAGACGGAGGGTTCCTGGGCCTGTTAGATGTGACCCAGATTCCTCCCTCTTCACAGGCCCTCCCATACTTTGACCGGCTAGACTATGTGTCCATGATGTGTAACGAACAGGCCTATTCACTGGCTGTGGAGAAGTTGCTCAACATCCAGCCTCCACCCCGGGCACAGTGGATCCGAGGTATGCCCCATCGCCTTCTTCCTGCGGCCCCCTGTGAGGACAGCACAGTGCCCCCACCACCCTCCCACTCTCCATCTTAGGAGCACTGAACCCAAGCTTAGAATGCAGACCCCAGGCTCTGCCCAGAACTGCTCTGTCAGCTCGGATCCTTGGCTCCTGTATCCTATATCATAGGATCCTCCTATGTCTTCACCCCTCTACAGTGCTGTTTGGAGAAATCACACGGCTTTTGAACCACATCATGGCTGTGACCACACATGCCCTGGACATTGGGGCCATGACCCCTTTCTTCTGGATGTTTGAAGAAAGGGAGAAGGTAAGAGAAGGAAGGAAGGATAGTAATAGGGAAGGAGATACAGGAAGTAGAGAAGATATGAAGGAGACGAGATTAAAAAGAGAGAGAATATTTAGGAGGAGAATATATATTTAACCTGGGTTATATTCTTTTTTTTAAATAAGGAACTTTTTTTTTTTAAAGATTTTATTTTTTTCCTTTTTCTCCCCAAAGCCCCCCAGTACATAGTTGTGTATTCTTCGTTGTGGGTCCTTCTAGTTGTGGCATGTGGGACGCTGCCTCAGCGTGGTCTGATGAGCAGTGCCATGTCCGCGCCCAGGATTTGAACCGACGAAACACTGGCCTGCCTGCAGTGGAGCGCGTGAACTTAACCACTCAGCCACGGGGCCAGCCCCTAACCTGGGTTATATTCTTAAGGAACTCTGTGTCATGAGGGGTTGGTTGGGCACGAGGGGACAGGGCAGTGGACCACCATGTTGTTGGACTCAGGGGCCCAGGACTTTGTCACTAATTCCCAGTGTGTCCTATCAAGATGTTTGAATTCTACGAGCGAGTATCTGGGGCGCGGATGCATGCTGCTTACATCCGGCCGGGAGGTGTGCACCAGGTGAGCAGGCTCCCATGCCTCCCTCAACTTCCAGTCCATGCCTGTATCCTCTGTGGCCACTGGAGGGCAGTGCTGGCTGATGGAAACACTAACCTTGTAGCCCTGGGGCTGGGAGGCTGAGCTGGCCTCCTTAGTGGAGGCTCTGCTATACTCACTGTCATCCTCCTTTTGGCTTCTAGGACCTACCCCTTGGGCTTATGGATGACATTTATGAGTTTTCTAAGAACTTCTCTCTTCGAATTGATGAGTTGGAGGAGGTAAGATAAGAGCCAGTGGGAAAAATCCCTCTTTTCCCCTCCAGAAGGACTTGAGGGGTTTTAGTCCCCAGTTATAAAGAAATACAGAAGTGTTTGAAGGGTATTATGAAGATATTCACACACCAGTTTTCTTGATCAACAGATGCTGACCAACAATAGGATCTGGCGAAATCGGACAGTCGACATTGGGGTTGTAACAGCAGAAGATGCACTTAACTATGGTTTTAGGTAGGAGGAATGACTTCTCTCCTTAGGAATGGGGGAGACCCAGCCTGACATCTTGGCTTCAAGAATGTGTGGCACCTTCCTTGCCATGTTCTGAGTTTGTATCCCATGTCTGGAGTGTGGGGGAGGGAAAGAGGAGACCAAGAAAGAGAGCGTGCCTACTTCCCTGGTTTGTGGAAAGTGACTCTTGTTCCCATTATACTCTTCAGTGGGGTGATGCTCCGGGGCTCAGGCATCCAGTGGGACCTGCGGAAGACCCAGCCCTATGATGTTTATGACCAGGTGGAGTTTGATGTCCCTATTGGCTCTCGAGGGGACTGCTATGATAGGTAAGGCCCAAACCCTTTATTAGGTCATTGTGCAGCTAGTTTCTCCCGTCTAATTTTTCTCTTGGCTACTTTCTTTCCCATACTTCCCAATATTTATTGGAGCTCTTGGGTGTGGTAAACTAGGCTGCTTTTCAAAGCACTTTGACGCATGAGACACCTTATTTTACCCTTATGTTATCCTTATGTCTTAGATAGAACTAGTTTGGGCTGTATTTTCTAGCTGAGAAAGCTGAGGCATAAAAGTTTGACATTAGCCTGGGATTATTCTGTCAGTAGTGCTTGAGACTAGAATCCTCCTGACCCAGTGCTCTTTCCACTAGATTCTAAGTTTCACATTCCATTCTTGTTTACTGACCCTGAATAAGATTTGCTGCTGTTTTCTTTTTTGCATTGATTTGACTCTCACCCATTCTGTATTCCAAAAAGTATTTAAGAGAGTAATTAAAGAGGGAAATACTACAGGACATGGCCTGAGAAAATTAGGAGAAGATTTGGGGAAAGACCCAAAACTAGAATCAGAAGACTAGGTTTTATATGGGTGGCCAAGCCAAGCAGAGATGCTGTTCTAGGAGAAAAGAATGAGGAAAGTTACCTAGTACTTTCCAGGTTGGCCAAGGGCATCCCTCCTGCCTCACATCTGATTCTCTGACTGCTCTGCTCTTGTTCTGAATCTGTCCACCCACTTCAGGTACCTTTGTCGGGTGGAGGAGATGCGCCAGTCTGTTCGAATCATCTCACAGTGTCTAAACAGGATGCCTCCTGGGGAGATCAAAGTTGATGATGCCAAAGTGTCTCCACCGAAGCGAGCAGAGATGAAGGTTGGCTACAGGGAGAGGGAAAAGAGGTCTTGGAAAGGGGCCAGCAATTGGGGAGAAGCATCCTTGGGTTAAATCCTACTTTTTAGTTTTCCATTTTCAAAGAATCCACTGTATAAGATTCTTAACCTCCCAAAGCCTCCTCTCTCATTCTGATCTCTGCTCACTGACTTACATGTGGGTTTTGAGTCTCCCTAAGGGTAGAGATTATTTCCTGTGGTGTGGGAAGGCCTGCGAGACAGTTTGGATCTGGCTTGTTGTTGCTCCCGTTTTTCTCTCTCCAGACTTCTATGGAGTCACTGATTCATCACTTTAAGTTGTATACTGAGGGCTACCAAGTTCCTCCGGGGGCCACATACACTGCCATTGAGGCTCCTAAGGTGAGGAAAGGAGGGAAGAAAAAGACAGTATGTGGAGTGGGTGACTGGAGATAGATGTTCAAGTAAATGCTTGTTTGTCAGTGATGGAGAGGACATGAGGGTGAATAGAGAGGTTTTGTTGGCAGAGAAAAACATTCTTCCCGTTAATGGAGGCAGCCAACCTTTTTCCTTGGACAGGGAGAGTTTGGGGTGTACCTGGTGTCTGATGGCAGCAGCCGCCCTTATCGATGCAAGATCAAGGCTCCTGGTTTTGCCCACCTGGTAAGAACCAACTCCAATGACTCCTACTCCAATAAATGAATCTAATAATTATTGACCTTCGTTGAGATTTTTATGATGTTGCCTTCCTTCTCCGACCTTTTACCCCTTGCCTAACATTGTTGCTATCTCAATCTCTCCAGGCCGGTTTGGACAAGATGTCTAAGGGACACATGTTGGCAGATGTCGTTGCCATCATAGGTACAAGGCCTATTGTGTAGTAGAGAGGTCCTAGACAAAGGGTTTGGGACCCTAATTGGGAACAGAAGCTGAACACTTCCCATTCAGCATATGCTGTGGGCATGGACTCAGATCCTCAGTCTTGTGGGCACAGTATTGCGTTCTGGATCCTTGCTAACTCCACTTTTCTTCTCCTCCTCTTGACCTAGGTACTCAAGATATTGTGTTTGGAGAAGTAGATCGGTGAGCAGGGGAAAGCATTTGATTTCCTTGCCTGTCAGCTTCCTCTGTGGGGCCTGTCCATCACTGGAAATGGAACTGTGTGTGGGTGTGTACACGTAGGGTACAGGAGCACTGAGCTGTCAGGCTTTCTGTGCATGTATTAGAAAAGGAGAAATTATAATAAATTAGCCGCCTTCTGGCCCCTATGCCCAAACTTCTGGTATGTCTTTTTCAGTTTCATCTTGATGGGAAACTTGAGTGTTCTTTGACCCTCCACTTCTCTGTTAGACTGAGTTCTTAGCAATTTTTCCTGTTCATCTCCACCCCCTTCTCTGACTCTTGTCCTTTCCACTTCTCCATTCCCCATTTCCTCTTTTCCTCTTAGTTCCCCCTGCCCAAACCTTGCTATCTTCACAAACTGGTAAACTCAAATCAAAACGGGGGGTAAAGTTCCGGGAGGTGGGGGGTGGGGGGGTGGGTAGGAGGGAGAAGGGCTATCGTGGGGTCTTAGGGAATCTCGAGGGGCAGTTTATCACATGAGTGATAACATATGATACAGGGCTGGAGTATCCCAAGCACGGGAGTCCCTGCTTTCTGTGGGAGCAGGGCCTTGGTCACTGAAGGACTCAGGCGTAAGAACCCAGATCTAGCTCCCTTAGTTGGCCCTTCCGGAGCCGCCCGGCCTCTAGTGCAGGAAGGGGAAGGGGCCAAAGCTGGGGAAGGCGTGGCAGGAAGGGGGGAACTCTGTGGTCAGGGAGCCGCTCGCCGAGCACAGCTGCGCAGTGCCAGCAGAGCCTCCGATCCCCGGCTCCCGGCCCCTCAGCCCCCTGGCCAGGATGATTCCAGCAGTGGTCTTGCTCTTACTCCTTTTGGTTGAACAAGCAGGTGAGAGGGTTTGGTGAGGGACAGTGAGCTGGGCACCAGGGTGGGAATCAAGGGGATGTGTCCGAGGGCCGAGGCGCAAAAGACAGAGGAATGCCGGCGGTGGGCTCATGGGCACAGAGACCCTGAGGCTGGTCCTATCCAGTCCCTGTCAGGGCACAAGAGTCATAGTTCCCTCCTTTCTTGTCCCTTTCTTAACTTTTTTGGGGTTGATATACACATAAGGCTTCCCTTTGGCAGGGGAGGAGAGTGGTTGTATGACTTGAAAAGCTGGTCTGGGGAAAAGCTCCATTTCTCATGATCATCATTTCCTGTGGGGTGCCTTTAGTCTTGTCCACTGGGAGCTGACCTCTAGCTAGTTAAATAATATTTATAATGCCCTCTTTAGGAAGGCAGGGGCTTATCCTTGTGCTTGGGAGTGAGGCAAGGATAGTCACGATGAACAGACGTGATTGCTGCTTCTGTGGGCCATCACTAACATACCATTCTGTCAACAGCTGATACGGGGGTGGGCAACATGAAATGCCCCATTCTAGAGACCTGAGTTTCAGCTGAGAAATAGAGGCAGAAATGGGAAGGTCTCAACAGCTGTAAGGCTCCGGTACTCTATTTACGAACTCTCACTTGGTCTCTGGGTTGTCTAATACTGGGAAGGGGTTTGCGTATGTGTTTCGAAGAGGGATAGTTGCAGCTGGGTGTTGGGGAGGAAGGGTTAGTGAAACCCAAGGAAACTGGGGAAAGTGAAAGAGATGGGGGGCAGCCCTGTGGCCGAGTGGTTAAGTTCGTGGGCTCTGCTTCGGCAGCCGGGGGTTCGCCGGTTTGGATCCTGGGCACCGACATGACACCGCTCATGAAGCCCTGCTGAGGCAGCGTCCCACATCCCACATGCCATAACTAGAAGGACCCACAACTAAAAAATACACAGCTGTGTACCTGGGGGCTTCGGGGAGAAAAAAGGAGAAATAAAATCTTAAAAAAAAAAGAGAGAGATGGACTGAGGGGATCCACCAGGCCAGCTGTGAAAGTGGAGGGAAGGACTTAGTGAGCTGCCAGCCTGCTGCCATGAGATGAGGAGGGAGCAGGGGCTCTGAGGCGTAAAGGAAAGGGCACCAGCTTTGAAAGCAGAAAACCCCTATTTGAGTTCCAGCTCTTGTTACTTAACTCTGTGGCCCTGAATGAGTTACTTAGCTTTTCCCGGCCTTGGTTTCGTCATCTGTAAAATGGCGGCGATGTTTCCCTCACAGGGTAGTTTTGAGATTTATGCAATATTGTATGTGAAAGAGTGTCACAGAATAAAAAGTACTCTACAGCTATCCGTCACATGCCCATGAGCCCTGATAGGGACCTGGAGCAGATAAGGGCTGGAGCTCAGACCCTATTTGATTTTTTCAATTGCGTAAAACTTCCTCTCTCTCTGGCCCAGAGTGAGTAACAGGGCAGAGGACCCGGAGACGGAATCCACAGAGCTTGTGTTCGTTTCCTTGAGCCGAGGCTGGGACACTCGCCCAGCATGTGTGCAGAGCCATTGGTATCCGTAAGGCCTGGAAAGTAGACACCTTTTTGCACATTTACGTGTCTTATGGTGGGACAGAAAGCAATGTGAGGCTAGGAGGTGACCAATAATAGAGTAATTGTCTTCCCTCCCTTCCCCAGCTCACATCCTTCCTGTCCAGCCCTCAGCCACAGGTCACAGGACTTAGCAGAGACACTCCCTGTGGTTTCTTCACTGAAATTTGTCACTGCCGCCCCTCACCCTACCCCTCTGGGCTGAGGTTTTGGTCTTAGCCCAGTGAACTCAGATGGGTCCCTTGAGGGCTGTAAAGTGCTCAGTGGTGCCTGAGCAACCCACAGTGCAAAAGGGAGAGCGTTGGGAGCTGAGAGGGAAGTCCTCAACCCTTAGTACATGTCAGCTCCATCGCAACAGGACCCTTCACACTTCCCGTCCTACCCCTACCCTAGGGTGAGAGAGAAGAGGGAAAGGTGAGAGAAATGGGAATCCAGAGAGGAAGATACAGTTTTCTCCTTTGGAAGGCTCCCCTCCAGGCCCTGTGCTATCTCCCGGAGCCCTTTCCCTTCTCTCCTCTGAGCACCAGATCTTCCCTGATGCCTCTGACCCCACGGGCACTCTCTATCCCCTCAGCGGCCCTGGGAGAGCCTCAGCTTTGCTATATTCTGGATGCCATCCTGTTCTTGTATGGTATTGTCCTCACCCTGCTCTACTGTCGACTCAAGGTAAGGCTGGGGTGGGCTAGGGTGGAGGCTGGAAGGAGAAATGGGAGGGTGGTGGCAGCATGGCTTCAAGAAGAGGGAACAGAAGAGATTTCCCCAGTTTTAAGGGGAGAGAGATGGGCCACTAACTTCACCTTACTAATTACCTCTCCCCTACTCCAGATCCAGGTGCGAAAGGCAGCTATAGCCAGCTATGAGGTATGGACCCTCCCTCACCCGGGTGTCAACAATTTTGCAGATTCTTAGTCCTTCTGGGGCTTTAGCTTTGGGGTCTGTGGCCTCTGGGAGGGCATGAGTCTCAGGTGCTGATCTAGTAAGCTTCAAAGGAAGCTTCCTCCCTCCCACCCTCCCCCTCCTCACCCTACCCACCCTGTCACCTAGCCAAGTCACAAGTAAAATTTTCAGCAGGTGAGAGGAAGAGTCAATGAGTGACAATGAGTACGTGAGAGAGTTGTATGTTTTGTGTATATGTGTGTCTGTAGCCATGTGGACAAATGTGCATTCATGCCCCAGAGTATCCCTGTGAGCACCCTCTAGCCCAAGGGGCCTAGCCACCCCCGGGGCCAGATACCTCCCTGGGTGGAGGGGAAGATGCTGAGGGGCCCTGAAGGAGGTGTGGGTCTCTAATGCCTTGCTCTTTTTGCCTCCGCAGAAATCAGATGCCGTTTACACGGTGAGTGATCCTGCCTCCCCCACCTACCACCCGCAGTCACAGGAAGTTAGTAGAAGAGGGTGGGATTTTGAGTGACCTTCAGAAGGGGTAGGGTCTGTGGGGGTGGGGAGTAGGAGTCCTGTGATGGACTCAAGCTCCTGACTATCCTTTGACATCCACCCCAGGGCTTGAGCACCCGGACCCAGGAGACTTATGAGACCCTGAAGCATGAGAAACCACCACAGTAACTTTCAAACAGATGCCCTTGGTCACATCCTTCTTCTGCTCCGGTTCTCCTTTCAGCCCTCATGGTTGGCATCACACATGTCTCCCTGCCATTAATGCCAGCTGACCCTACCCCTGTAATGACGCTATGCCCCCCATTAACGGACATCAGTGGTTCCTCTTCCCTGTCAAACACCTATGCTCAGATGCTATTCATTAATGTTTATATTCTAGTCTCACCCCTACACCCCACCCTTTTCCTTTTCCCCATCCCCAACTCACAGTAAACAATGGAAAGAGAGTACCACCAATAAAACTGCCACAGACTGGACTCTATTCTTTCATTCATTTATCGTATATTTATTCAGCCTCCACTAGGCACTAGGCTGGATACTGAAAATACTGTTTCAAGTACAGCAAACTCTGTTCTTGAACTTGCAGAGCTCACAGTCTAGTAGACTTCAGGGCTATTTTGCTCAATTGAGGGATGAATGCTCACTGTGGCTGGGGGAAGGATGAGACCCTTGACCCTCAGATTCTCTAGCCTGGAGTTGGAGCAGGGAATAATGTGTTGGGCATCTAGGCACATTCAGAGACATTCAAACCTCAGAAATGACTTCTGCACCCAGTTTGGCCTTCTGTGTCTGGCAACTGCACCACGGTTGGGTTGTGGGGAAGCCTGGCTGTCTAGCCCCAAAGAGTCACTAATCTGGATCAGAGTGGGCTTCAGGGAGCAGCGAGGGGACAGCTCACAATGGACGTGCACATAGGCATTAGCAAAGCTGAAAAGCCAAACGTGCAGAAGGGATGGTGTGACAAAGGCTTGGGTGACGCTCCTAAGGGCTGGTTTTATGGGAACAATGAATTTTCAGTGGGTTCTGGGGCAAGAGGGACCTTAGAGGGCCAGGTAGGGGTTGGAGGTGGGAAGGCAAAGGGGAACAAGTCAGGTTCAGATGGGAGGTCGGCTCCTCCAAGCACATGGGTGGGTGGCTAAGGAATCCCCCTTGTCAGTGCCTGTCCTGTTTCCAGCTCTGCCAGGAGGCAGGATTCCCTGGAAGTATTTGAATCCCATCAGATGCTGCCGGTCCCACCTTTCACCCAGCAGCCCTGTCAGAATGGGTCGAGAATCCCCAGGCTTACCCCTGACAATGCTGCGTACTGGGCAATACTTTGCCCTGCATGGTGACTTAACACTCTTCAGTGTTTTTCCCAGTTCACTGTAACATTTGATCTGCTCGTTAACCCTGTGAGGAAATTCAGGCTTTCTCAAGTTAATTAACCTGTCCAAGTTCATCTTGCAAGTGACAGACTGAGATCTCTTTGTCCCCACACATTCTGCCACATGAGAAAAAAACAGATACTGGGAAAAAAAAGGGAGGAAAGTAATTGTGAGTGGTGAGGGTCTTGAAGGCCAGACTGAAGAGATTGATCAATATACAGAAGAAATTGGAGCCATCTCTGGTGTTTGAAGAAAATATCTCATATCTCAGATGAGATATGAGCAATGAGTCAGGGTAGGAAAGTAACTGTTTTAAAGGTAAAGTGGGAATAAAGTTTTATTGGAAAATGCCTCATTTTCCCTTGCCCTACATTTTGGGATTGTGAGTCTCCTGCATCAACCCAGCCTGATTTCTCTTCTCTTTTGATTTAATCCAGGTATCACAGCTCCCAAAGTTTCTCTAGTCCCACGTGTCCACCAAGCTGGAGACCTGTCAGGCCCTTACCTGGCTATCATGTCTACTAATTCCAGACACTAAGATGGCCACGAGGCCAGTTCTATGAATAGCACCCAGATAATAGTGGGGGAGAAGCTTGGAATGGGTATTCCCCAGGCAGGGGGTCTAGGTGAGAGGTTTTCAGTGGAAGCATTTTTGGGGAGAAGAGTGAATCCATGTCTTTTATTGTCAGATGCGGGGAAGCACAGTGTTCCCCCGGCTCAGAAGGGAAGGGAGGGTCTTAAATGACACTTCTGGGTTCATTTTTTGGAAGCTTTCTCCTCTTCATAGAATAATCAAGAGGAAATTCTAACGGGTGCCCTTATTTCCTGTGACCTCCAGGAGTCTAGGCACTCAGTTCATGAATCTTTCATGCCTTTCACAATTCCATGTCCAATGCAAAAGCTCTTTAGCCTCCACTGCAGAGCGGTTCCCAGGCCTGCAGGAGATTCTCTGGATTTGGAGAGGAATTGCAGGCACCTCCACCCAGTCGTTTCCATCATTTGTCTCTTCAACCCTATCTCCACCCCTTCACACCAAAACCCCTCTCCTTTTAGACACAGATTTCTCTTTGTCCTCCCTCCTACTCCTCCCCCACTAGCCCAACTTCTCCCAATCTCCAAACACACCAGGCTCACAACTTGACTTCTTCAAAATTTATTGTAGAAAACAAGGAGCGGGTAGGGAGAGGGGCTCTAGGCCTGGCCAGTGGCTGTTCTAGGGGTCTGCTGGGGATGGAAGACAATGGTCTGGACACCTCACTTGGTGGCAGGCTGTGTTTTGAGTTCTATGAAATGGCTGAAGAAGTTAAGCAGATCATTTCCAATCTTCTTGACCAAGGGTGTCAGCTGCTCCTGTGTCTTCTCAAAGTAAGTCCTGGATATGTGAGGGATTAGAGGTGAGTGTGAGAGATCCTAGGCACTGGCAGGGTTTTGGTGGTGGAAAGCGAGACCCAAGTCCCCAAACTCTAGTGCCTGCTCCATCCTGGCATGGCAAAGCTCCTAGGAGGAGAGGCAAGCCCTCCACTGGGCAGAGGAACAGACTCTAGAAAGAATCTCAAAGCCCAGTTCCTGCTGTCCCTTTGTGTCCAAGAGGTCGGTGGGATCTGTGGGGTGATGAAGGAATTTTTCTCTCCAATTTAAACCTCATCCTCCCTAAACCTCACCCCCAAGCTCAGTCTTCTGTGGAATCTCCCATCTTCCCTTCTTTCTCTCTACAGCCCCCCAGTCCTTGACCCACTTCCTTTGAGACTTACTTGGCCTGAGCCTGGAGCTCTGGGGCCTTGGCCTTCTCCACCAGGTCCTTGCCATAGTCGGTCACGGTCTGGAGGTACCGAGAGGCCAGGCTCTGCAGACACGACTCTTCCGCCTGTCTCCGAACCAAAGCACCTGCACACACACAGAAACATACACACACACAAGGCTTTGCAGCTGGGTCCCCAGCAATGAGTCCTGGCCTCCTGCCATACCTCTGCCAGTACCCAGCCAGAGCTCTCAGCCCCCTCCCCAAACAGGTATCCAGCTCCAGGTCTTTGGGGGGCTTTCTGGGCTTTAGAGAGGGAAGGATCTTCCTTTTGATCCCCTTTGTCGCCAGACCCGGGCACGGGAGCATAGACAGATGAGTAGCTAGGACCCCCAGCACCTTCTCTCCCCTGGGACCCCTCTCCATGTCACACCCACCTTCAAGGCTGCAGATGGTGAGGAACAGCACAGTTACTGCAAGCAGCTTCATGGTGGTAATGGTGGGGAAGGTGGCCTGGGAACAGTTGGGGAGGGGGAGAACACTGAAGCTGAATGGGCTTCAGCCCCTCCCCAGGGACCCCTACCTAGGTTCCCACTCCAACTTGCTTCCCTCCCTTCCCACAATTAAAACCTGGTCTTCTTCGAATGCTGCCCACACCTCTTACTCCCTTATCCTACCTTCTCAGCGTTTCTGTCCTTGCTGTCTGCACCTGGCCTGGCTGGGGAGGCAGGGGCTATATACCAGTCTGCTTCCCTACTCCCCTGTCAGGTGATAAGGACTGTGGAGGGGCCAGGTGGGGCAGAGGCCATGTTGGAGTAAACACGTTAGAGAAGTGGGGGAGGAGAGGACAAGCATGCAGGGTACTTGTGACGGGTGGGAGGCAGGGAGGGCTTCATGCAGGCCAAGGAGGGATATTTCAGGCCTACTTGAGACTCATTCTTTTGGGGTCCGGGGCTAGCAGTCCTTGGATTTGACTGCTGCAGGAAGCAGCATTCCTAGTTTTTCTCTGGAAAACTCTGATGTATCAAGCCCTCAGCCCTTGGTATCTTTGTCCCATTATGGGTATATTTCATCTCTGCAACCCTACCCCCTTCACTGCAACTTGGCAGAGAGGTATTGGGGAACAGAAGAAAGGAGAAAGGAGTTGAAATCAGGGGCAGGGACGATGGGGATGAGGGTTGAGAGAACAAGGAGCAGGGTCAGAGGACAGGATTGATTGACTTTGTCCCTTTTTGAGTTAATATGTAATGAGATGGCAGAGAAAACATGAGAGCCCAGAATGATCCTCCTGAGTACTGATCAATCAGTACACCCTACCCCCAATAAAACAAATTTGGAAAGCAGCCTCTGCCCTCCCCTTTCCAATTGGAGGGCTCTGGCAGAAGAAGAGGTGAATGAGAGGCTTCCACCAGGAACAAAGGTTGAAGGTCCCAGGTGATTAAATCGCCTTATCAGTTCTAGGTGGTGGTCAGCCAATATGAGCTAGCAGAGACCATAGCATCCCTCTGACCAAGGCCCCAGCCCTGATTGTGAGGGAGGGCAGAGGTACATTCCCCAGGCCCAAGCGTGTGTGTGAAATCAGCTAAATAGATATCAGAAGTATTTGTATCTTCACTCTTTTGCCATCAAAGTGTATATAGAACATTCCTGAGAGATGGGGGTGGAGATGTGAGGGCTAGTGAGGGAGATGACCAGAGCCCAAGAAATCTTATTCCAACTTGACTTATTCCCCTGTGGAGCGCTTAGTACTTGAAGGGCACTGTTTCGACTTGTTTCCCGCTCTGGAGTGGAGCACATTTGGGGGCGGGAGTCCATATTCCTGGATTTCATTTGGCAACTCTGCCTGGGGAATGAGGGAAGGAAGGATTAAGAGGCAGAGGGCAGATGTTTCAGTGAATAGTTGTGCTAGAACTTAGGCTGCAGCGCCCGCTCCTCTACCCTAGACTCTCACACCCATTCCCATTCCACCAAAAGGACAAGAGGGCTAACTTTGAGAGGTGTAGACCTCTAGGAGGGAGGCGTGGGTCCATGTCCTAGGGAGAGCTGTACTCGTGAGTAGTACTCGTTTGGAAGTGTACTGTGTGCTGTGGTGTATGGTGGAGGGCTGTGAGAAGTTCTCAGGGGTTCGTGGCGGGGGAGGGGAGGGGAGTGCGGCGGTGGAGGTGCGGGAAGGGAGTTGGGGAGAGATTGGGGGAGGGAGAGCCTAGGAACGACATGAACCAGGGTTCGAAAGAAGTCTTCACAGTCGTTTCCTCTGCCACTCTGCGCAAAAAGCAAGTCTCCAGGCTATATGGTGGATAGAGCCTCAGTGGCCCAAGCACCAAGATGCTCCCTCTAGTGTCTTGTATGCTCACAGGTTTTTCCTGACCTTGGAGAGGCCGGCGATCTAAGGCCATCTACTACAGTAAAGCTAAGGAGCTTCCAATCAAGTCCCGCCTGCCTCTGCAGTGCCGGGGTTAGAGCTCTGTGGACGTAAGGTCTGCCGCTAGTTTGCTTCCTCCTCTTCCATTGGCCCCTGGGAGATGGAGGCAGCTTTTTTTTACCGATTGGGCGGGGCCCAATCAAGGGAGGGTCGGGTCTTTGATATCTTTTTTTGCCCGGTTCCAAGATGGCGTTAATGACCACGCTGGGAATTCAGCGTGAAGCTGCAGTTCTGCCATTACTCAAGATGGCTGCCCCCATCAAGATGACCGGGGTGTGCTGGGGGGAAAGCGGTAGCATGATGGTTTGAGACGGTAAGGGCTACTGCTCCATTGCAAGCCTCAGCTAGGGGCCCAGGAATGAAGTGCAGAAAGATTAGGAAGCTGAGTGAGGTCTGTGGTGGGAGCTAGGATTAGAGAGTGGGGGAGGGAACAGGGGTGACAGGTGGGGGTGAAGGATTAACGATGGGATGGGAGTGTGACTGGCGTTCACTCTCCCCATCGGTGCCCTCTTCCCCGACTCTTCCTGTTCCAGGTCTAGCGTCGGACAATGTGGAAGTTTCTGGGACTGGGGAGCCGGATGATGGGGGGTGGGGCCCGTGGGGGATAGCGGGAGCAATAGCGTCCTTTCCCAGGCTAACCACGGCCCATCCCCTGTCTTCTGTACTGAAATGGGGAACACGTTGGGCCTGGCACCGATGGGGGCTTTGCCCCGCCGGAGTCCGCGTCGAGAGGAACCTCTGCCCAACCCTGGGAGCTTCGATGAGCTGCACCGGCTATGCAAAGGTGAGAACTTGGCATTTGAGCCTCTCAAGTTGAAGAGGCAGAGGAGGGGAGGGTCTTGAACGCTGGGTGTCTAGTGATGGGAGTAGGAAAGGGGAGATCACAGTCCGGGCATCCAGCCTCAGGGAGGATCAGGTGCCAGAATGAAGTGGAGCATTTCAATACAGGACTTGAAAGGAGGTCAGTTCCTCCAAAGCGCTTTCTATGGGATTGAAAGGGGAGACTATTTCTTGGGGGTAGGGGTTCCTTGTCTGTGCTTATTCCTTCCCTTCCCCTCCCCTCCACCCCCTTCAGATGTATTCCCAGCACAGATGGAGGGAGTGAAGCTCGTTGTCAACAAGGTTCTGAGCAGCCATTTCCAGGTGCTCCCACTTCTCTGGCCCCCCCTTACTATTCCTCCCTGCCTGTCCCTGGATCCTCTTCTCCTTAGCCAGGCTATATGGGACAAGTGAGGGAGGATGAGGGGCTGTCTTTAATTCCCTTGCCTGTGGGACTTGTTGCTTTTAATCTGTATATGTTTGAACATTTGGGATTCTTAAAAGGCCTTCTGGATGGGGAGAAGATGAAGGGTGGGATGGGGGATTGAAATGGAGCAGGAATGCTTTCTCCTCCATTGACTTCTCTTTCTTCAGGTGGCTCACACCGTGCACATGAGTGCTCTGGGCTTGCCCGGCTACCACCTCCATGCAGCCTATGCCGGGGACTGGCAACTTAGCCCCACGGAGGTGAGGGCTTCACATACCTGGGTCATCTCCCTAAGAGCTCACCTGGGACACAGGTCCAGAGGAGGAGAAAAATGTGTGTGTTATGGGGAAGAATGGGCAGGACACCTGCTTCTCTGTGTTTCGTCTGAATGGGAGAGGGTGGGGAAACATTTCTGTGTGATCAGTAGGAGTTTGTCTTTGTGGCTCCACTAGGGGGCGCTGGATACTGTTAAAGAAATCCTGTATTTGGATTTAGGCTGAGTGGTGCCGCCCAGCTCGGTCTTACTGTCTACGCTCTTCAACAGGTGTTCCCCACAGTGGTAGGGGATATGGACAGCAGCGGCAGCCTCAACGCCCAGGTCCTGCTCCTCTTGGCAGAGCGACTGCGAGCCAAGGCTGTCTTCCAGGTGACCCATGGCTCCTGCCTTCATCCTCTAAAGCATTTCCTCTTTCTCCTCCATGAGTGCCCTGCTCTGGGGACTCCAGGGAGACAAGCAGAGGCAATAGTGATGATAAAAAGGAAGGGAGATCTTACTTCTTGCTCTCCCTACCCAGACGCAGCAGGCCAAGTTCCTGACTTGGCAGTTTGATGGCGAGTATCGGGGAGATGACTACACAGCCACTCTGACCCTAGGAAATCCTGACCTGATTGGGGAATCAGGTGAGGAATCGGGACAGGGTTCTTTTTATCTTGGCTGCACACTTGCTAATGTTGCCTATGCCTCTTTGTTGTCTGTACAGTTCAGGGATTAGAAAAAACTTGGGCCGGCTGGGGTGGGGGCTTCTTGAGGTGAAGGAGATGGCTTGGGTATTGTTTCCGTGACTGACTCCATGTTTCCCCACTCCCCTACAGTGATCATGGTCGCTCACTTCCTGCAGAGCCTCACTCATCGGCTGGTGCTAGGAGGAGAGCTAGTTTATCACCGGCGGCCAGGCGAAGAGGGGGCCATCTTGACTCTGGCTGGGAAGTACTCTGGTATGGGGTGAGGAGGAATAGTGATGGAGAGGGGAAATTCTGGACTTGGCTGGGTTCTTAGCCTGTGTCCTACTACAGTAACGCTCCTTTTCTCCCGTACTTTGGTCTTTACAGCTGTACACTGGGTAGCTACGTTGAATGTGGGATCAGGTGGGGCCCATGCAAGTTATTACCACAGGGCAAATGAACAGGTGAGACTACTGCCACCCCACAAGTCAGTCATGAACTTTTGCCTCCCCTCAGGCCTCCACAGGCCCTGCTATTCTTCCTATCCATACTACGCATACGTTCCTTGCATGCCTTCACTCTGCTGATTCCCTGTCAGGACTCCTGTAGTCTTTGCTGAGACAGATCCCTCTCCCATCCTTGCCCATGCTTCTCAGGTTCAGGTTGGAGTGGAGTTTGAGGCGAACACAAGGCTACAAGACACAACCTTCTCCTTTGGTTACCACCTGACTCTGCCCCAGGCCAACATGGTGTTTAGAGGTGAGGGTTATTGAGATGACAGTCAGGTACTGAGGGATTGGGAGGGACGGAAGGGGGGAAGCTCCGCCTACTTCTGCTGACCCCTTTCTCCAAGCCCTGTTAAGTAACCTAATCTCTATTTTCTTCCCCAACAGGCTTGGTGGATAGTAACTGGTGTGTGGGTGCTGTGCTGGAGAAGAAGATGCCCCCGCTGCCCGTCACTCTAGCCCTCGGAGCCTTCCTCAACCACTGGCGTAACAGATTCCATTGTGGCTTCAGCATCACTGTGGGCTGAGGTTGTCCCAGAGTCAGCCACCACAGCAGTGGAATCTCTGAGTCAGGTGCCCTAGGGCCAGAGACTAGGCCTCTTTCCAGAGCCCACCTTGCTGGGTCACCTCTAGGTCCCAGGAGCAGAGTGGGGGACAGGACCATGCCCTCCTCAGAACTGGAGCTGTCACAGGGGCAGCTGATGAGGCAATGGTTTGAGGCTCCCACCTCTGCCACCAGCCTGGTATCATCTTCCCATGCTCTTGTGGCTCTAAAGACTAAAGGAGAAGGATTAAGGGGTATGTCTGGGTGAATTGTCTCTCCTCACTCCCCCCTTCTTCATTCTCCCCATGGATTAAAGCTCCTAGCCTCTTCCTCTTCAGAGCAGAAAATTCGGCATGGGATTACCTCCCCATTTTGTTTTCCATCCCAGAGACTCCCAAGACTGGGAAAGAAGGGCTGAAGGGCTAAATCTTTGACCTCAGAAAGTGGGGCCCACCCATTCCCAGAAGGAGCTTCTTTACCTCTTAGCCCTGAGGCTTCCTCCTTCCCCATCTTCTGTGCTTCCAGAGAACAACTTTGTCCCCAAGGTCACCCTCTCTCCCCCGATGACTGCATGAAGAGGCAGTTATTACTTTAGTCTTTCATTGCAACCACTGGGCTTCCTTTCTACTCATCCCAACCTCTGGTCCCAGCATTTCCCCCTTTCCAGTCCAGTGTGTTCAGATGGGCTGGGGAAGGAGGTGAGCTACGGCTTCAGCTGCAGATTTCCTGGAGCAGTGGCATCATGGCGGACAGTCCCCGGATGTGCTGGATTTGGTACCCGTATGCATTGTTAAGGCTCCGGAGCTCAGCCAACAGGCCCAGCAGCTTCGCATACAGAAACCTTGGAGGAAGTAGTGGGGTCACCAGAGAAAGAGGAAGAAAATAAGGCAGCTGAGAGTCTTGTCCTGTGGCCCTGATCCCCTGAACTACCCGTCAGTGAAGCTAGGTTTGAACACTAAAGAAAATCATGCTCTGATATAACAAATTTATCAAAAGTTCCAAAGGTCCCCAGGGGAGCCTCTGTCTAACCTTGTCTTATCTCACCATGCCCAGTTTTTCTTGAACCCAGAGCTCTTAGGGCCAAGTGTGAAGAGAGCTTCAGACTTGGCCAGAACGTAACTGTGTGGAATCTGAGGGTCTGGCCTTCTAGAGCAGGTTCTAGAGGGTGGGTGTGTTCTATGGTATAAAGCATCCCTCTCTGACCAAACTGGCTCATTGAGAAATGAGCAGGAGAAGAAGTGGAGCAGACCTCAGAGCCTGGAGAGATCATGGGCTGTCGGGCCAGGGATTGGCTTTGGCCATGAAACTGTGAATGACCGTAACCTTGAGGGGAATGAAAAATTAAAGGAACTGACCCAATGGAGAGGAGGGGAAGGACGAAGGGAAGAATGAGCAAGACTCCCGAAAGGCTGCTTTAGTCTGGAGAAGTTGAATTGGTGAGGCGATGGATGTCATCAATCTCAGGAATGCTATTATACAGAGCCTGTGAGCTACTACTTTGCATCTACTAAATAAAAAAATCTGGAAAAAGTGAGATGAAACAGCAGTAGAAGCAATTTGGATGCTGGAACCATATGAGATGGGAGGGAAGGACTAGACCCCCAAGGGACCTGGTTCCCCAAAGGAAAGGACAGTAAAAGTATTCATCCTGAGCTCAGTATTTCCCCGACCCCTTCTTGCCCTAGTGCAGCCTCCAAGCCCCCAGTCTCCCACTGTACCGATCCCGGGGCCTTGGCTGCTGGCCTTTGATGTAGCTGTGCAGAGTCAGTGCCATCTCCTCTTGGACCTGATCAATCTCTTCCCTCCTGGTAATCCCAGGCCGGTCTGTAAGATAGGGAGCAGGGGAAGGACAAGGTAGGGGCTGGGGGTGGGCCTGCACTGTGCTCCAGGGGCTGGGATAGACCCATTCCACGGGTTTGAAGACTAAATGGCCTGGGATGGATGGATTCAAGGAGCTGAGAGTTTGGGCAGACGTGGTGGAACAAAAGCTTCTGGGCTTTGGGGGGATGCTCACCAGGAGAGAAGAGGGCCGTGGCAGCCATGAGCACATACTCGGGCACCTGGAGCTGCAGCCGCCGCAGTGTCCCATGGAAGCGAAAGAACAACTCTAAAAATTCTTCCTGGAACCCCACTGTGGGAGATACTAGGCTTAGGAGCCTTCAGGTCACCTTGCCACATACCATATGACAAGGACACATGCCCTCTACTGTTCTAGCATCATCTCACCACGGGCTCCATCTTCTATTGTGTAGCGAAGAGGTCCACAGAGAAAGTTTTGGGTTTGGAGACAGAAAGTGGTATTGAGTGCGATCTGACAGATTTCTAGAGCTGCTCCCTTGAGAAGGGAGATCTGGTCCTCCATGGGCAAGGACCTGTGGGGAGCAGTGAACAAGGGCACTTTAGACTCTAGCCTGAACTTCAGAGAGGGTAAGGAACTCTTCTGACTGAGATACTTAGAAACAAAGTTGAGAATTCAAGACCTGGTGCTTGGAAAAGCTGAGGGATGGATTTGTTTGGTCAGTGACTTTTTTTTTGGTGGTGGGGAGGGGTTGCAATTTACTGGAGTGTTTTTTCCTTGAAAGGGAAGGGAATGTCACTCACCGGAAGAGGGGTAGATCCTTGGTGAACTTGATGACTTGCTGTACCATGAAAGTGTTGATGTCTGCAAAGTGCGTGAGCAGAGGCAGTACAGGGACCAGGGTGGGCAAGCCTTGGTGATGGATGAACAGATGAGCTGGAGGCTGCAGAGATGAGAGCCTGAGTCTGAGGCCCTGGTCCTAGGGATCTCCTTTAGGCCTTGCCAGCCTTATCTTGGAAGGGTTCTGGGCTGAGGAGCCTGCCTAGGCTGGGATTCTGGAGAAGTCCTGTGCTCTGTATTGGTGCATGGTACACAGCCCCCTCCCTCATGCCAGCCTCCTTGGGCACCCTTTTGGTCACATTCCAGCCCAAATCCTGTAAGTGCTCACCCTGAACTGTACAAACTGCTCAAACATGGTGCCCAGGTGGCGGTTGTGGGCCCCCAGGAGTATCTGGACTAGCTCTTTCTGCTCCTTACTCAGCTGCGTAGGTGCTTGCTGTGCCCGTCGCTGGGCCTGCTTTGCTCGCCGCAATGCCAGGGCTTCTGACGACAGGATCACTGTGCCCAGGCAAGAGATGTGACAAAGCTATTGAGACCAGCAGAGGGCACCGTCCTCTGCCAGCCCCTGGTCTGGGACTCCTCAGACCGCCTGCACAATGAGGGATGCAGGGACCGAGGAGAGTTCCTGAGTCCTCCTTGGGCTTGGCTGAAGTCCCAGAGGCTCCAGGTGGTAGGGGATTCCTGTGCACTTTCCCCAACCTGTGAGGCACTGCAGCAGAAAACAAAGCACTGTGGGAGAGAAAGCAAGGGTGGAGAATAAAGTGCAAATGGTGTTAAGGAGAGGTTTGGCTTCTGGGGGAACACTAAGAGGGAGGGCTCTTCATACCTAAAACATCACCTAAAAACATCACCTTATATTTGCATAGCATTGTAATTTCAAAGCTTCTGAGGTTAAATCTGGCAGGATGAAACAATCCTGTGGGTAGACAGGGCAGGTGTTATTATCCATATTTTTCAGAAATGTAAACAGGCTGAGATTCCAGTGATAGGTCCAAGGTCACAAAATACTTAAGTGATGTAGATTGAATTCAAACCAAGATTTTTTGACTCTCTCAGTTTCCCTTTCACCACTCCATATTGAAATGCAGTGTGATGTCGTGGAAAAAGCAAGGGTTTGGGAGTCAGACAGAAGTTTGAATACTGACTCTACAACTTTTTAGCTGAGTGGACTTGGGCAAATTGACTTCTGTGAGCCCTAGTTACATTAGCTGTTGGGAGCATAGCCTAATTACCTGGCACAGAGAAAAAGCATTAAATAATTAATTCAACAATTATTAAGTACCTATATGACAATCACTATACTTGAGAGAAAGTAGAGAAAGAGCAAGGGGCCGGCCCCGTGGCCGACTGGTTAAGTTTGCGCGCTCTGCTTGGGTGGCCCAGAGTTTCGCTGGTTCGGATCCTGGGCGCGGACATGGCACTGCTCGTCAGGCCACGCTGAGGCAGCGTCCCACATGCCACAACTAGAAGGACCCACAACAAAATATATACAACTAGGTACTGGGGGGATTTGGGGAGAAAAAGAAAAAAAAAAGAAGAGGAAGAGCAAGCGGGATGGATATCTAGGGGAAGGGTGTTCCTGGTAGAGGGAATGGCAGGTGCGAATGTGAAAGTCCTGAGGAGAGTGTGCTTGGTGTGTTTGAGGTGGCATTGAAGTCAGTGTGGCTGGGAAGGATTGAGCAAGGGGAAAAGAGTAGGAAATAAAATCAGAGAAGTGGTATGGGGGAGCTAGACCAGGAGATCAGGGACCATAAGAGAGAGGAGGAGCCATTGGAGGTTTTGAACAGAAGAGCGACATCATCTGACTTGTTTCAAAAAGCTGTCCACTGTGTGGAGAATATGCTGTGGGAACAAGGGCAGAGAGACATAGTGAATTCTTGGGATCGTGGGGGCTAACTCACTGTCCTTCTTCATGCCAGCATTTAGGCACTTCTGCAACCTGCAGGCTGGGCAGTGGCGCCTCTGGGCCTTGCTGACGTTACAGCTTCCAGCAAAGGGGCAGGTGAGACCAGTTTTTTTGTTGACTGTTCGTCTGTGAGAGGTAGAATTGTGAGAGTTGGAGATGGCAGTGAACAGTGGGTATGTGAGGGGCTGAGATGACATAGTCTAAAAGAATCTATGGTGACAAGGGCTAATCTGAGCTTTGCCCAAAAGTTCCTAAGGGTGGATAGGGTACGACACATCTCAGGCATTTCCATGGAGGGCCAGGGTCACTCAGAAAAGCCTTGTTGACACAGTACTAGCCTGGAGCTCCGTGGGTAGTGAGTACATATCAGGTACTCTTGACTAAGGGGTTGTGTCCATAGGGCAAACACTTTCCCTCTATTTATACAGTATTGAGGCTGGCAAGATGGAACATGCTAGCCCCAGGGTAGTTAGGCTCTAGGATGCAGGAGTAATATAGTTGAACGAGCTTGGGCATGTGCCAGGGCTTAAAGCCTGCCTGGCAGGCAACTGGGGAGGTTGTTTCTCTTGGGGAGGAGGCTCTCACCTGAAGAAACCCTTGCAGCCCTCACAAGTCAGGGCATGGAAGTGATAGCCTGTAGCTCGGTCCCCGCATACCACGCAGTTCCTAGGCTCATCTTCCTCACTGGCCATGGCTTCAGATGTTGGGGTGGCTGTCATAGGCCCTGAATGTAGGAGGGGTTAGCAGTCAGCTCTGGGCCACCCCTGACCCACTTCTCCCCCTTCTATAGAGCTTCTTCCCAACCCTTCCCTGGGCCTGATATCTGTACTTTATTGCTTTTTTTTTTTTTTTTTTTGAGGAAGATTAGCCCTGAGCTAACTGCTGCCAATCCTCCTCTTTTCGCTGAGGAAGACTGGCCCTGAGCTAACATCCGTGCCCATCTTCCTTTACTTTATATGTGGGACGCCTACCACAGCATGGTGTGCCAAGTGGTGCCATGTCCGCACCTGGGATCTGAACCGGTGAACCCCAGGCCGCCAAAGTGGAAGGTGCGCACTTAACCGCTGCACCACCGGGCCAGCCCTGTGCTTTATTGCTTTTAGTCTCTGGTCCCCAACAGATTTCCTACCTGCTCCTCTTAGGCAGCATGTCACCTGCAGGCCACAGAATCTGGTATGGGATTCCTCTCCCCAAACTCTCACTCTGCTTCTGCTTTTCCCTTGATCTCGGGAGCTGCTGGCGTTTGGAGTTTGGGATTATGACCCTTGGTACCTGGAAAACAGAACTTCTGCTGTGTGTGGCCTCCAGTTGTCCTCAGTGACCACCTAGATAGGGCACGGCCTCTGGACCCAGGGCAAAGGCCTGGGTAGGAGGTTTTCCCAGAATGCCCATGGTGCTGGTTGCTGGCACATGGGGAGGGACTGTGGTGGGTGGGGACCTCATGACCCATTAGAAACTGCTCCTTATTAGACCCATGGAGATTTTCCTTGCTGCTAAGCTTTAGGCTAGATCTGCAGCCTTCTCTGTACATGGATCCTGGACAAGCTGGGAAGAGAGAGGGTGAGACAGAGCCAGCTTTTTCACTTGTAGGAAGTCAATAGGAAAAGAATATATGTAACAATTGTATGATGCCCCCAAAATGAAAGCTCTTCAAAAGAGATGGGATCTAATTAAGAACATACACACAGAGCTAGAAGAGGTCCAACTTCTGAGAATTTGGAAGGGCTGAGAATTAAATCAGAGAGGCCTCTAATCAATTAGAGGTGTTTGAGATTGATTTGGGGACTGGAGCCAGAGCTGGCTTTGTGGGCGCGTGACTTGTGCAGTCACATAACACCCTCTGCTCAGAGGGGTCTTGGGCTTGGTTAATGCCTGCTGTTGCCGTTTTGAAATTCTTAATGATTTTTGAACAAAGGGCTTGGCATTTTCATACTTCAGTGGGCCCTGAAAATTATGTCTCTGGTCCTGTCTGGAGCCAAGACAAAGGACTTCTAGTTAATAAGTTTGAGAATCAGAAGTAGGATCTTCACTGGGGTTGTCTAGTGCTCCGTTGACACTGAAGAACATTTTTGCAAGTGTAAAAATGCATATATATACTCTCCCAACATTTATGAACAGAAAAAGTAATTTCAAAAGCTATTTGGATGTTTTGGGCATGAGCGATATGTTGGATACGTCTATTTGGATAAATCTGATCCCAAACACACTGGAATAAAGGCAAAGTCAGTCTTCCAATTTGTAGGGTCCTTCTCACTGCAGATCTCCCTGGGGGTTTGCTGTTTCTGCACTCACACAGTCTTCTCCCACTAGAAATAAGCATTTTTCTTTTTTCCTTTTTTGTAGGCTGGGCGGGGGGGGGGGGCTGTTATGTATTCTGCTTCATCAATTAAGAGTTAAATTACAGTTAATGTTGCTCTAAAAATGAGTTAAAAACCCAAGTGCAGGCTAGAGTCATAAACACACACAGGGAGAGATAGAGACAAAGAGAAGAGACTGAGTTAACAGGAACCTTGTTTAGGTTCCCAGAATGAGTTGGTGGAACCCTTAATCTTAAGTGGTACAACATACAACTATGCATAACTTATTGCATTTTGAAAGAAGCTGAGTTCTAGTGAGCACAGGTGCTTAGATCTGGTCCCTGGAAGATGGTGAGCATATTTACGTGTATGCATCTGTTGGTATCTTTGCTTAAGTGTGACTCTGAGAATTCATACTAATTCATTCAATCAACAAATATTGACTGAGAACCTACTATGTGTTAGACAAAAACACATATAAAAAGATGAATAAGATGGTCTCCTGCCCTCAGGGAGTTTAAATGTACTAGTGGGGGAGACAGACCTTTAAATAGAAATATAGCCAATATAGATATAGATCAATGATGGTGCTATGCACAGAGCATTATGGGACCCCAGGAAAGGGGCACCTAATGCTGCTTTGGCAAAGGGATGTTGAGCAGGAGGCAGGGAATGCTCCCTGGACGAGTGACAACTGAGTTGATTTTTAAAGGATAATGAGTTAACCAGGTGAAAAATAAAAGGCAACTCAGGCAGAGGGTGCAACCTGAGAGGTTCAAGAAGCGAGATACAAAAAAATGGATATGGTAGAACCACAAACAGGCCTCTCTTGTTGGAGCATAACATTTCAGTCTGGGAGTGGGAAGAGAGAAGTCAGAGAGATGGGGTTTGAGGCTGAGATGTAGGCAGGACCAGTCCATTGTAGACCTCACGTGCCAGACTAAGCAGCCTGAAGCTATCAGGAAGCTTTTAAAGGGTAAGCTGGGAAATGACATGGTCAGATCTATTCTAGATAGATCTGTCTTATTCTAGCTATCTTACGCTGCTGGCTGTTTGGAAGATGGATTTGAGAGAGCAGGACTGGAGGCAAAGTGACCAGTTAGAAAGCTATTGCCATAATGTAGGCGAGAGAAGATTAAGCCTGAGCTAGGATAGTGGCAGGATTAGAGGAGGAGAGGGTTTTGAGAAATACGTGGGTTGTGAAATAATTGGAACTTGGTGACTACTAGAATGTCTGGGTTGAGAAAGAGGAAGAGGAGTTAAAGATGACTCCAGGTTTCTAGCATGGGTGATTGAGTGGATGGTGGCACCAGCAACTGGGAGAGAGACTACAGGAGGAGAACAGGGTCATCCATCCTTGGGCCCCTATCCACTTCCATGGTTGCCAACTTACTCTAGGAATAAGCTATTAAGTGCCTACTCTGTGACAAGGCACTATAAGGAGGGAGAAAATAGAGGGTCCCTGTTACCAAGGAATTTACTGTATAATTATGGAGACTGCATAAATAAATTGAACTCCAGTTCTTAAAAGGAGATATATAATTAAACTCTAAATTGTATGGTAAAGATTATGTGTATTATTACAGGTATTAATTGCTTAATTAATTTATTATTATTGAGTGCCCAATATGAGTGGAGTACTGTGTAAGAATCCTTACCTGTGTTAACCTGATAAGTAACATCATCATTTTACAGGTGAGAAAACTAAGGCTCAGAGAGTTGAAATAATTTGTACAAGGATCACTATACCAAATTGTTTATTAGATGACTTCATTTGGATATCACATAGGCATCTCAAATTCAGTCTGTCTAAAATGGAGCTCTATGATACCCAAAGCACAAGCAACAAAATAAAAAATAAACAAGTGGGACTACATCAAACTAAAATCACAGAAAAAGAAATGATCAACCAAAATGAAAAGGCAGCCTACAGAATGGGAGAAAATATTTGCAAATCACACATCAGATAAGGGGTTAATATTCAACATACGTAAGGAACTCATATAACTCAACAGCAAAAAAATAAACAATAGAATTTGAAAACTGGGCAAAGGGCCTGAATAGACATTTTCCCAAAGAAGATATTCAGATGGCCAACAGGTACATGAAAAGGTGCTCAATATTACTAATCATCAGGGAAATGCAAATCAAAACCACAATGAGAAATCACCTCACACATGTTAGGATGGCTGTCATTGAAAAGACAAGAGATAAATGCTGGCAAGGATGTGGAGAAAAGGGAACTCTTGTGCACTGTTGGTTGGAGTGTAAATTGGTATAACCACTAAGGAAAACAGTATGGAGGTTCCTCAAAAAGTTGAACATACAACTACCATATGATCCAGCAATTCCACTCTGAGTATATATCCGAAGGAAAGGAAATCACTGTGTCAAAGAGATATCCACACCCCCATGTTTATTGCAGCATTATTTACAATAGCCAAGATATGGAAACAACCTAAGTGTCTGTCAGTGGATGAATGGATAAAGAAGATGTGAGATCTGTCTGTCTGTCTATCTATTGAATGGAATACTATTCAGTCATAAAAAAGAAGGAAATCCTGCCATTTGTGACAACATGGATGGACCTTGAGGGCATTATGCTAAGTGAAATATCAGACATAGAAAGACAAATACTGTATGATCTCACTTATACGTGGAATCTAAAAACAGCCCAACCTCATAGAAAAGAGATCAGATTGTGGTTGCCAGATGTGCAGGGTGAATGGAGAGTAATTGAGGGAAGGTGGTCAAAAGGTACAAGCTCCCAGTTATACGATAAATAAGTTCTGAGGAGGTAATATGCAACATGTAATACAGTTAACAGTACTGTTCTGTATGTTTGAAAATTGCTAAGAGAGTAGATCTTAAAAATTTTTATTACGAGGAAAAAAATTTGTAGTTATATGAGGTAAATCACTTCACAATATGTACATACAGCAAACCATTGTGTTGTATACCTTAAACTTATACAATGTCATATGTCAATTATACTTCAATAAAACTGGAAAAAATAAAATAAAATGGAAGTCATTGCCACCCTTCCACAATCTAATTTCTCCCATATTACCTAACTTGGTGCCTATCCCAACACGAGAAGGTGGAAAGAGCATGGGCTCTGGAGTCATACAGACTTAGGTCAAATTCTGGTGCTGGCTCTTGCTAGCTGCATTACTTTTTTTGCTCCTTCCCTAATTATTTGACATCACTGAGACCCAGCTTGATGTGAGTCAGATATCATCAGGCTGGGCCAATCCCAGGCCAGGGAAGTGAGGCCGACTTCCTTTCCCTAGATCAGTTTTGAATACTTAGGGAGGAGTTCAGGCTGGAGGAAAGATGCTCTGGTCCAGGGCTGACCCTTCACCTGGGGCCCAGCATTGCCCTGAGCCTTGTTCTTCATGGAGAAATCTACCTTGCAATTCTTTGAGATGGGTTTGCCTTGGGGACGCACCTCTCTGAGATTGCTCTTCTATATACAGAAATGCTCCCCCAGCCTCAGGGTATCTCCCAAGAGGGCAGACTGAGCCTGGGTTCTGCTGCAGGATGCCCCTAGCATCCATGGTGTATGGGCTTTCAGAGTTAACTGATGTCCCTGCCCTCTTCCAACATGCCTGTTCAGGGCCAGGATCTGAAAAACATCTGTGTTGGTTGTGGCCTGGTGGGTTAAGCTCTCTGAAGTCCAGTTTTCTTATCTAGTAAGGGGAGGTTAATAACACCCACTAGCCAGGTTTGTTGTGAAGATTAAATAAAGTAATATATGTAAAGTTTCTTACACAGTGGTTGCAACATGGAAGGAAGTTGATACATATTCATTCTCTTACCCTCTTCCTTTCCTTCCTCTCCACTACCACCCTGTCCCAGATGTCAAGCCAAAACCTGGGTAGTCACCTAGCCTCCTTTCACTCCCTCCATAGAAATGATCAGTTGCTATGCCATGTCCCTCCTATCTCCTGACCCCTACATGCTCACTACCTCTTAGCTGAGTTCAGATTCTTAACCTTTTTTACTTATTATGCAGGAGCCTATTAAATTATTCTCCCTACAACCAGCCTCATCTCCTTCCAACCCATCCTCCATGCTGTTGCTATTTCTAAAATGCAAATATGATCATGTCTCTCCCCTGCTTAAAATTCCTCATTTGCTTCTCATCACCTTCAGGATAAAATCCAATCTCTTTAGCATGTCACACAAAGTCCTTTGTGATCTGGCCCCTATTTATCACTCTGGCCTCATCTATTCCAAGGCCACTTCTCTCCCATGACCTAACACATCACACTTTGGCTCTAAATGTGCTTAAGCATTTAGAGTTTCCTGAACAAGCTGTGCTCACTCACCTCTGAATATCTGCCCTTGTTATTCTGTCTGGTTGGAATTGCTGCATACCTCCTCCCTTGGCCCTCCTGATCCTCTTGGCCCTTCAGGCCTGAGCACAGCAGATCACCTCTGGGAGCCTTTGGGTTAGAGCTATACCTCTGCACACACATTTGTCATAGCACTTATCACATTGCAGAGCAATTGTCTGTTTCTTTCTGACTCTGTCAATCACTGTGAGTTGTTGAAATCAAGAGCTGTCTTTTTTATTTTTGGATCCTTACGGTCTTGTATACTCCAGGCATATATAATAAATATTTATAGAATGAATAAGTGGGCTAGGATATGAATTAAGGTCTGATTCCAAATTCATGCTCTTTCCATGTGGCATCATGTTATTTTTGTGACAGCATCCATTAATTCAACAAATGTTTAATGGATATCTACTTTGTGCCAGGCATTTTCCAGCAATGTAGGTTCCACAGTGTCATCTGGATACATTCCTGCTTCCCTTTTAGCTGCTGGCTTCCATAGCCGATTATCTTTTGCTGTCCCGATTCTCTGACAGGATACCATTAGTCTTCTAGTCTGATTCCTGGCTCCTTTCTGACTTCTGAACCATTCCTACCTGCTCTTCCTACCTGCCATGTTTGCATTTGGCATCTGGCCAATCTTGCACAGGTGTCCACCAAGCCAAATTTTCAGTCTGGGCCTGCTCTATCCTGTTTGGCCTCCTGGGTTCTGGCACAAACACTTCTTTGAACAGAAAGGGTTCAGGCTACCTCTTTTCCTTTCCACCTTGTAATCTGGTTTTAATCTTCTTTCTCTAGACTCACCCAAGATCTCCTGTGGCTTGTTGAATTCAATGGGCTTTCTCTTATGTTTCTCCCAAGCAACCTCCCTACTGCTTTTGACTCCCTAACAACCATATCTTCTCCTTTGAAACTCTTTTTCTCCCTAGCCTCTACTATGCCATGCATTCCTGGTTCTCCACTTGTATTCCTAATAGCTATTTTTTCTTTCTCCTCTATTGGAGCCTCCTTTTTCCTAAGCCTATGGGTTAGGAAAAACTATGGGTTTTTCTCTACGGCTCAATTTCAATCTCTACCTTTCTTCTTCTATGTTCTTCCCTAATAGTTCATCTATTCACAAGCTTCTGGTAAAGTGTAAAAATAGCTAACATTTTAACATCACAGTTTACAGAGTACCTTTACATACCTGATTTCACTTATCCTCCTTCTAGTATGTGAATGTCTCCAGAATCTACAACTCCAGTTCCATGGGATCTTGCTATTCCTAGTAGCTCCTTCTGATGCCTGTTCAGGTTAAATCTCATTCTGTTCCCTTCTCTGGACTCCCACTGCACTTGCCCAGACTTCTATCACAGCATCTATAACAATATTGCGCTTTTATGTTCATATGACTGTCTCTAGGGAGACTGTAAACTCTGTGTCAGGGGCTGGCCCAGTAGCCGAGTGGTTAAGTTCGTGCACTCTCCTTCAGCGGCCCAGGGTCTCACCGGTTCCAATCTCGGGTACAGACATGGTACCGCTCATCCAACCATGCTGAGGCGGCGTCCCACATAGCACAAAAAGAAGGACCTTCAACTACAATATACAACTATGTACTGGGGGGCTTTGGGGAGAAGAAGAAAAAAAGAAGATTGGCAACAGATGTTAGCTCAGGTGTAATCTTAAAAAAACAAACAAACAACAAAACCCTCTGTGTCATATAAGTCTTCTTTTCCCAACACCTAGCATAGGTCCTGGCCATAATGTGTGCTTAATACCCAATGAATAATTGCATAACATTCCCAATTTCCCAGTCCTGAATTCCGAGAGTCACTTTGAATCCTCTCCTAAATCTTGTTAGTCACCGTCTTATTGATTCCTTATACCTATGTTTCTTGATGTTGCCCCTTGTCTTCTGTTGCTATCACTACACTCACCCAGGCTCTTACACTTTGTATGACTGCAATATCCCCATCTTGGTCTCCCCGCTCTCAGTCTTTCTTTTGTCAAATCAGTCCTATATTTCCTCTGCGAGAATAATCTAAAAATGCTATTTGTCCAAGGGTCAGGTTTAAATTCCTTATTCTGGTATTCAAGGACTTCACAGGTCTCCTGCAACTTCCTCATCATAAACCTCAGTCTTCTTTCATCATTTTTCTCTTGTTATCACCCAAATGCCAGATTGACACATGTTTTTACCTCCCTTCCTTCCACCATTTTTCTAAATTTTATCCTTTCTTTAAGTCCCAACTCAAATCCCATTTCCCTCAGGAACCTTTTGAATCTTTTGGTCCTAGACAATGTCTTTCTTCTCTGATCTATTATTATTTACTGTTATACGACTTACTGTTTTCACATACTTGGGCATTTAATAATCTATGGCAGGGGTTGGCAATTTATGGTGTATGACCCAAATCTGGCCTGCTGCCTGTTTTTGCACAGCCTGTGAACTAAGAATGGTTTTTACATTCAAATTTAAATATAAGAAGATTACTTCATGACACATGAAAATTATAGGAAATTCACACTTCAGTGCCATGAATAAAGTTTTACTAGAATATAGCCACATCTATTTGTTTATGTATTGTCTGTGACTACTTTCCAGCTATAAAGGGAGACTTGAGTAGTTTCAACAGAGACCATAAGGCCTACAAAGCCTAAAATATTTACTATCTGGCTGTTACAGAAAAAGCTTGCTGAACTCTGATCTAGGATCTTGAATTCTCTTTGTAACCTTTGCATAGCTGTTTAAGAACTTTGGAGAGGTCTGCTTCACTAAACAAGATTTTCAATGCTAACTGGCTGCGCGTTAAAAAGATGGGGGAAGGCTGCATAGAGTGAGTAGGAGCTAGCCTAGTTAGAAACTTAGTAACTTAGGCAACCAGATTCCCATTGGAAAGTGAGAATCAGAGGATCTCAGGTGGATGGGGGAAAAGTGATCTTTTTTTCCATCTTCTCTGTTTTGACTTGGCAGAGAAAATGTCAAAGCACTGAGAGTCTAGCTGGAGAAAGGGCTATTTGAGGTCTTATCTGAATCTGGTTGCTGAGAAGAGATCAGTGGTTGCTAGCTGAGAAAAGCTCAGCTATTAGTGACTCAGTTATTACCGACCATGAAAGAAACTATCAACAGGGCGTAACAGCTAGAGCTGAAAGTGTTTAGCTTTGGCTGACTGAAGATGTAAGTAGGCTAAGAGGTTTTACAATGCCTAGAAACATCACAGGAAAGAAAATTTAAACAATTTTCTTAAAGTAGAAATGAAAGCTAGATATGTGGTAAATAGGAATAGCAGTTGAAGTTATTGGAAAGTTCATGACTTTTTTACCTAGGTGTTCTATTGTTTTTGGTCTTGCTCTAATCATATTTTTTTCTTAAAACTTATACCACATAGTAATTATTTAGTAAAGTTCCATCTTATTGAAAAATAATCTATATAGATTGGACTGTGGGCTTCATCTGTCACATCTGCTCCCTACACCTGGGCAGAGTCCGATTGGCTAGTTTTGGTACTCAGACATGGACAACCAAATAGGTTGCTACCTGAATTGTAGAAAGAAACAAGCTAGACTCTAGGAAATAGGACTTGCATATTGATACCTATTTTAATGTTAACAATAGGTACAAGGTCATAAGTGTGTCTCCCTTTTTTATAGCTTCACCACCATGCCTGGCACAGTGGAGGCCACATTGTCAGACTGAGATTGAAAGGATAAGCAGTAGTAAATTAAATTTGGGGGGGAGCTCATTACCTATTCACGTGGACATTAGGGGACCATCATTTTGTTGGAGAGGGATTTTTGCATTATGTGGGAGGTAGGATTGATGAATCCTAAAATGTCTGGCAACTCCTGAGATCTATGATCTTCCAATTCAAACAGGCACATCACAATTTCCCTGTTCTTTGCCAGAGAATATCGTCCACTTTTCCCTCTCTCTCTCTTTTCCTGCCCTTCCTCCGTTGAGCCCTTCTCTTGTCCAGACTGCCATCCTATTACTAAATCTTAAATCTGCAACGTCTCTTAGCTTTACCCCTTTCATTCACTGTTTGCCGCTTCTCAAGGACCCTCTTGATTTCCTTCCAGCTCCTCTTTTCTTCGCTTTCCCAAACTCACATCCTCCCTCCTTCCCCCTCCCTCCTTCCCTCCTTCGTGTGCTACTCCTTCCTCTCCCTCCTTCTTTGCTCCCCCTACTTCATTTTCCGTGCTCTCATCCGCCGACCGGCTCCCCCTCCTTCCCGCTCTCTGACTGTCTTACCCTAGTTTGGAAATACAGCAGACCTCTAAGTCTGCTACCATTGGACGGAAGGGGCTGTCACTCTGTGGCAGGAGGCGCTCCTATTGGTCGGACTGGAGGAGGATGGAGCTGACTATAAAGGGTGGGGCCGGAGGAGGCGCGCAGAGCAGCTCTGACAGGAGCAGGTCGGGAAGGCAAGCCTGGCGGGAAGCTGAGCGCCGAGAGCCGGGGTGCGGGCGCCCGAGCAGCGGTTCTCCGCACTCACTCTCCTCCGCTCGTCGGCCGGAGCGTTGCCTCCGAGCCCGGCAGCTTGCGGCCGTCGCCAGCGCAGCCCCTAGGGCCCCTCGCCTCACCTGCACGTGCCGCACCTCGCGCGCCCCGTCCGGCCCCCGCAATGAGCGAGGTGAGCGGCGCGGGCTGCGGCGGGGGGAAGACGCTGCTCCGGGTCCCAGGGACGCGAGGGAGGGCGCGGCAGCCCAGAGCGGCGGAGAACCCTCCGAGGGCGCCCCACTGGCTCCCTGGGAAAGCTCCCACCTCGGGGCGCTGGGAAGCGATAGAAGAAGGAGACTTTAAGTCCCCGGACTGTGGATGGCGCTTCTAGGGGGACGGGAATCGGGTGTAGAGTTCGGGGGCTGAGGTCTCAGGTGTAAGTCGTCTTCTCGGGGTACTGCTCCCTCCATCTGTCTTACTGCCCCGAGGTTACTCGGGCGTCCCACTCCCCTGACTTCTGAGAAAACGTTCGCCTCTGTCCTTCCTCTTGTAGAGCTGTGTTGCTCTTGCACTTCTTAGCATTCAGCAAGAACTCCAATCCTCGCCCCCTGGAGTGTGCTCTTTTCCCCTTTTAGGAAGGTGGCATCCTACCCTCCACTCATTCCGTCAGGAACCAACCGTTGGAGGGACCATTTCTGATACTCAGGAATGCCCTGTAAGGGGGGCATGTTCCGCTCCTGGAGAGATGTCCCTTTGGAGAGTAGACCTCCCTCTGCAGTACTGGTTGCATCCGGGGTCTCTTAGCAGGCTCCGAGCCAGACCCAGTCCGGAAACTGTGATTGCTTCTTCTCAAAGAACACAGTCCGTAGGTGGGGGTCAAAGCAGAGACTCTGAAAGACCTCTCCCATTGTTTGACCGTATTTGTAGGCATCCAGAAACAGGAATCTTTCTTCCCAAGTGAAGTCGGTCTGGGCAGTGACATCACAAGCTTGCTTTCTGCAATCCCTTTCCTGGTACCCAGGATCTTGTGTTAAATCCAGCTTTTCAGCTATATGCCAGGTCCCAGCTCCGCTACTTCCTAGCTGTGTGGCCTTAGGCAGGTTACTAAACTTTTCTCTGCTTCAGTGCTTTATCAGTAAAACGGGGATAATACTGGTTGTTCTAATGATTAAATGAGATAATATATACAAAGTACTTAGAACGGTACCTGGCACAGAGTAAGTGCTCAAACTGTGTTAGCTATTGTTATTATCTCCCTGTTCTTTTTTCTCTTTTAGAGTGTTACAGAAAGCTAGCACAAAAATTCTCAAGGATACAGGTTAGTGAATTAGTGAAGGGATAGGACCCTGGAACCTGAGTGTCAGTTTAGATCTTCATTTTTAGTAGGAACTCTGCTGGCTCCTATCAAAACTTGTCGCCCAGGGAGCCAATTAGTGCTAACTTCTGTGTTGTCTTGGTTGCCATGTCCACTAAATGTATCCCGGAAAATTCAGCTGGTCTGGGGGCAGCAGAAGAACTAACGTGGTTTCTAGTCCCTCTGCTAGTTGTGACTGTGACCATGGCAGCCTTTCCGAAAGAAAAGAAAAAAATTGTTCAATCTTCTTTCCTCTTGCCTCTTTCAGCCCTGATATGAAAAGACAGGTTTTCTTTGCCCTCTTTTCACTGAGGTCTAGAGTTCAGCACCCCCTCTAGTGTTTCTAAATCTGAAAGTCGCAATTCAAGCCATCCCTTGGGAATTTGAGATCTAAAGGCTATGCCAACATGAAGATGGGTGGTTAGCCTGTGCTTTTTGGGGGACGTGCACAGCCATTCTGTAGGACACGCTACAGGGACTGGCATTTAGGGTAGTATTTGGTGGAATGACAAAGCTGTTTCGGTGGCAAAGAAGGCAATTTGGTGTTTGAGGGAAAGGTCAAGTCTTGACTTAGCAGGTGGACTTGGCTAGCCTAAATCAGGAGCTCAGGAGAAGGATGAGAGCAGGAGCCTTGGATGGGGACTAGGCGTCAGTGTGTGTGGGGCTGCCCAGCCTCCCAGGCTGTCAGAGTGAACTGGTTCTAACTAGCAATTTAGCCGTCGAAGCTGCCTCCTGATACGGAGCTGAGCCTGGCTTCAGGGATGAGTATTTGTAAAATCCTGAAGCAGCCACCTAGGTGTACACAGAGACGAGCTGTCTCTGTACCAGATCCCCAAAGGGTCCCTGCTTCCCTCGAGGCCAAGACCCAGCCTGTTTTCTTCCTCTTGTAAAAGCTATGATGAAAAGCGGAAGTATTGCCTAGAGCTCTGGAACTCCAGGGAGACTCCAAACTGCTCCACTTCTCTCAGCCCATCCCCAGGGGTCTACTCTTCCAGGCTGAAGTCCCTAGCCCAGGAAAGCCCTGTGTACCCTGATTCTTATATAAGCTTCACTTCCCCCACCCCTATTTTCTTGCTTCAGAGAACCTGCATGAAGTGAGAGGACTTAGGATCTCCTTGAGAGATTCCCATTTCAACTGAAGAACAAAAACTGGGGAGGAGTCTTCAGACCTAGAGCAACTAAAAGTGTAGCGGTTCTGGGGGGGCTGCTGGGGAGGATCTCCAGCTCTACTTTGCCTTTGTGGCTTTTTGCTGTCACTCAGTACTGCAGCAGAGCGTTTCCCTGTGAGTGTGTGTGTGTTCGTGCACAGAGGAGCTGCAGGGGCTCATCTCCGGCTTGTCTGCATTCGCAGCTGCAGGCAGGACTTGATTGCTGTGAATCACAGTCTAGCTCTTACAGTTTAATAACTTTTTGCTAGTTTCAGTGAAGGATGGGAATGGGAGATGCATTCAGAACCCGAGGGCTCTTTCCTGTAATCCTTTGTCATAGTGGGTAGCTGGCTGCTTAAAGCACAGTTGCAGGTTCTTCTGTGATCCTGTTGCATTTCTCAACTGTGAGGAGCCCAGCTGGAGGAATCCCTTGGTCCAGCAGTCATTCTGTTGAAATGGGGGTCATGGATGACTAGTGATTATCCTCGTGGTGTCTGTCCTGGGTTTTGGCTGGCAGGGGCTGGAGCAAGAGACAGATCAATTAGAAATCTCTTTAGGGGAGATCTTAGAACTGGTGCTCCCTCCTTTATTATTCTGCTTGTTGTCCTCTTAAGTAATAGAAATGGGGATCCCACACTTTAGGGATCACATTCACTTGTCCGTGCATATCTGTCTGAACCTGCAACCTTCTCCTCAATGGAAGGTTTGGTCCGGGTGACATCATTCTCTTACGTCTTCTGTAAGCCAGTTGTTAGGGAACCTGGTAGGGACTTGGAGGAAATCCAAGTTTATTATGGTTGTATTGGACATATAAAATCGAAGGGCTAGCTACTTCATCTTGGAATGCCTTCCACCTCTGGAAATATCTGTCTTCCGAAGTAAGGGAAACCAGAACTTGGTTTTCGAACTTGCTCATCTTTTTTTAGTCACCATTCAGGTTATTGGCTTTAGCTGCTTGAACAAGAGCATCTGGCTCGTAAAAAAGGGGATGACTTTGTCATCCTGTGACCCAGGAATATGGACGACTCTTTTTCCTAAGCTGCAGCTGTGATCAGTTAGCTCTTAGGATGTCAAGTCTCTATAGGGACAGGCACCCATAAGTGATGTGGCTGGAGTCCAAATATGCAAACCTGATGTGTGTTTCGTGTCGGCCTGTGGAGAGTCTGAACTGATGAAAGTGAAGGAGATAGGGTTGCAGAGAGAGACGAAGAATGATAAAGTCAGTAATCGTCTTTTCAAGGTAGTGGTTCTGTGAATGTCTCTCCTCATTTTCTTTCTGTTTTTCTAAAAGTTCCAAATTGTCTTTCATGAGTCTATTTTATCATGGAAAAAAAAATAAACTTAATTTTGCAAAAATCCTTCAAGATAGAAATACAGGTATATCTTTCACCAAGAAAATCTCAAATAATATATCAAAACATTTTAGTGATATAATTTTAGATTTGTTAAGGAGCCCTAAAGATCATCTCTTCCAATCTTCTCATTTTACAGATGAGGAAACTGAGGCCCAAACCTTGTCTAAGTTTACACAGTACCAGAACCAAGACAAGGGCACAGAACTGCTGGCTTCTCATCCCAAAAGAACTTTCTATAATACTCTGACATGTTACCCCAATGAATATAGGATGGTTTAATTTCCATGCAACTTTTAAGGCATATTATTATAATTTAAGTATATTACAAATACTTTCTATAGGAAATCCAAGCAGCGTGATTTAGTAAAGGCTGGGCAAGAGGATAGGGAGAGAGGAGAGACCAACATAGGATGATATTTCTCAAGAGGGTACATTTTGGTAGAATGATAGGCAGGGCAAGTACTATCTTTCCTTATCCATATGCCTAGTCACCTTAGAAATGAGTGCGGTGAACGTGATGAGGTGGAGTGGGTATGCTAATGGGAATGAAAGAAAGGGGAAGCCTGGAGGCCCTCTCTTCGTGGGTTCTTAGTTTCTGGTGCCCATTATTGATTTCCATAAGTGCAGAGCATCAAGGACCAGAAGGAGAGGTTTTCTTTCTGAAAAGAAAGGACTGAGAGCAGTTCTCTTAACTCTAAAGTATTTGACTTGGAGGACTCAGGGCAGGACTGGTTCAAAATGGCTTAACTTGCCTCAGAATTATTTTACCTGCAAGACTAAGCTTAATCAGAAGCAGATCAAAACCACGTTTTCTAAGAGATCTGCATCCCTGCAGGTGCCTATAAACGAGTGCCTAAAAACCTAGACCTTGTCTTGTCACCTTCTCCTCCCTGAGCCTGATTATTGCTTCATTCTGGGCTGACTCCTGAAGGCGTGCCCACCCAGGTTTCCCACCACCCTCCCCCCACCCAGGGAAAAGAGGTGCCATTTACCGTTCTGTTGTCTTTGGTGCTGCCTCCCTCCCACACAAAGCCCTCCAGCTGAGTGTTTGCTTTGTAGGCTGAGGGGGAATTAATACGTTTATTTTGGGACATTAACGCCATGGGTGGGATGCACATTGAAGATTATAGTAATAAATGATGCTTTGACACTACTCTCTCTCCCCCACCCCTACCCCCAGTATGGGCTGAAGGCACAGCTCCAAGCTGTGTGCAAAGCACCACAAATAACCACTCATTAAACCGTGGCAGCCCATGCTGGGGGGAATGGGCTGGGGCTGTTGACTCACTGCATACCGTGAGCTGGCACGGCCAAGGAATTCTGCCTCTGATTCCAGTGGGGGGTACTGCTATTCCAGGAAACAGGGGTGGGGTTGCTAAGGGGAGAGGGACAGACCAGGGGGCTTGGGAACTCGGACTGCTTAGATCCTATTCCTGTCTTAGGAGGCACCTGAGATTTGGGTCTTTGGGTTATGTTCCCTATGTGAGGAGAGGAATGTGTGCACGTAGAACCTGGAGTAAGGATTCCTAGTTCTTTTTCTGTTGTTATCTTGAGGGTGACCTTGAGCAAGTCTTTCTGAAGCTGTTTGAGGACTGCAGCTGGTTGCTGCACTGAAAGAGTTGAAACAGTTCCAACAGTGCTCCAAAAACAGCAGTCTAGGGTCTTTCAGGGGCACCAGGGGATCCCAGAGGCTCTCTGAGGTGCTCTAGCAGTGACTTTCATTTAGCATTGGGAAAGAATATGTCAGCAGGGATAGAAGGGTCCCTGGGGGCCCGAAGCCTCTTTGTCACCCCTTGAAAGCAGATGTACTAACTCCTGTCTCCCTTCACTTTCTGAGCCTCTAAAGCAAGCAGGGAGCTTACGAAGCCTAGGATTTATGTCAATACAAAGGCAAGAAAGAGGTCTTTTTGGGTTCATATTTAGGATTTTTAGGATTCAGGCCCTTTTTAGGTTTCCCTGCCCTGGCCTGTAGGACAGAACTCTGAGTCCCTGTGCCTATTCATGTGAACTAAGTGATTCTGGCAGTACTATAATGTGTTTATGCTGCGTTTTCATTTGCAAGCATCCAGGCTACGTCATGCAAATGCAGGCTATGTGTGGTCCAGGTATGATGAGGTGCTCCTTTGTTCCTGTCTGTTGCTGCTGTTAACAACCCATGATCCCTCTTTAGGGAGTGGGATGAGAATTATGGGGAAATCTGGGTAGTTTACCTTTCCCAAGGTTTGTTCTAACTTGCTGCTTGGAGCAGAAGGGGTGGCACTATCTTGCCTCTTCTGGTGACAATGGTTGCTGTGGCAACACCAGTGAAGATAAAAGAAACAAAAAGGAAGGGAGCAGGGTGAGTTGGGCCTTGAGTTATAGGATACCTATTTCCTGATAGTGGCAACAGGGAGACAGCACCTGAGTTGCTACTGCTTTGACAGTTTTTAGGGACTTTGCCAAGACAATGCTAACAACTATTCTTCTGAGGCAAGGAAAAGATTTACACAATCATGTTTGTGATGCAAATGTGGATGAAAGAACTTGATCAGGAGATATGGTTTATTTGCTTCTGAGCACTAATCTCCCTCTCCCTGTGGTCTACAACTAAAAAAAATTGTGTCTAAGGGTTCTCTGAAATGAAACGCGAACATGTTTGGAGGTGCTGTGCTGGAGGGCCCCTCCTGTACACCCCTAACCTGGGGAGGGGTTCCAGGAGGCTCCAGGGCTACAGACCTGGACACTTGCAGTTGCTGTACAGAATATGGTTCTGTCCAAGCAGGCTATTGTTGGGCCCTTTACCAGGGGTTTAGAGCCATTGTCAGCATTTTGGGGGACAGGCATTGGGAAGACAGGGAGATTGTGATTTCCAGGGTTGGTTTAGAGTAAAAAGAGATCAGCTATGAAGCACCTATGGTAGCAGACTAAGCCTCAAGGGCCCTTAGAGCAATCCCAGGTATTCTCTGCCTCCTTCAGTTCCACTTAGTGAAAATGTACTCTGGCAACTCCACTCTTTGATTCCAGGACTTTAACCATGCAATACCCCAGGAACTTGACCTATTCTTATATTCAACCCAGAGTTATATTACTTCAACATAACACGTACTTATTTTAATATGTGCTAGCTTTTTACATACATTTTCTCTAGTTCTTTTCATCCTTCAAGATAAATATTATCTCTCTTCTGCAGATGAGAGGTCTGAGCACAGCAAGGCTAAGTGATTTACCCAGTGTCACACAGCTCAGAATGGCAGAGCTGGGATTTGAACAGATATTCAACGCAGATCCTGGTTATGAACCCAGATCTGTCTGACTCCACCTGATATGCCATATTACTTCTCTCAGGAATTTGAGACTTGAGAAAATTTTAATTCACATAAACATATCTGTTGTGTACCTACTATGTGCAAGATGTGTTGCAGTTAGTGTAAGTAATATACAAATAAATGGGAAATATGGACTGTACTTTCAAGGAAATGGAATCTGGGGGGTGGTGAGGGTGGGGAAGGAGAGATAAGACAAATACGTGGTACCTGTACTACAGGTAATCTGAGATACACTTCTGGAGAAGTTTTTCCCCTTTGTCCTCAGCTCTTTTTCAGGCACATATGTGGAAGTGAGGAAAAGCAATGACCTGGCTCCTGAAACCCTTTTCACCATCTCTGAACCAGCTACAGAATGGAGGCCCTCACCTCTCTGAAAAAAAATTTGATTTCAGAAATCTGGATGAGGCGGCAAATAAAGCAGAGTGGGAACTCTCTTCACTCATTCAGCAAATACTGAATGTGCATCATTGTGCTATTCCCCAGGAATACACTAGTGAATAAGATAGACATTGCCCCTACCCTCGTGGGAACTTGCACAGAAATGGAGAAGACAGACATTCAATATCTAACCACAAAATTATTATTTAATTACATTAGTAATAAGTGCTACCAAGAAGAAATATTGGGTGCTGTGAAAACTTATAATGAGGGCCCTGGCCTAGTCTGAGGAGCTAAGAAGAGTTTCCTGGAAGAAGGAATCCTTGAGGAGAGCTCTGAAGGATAAGTAGGAATTAACTAGACAAAAGGGAAGCAGGGATAAGAGAACCATGTGCCAAGGTCCTGAGGTGGGAGGGAACATGGTATGTCCGAGAGATGAGGTTACTGAGGTGATCAGAGGCTGCATAATGTGGGGCCTGTAGACCATGTTAAGAATTTTGTTCTTTATCCTAAGAGCATCAGTAACCACTTGGGCTATTGTGGTGGTCCCCGTGAGAAACAACTGTTAGGGGGCCAGCCCCGTGGCCGAGTGGTTAAGTTCGTGCGCTCCGCTGCGGCGGCCCAGGGTTTGGATCCTGGGCGCGGACATGGCACTGCTCGTCAGGTCACGTTGAGGCAGTGTCCCACATACCACAACTAGAAGGACCCACAACTAAGATATACAACTATGTGTGGGGCAGTTTGGGGAGATAAAGCAGAAAGAAAAAAAAAAGATTGGCAACAGTTGTTAGCACAACTGTTAGGGTGGTAGCAGTGGAGAGAAGTGAATGGATTAAGAGAGATTTGGGAGATCAAGTTAACAGGACTTAATATTTACATTGCATAGGCAATGTGAAAGAAAGAAGGGTGTCAAGAACAATTTCTAGGTTTCTCGCTGGATGAGATAGAGAACACTTACAGAGCATGAAGTTGGGTAGGTAGGATTATGAATTCAGTTTGAGACACACAGAGTTTGAGGTTTCTATAAAACAGCTAAGTGGAGATGTTTTAAAGCTTAGAGGAGAGGTCTGGGATAGAGATAAACATTCGAGTCCTCAGTGGCATTCTGTGCTGTTCAATACGGTAGCCACTAACCACATGTAGCTATTTAATTTATTAATTTATTAATTAAAATTAAATAAAATTATAAACTTTATTCAGTTGCACTAGCCACATTTGAAAGTACTCAATAGCCACATGTGCCTTGTTGTTGTTAGTGCCACCCAGTTGATTCCAACTCCTAGCGACCCCGTGTACAGCAGAGTGGAACCCTGCCTGGTCTTTTTGTGCCATCCTCTCACCTTCCAGCACTATATCAGACAATGCTCTGCTGCTGCTTGTAGGGTTTTCTTAGCCAGTTTTTTCGGAAGTGGATGGCCAAGTTGTTCTTCCTTGTCTGCCTTAGTTTGGAAGCTCTGCTGAAACCTGTCCATGGTTGACCCTGCTGGTACTTGAAATACTGGTGGCATAGCTTCCAGCATCACAGCAACACACACTCACCACAGTATGACAACTGACAGACAGTGGTGTGGTTCTGTGATAGGGAAACAAACCCCAGCCGCAGCAGTGTGAGCACTGAATCTTAACCACTAGACCACCAGGGCTGGCTACATATGCCTAGCCATATATTGGACAGCACAGATATAAAACATTTCTGTGATTGTACAAGGTTCTATTTCAGACGTCTGCCAAATTTCTGTAATGGGTCAGATAGTAAATATTTTTGACTTTGTGGGCCATATGGTTTCTGTTGCAACTACTCAACTCTGCTGTTGTAGTGCCAAAGCAGCCACAGATAATATGTCGACAATGGGCATGGCTATGTTCCAATAAAACTTACTTTAAAAAACAGCCTGCAGACTAGATTTGGCAGTAGGCTGTAGTTTGCCAACCCCTATTCTAATTGGATGGTGCTGGTATAAACGATAACTGAAGTCATAGGTACAGATAAGATCATCTAGGAAGAGAAAACAGAAGAGAGTCTAGCCCTAAACCTTGAGAGCCTCTAATACTTAAATATTAGATAGAAGTGTCCAGAAAGATAGGAGAAAAACCAGAAAAAACCATGATGTCTCAGGAACCAGGGAAAGAATATGTGTTGGGAAAGGTGAAATGATTAAGAGTGTTGAATGCTTCAAGAGGTCAAGCCAAATGGAGCTGAAACTTTTGCATTTGATTTAGTATCACAGAGAGCATTGGCTATCTAAAGAAGAGTCAGTTAAGTGGAGGCGGAGTAGAAGCTAGGTCGAAGTGGATAGGAGAGTGTGTGGGAGGTAAGGAAATGGAGAAGGACAGTGTTCTGAGAAGTCTAGTTATGAAAAGATGAGAGACTTGAAAGGCCCTGGCCCACCACCCCTACCCCAGTCACCTTTCTACCCTGCCTTTCTAACTGCTCTTTCTCAGTCTTTTCTAGCTTGTTGACCTCTCCCTAACCTTTTTCCCTTTTTAAAAAATTGAGGTATAATTTACACGCAGTAAAATGTACCCTTATCTGTGTATGGTTTTCTGTGATTTTTGACAAATCTGTACAGTCATACAACTACCACCACAATCAAGATATAAACCAGTTCCATCATCTCAAAATTCCCTCATTTCCCTTTGTAGTCACCTCTTCCATGACCTCAGCCCTTAGCAGTCATTGATCAGTCTGCTGTCCCTGCAGTTTTGCCTTTATAAGAAATGTCATATAATTGGAATCATATAATGCAGCCTTTTGGGTCTGGCTTCTTTTACTTAGCATAATGCATTTGAGGTTCATCTGTATTGTTGTGTATATCAGTAGTTCCTTCCTTGTTTTAATTGCGTGTGTATTACATGGTGTAGATAAACCACAATTTGTTTATCCATTCCTTAGTTGAGGGACATTTGGATTGTTTCCAGTTTTTGGTGATTATAGGTAAAGCTGTTATAAACATTCACTTACAGGTCTGCGTGTAGACATGAGTTTTCATTTCACTTGGGTAAATACCTAAGAGTAGATTTCTGGGTTAGAGGGTAAACATATGCTTAAGAAACTGCTAAAGTAGCTATACCATTTTGCATTCCCACCAGTAATGTGTGAGAGTTCCAGACACTCCATATCTTTGCCAGCACATGGTATTGTCATTTTAAAAAAACATTCTAATAGATGTGTAATGGTATCTCATTGTGGTTTTAATTTGAATTTCCCAGATAACTAATGATGTTATACATCTTATCATGTCCTTATTTGCCATCCGTGTATCATCTTTGGTGAAGTGTCCAAATATCTTGCCCATTTTTTACAAATTGTATTCATATTATTGACGTTTGAAAGTTCTTTATATATTCTGTATACAAATCCTTTATTAAACATGTGCTTTGCAAATATTTTCTTCCAGTCTGTAGCTTGTCTCTTCATTCTCTTAGGAGTGTCTTTTAAAGAACAGTTCTTAATTTTGTTGAGGTCCAGTTTCTACTTTTTTGCTTTTATGGATTGTGCTTTTGGTGTATCCAAGAAATCCTGGCCTACCCCAAAGTTGCAACGATTTTTTTCCTGTATTTTCTTCTATAAGTTTTACAGTTTTAGGTTTTATATCCATTTTGAGTTAATTATTGTATAGGGTACAATGTATGGATTGAGATTTGTTTGTTTTTTGCATACGGCTGCCAGTCCTTTCAGAACTATTTGTTGAAAAGATCTCCCTAACCTTTTAATATGGGGGTTCCTCAAGGCTTGGTCCTAGACCCACTTCTTTTCTCTGTAATGTTAGTTGGAGAAGCAATTCAGATTGAGGAAGCCTTTTTTTTTTTTTTTAAAGAGAGGGAGAGGTTTTATATATATAAGAGAGTGAAGGGAATTGATTGTAAGGATTCCTGAGAAGGAGAAAAGGGGAATGGGGTCTAAAGTCCAGATGGACGGACAAGACATCATCCGAATGCTGATAAATGCCCTGGGAGGAGGTATCTGATAGGGAAAGGGAGGGTATTCCTGTGTCGTATCCCTCTCTGCAGTCTCAAACCTGAAGGAAAAAGACCCCTAAGCCAGCAGGCCTCTCCTTTTCCTCCTTATCCATGGGAAGGGTGAGTCCACAACTTTGAGCTGCAGAGGAAACAAAGGTATACTCACAGGGAATTGACAGCTACCGCCAAGATGATGGAATGGAACATTGGAGCACATCGGGCCCAGAGGTGAGGAGAAAAGGAATACAGGAAGGTAGGCAAGGAAAGAAACTAGGGCCCTCTGGGAAAAGGCAAGAGTTGATGGGCCTCACAGTTGCTAATTAGTGTTTGGTGTGTGCTAGGAAGTGGGAAACATTTAATCTTCTATGGGCAGTGAGGCTGAACTGACCCAAGCTTCAAGCTCACTAGAAACTTGGAATAACAGGCTTGAAGATAAGCAAGGGAGTCGTTTGAAATAGACACCAGTGAGATGATCCTGCATGTGGAATTCTCACAATCTGAAGGGCTAGCATCTGGCCCTGTGAGTGAAGAACACACACATAGCTTATGGCTGTCCCCCAGGGGTCAGCCCCGTGTGTGTCAGGAGGCCGACTGAGCAAACGTGAAGATGAAAGCCAGAATCAGGGTGGTTAGCTCAAGTGGCAGAGAAAGAATCTGAGTCAGTAGGCATGGTCTGGGATCAGGTTCTCAAATAACATGCAAGATTTCCCCATAATGGGAGGACAGTACCCTGTTCCCCATGTTCCCTGTAGACAGTACACGAAGAAAGTGTTGGAGACTGTGGATTGAGAGACTGGTCCTTGAATACAGCTGCCTAACTGTGGGAATGGAAGGAAATCATGATCCTTAGGACTTTCCTTCTGACCTGGGGATTGCTCTGCTGCGTGGAAGAGCTTGTTTAGTTAAAACAGTCTCACATTGGACATCCTCTTCAAGTATATGCACACACGTGCATACACATGCACACGCATGCCATGCTTTTGGCTGGAGATTGAGAGATAGCATAGCATGATGTTCAAGAATGTAGACCCTGGAGTCAGACTATCTTGGTTCAAACCCTGGCTTTGCTACTTCTTAGCTGTATGACCTTAGGCAAGTTAATCAACCTCTCTTGACCTCAGTTTCCTTATCTGTAAAATGAGAATAGTAACAATACCTATCTTATAGAGCTGTTATAAGGATTCAATGTATTAATGTTTGTAAAGTGCTTGGAAAAGTGACTGGCCCATAGTATTACATATGTAATTGTTAATAAAATAAGGTGAGGTGGTATTCTGAAGTTCTTGATTTCTTCCAGTTCCCCTAGCTGGGTCCTATAAGGAAAATGAAAGATTTGCTAAACCATATCACTGTTGTTATTTCTGGTTGGAAGAGGTCAGTATTGAAAGAAGTAGAAGAGCACCTGAGAGTTTCTAATCCCTACCTGGCTAGAATGAGAGGCTGAGAAACGCTCACCTGTCACAGCTCTTGTGGGTTAGCATCAATCCTCTGGAGGTGTGAGTTTTTGTAAGAGACACTTATACAGCATCTGGTGTCTGGTTCACCCGGTGTGGACCTCCCTGCTTCCTTGGTTTACCCAAAGTGTGGTTAGTCTGATGACTTTCAGATGGATATACCCAAGGACCTTGATTCATCTAAAGTTGCTGAGTTTCTGGAAAATAAACAGGAGGGTTGGGGCAGAGACCAGGGACCAGTAAAGGGCTGAGTACTATATAGAGGGTGGGAGCTAACAGTTTGTGATCTAACTGCACCACCGCCAACCTCAGCAAATCACTAACAACTAAATCCAGAAATCCAGAGTGTCCAAAGTGGGTATTTTGAGAATTGGCTGAAAAGAGTGGAGGGAGGAGGGGCAGGGGGTAATGGCCCCAGCGTACTACTTTTTAGCAGAAGGTGCAAGGGAGATTTCAAGGGGGCATTGTGAGTAATAGGGGTTTCTTCTCCTTACAGTACCCTTTTTTTTGTCTCCCCAGTGACCTTTCATAAATTTAAGCCAAATGGAGGTGGGAACCCTGGGGATCCTGACAACAGCTGAGCCATGGCTCCATTCCAGGGTCAGTAATCACAGGAGAGACTCATGAAAGGGGACAGCTGGCAGGGCAGAGGGGAAGGGATGGCCTATGTGGTTCAGTCCTGAGACGTATTCCTACTTAGAGGATTCTCAAGGTTAGCTCATCTGAGAAGCAAAGTGGAGGAAGGGACAGCCACCTGAGGGGAGATATTTAGAATTTGAGTCCAGATGTCCCTTCTAAGGGGAGGGGCTGGGGTGAGAGAAAAGAAATGATGGATTACAGGAACAGGCTTAGAGTCAGACAGAGGGATAATAGTTAAAGCAAGGATCAGTCAGGGATTTGCTGGCAATAGAGAAAGTAGGATTTGAAGTCAGAGATTATGGAACTGTAGAACTTGCCTCTTGACCCCATGACTTTCTTGTCTGGACTGTTGACTGTTATTCTATTACGGAACACCCCATCCATAGCATGCATTTGCAGTACGGACTAAACTCTTGTGATGATGGTATACCAGAATAGAAGGTGTCACCTAGGTAACTACTGGGCCATTATATTGATCATTTGCAAAAAAATTTTTGACCACAGGAAGATCATGGGGAAAGAAAGAGTAATGACTGGCCAGTCTCCCAAGAGTCTCAGGAACAACCCTTCCTCTCATGGAACCTTTCTTTTTGGTCAAAGGGGGGAATTCCATAGGGTTTCAGGAACACTTTTGTGCATGTTCTTCCAGATTGTCAAATTAAAAAAAAAAATACATATATACACACACACATAGATAAGCAATCTATGTCTTTTCAAAAGTTGGACCTTATCAATTTATAAGCTCCTTTAAAAAGTCTTGGATAATTATTTTATAACTGTCTGCTATCTCCAGTACTTTGCAAGATGCTAGGAATACACAAATAAATCACAAGACTTGAAAAAGTGGTGTAAATGTGACCAGTATATCCTTTGACAACTGCATGTGATCAATGAAACCATCTTAGTTTGGCTGCAGATTTTCACAGTAACATCCGAAAGGATGGGATTGTCCATCTATGTAACAATTTTTAAATTTGTAACCTACTATTAAATACACTTTCCCTGTCAAATACAGCACTGCATCAGCATCTTTTTATCTTAATAACTTTTGTTTTACTTTATTTTTTTATGTCTCCATAACTTTTTGTTAGAAAAACTCACCAGAGTTGAAGGAATAGTTCAATTCACATCCATATGCTTTCCATCTAGATTCAGTAATTGTTAATGTATTAGCATATTTGTGTCAGCATGTGACAATCTTCCATCTTGTGGAGATAGTACAGCCTGCTGGTTAAGAGTGTGGAGGCAGTCAGCCTGGGTCCCAAAGCCAGTTCCACTGTTTTCTAGTCGTATGAATTGGCCTTGGGCAAGATTTTTAACATCTCTAAATCTGTTTTCTCAACTATAAAATAGGGATGACATCTCAGAGATTTTAGAGGATTAAATAGGATAATGTTTGGCACATGATACATGCTCAGTAAATATTATTTGGGTACTTGTCTTATCTCCTCACTCAGCCTGGAAGAGAGGGACAATATCTTGACTAGTTTCACTTTAAATCCATGTGCATTAACTTCAAGTGGGCGCTTAGTGATGCCTGGTAATCCTACCACAGCTCACGAGTCATTCACTCTCTTACTTTCTTTCTTTTCTTTTTTTTTTTTTAAAGATTGGCACCTGAGCTAACAACTGTTGCCAATCTTCTTTTTTTTTTCTTTCTGCTTTTTCTCCCCCAATCCCCCCAGTATATAGTTGTATATTTTAGTTGTGGGTCCTTCTAGTTGTGGTACATGGGACACTGCCTCAACCTGACCTGACGAGTGGTGCCATGTCTGCACCCAGGATCCAAACCAGTGAAACCCTGGGCCGCCGAAGCGGAGCACGTGAACTTAACCGCTCGGCCACAGGGCCGGCCCCCTCTTACTTTCTTAGATGATGATTTCACTCATTCTCCTCTCTCCTCAACTCTCTAATACTTCCTGCCTCTTCTTCTCTCTTAGCTGACAACCACGTTTTTTGTTTCACTGAGAAGATAGAAGGAATCAGAAGAGAACTTCATACATTCCCATTACGTCTGCCACTTTGTTTGCATCTATACCCCTATTCTATGCCTTCATTCCTATATTGTGGATGAACTGTCCATATTTCTATTTAAGGCTAACCCCTCTGCTTGTACACTAGATCCATTCCCTTTTGCCTACTCAAGACATCGCTCTAGTAATTATGCCCTGTCTCTCCTGCATCAACAATTTTTCCTTCTCTACTAAATCATTCCCATCTTACCAAACACTCCTCCAGCTACTGTCTAATTTCTCTGCTGCTCTTTAAAGCAAAGCTCTTAGAAAGAGCTATCTTTACTCATATATTGATAAAAAAAATCCAACTTATGCTACTGTGAAAATTGTCTCAGGTCTGAATACTTCCTATCACCTCCATCACTACCAGCCTCATCCAAACCCCCAGGATCTGGCTTGTACCACTGCAGGACCCTCATGGTTGTTTTCCCTGGTTTCTCTCTTGCCTCCCTGTTCTCCACCCAGAAGTCAAAGTGATCCTTTAAAAACATGTCAGACCATGTTTCCCTCTGCCTCAAACCTTGTAATGCCTTTCTATCAACTCAGAAAAAAATCCAAAGTCTTTTTCCTGGTCCAAAGACATTCATATTCTGGCTACCTACCCAACTTCATTTCTTTGACTTTTTCTCTTACTCACTCAGCTTAGCCATGCTGATTTTCTTACTCTTTCTTGAACATATCAGGCATAAAACCTGCCTTGGGGACTTTCCACTTGATGTGTTATCTGCCTAGAAGGCTCTTCTCCCAGACATTCACATGGCTTGCTCTTATATGTCATTCAAACCTCTACTCAAACGTCACTCATCAGAGAGCCTTCCTAGACTACTCTGTTTTATTTTCTTTCTTGGCACTTGTCACAGACTGGCATTCCTGCTTAATGAGTTCAGGGACTTTATTTTGCTCACTGCTATATCACCTTGCCTAGAACAATATTTGGCATGAATTAGGCACTGATATGTTTGTTGAATGAATGAATATGTGTTTCTTCTATACCCTGTTAGTGCATAGAACAGTGCTGAACACAACTAAGTGCTTGGTAAGCATTTATCAAAATAGGGTAGAACCAGCATAATCTCCGTAACATAAACTGGATTCTATCAGCTTCTTAAAGCAGAATCCTTATATCTGGCAGTCATTCAACAACGGTTTGCATCTGTAAAATGAGGGATAATACTTTATACTCCATTGAGCAAATATTCCAAAGATGAGATGAGATGAGAATACATTTATGAAAGCACCAAGTTCCTGGATTTTGGCAAATATTAAGTAGTCAAAATTGTGAAATGCATAAACAGACTCCAAGGGTACCCAGGAACCTAGAGGAGCGACTCTGTCTGAAGAGGAGTTGTACCTTGAGACTGAGGAATGTCCAGATGAAGCAGCTCTATTGATATGATTCTGAGGAGGGGGAATTACTATTATGTTAAATCTAACTCTCCATCTGAGCAGAAAGGGTGGGAAAAAGCACACATATCAATTGATTAATCTCACTTCAAATTCACAACCTCAGCCTTGTGAAGGGCCTTAATGCTTCCCAGCAATCCTATTACTGTTCCCTAGTCCATTCACTCTTCTGTTTTCCTAGATGACTGTTTTATACCTTCTTTCCCCCTCCTGCCTTCAATACCTCTTCCCTCCTCCTCTTAGACGATGGCCTTGTTACGTATTTTACTTCAAAAACAGAAGCAATTAAAGGAGACCTTGCAAATGTTCCCACCTGCCTGCATCTGGGCTCCTATGCTCTGCCTTCCCTCCAGTTGCTGTGGATGTTCTTTTCCTAGCTCCCATTCAAGGCCACCCCTCTACTTTTGCATCAGATCTTATGCTCTTTCTCCTTCTTCAGCAATGATCTTCTTTCTCTCCTACAGTTTTTCCTTCTCTACTGGATCATTTCCATAATATTCTGTAATTTCTGCCATCTTAAATAAAATCTTCTCGAGACCCCAGCTCTTGCTCAAGCCTCATGCCCCATCCCCATTTCTTTGGAACTCATTCTATATTTGCTGCCTCAATTCCTCTCCTCCTTTGCTCTCATCCACCCAGTACAATCAGACTTTTGCTCTCTCCCTCCCTCCACAGTAACTTTTCTTGTCAATGTCACCAGTGATCTTCATGTAGCAAAACCCGATGGGTCAATTCTCAGTCCTCATCTTGCTATCTTACTAGGCCTACCTGCAGAACTTGACACGATTAATCAGTCTCTTCTCCTTGAAATAGTTTCTTCACATGACTTCTAAATTACATAATCTCTTGGCTTTTCTCCTATCTGACTTCTCAATTTTCCTTATTGATTTTTCCTCATTTCTACAACCTCTAATCACTGGAATGTCCCAGGATTTGACCTTTTTTTAAAGTCTGAACTCACTCCCTTGATGATCTCACCCAGTTTCATGGCTTTAAATGCCATCCATATGTTAATAACTCCCTAATTTATACCTCTAGGCCAGATCCTTCTCTTTAATTCATGTTGAATATCCATCAGCTTATGAAAGCATCTCCTCTTGGATAACTAATAGGCATCTCAAACTTGTCCAAAAACAAGCTCCTAGTGCTTTCTCTAAAATCTCCTCCTCCTGCTGTCTTCTCCATTTCCGGAAATGGCAACGCCATTTTCTTCTGGTTCCTTGGGCCAAATACTTTGGCGTTATCTTGACTCCTTTCTCACAATACCACTTATCCAATCAACCAATCACATTGGTCATACTTGAAAATATACCCAGAATTTAACCACTTCTCACTACCTCCAATGCCACCATGCTGATCCAAGCAACCGTTATCTCTTGCCTAGTTTTCTGCAGTAGCCTCCTAATAGGTTTTTCTGCTTCCTCCCTCATGCCCCTTTTGTGCAAATTAAAGGTCTCCAGTGGTTTCCCATCTCCCTTGTAGTAAAAGTCAAACTCCTTAAAAAGACTCCCAAGACCCTACATAATCTGTCCCCAACCCTGGTTATCTCTGATCTCATCTCCATCCATCTTTCCTCCTTCCTCCTTCCTCTCTCCACTCCAGCTACACCAGTCTCTTGCTGGTCTTCAAACAGGCTAGTCACACTTTCACTCCAGGGCCCTTAAAAGCTCTTGCCTGGACATCCACAACCCTTACTCCCTGATCTCCTTCAGCTTGTGGCTCAGATGCCACATTTTAGAGAGGCTTTTCCTGACTCTCCTGTGTAAAACTGCATTTCTCCATTCCCACCCCAGCACTCACTACCTCCCGTCCCTGTCTTTTCTCTATAGCACTTGTTACCACTTAACATAGTAATCATTTTGTTTATTCATTTGTCTATCTATAGACTTGAATGTAAACTCCACCAGGGCAGGAGTTTTGTCTGTTTTGTCCTCTGCACTGATAAATACTTGTTGAGTGAATTTTGATGACTTTTCTCCCGGTCTATGATCTCAAGACCCACTTCTTCAAAAGACTAAGGAATGTACTTGGTAACAGGAGGGCTTGAAAGTAATGATGGTGAGTTTAAGGGGATGGCACCTTAATATTTCCATGAATATCTAATATTCTGAATTTTCTTTTGCAGCTTAATACCAAAACATCCCCAGCAACCAACCAGGCACCTGGCCCAGAGGAAAAGGGTGAGCGGGGTTGGGCGAGGCAGTTCATAGTGCAGATGAACATAGAGACATGAAGCCGAGTAGGGCTATACATCTGGAAGCTCCTAAAGTCAGTTGTAATAGGAAGAGGAAGGTGGATAAGTGAAATGAACCACTAGGTTAGAACTTCTATATCTATAGTCTTCCTTCTGCTTTTTCCTGAGAAGTAAACCTATCAGTATTTACTCTTTGATTTTAGAAACTGGCTCTGGAGTGCTTGGAAACAGGCACAATGCTAGAAGAAACTCATCAAGTAATCCCAGCCACTGTCTTAATCAGAATTTGAGGGAAAGCTGGAGAAAGTGAGTGTGCCCTGGGACTCTGAATTAGAGGATTTAGGAATAAGTGGTGATAGAAGACATTTGTCATCTTGGTTCAAGAATAGCAAAGCTCCTAAGTGGTGATAGCGAATTCTCAGCCTAGGTGCCCTGACTCAAACTTCTAGGGGAGTTCCAGGCATTCTTAGCCCTAGCAAAGATTGGGGGACCTCAGAGTCCAGCAGAAAGTAGGCTTTACCGCTATATTTAGGGCCTGGAGAAAGGGGCTGGGGCAATTCAGGTTTACTCATTAATGAATCTCTCAACTATCTGCAGGGAAAGCTGGCAATGCCAAGAAGGCTGAGGAGGAGGAGGAGATCGACATTGATCTGACGGCTCCAGAAACAGAGAAGGCTGCCCTTGCTATTCAGGGCAAGTTCCGGCGATTCCAGAAAAGGAAAAAGGATCCCAGCTCCTGAATAACCAGCCTTGCCCTTCACCCTGCTCCCTTCTCTCCCCTTCGTCACAGCTCTGACTCCCATGTAGCTTTGTCCCTTTGTCCCTCTAGCCTCTTGTTGAGGCAAATTCAACCCTTATATATTATTTTCTCTGGCCCCCTCCACCATCACAGTAGTAGAGGCACAGGGAACATGGGGAAGATGAAAAATTCAATTTGCAGCCACTTGCCTAAGGGTGGACCAGTTTCTCCGTGGGATAAGTCTCTTGGATCTGTACCTATGCTGCCCCTATGAGGCTGAAGAGCAAAGACTGAGGTTGAGAGAGGGACCCCTGACAATGTAGGAGGGAGGAGGAAGTCTTTAGAGTAGGGTGCCCAAGGGTGGGGTATAGGCACTATTCTGCCAGTTACAACATTCACACTTCAGGTAACGTTTTTTCCCCTTTAGCTCCTTCTGCACCACCACCTCCAACTTCCCTCCTATGAGCCAAGCCAGTGGGGACTGAAGCCTCCTTTTCCCCTGGGCAGACCTAAATCAAGCAGCTTCCACATTAGAGCATGCTGAGTAGATTAGTTCCAAGGAAGGGAGACTGGGACTGGTAGAGGCAAGGAAAAGTTTTCTCCATCATCTAGTCTAGGACAAGAAGGGGCAGAGGTGGAAGAGGTTCAAGGGGCCACAGGCAGGGAAATGGAACTAGAGTAGATTTGAGGAGGAAAGAGAAATAAAGGAGGGGGAGATCTCTGAAGATGTACTATATGAGGGATTCTTGGGCTTTGCTAACCTGCCTACCTCTGACCCCCCAAGTCTAGCCATCCCCAGAGGCCACACAAATCAAGTGAATCCTGTAGTTCCCACCTGCCCCACTGTGGAGTCAGGGCAGAAGTGGAATAGCCACTCTATGTGATTTTAGCATGTTTAATAATTATTAAAAAAAAACCAACAAACCCTCAAGTGGGATCATTTAACCTCTACTTCTGTTTTTCTGGGGAGGAATATGAATGCAAGCCTGAGCGGGCCTCAGGGAGGGTGGTAGAGCAAACTACATGGATGCTTTGGTGGCTCAGGAAACTGACGCTGCCTGAGCAATTTTCAGACTGAAGCCCACCCCCAGCTTCCTTCCCCCGACCTCGCCCTCACCTTCACTCACCACCCACATTGTCTTTATCTTCTGCTGTCACCACCCCCGGTGCACACCTGCAAGGGCGCTCCTCTCCTTCCCTTTCCCCTCCCAGCTGAGAACACACTTGATATATATCCCTCTGAAAACAAACTCAGTCTTCCTCGCTCCCTATCCCCAAATGACCTACCCTGGCTGTCCCTCCTGCTTTGTTTTCCCCCCACATACCCCCTCCCCTCCCACTGTTTATCACACTTAGGGGGAGGAGAAGGTGACTCTAGGTCAGTAGAGAGCACTCCTGTCACACTGAAGATTTTAAACCCTGAATTAAATAAAATGGTGGCTTTCAAGTGACACTCACATTACTGAGAAATGATCTGTGTTCATTGAAACCAGAAGCCAAATGCTTGAAGGTCAAGCAAGGAACACTCTATCTCCCCCACTCTCCTCACTTCTTCGTGTTCACCCTTCCTTTCTTGATTCAATAATACAGAAATTAAAGCCATATAGCGGATATGAGTAGGAAGCAAGGGACAATATCCCTGGAAGGCAACCTCTATCCCAAAGTTTACCCATGCCTGGCAAGCCCATGGCTCGCAGATAATGAGGATCGAACAGTAATTCATGGGAAGGCCCTATGTTAAAGGAGGTACTTCTTCCTCCTATGCCAAAGAAGAGGAGTAACTACTACATTTGGAATCTGTTCTGAGTGCAGTATAGTAATGATGGTGGCTTTATTCCTGCCTGATGGGCAAACAAGAGGATAACCTCGTTGGCATACCTGGTGTGTGTCCCCCAGGAGTAAAACAGGAGTATCCCCTGTTCCCTCATTCCGTGGACACGAGATGGGGATTGACTACGCCGCATGTTGGCTGCCCCTGCAGACACTGAGGTAAAACAAGTGCTCCCTGTTCCGGGTGACGCGCTTTGGAGAGCTGGCTGGTGCTAGGGCAGTAGCGGAGTCCGTCCCCAGCCCTCTCCTGTAAGCTCTGCTGCTTGGAGGTAACTGCTGACTTGCGTTTTGCCACACTGATCTGGAGCATGGTGCCGAAATGGTTTTTTCCCTTCGCCATTTCTTGCTCCAAAAGTGTTACACTTGTCCTCATACATGTTTTAAGGAAAGAGCATGGTAGCCAAAACATGGATTTAGTGTTGGGAAAGATAGTTCTAATGGGAAAGGTTTAAGCATCTTTTGTGGAACAAACTGTAATTCTCCATAAAGGTTCTGAAAGCTGGTTTCTCTCTGCCAGGCTGCATACTCCTACCACAGGGCACTCGAATCGAACCTCTTCTCTCTGGCATACCTGTAAGTCCTCCTTGGGGCCCTGGGCTTGGGCCCGGAACCCTGTTTCTCTTCCCTGTCCCTCTAGTTCCTACTTTTGGAGACATAATCTCTGAGTACCGATCATGAAGGACTTATTCTTGAGTGCTTTATTTTGTGGAGCAAAAACTGCAAGTCTTTGGGGGCTTGGTGAATGTTCTTGTACTAAATGGCTTAGCAGAAGAGACAGGCATTAGAAACAGTCAAGGCAGAAAGCAAGTGCAGTTATCATCTATATCACTGATATCTCTTTTGCTGCTGTTTCAACTGCGTACGGGTGGCAGAGCTGGGAGTATAGTTCTGACGAAAGTGGAAGAGGTCTGGAGATCTGAGCAGGGCACACTTTGGAATATGTTCCCAAAGCCCAAACTTGGAGTAAAGGTCTTGGGAGAAATTCAGGCGGCCAAAGGGACAAGGATCCTGCTTCTCTGAACAACCTACTTTCAGGGACTTGGTGTCATTGCTGGGTAGGATTCTTGACCTCTCCTTGATCTTGCCCCAATATAGATCCAACTTTTTCCACTTCCATCTCTTGCTCTTGCACTTAATCCCTGGCCTAATGTCCTTTTTGGGAGCTGCCCTTCCTGCCCACCTCTGCCTCTCTGCCCCTCTTGCCCTTGCTGAGTTTTCTTTATTTCTGGAGTTGTTTACAGTAGGAGTGGCTCCTGGCAGCTTTCTTGTCCCTTCTTTACTCAGTCCCCTGAGAACCAGTCCTTGCTGGAATCACTCTCCAGTGTGCTGCTGTCATCCTGTTCTTCACGATGTTCTGTCTAAATGTAGCCCCCCTCTGCTGTCTGTGCCTCTGAAAATGAGGGTTTGGGGGTCAGGAGGTTTGTCTTTTGTGTTAAGACAGAAATCACTAGTGCCTTCTTTTCTGGCTGTTTGGGGGCAGCTCTGACTCCACATCCACAAAGGTAGAGCCTCACAGACCATGGATGGTCAGAAAGTCAGCCTGCTCACAGGGCTGCAGAAAATGCTGCCTCATTCCTTCCTTGGCTGCTTCCATCCTCTGCCATTGGATTAGTGTGACACTGATAGCCTTCCTTCTTCCTCTCAGCATTCTCTTCTTCCCTTGGGGTGATGATGATGATGATAGGCCTTTCTTACTTCCTCAATCACCTAGACCTTCAAGAATGGAGCAAAGGGATCTGCTAGACTGCCTGAGAGTATTCTTATGTGCACTTAATTCTCTGCCGACTTAGGTTTCATCATAGTTAGGGTCCTCAGGGATGCTCACCCCCACGTTGGGTAACTCCCTAGCCTTACGCTACGTGCAGGGCTTGAATGGTGATGACAATAGTAATATTTAAGATTTGTAAAGTACTATGTGCCAGATACTGTTCTAAGCACTTTTACACATAACTCATTTAATTCTTAAAACCCTATGACATATGCTATATTATTCCCATGTTACACATGAAGAAACTGAGGCACAGAGAGATTAAATAACCTTCCCAAAGCAATATGAGTGCTTGAGCTAGGACCAGAACTCAGGCAGTCTGGCTCCAGAATCTGTGCCGCTTATACAACCTTGATAAGGGACTGGATGAGTGGAGGGCAGACAGCTTCATTGTCAAGGATGTTGTCCAGTCTACTTTAGAGGGCAGAGCTTCCCTTAGCTGAGCTCAGGCATACCTACTTGGTCCCTCATAGCCCACGTGGGTAAGATCTGGACACACTCTGGTCCCCCATCCTTCCTGGGGTGGACCAGATCTGGCTTTACCTGATTGCTCTGCCAGACTTCTCCTAGAATTCTGTCAATGCCTGATCTCCTTGTCCAGCTGCCTCTCCTGTTGCTCCAGGGAACATGTGGCCAGGCTTTCTGGAATTTTGTGGTCTGAAGTGAAGCGGATAGAGAAATGGGGCTCAGAACTTGGGAAATAGGGCTGATATGCAGGCCTAGAAAGGAGGAAGTGTCAACAGGCTCACTGGATTATAAAGGTGGAATAGATGTGGGCATCAAGAAATGAGACCAAACTCTTCTCTAACTCTTGAGAAGGCTCCAGGTTTCATTTATTCGCCTGTCAGTTCCCAACAGGGGGATGTACTGCCCTCTAGGGGATGTTTGGAAACCCATGGGGGTATTTTTTGGTTGTCGTATGTTGGGAGGTGGGGTGGGAATGGGGGAGGGTTTTCTGGTACTTAGAGTCCATGGGCCAAAGATGCTAGACATGCTGCAATGACCAGGACAGTGTTGCACAAAGTAAATTGTCCCACATCTCACATGTCTTTTAAAAGTCCCATTGGATATTACTGTAGGTGAAAACCCTATTATTATCTGAGGGAGCCTAGAACTCAACTTCATTTTACATATAAACACAAAGTATTATTTGCACCCTTTTAAGCATTTAATTTCTCAGAAATGCAACCAACGTGTAGATTGAAGAAACTTACAATTTGTTTTGTCCAAAACTTCACCAAAGTTGCTTACCATTTCAGAAATCCATATCATCAGTGACAACACTACTTATGGTGGTTGAGTCACTGATACCTTTGCCCCTATTAGTTTGCATTTGTTGCTGTTCCATTCACAGTGATTCTTCGTATAGGTCCAAAGCTCTGACTGCTACATTATATGCTTCCAGTGTAGTCACCTGAACATTACATATTAAAATACTTATAATTTTATTATAAATTAGTATTTTATTTCACCTTTATAACATAGTTAATTATATTTAATTTTTGAAATTATGTATATAGTTTATATTACATGTGAATATCATTTCAGGACAGTAAAAGGGGCACTGGGTCTGAAGAGGTTGGGAACTACAGCTCTAAGCTTTTGGGAAGCCATGCCTGATACTAGCCTGAAAATTCAGAAATCCACCTTTCTTCTGCCTCCACCCCTTTTCACTCTAAAAGAGTCCTCCAAACCTTAGGGCCAAGTTATAAGTCTTTTCTATGGGCTGGACTCTCAGAGAGGGACTGCAGGATAAACAGTGGAGGCTCAGCTGCGAGCCACACTTAAGCCTTTGCAGGACAAAATGATTGCGTCTATACTGTGATGGTGTCTGAAATGTGAAGCAGACAGTCACACACTGAGATCTGGACCGCTGGATGGTGAGATAGGCCCTCCTTCCTGAGTCTGTGTTGAGAGAATGGTTCTGCCACTTCCTTCAACTGAACAGAGAAAGAAAAGAGAGGAGGAGGATGACTAGAAACTGGACTATGCCAGGTACTTAGTAACATGGTTTACATATTCTCAATTTCTTCTTTTAAATGCACCATAAGATAGATATAAACCTAACAAAACTCAAGTTTCTGCAGTCAGATGATTTGTCCCAGGTCACAGAGAGCTACAGAAGAAACTTAAACTAGGTCTGATTTGGTCTTTGTTTAAGATCTTCCCCAAAACGGGTGAGTTCCTTCTATAGATCATTCCTAACTTTTGGTTTTTATAGAATAAGCAAAGAGATTTAAGCGAATCAGAGATTTTGTTGAATCTTTATTCTACCCTAAAGCAATATTAAACCACATTCATAAACACTAGACTCAACCTTCTGCTTGTGAGATTTCTCTCTCTCTCAAAACTCGCGTGCGCGTGTGTGTGTACACATCTGCTCAGTCCTCAACTCCCTGCTTTTGTGGGGGAAGCACACACATTTGGTTTCATCCACACTGGATGACTGCTTCCTAAGGAGGAGGTGTTCTGATCCCTTTTATTTGCTCAGTGTGAATAACCAAGAGCAAGGAGATCCGATAAAAACTCTATTGTCCCAGTGGAGCCTGGCTCAGTGGATAAGACACTCTCTGCTTTTTAGCAGTAATTTCTCACAAGAACTTTGCAAGCATTGCATATTCCACTTATTTTGATACATAAAAACCATCTTCTGGGAAGGAATATATAATATAGATTTTGGTATAACTTCTTTTTTCCCCAGCTTTATTGAGATATAATTGACACATAACACTGTGTAAGTTTAAAGTGTACAATGTGTTTACTTGATACATTTATAAATTGAAAAATGATTACTACCATAGTGTTAGCTACCACCTCCATCCCATCACATAGTTACCATTTCTTTTTTGTGGTGAGAACATTTAAGATCTACTCTCTTAGCAACATTCAAGTATATGACACAGTATTATTAGCTATTATCACCATGCTGTACATTAGATCACCAAACTTGTTAATCTTATATTGGTATAACTTCTTAATAGCCATGTTTGTTAATTCCATTTTTCTAAAAGAAAAATACTCTAAATCACATGAAGGGTTACGAGGGCTTTAGGACCAGAAAGATAAATCTGACTTAAAATCTTCTAGACGACTCCAAAGCACTTTCCAAGGAAGGAAGGTATTACTGAAGGCTATTCTGAATCAGGCATATTCATGGGCAATAACTCTTTTTATTCTAACACTAATCTAACAATTTGACATTCAGTATTTTCCTTGTGAGGGTTCTCCCAATTCCAGTGTGTGTGTGACAAGCTAGTTGTCCTACAATGCAACTCAGTTCTAACACTATCTACCTGGAGATAGCATCGGATTCCACAGGTTAAGGGTTCTGTCCTAAAAGAGTGCCCACTTCCTTCAGATGCCAGTCACAAGTCCAGGTTGTCACCTGTGCTTCTGACCAACCTAATAGATGGTAGGTTCCAACAACCCCCTCCTTGGGTTCGATTAATCTGCTAGAGTGGCTCACAGAACTCAGAAACATTTTACTTACTAGATTACCAGTTTATTATAAAAGGATATAACTTGAGAACAGCCAGATGGAAGAGATACGTAGGATATTGATTGAGGAAAGGGCGCCAGGCTCCCATGCTCTCGGCAGCTACACCACTCTCCCCAAATCTCCCTGTGTTCACCAACTCAGAAGCTCTCTGAACCCCATCCTTTTGGGGTTTTATGGAGGCTTCATTATATAGTTATGATTGATTAACTCATTAACCATTGGTGATTGATTTAACCTTCAGCCCCTCTCCCCTCCTTGGAGGTCAAGGGAATGGGACAAAAAGTTGCAACCCTCTAATCACATGGTTGGTTCCCCTGGCATCCAGTCCCCATCCTTAGGAGACCTAGGGACTTTCTAAACATCACTTTATTAATATAACAAAAGACACCTTTATTGCTCTTATCACAGGAAATTCCAAGGGTTTTAAGAGCTCTGTGCTAGAAAGAAGGACTAAGATCACATAAATATTTCTTATTATAAATCACATCACACCTGATTCTCATTAATAATTATATATTGTCACACCCATTTTATAAATTCAGAGGGGTTAAATAACTCTCTTAAAATTTTAGGCCTTTCTGACTCCATAACTCACTCACATTTTATTCTGCTCCCCTGTTGGTCTCTTGCATTCAGAAATCAACTTTGCTTGATATGTGACCCTGACTCATAGGCCAGGGTAGTACATTCAGCTTCCTTGGGTGAGCTAAGCAGGAAAAGAAGATTAGAAGACATCAGATGACTACGGGACCTGAGTCTCCCGTCATGCACTGGGTATTGTTTAACCCACCTAGTCATAAGATTGGGTATACACAGCAGCAATTTATCATTAAATGGAAATGGTATATAAGAAACTAAGCTCGAGCAGGTCCGGAAGGTAAGTTGTATGAGCAGGTGGCCCAGGTTCCTTCAGAACTGCTCTTGTTGTATTGCCTCCTCTTCCTCAGTGCATGACTACGGACTCTGGGGATGTTCCTTATGATCAGTTGACTGAAAAAACAAAAAACAAAACCAAAAACTTCAGCCTGGTTTATAGATGGGTCTGCACTATATGCTGGTACTACTCCAAAGTGAAGAGCTGTGGCATTATAATGCTCAGGGGTGACACTGAGAGACAATGGTAAAGGAAAATCCTCTCAGTGGGCAGAACTTTGAGCAGTACGTTTGATTGTCTACTATATTTGGAGTGAGAAATGGCCAGAGGTACTGCTGTACCCTGATTCAAGAGCAGTTGCTAATGGTTTGGCTGGATGCTCAGAGATTCGGAAGGGACAGGATTGGAAGATTTGTGACAAGGAAGTCTGGGGAAGAGACATGTGAATGGAACCCTGAGAATGGACTCACACTGTGAATGCCCACCAAATGCCTCTTTCCATATCCATCCCAGTGCTTGCTCAATAGTCCCTTGAACAAAGTGGCCATGTTGGCAGGCATGGAGGCTGTGCATGAGCTCGACGACATAGACTTCTCCTTATCAGACTGATCTGCTTAACGCAATTGCTGAGTGCACAATATGGCTCTGTCAACAGCAGAGACCAACACTGACTCCCTGATATGCACTATTCCCCAGGGGAACCAGCCAGCCGCTTGATGCCAGGTTAATTGAATTGGACCTCTTTTATCATGGAGTGGGGCATAGACTTGTCCTCATTAGAATAGACACATTCTGGACATGGATTTGCCTCCCTTGCTCATAATGCTTCTGCCAGCACCAGCACTGGTAGATTCACAGTTTATCCTAGTTGTGGTATTCCCCATAGCATTGTGTCTAACCAAGGAACTTATTCATAGCAAAGGAAGGCAGTAATGGGATCATGGCCACAGAATTAAGTGGTCTTACTACATCCTATCACCTGAAAGCAGAAACCTATTCGAAATATGGAATGGTTTACTAAAGATTTACAACAACAGTTGGGAGACACCATCCTGAAAGAATGAAGTTCTGTCTTACAAGATGCAATATATGCTTTGAATCAGAGACCATTATATGATGTTGTCTCCCCCACAGCCAGAATATATGGGTTCGAGAGTCAGGGGGTAGAAATAGAGGTGGCTCTTCCATTGTTACATCTAACAACTTACTCACAGAATTTTTGTTTCCCCCAACCACTTTTAGTTCTGTTGGTTTGGAGGACTTAGTCCTCAAAGGGAGAATGCTTCTACCAGTCAACACGATGGTTCCATTGAATTGGAAGATGAGACTGCCACCTGGTCATTTTAGGCTCTATATACCACTGAACCAAGAGGCAAAAAATGATTACGTGGCTGGCTAGTGTGATTGATCCTGATTACCTAGGGAAAATTGGGCCTCGGCTACACAATGGGAGCAATAAGTGCTATTTCTGGAACCCAGCGTATTCTCTGGGGTACCACTTAGTATTTCCATACCTAATAGTAAAGGTTAACAGAAAAATGTAGCAGCCAAAAAAGGTAGGATGACTGAGAGCTCAGACCTTGAGTCAGAAATGGAAAGTTGGGTCACTCTACCAGGTAAAGAACTCTGACCATCTGAGGTTCTGACTGAGGGCACGGGAAATGTGGAATGAGTAAGGGAAGCAGTTCATAGACATCAATTACAGCTTCTTGACCAATTACAGAAATGAGGACCATAGTAACTTGGCATATTTTCTATTTGCTTGCTTTAAATATGTGTTTATTTGTCTAAGTTAACCATTTTATTCATCTCTCTCCTTCCCATTTTTATTTTATTATACAAGATGTTGGAAGTAAACTTTACATTTTAGTCTTTAGATAACAGACTATTCAGTGGGACTGTGACTGATTTTGAGGAGTAACTAATAGCCAGAGATGAACACAATGACTGTTGGCCTATTTGAGGAACTGTGAAAAGCTCTGTGTGTGCATTCTGACTATACGCTCCCTTCCCCAACCTCACTCCCACACATAAACATTTGTCCAATTTCTTAGATGTTTTGAGGCAGGGTAGCAAATTCATATGTTAAGAGTGGTCAGGGAGGGGCCGGCCCCATGGCACAGCAGTTAAGTTCCCACGTTCGGCTTCTCGGTGGCCCGGGGTTCGCTGGTTCGGATCCCGGGTGCGGACATGGCACCGCCTAGCACGCCATGCTGTGGTAGGCGTCCCACATATAAAAAGTAGAGGCAGATGGGCACGATGTTCGCTCAGGGCCAGGCTTCCCCAGCAAAAAGAGGAGGACTGGCAGTAGTTAGCTCAGGGCTAATCTTCCTCAAAAAAAAAAAAAAAAAAAGAGTGGTCAGGCAGATAAGGAAATGAGAAGAGTGAGAATGCAGTCTCCATCTAACGGGGGAAAACAACATTCAGTTCAAGATGATTGCTGCCCTGTGACAATCAAATCTAGCTTAAATTTGAATAAACAAACACATTGTGTGGGACAAACAAAAGATGTCCTCCAGGTTGTTTCAATCTCCACTTTAAAATTCATACATTTCTCAAATAGGTAGGAGAAAAGCTAGGATCATGTGTTTTAAGGAAACCAAGAAATAAAGTGTCACCAGAAAGAGGAAGTGGCCAATAATGTTGAATGCTGCTGAGAGGATGAGGAAGACTGAAAAGTGAACATTGCATTTGGCAAATGGACACCATTAATGCCCTTTGACAAGAGCAATTCCAGTGGAGTGATGGAGTTAGAGGCATGATTGGAGTGGGTTGAAGGGAGAACGGGAGGTACTAAAGATATTGCCCTAGACTTGTTCAGGAGCTTTGCTATAGAGGGAAGCAGAGAAATGGGGCAGCAGCTAGAGATGGGAATATGAGAAATATTAGAATATGTTATGTGTAGGAAGATATTTCATTTATTTTGTATTTTTCTCCATGATTACCAATTGCTTTTTGATCTTGTTTATACTATATTCTGCCATCAAAGAGGTTCAAGATTTTATGTATTTCCTTTATAATTTTGGGATTTCCTATCTTGCTTAAAGCCCCTCCCTATCTGGAGATTAAACAAATATTCTTATTTCCTTCTAATATTTGTATTTTATTTCTCATGCACTTAGATTTTATTATTGTACATGTTGTGAGGCAAGATCTCACTTTGTTTTCTTCCAGACATACAAGTCAACTGTGTCAATATCTTTTATCAAACAATCCATTCATTTACCACTGAACTGGAGTGTTATTTTTATAATATAATATGTTCTCTCAATTATTTACATGTTTCTGGACTTTGTATTCTGTTCCGCTGATAAGGAATCTTTAGCTTAGACAATCCCAACTTTACTGAGTCGTGACTAAGATTTCTCTCTCACACTGATTAAGCTATATAGACTCTATTAGCTTTTATTTTCCACTGTTTTTTATTGTTGTAAAATACACTGAACGTAAAATTTACCATCTTAACCATTTTTAAGTGTATAGTTCAGTGGTATTAAGTACCAGGTACTGTTTGATACTGTTGTGTAACCATCATCATTATCCATCTCCATAATTCTTCTTCTTGTAAGACTGAAAATCTATACCTATTAAACAGTAACTCCCCATTCTGCCATCCCCCAGCCCCTGACAATCACCATTCTACCTCTGTCTCTATGATTGTGACTACTCTAAGTACCTCATATAAGCGGAATAATACAGGATTTGTCTTTTTGTGACTGTCTTATTTCACTTAGCACAATGTCCTCAAATTCACTCATGTTGTAGCATATGTCAGAATTTCCTTCCTTTTTATGGCTGAATAATACTCCATTGTATGTATATACCACATTTTGCTCATCCATTCATCCAGAGATGAATACTTGGGTTGCTTCCATGTTTTAGTGATTGTGAATAATGCTGCTATGAATGTTGGTGTACAAATATCTCTTCAAGCCTCCGCTTTCATTTTTTTTTTTGAGGAAGATTAACCCTGAGCTAACTACTGCCAATCTTCTTTTTGCTGAGGAAGACTGGCCCTGAGCTAACATCCATGCCCATCTTCCTCTACTTTATACGTGGGACGCCTACCACAGCATGGCTTTTGCCACGTGGTGCCATGTCCGCACCCGGGATCCGAACCAGCAAGCCCTGGGCTGCAAGAAGCGGAACGTGCGAACTTAACCGCTGCACCACTGGGCTGGCCCATGCTTTCAGTTCTTTTGGGTATTCACCCAGAAGTGGAACTGCTGGATCATATGGTAATTCTATAATTAATTTTTTGAGGAACATCCATACTGTTTTCCACAGGGGCTGAACCATTGTACATTCTCACCAACAGTGCACAGCGTTTCAATTTCTCTACATCCTTGCCAACACTTGTTTTCTTTTTTTTTTTTTTTTGATAGTAGCCATCCTAATGGGTGTGAGACGGTATCTCATTGTACTTTTGATTTGCGTTTACCTAATGGGATCTGTTAGCTTTTGTATTAAAATGGATTTGGGTTAATTTTTCCTTTAAAAGAAGTGAACGACATCCCTTGAAATAAATGTAGGTACTCTGGATTGTGGGAAAGCTGGTGTTAAAAATCTCATCTTTAGGGGCTGGTCCCATGGCTGAGTGGTTAAGTTTGTGCACTCTGCTGCAGGCAGCCCAGTGTTTCGTTGGTTCAAATCCCGGGTGCGGACATGGCACTGCTCATCAAACCATGCTGAGGCAGCGTCCCACATGCCACAACTAGAAGGACCCACAACGAAGAATATATAACTGTGTACTGGGGGGCTTTGGGGAGAAAAAGGAAAAAAATAAAATCTTTAAAAAAAAATCTCATCTTTAACCTCTTAACAAGATGAAGAAATGACTTGTGGGAGTCTTGTTTTTTTGCCATCAGTGACCCCAGGGAAAATGATACATACATGTCTTTTCCACAATCATTTAAAGATTCCAGGATATTCACAGTGTACCTAAATTAGCATACCAACAAACTAGCTAATAAGGTATTAACAGTATACCTAAAATAGTGTACCAACAAAGTTGTGTGTGCGTGTTTGTAGGGGTGAATGAGATTTGTGCTAGTTTGTAAAGTGTAATCCTTTAGGCAGATCTAGAAACATCTTCAAAGGACTGACCCTTAATATCTTAGTTGTAGATCAATTTATAATTTACAAAGGTTTCCATAAATAGGATCTCATTTGATTCTCACAAAAATCCTAGGAATTAAGCGGGCCAGGTATCATTATCTCAGCTGTTCACAAATGCAGAAACAGGCTTACCAAAGTCAAGTTAACTAGCCCTGGGACACAGCCAGTGAGTGGCTGAGATGTTTTAAGAATTCAGATCTTGGTGAAGAGACAGTCTATGTTTTAATCCATGTAAATGCAGAGCTTGACACAGTTTAGCACATAGTATAATCTCATTGGGTATTTATTGAATGTACGAATGTGTCTTGTGAGACTATTTCAGAGTTCTTTCCACTATACTACGTAAGACCAAACCAGAAAACCAAATTCTTAACAACTGAAACCAGCTGAGGAGGAGGTGGAGCGGGGAGCGAAGGGATGGGAGAAGGTGGGAGGTTGGGGATGGGGTCAGGAGCAGCCATTATTCCCAGGAGAATGAGGAAATTGGCGATGGAGGCAGCACTTCTGGAAATGTCAGTGTTTATTAAACATTTAAGGACATTTGGGGATTTGAGAAGAAATATACAGAATGTAGAAAAATCCTAAGAATCTCTTGTGGCTGGGAGTGCAGCCTCTTCCCTTTCCCCTATTTCCCATTTGTTTTTCCTACTTTCTGTTTGGTTGTTTAAAACCATTTCTTAAGGCTCATTTGCCCCCTCCTCAACCCCCTGACCTGTGAGGATCCTGTCTATCCCTCTCTCGCCTTCCCTGTGACCTTGAGGCCCAGAACAGTGCTCTAAAGTGGTAAGGGGCACCAATCCTGTAGGTGAGGTGTGAGGATCAGGGGTCCCTCAGCTTGGGCTGGCTCTCCATTAAGGATTTAATGAGGCGGGGGCGGGGGGTCTGCAAAAACCACACGACGTCATTGGTACTCAGTCATGGGGGGAGGGCAGAGCATGGGCACAGGTAAACAAACAAAAAAGAATGGATTAAAAAATAAAAAATAACCAACAACCTAAATAAACCCTGAAGGAGAGTCTGATCTGGGGGATCTGGGTGTTAGCTGGGAGGACAGTATGGAGCTGGGCCACCTGATACAGAGGAGGGAGGATCAGAGAGGGACAGAGGGACAGGCTAGGGGGTACAGGGGATGGGCATGTCAGGTGGCTTGGAGTTGAGGCACAGGGTATCAAGGTCCCTTTCTTCTCGGTGCCGGAGGCACAGGCACCAAACACACAGTCCTTGGGGCAGGTGAAGGGTAGCATCAGGCCCTGGGTTCCCAGAAAGCCAGGGGGTGAAGGTGAGGGAGAATATGAAGTGCCTAGGGAATGAATTTTGGAATGAAACTTACATCTCAAAGGGAGGTGAGGGCAGGGCGGGGCTGGGGAGCTAAGGAGGAAAGCACCTAGACGGAGGATAAGAGGAGCCTAGGTCCCTCTGCTCTGGCAGGGCCTTGGGGGTGATCACTTGTCGGAGTCCAGGCCTATCATGTTCTTGAGGGCGTTCTTGAGGCTGGTTCTGCTGGGGGACTTGACAGCAGGCCGAAGCTCCGAGCTCTGCTCATCCTTTCGTAGCTCCATCTCGATGACCACCACCTGAGAGCCTTTGGAGGGCTCCGCCCTTAACCCCCGATCCCCCGCCCGGCCCGCTAACCGCTATTTCTTATCCTTGCGAGACTCCCCCAGCCCTTTAGCCTTCTTTTCACTGGCAGCTTTGGTGCTTCTGCTGTGGTCCAGCATGGCATACAGCACTGGCGTCTGGGGGCAGGGGTGCATACATCAGTCATGGGTCCAGTGGGGCCTGACTGTTCCCATCCCACCCCTCACTGCTGCCTGCTCTTGGGGTTCTCCTCCCCAGCTTGCCCAGGCCCCGAGTCCGCTAACCTGCCGGCCGCGCTTCGACGTGTCCTTCCCAGGCTTGTGCAATTTCCCCTTTTCCATGGCACTGCAGGGAAAGTGGGTGCTGTGGGCTTGGCCCCGCCAGAGCCCCTCGCAGAGCAGACAGAGCTACCCCTTCCCTTTGGACCTCCCACCCATTGGAGTAGTCTCCGCCCAGATGGGGAAGAGTGGGTTTAGGGGGGCGGGGAGTCAGGCTCCCCCCCTTACCTGAGCCTCCTCTGCAGGGCCGCCTGCCTGCGTAGCCAGCAGTACCGAACCACGTAGAAAAGCAGCAGCACCAATAGCACCACCCCCAAGACACCCCCGATCACGGCTCCCAGCACCACCCCGTACCTAGTTGGCACTAGGAGGGGAGGGAAAAGAAGTGAGAGAATGAGCAGGGACATGCATCTTTGGTTACTAGCCCCACACCTACTCCCCGCCATTGGGGACGTAGGGCTCCCAGCCAAGGCTGCCTTGTGCCCACCCTCCCAGAGCCTGAAGGGCATTAGCCAGGACATTCTGCCTCTTCCTCTAGTCTCTCAGTCCTCCCTAATCCCCTCCCTGTATTGCCTCCCAGACCCCCTGTCCCGTCTCCTCTCACACCTTTTTCAAAGACATAGAGTGTGACCTGAGAGGTCTTGCCCACTATGTCTGGTGGGTTTTTGACGTCACAGGTGAAAGTGCCGTTGTCACTATAGTCCAGGTTGTGTATGACAATGGAGCCATCCTTCCATTGAGGGTCCCCTACCCACTGGATGCGCTCTTTGAAGGTCCCCACCTCGTCAATGTAGGGTTGTCCCTTGGCATAGTGGAAGATCTGTGAGGAACAAGGGGAAGCATGTAGGTCTAGCCTCAGGATGCAGGATTCTGGGCTGGAGAGGGTAGTGCTGGGGGAGGGGGACACCCTAGATAGGCCCTAGTCAGGGTGACAAAGATTGTCACTTACCTTGTCAAAGTTGGGGTTATGTCTCATAAAGGAGTTCCCCCTCCTTAGCCCAAGTTCTCTTTTCTGTTGTTCTTTGAAGCATAGTTTCTGTTATCCAATCCCAGGATTCCCCCCAGCACTCACCGAGATGGCATCGCGGCCCCCTTCAGGCTGGTAGCGCCAGGTGAAGGAGATGTCATCTGAGACCCACTCGCTGGACCAGAAGGAGCAGTGCAGGGTCACCCGGGAGCCCACAGCACCATAGACCTCCTTGTCTGTGTAAACCACAATGGCCTGGGCGGGGGAGAGCACTGCAAGCATAGAGGGGAATCAGATGCACAGGGCCCAAGAAGGGCTAGAGAGGAAGCGAGATCAACAGGAAGGCAAGGGCCGTGTCAGAAGCCAGAGCAACGACTGGGGCAGAAATGATAAATTCTGAGGCCCAAATCTCTCTGGACTAACTGAGCAGATGAGTGGAAATGCTGTGTCGGTTCAAGCTCTTTGGCATGTTCAGTGGAGGAAATGAAGTCAGCAGTAATAGAACTTTCCTGAGGACTTCCTGAAGTTGCATTCTGTCTCCAAGTCTCACTTTCCCTTTCGGTCAGAATATAACTCTTAAGTTATCTCTTAGATGCAGGCTTAAAAACTTTAAATTTATTACAAATCATACAGGTAATACATATCGTATTCTTCTTATAAACTATTCAAGCAATAGAGATAAAGCTAAAGTCTCTCTTGACGCTCCCTCAACCAGTTCCTTTCCTGTAGTCCCCTCCCAGATATAACCACTGTTATCAGTTTAATGTGTAACATTTTTCTATGTATCAAACTCAATAAACAAGATATACATGTACTTATATGAAATAGATGGTTTTGTTTTGTGGAGCTTTTTTTTTGTTACATACATTGCATTATATTCTACTTGGGTTTTTGTGTGTAATAGATGTATAAAAAAGAATTTATCTGGGAGAGCTTTCTATGTTGATTTGTAGAGATCAATCCTATTTTTAACAGCTGCATAGTATTTCACAGTACGGCAAATCAAATTTCTTACAAAAAAAAAAAGAAGATAACTGGAGAAGGTAAGTCTTCTTCCCTGGCCCTACTGTCCTCATTGCTGAATCCCTGGTTGGCCTCCAGCTTGCTCTTAACTAGGGGGTCAGGGAGGGAAGGAAAACTGGGTGCAGAGGAAGACCCCCCAAGTCCAGAGCTTACATGGCTCTGCACGTGAGCCTCTGTGGTTTGACCCTCCTCACCCTCCTCTGGGCCATTCTGGCCCAGTGCCGCTCCCAAGATTCACCCACACAGGAAGGCCATTCCAGAGAGATTATGTGTGTGGGCTGGCCCGGGTGGGGGCAACTGTAGCCCCTTTTGTTCCACGGGAGGCGGAGGAAGCAACCAAACAAACAGAGAACCATTGTCTAACCAACGTTGGGTGTTCATGCCACCCTCATCCCCCGACCCCCTGCTCCATAGTCCCAAATCTCCCACCTCAGCATGAATATCAGTGACTTGCCGCCTCCTGGGACTTCAGCCTTAGAGCCTTCTTGGGAATTCCAAATGTAACAAGGAAGGTTATTAATTGGGTCTAACTTCTATTCCTCCTGTTCTAATATCAGCCACTGCCCTTCAGCTCCACTTAATGGTTCTAAGAGTGGGACAGGTGCTGGGACAGAACTCTCTCTCTTATACTCCATGATTCCCATCTCCATATACTCCATTCCTTCTCTCCCCATGCCCTTTTCCAACTCCCTATCCTTAACATTTTCTCAGGGTATCCCGGAATAGTCCAGTACAGCCCAGAAGAATCTAGGTTCTGGGTTTAGGACTCAAGGAGCTGACAGAAGAGAACCTTGGACATTCTGACCAGTCCCCAACCCCCATTTGCCTACTGTTCACCCATTGCACTAGGCTTCGGGGCAGCTGGGAGAATGGAAGGATCCATTCAAATAACCCTGCTTTGATCTCCTCTTGCTCACCCAACATCTGCCATGGAACAAGGAAGAGGCTAGCCAACTTATGAAGGAAAAAACCTTCAGGCGGGCAAGATCCTAGAATCTCATAGAACCTCCCTTCTACTCTTTCACCCACATAATAGACAATGGATCCATACAGAGAAACTGAGGCACCAAGAGTCAAAGGATCTGAGGAGTTGGAACCACAAACCTTGGGCTCCTTCCTTAGATCACATTCCCTGACTTTTCTCTTCAGGGAAGCTAAGGTTAGGTACTCCCTGCCTTACAAGGGGATGAGTAGGGACCAGAACCGAGGTGTCTGATCCTGTTCCTTACCGCACTGTAACACTGCTTCCTACCAGGCCTTTAGTATGGCTCTGGGGGCATGTCACTGGTTACCAACCTGAGCCCAGTCAGGTCCACCCCAGGGAAGCTCTCTACATTCGCTTTCACCTTCTCCCTTCACAGAATACCTCTACTGCTTCCTGCCAAACTATACATTCTTTTTCCTCTAAATATAATATCACCTTCCTGTTCCTGCTCACTCTTTCTTTGATTGCAGTGGGGAGTGCAGAGAAGGCAGTGGGAAGGTTGCTGATAGACAACCTGAGCCCCAGGGCCCCCAGACTGGGGTTGCTCCACTTACCCAAAGAGGAGAAGAGCAGCGCAGCCAGGATAGGACTGGGGCTAGACGAGGGAGCCCCAGGAGCCATAGCTGGGGCAGGGGCTAGGGCTCGGAGCGTCTGCGGGGTTGGGAGAGTGGGGGACAAGGGACTGAGCGGGGGGTTTCTGGAACTCGCTTAAAATCCCCCAGGGCGCCAGTATGAGGGGGCTGTCCTGAGCCAGTAACCAATTGCAGCCTGGCATGTGCAGTTGAGAGGTGGTGGGGAATGGGGCAGAGTGCAGGGAGCAGAAGGGGCATTGTGTCCTCTGGGTGGAGGGGTGGGGGGGGGGACACATACCACCCCACACACAAAGGGCCTTGTGTCTGCTGGCCTCCCCCTGCCCTAGGCTGGAATGCTGGTGGGGGGGGGGGGGTGTGAAGGAAAGGGACAGAAAAAGGGACACAAACACTCTTCTCTGAGGGATAAATGGGCAGGGGAACCTGAATCCTAAGGCTATGAAAAGGGATTCCTCCCTAGGCTCCTTGCCTGAGAGTGGCTTCCCCAGAGCCCTAGGAGCTAGAGGCAGGTTTCCCTCGGGGAATTTTGAAGCCAGAATATCCCTTGTTATCTTGATTACCCTGGGCTGCATTACAGGCTTCTTGAGATAACCAGGTCCTTGGGAGTCTTTTTTTTTTTTCCCCACTTCCCTGCATCCTGGGTGATTCTTCCCAGATAGAAGCTTTCTCCATGGAACCATATCCAGGAAAGAATCCCCTGACCTTCCCCTCTTTGTCAGGAAGTCTTTCAAGGCGTCATGCTGCAGTTTAAGCCCATTTCAATTTAGAGCAAGACAACAAAATTGTATCCAGTGCCAGCTACCTGTAAAGTATGGGTATGATGATAATAGAAAAAGGAATAAAAATTAAGACCCTCCTTCAAGGAGTTCAAAATCTAGTTTGGGGAGGCAGAGTGGGGAGGATCAGAGGACAAACCCACGAATAACCAAATACAATAAACCATGGTGCTTGCTCTAGTGGAGGGATGAACAGAGTGCTAGGAGTGCAAAGGAGGGCACATAGAGCCGCAACATGAGAAGACTGAGTAAGTTATGCAACAGAGATTAAAAACAAAAATAAATTTCATTTAATGAATGAAGTTCAGAGGAAGGGGGAGTCACGACCAGAAGGCAATATTAGATGTGGACCAACCCTGAAGGATGCGTGCCATTTGGAAAGGAGAAATGAGTAGTGAGGGTATCTAGGCAGATAGAACAGTGAAAGCAAAGACAAAGAGATAAGAAAATGTGTGTGTGTGTGTTCAGGTGTGCGTGTAGGGTAGGGTTGTGAAGTATTGGGCGTATTCAAGGCAGATCTGGTACCCTCCACTTTGACTTTATTTGGGTGAACTTAGAGGGGCATCACAGGAAACCAGTCTGTACAGGAAAGTTGAAATCAGTTTGTGGAGGACCTTAAACAACAGACTAAGGCAGGCGCATCATAAGAATTTCCTGAAGGTTTTGGGGGGGGTGTTGGGGTTAGGGATGGGAGTGTCTAGATGGCCAGAGCTGAGTTTTAAGACAAATCTAGCAGAAAAATAGTTCAGACCAGAGTTCTCCTGATTGTTGCCTCCTTTGTTTCCCTCCTTAGGATCATCTGAAATGATTTAGCTTTTCACCGAACCTCTCATACTCTCATCTGAGATGTTTTCCCTTCTCTCTTCCCCTTCCTTTCTCTCACCTCAGGCCTTCGCTAGACCCTGCTTCTCCCTCCTGCTTATTTTTAAGATAGTCCCTGGTGATAAGGGGTTTGACTTAATGTTTGGTTTGAATTTCAAAGTGATTCATTTCCATCAATTATGGCTCTGGAGGTTAATTAAGGAGAGAAGTCACTGTTTTTCCTGCTATCGGATCACTGCAGTCTCACCTGTAAAGCCACAGGTTCCCTGTATCTTCCTGGCATCTCCTTAGACTATAGTCTTAGTTTGGTGATTAGTATTGGATTTGGGTTGTGCAGCTCTAAATATGGGGCTTGATCATAAACTCCACAGGCAAAATCATCATCATCAATAAATGTTTATGGGATATTGTAGTCACATTCCTCTCTAACCCCACCTCCCTAACTCTAAGCAATCACTTTCTCCTTCTGTCCACTCACACCTTTTACCTATACCTCTTTCAGGGGGTTGCTAATTTCTTTACTGATTTCTTTATTTACTGATTCTGCTAAAGCTATAAGCTTCTTGAGGACAGTATACATGTTTGTATCTTTGAATTCCCTAAAGCACTTTCACAGACTCTGGCAAAAAGTCAATACATATATGTTAAATGAAATTATTTAAAGAGCTAAGTGAAAGAGGCATTTATTGGATTTGTTAATCTGAAGATCCAGAGGATCAAAGTAGGATCAATGACTAGTTCAATAGCAGAAAACTGCATTTTAATGTAACAACTTTCTAAGGATTAAGCTGTTCACTAAATGAAACTTGATTTTTGAGGTACCCATTACAGCAGAGTCTTGAAGGTCAGCTGTCAGCGATGTTGCAGAGGAGATCCTTGCAGTGGGTAGAAAACTAGGTTGGAGAGCCTCTAACGTCCCTTCCAATCCTAAGTCCATGAAAGTGGCTTTCTTTGTCAAGCATTATACAAACGTAAAACAGTAGTTTCATTTGATACAGAAATAAGTGAATTTGTGCTATTTAAATCCTGAAGGGAAAAGTGCAGGAGTGCTAAATATAAAATAAGATCTGAATATTAATGTAATGAACGTGTCTCATTGTAGAACAGGAGTTGCTCTGGGCTGTCTCCTTCACTCCTCCCCACCCTACCTGCCCAAAAGATACTCAAGAACGTTTGTACTCTTCTGTTCCTTTCTCGCTCGTTTTTTACCTTAAGTCTTAAGTGCTCTGGAAGTGATTGCTGTGCTTGGGTTCCTCAAAACTGTTTCTATATATCTATATATAAATCAAAGCGAGTTCTCTCCCACTCCCACCCCAGGTTCTTTTGGCCGTGGGTGTCACCCACATAGCCCTGAAAGAAGGGACAAGGGAGCGTTGTCTTTGGTTAGTGGGCGTCTAGCTCATGCGGCAGTTCAAGCTCAGGAATTGTGGGGCATGAAGCAAATAGAGGCGGTTAGAAGAGGCTCCCTGTTCTTGGCAATGGTGCTCTGCGACGTTCTCCCCCCCACGGCCCAGTCTCACACTCCCCAACTTCGCTCTCAATTTGTGCATGTTTGTTATGATGAAGCTTCACAATAGAATGAGAGGGAGCCTACAGTATCTTTATCCCTGGGTGTCTCAGCCGGCCTACCAAGACGTTTTTAGTTCCACCAGAGAGGGAGAGGGAGTGAAATGAGACTGACAGGTGCTCAGGGAAGAATCTGAGCAAGCCCTCTGTTGAGTGGTGCAAAACATAATGAATATTTACGCAGGTGACTGCGGAGTTGGACCCAGCGGCATTTCTGCCGAAACCCTGGCAAATTCTAGTAGAAGTCAGCTGAGGAGGGGCGGGGGCGGAGACCAAAGGACAAAAGAAAGTCAGCAAACAGTCTGAACAGGGCTGAGCCAGAGAGGCTGCTGATCTTTTTAGGAGCCCCGTGCTGTCACGTAACAGAGGCCGCGCGCCCGCCGCCACCGCCCAGAGGAGGCGGGGCCGTTTGGCGTCATTTCCGTCCAGGCCGGAACCCAAGATGGCTGCGCTGTTGTTGAGGTGACTTTAGTGTCGGGCTGGGAGTCGGTGCCCGCGGCCCTCGGGAGACCTGCGCTGGCCCCTCACCTCTTGCTGACAGCTGTTTACCCTGCGTCTGGGCAGGGAAAGGGCTCCTGGGTGTGGGGGCCTCGCGTCCCGGAATCCTAACGACCCCTCCCCTCCCCCAGCCGCTCCGCTTTCTCCGTGGGGCCTCGGCGTCACCGGCCCGTTATCTTTTCCTTCCTCCCTGCGAAGGGGTCGCGCGGCTCTCGCCCCTTCTGCTTCCCCACCTCTCGTAATTCTGCCCCAGGGTGCTGTCGAGGCGGCACTCGGAGCCAAGCTCCGAGGAAATAAGTAGCTCTTAACTCGGAGGTCCACGGGTCATAGGTCCTACAATTTCGAAATCTTATTTAGGGATCGGGCCTCGGGAAGAGAGATTTTGGTGAACTTTGCCTTTGTCTCTAACTCCTGCAAACACTAGCTGCTGGCAATGAATGGGCATTGTCCGAGTTCCTGTCGGGCCTCTGGCCCCTACCGGGACACCTGCGGGGCTGGCGATTAGCAATAGCGCCCATAGTGGTCGCTGTGCTGCCCCAAAGCAGCCCAGGATACTCACTTTTAGTTTATCCGTTTAGCTGGGGGGAGTGGATGTCCCAGTTTTCCTGTACAATGTCAGTTCACTATCCGGAGAAATACCCTAGGTTTTCTAAGATTCTCAGCTCTCTACTGTCTAGGCCTCAATCTCCACTCAGAGCCTTTCTAGCCATAGCGACTTTAGTGACTTTAGACACTCCTGGTACGAATCCCAGCAAAGTTTCGTGCCAGCGCTATTTTTGGAAACTGTTTGTTTTGGAAAGTTAGCTTTAATGCTGTTGAGATTTAATTCCTGATTTCCCCAAATGTCTTCTCATTTCCCTTTCCACTTCAGTCACCCAGTATAAAAATAGAGGGACTTTTAGTTTTTTTCGGTGACGAAATGTTTTCTCTTGGGGTTGAGATCAGGAATGGGTTATCTTAATCCTTCATTTTTCTCCCTGCCTCTCCTTTCCAAATGTATCTTTTTTTTCTAAGGTGTGCCAGGGCTAGTCTTGCCAGAACTGCCTCCTTTATTCCAGGTAGTTTGACCATATTGAATGATTTGAATTCTTTGGTATAGCGTATTTTGTTAGATGTCAGGGGCTTTTGTTGTAATTAACATTTAGCGTGAAATGATCATATTGGTTTTAAAAGGTTCTAGGAGTTTAAGGGTTAGTGTTTAGAAGCTGAGGATCATTATACTTGTTTAGTATGTCCAGACAGTATCATGTTGAGTGTGTAGGACTGTCACCACTAGGATTCAATGCCAAGAAATAGACTTCTTTTTCATTAGTGGCAATCTGAGGCTCTTATGGGAACGGCACCTCTCTCTTCATGTCTCACAAGGGGTTTTTTTTAGGAGAAACAGAAAATTAAAAACATTTTTTTCCTGGTTGAAATTCTGGATCTAATTCCATTTCACTAGGGGGATTTGGGACTGTTTATAATGTGCTGATTTAACCTCAAGGGAAAATACCTTCTAAGAAGTTCTAGGAGCTGGTTTCTAGTTCTACTAGTGTCACTAATTCCATTTATTTTGGGCAAGGTCATTTATTATGACCTATTATACATCTATTTTAGTGTTGCTGTTACCCCAGGCGTTTATGAAACTTTTTGGCATACCATTAGATCAAGTTTAGAGGTCTTGTAAGAGAAACTCGTTATGTTATAGTCACATCTTGTTTTGGACCAAAAATAGTTTTATTCAATTTGATGAATATTTTTATCATCACTGAGGGTTTTGAAAAGAATATCATGTGAATTCTAAAGACCTTGAGGAGACCAATGAAATATTAATAGTATCCTAGGTACATGTAGTATACTGGAGTTTGGGGAATGCTGTCCTGTACATTTTCTCATGTAATCCTCCCCACAACAATAAGGTAGGTATGATCAATCCTATTTTATAAAAGCTGAAGTTTGAGCCAGCCCTGATAGTCTTGTGGTTAAAGTTTGGTGCTCTCACCACTTTGGCAGCCTGGTTGGGTTCCGGTCACGGAACCACACCACTTGTCTGTTAGTAGCCGTGCTGTGGCAGTGGCTCACATAGAAGGACTAGAAGGACTTAGATCTAGAATGTACAACTATGTACTGGGGCTTTGGGGAGGAAAAAAAAACAAGCTGAAGTTCAGTGCCTCACTAAAGTTGTACCAACTTATGCAGATCTACAACCCTGTTTTGGGTTTTTTTACTTTGTCCAGTGTTCTTTTTACATTACTCTTGTCCCAATCCAGAGAAGAATTTCAAAAGTGATCTGAGCAGTGGTGACATTTTTGGGAACACATAATACATCAGAAGGGAAAACCAACTAGAAATTAGAAGTTCTGACTTGTTAACTAAAAAAAACAAAGTATTATTACTTTTTAGCTATAACATATAAAGTGCTATTCCTGGGTAGAAAAAGAAAAATCTCCTCAGAGTTCCTGGTTTCACATGAAAGACAAGGATAGTTATCTACTTTTGTCATATTTCACATAAGGTTATGGACTTTGTGTGGCTAGTTTCTGTTAGGGCCTTGTGCAGAGTTTACTTTGGTATTTGTCTGGGGAACAATGGCACTAGACAGAGAGAGCGCTGTAGATTCCAACCCACATCTGCAAACTCTTGCTGGGCAGCTGAGTGACTGGACCTAGCCTAGTGTGAGGAATGCATGCCCTGCAACTTGAGAGTCACAATTACTTCAATTGATTTAAAGAGATTTGTTCCCACTTCTTTCTTTCTGGGAGCTTTGGGTACACAATGTCTGTATTCACCTCCTGCGTCTGAAACTGGAAAGAGGGAAGAGCTGAAGGAAGTGTTGGTTGGATTATTTTTCCTACAAATAGTGGGTCCTTCTGGAGTCCTAGTGGAAAGCATAAGGTTCTTGAAGTGTTTATGCATCTAATATCAATGGTGTGAGGGACATTATGAGCTTTTTTAGAAGATCGTTGGATCTTAATCAGATCTTATATCACCACAGTGCCTTCACATAGTGGATACACAATAAACTTTTGTAGAGTCAATATATTTCTAATTTTAGTCCCAGAGCTTCACTCTAATAACTTTGTTAAATACTTTTGGAAAGATTTGATATAATAATGTGAGTAAAGGGGTGTAGTAGTCGTGTGTTTTTCATAATGCCCGGTAAACTCTGCATCAGTTAAATTCTCTTTAGATAGGATGTCTGGGCACGTCAGTTTTAGACTTGAGAAGCAGTTCTGGAACTGATATATACATGTGAAAAATAGTAACTTTTTAGGAGAAAACTTGCGTATCTTCTTCAAGTAACTTTTCATATGGGTGGTAAAGAAATCTTTGCATTCCCATATTTTTTGCACTATTATATGAGAGACTTTTTGACCTGAAATTCATCCATGTTGTCTGGAACTTAGGTCCTGAAATGATAGCTTAATATTTAGTACCCTCCTTCCTCAAATTCCTTGTTCTTCAACCTTTTTAATTCATCCATTTGCAGTAGGTGTCTGCTATAGCTAAGCTGTATACTTGGTGTTGTCAGTAGCTTATTCTGATGGCTTTTTTTTTTCTAACCCTTGTCTTAACCATCATCTCCTTTAAGAGCTAGCTTAAAAAAATCACTTTCTGGGGGCCAGCCCTATGGCTTCGTGGTTAAGTTCACATGCTCTGCTTCAGTGGCCCAGGGTTCACAGGCTTGGATCTCTGGCACAGACCTAGCTCTGCTCATCAAGCCATGCTGTGGCAGCATCCCACGTAAAATGGAGGAAGATTGGCAACATCCCACATAAAATAGAGGAAGATTGGTGCAGATGTTAGCGCAGTGACAATCTTCCTTAAGTAAAAAAAAGAGGAAGATTGGCAACAGATGTTAGCTCAGTGACAATCTTCCTCACCAAAAAATAAATGAAAAAAAAAATCACTTTTATATTTCTTTGTTGAACATTACCAACTCTGATTATTCTTAAAGATTTTATTTTTCCTTTTTCTCCCCAAAGCCCCCCGGTACATAGTTGTATATTCTTCGTTGTGGGTCCTTCCAGTTGTGGCATATGGGACGCCGCCTCAGCGTGGCCTGATGAGCAATGCCATGTCCGCGCCCAGGACTCGAACCAACGAAACACTGGGCCGCCTGCAGCGGAGGGAGCAAACTTAACCACTCGGCCACGGGGCCAGCCCCTGATTATTCTTTTACCTTGTGTTATTTGTGCTCAGTTAAATCTTTATTTTGCATTTGTAAGTAGTATTTCTGATTATTCTCAAGTTATTTAAAGTTGTAGCTTTCCAACTAGAAAATAATCTCAAGGACACTGATACTGTCATTGTTTTCATCTTATTCTTAATTTATCCCTCTACCCCTAAGTATAAAAATAGAGAAGCTGATAGACTGAAGTTGGTCTCTAAATGTCTATTGACCCTGATTCTCTTATTTTGCAGACATGTTGGCCGTCATTGCCTCCGTGCCCACCTTAGTCCTCAGCTCTGTATCAGAAAGTAAGTTTCTAAATCTGTGATTATTATTACTTAACTTTTTTTTTCCTCAGGGAAAGGCAATAGGTTGTTGACAGATTTTGGGGATATGTATGAAAGCAGGTAGTTGTAGATGGTTGGCTGAAAACTTAGTGACTGTGGTCACTATTTTTCTCGTCTGGGAGTAGTAAGAAGGAAGGATAGAATATTTCTTTGGTTTCTTCGTAATTTTCCTCGCATTCAGCTTTTCTGCTATGTTTGATTTCATTGATTTTCTCTAATTCTTGATATCTAATTCTTTTTCCTTTCTGTTTAGTCTTTCTTTTAATGCTTTTTTTTTTTCTTTTAACCTTTAATTTGGGGCAGCTCCCAGGACTTAGTCTTTAAATATATTTCTTCATGCTGTATTCATTCCTAGTCTGTTGACTTCAACAATTGCCTCTGTGTTGTTTTTTTTAACTTTTATTTTTGGTGAGGAAGATCGGCCCTGAGCTAAAGTCTGTGCCTGTCTTTCTCTGTTTTGTATGGGTCACTGCCACAGCGTGGCTTTGATAAGTGGTGTAGGTCCATGCCTGGGATCCAAACCTGCAAACGTCGAACTGCCAAAGTGGGGTGTGCAAACCCAACCACCATGCCACCGAGCCAGCCCTTAACTTTTAATTTTGGAAATATTTTATGCTTTCGGGAAAGTTGAAAGAGTAGTATAATGAAGTAACTTCTGTATGCCTTTCACTTAGGTATATCAGTTGTTAACATTTTGCTATTATTCGCTACTTATCACTATATATTTTAGGTTTTACAATATGAAATTGTTATTTTTGTAGTCAAACTGGTCTAATATTGACAATTTAGTGTGGTTCAGCCTGCTATATATTTAATTATTCTTATTATTTTCTCTGAATTCTTTGAGATTAAGTTGCAGACATTATGACACTTTACTTGTAAATACTTCTAAGAACAAGAACATTATTTTATATAACCCACTATAATTATACAAAAACAATTATTGAATTCAAGAAATTTAACAGTGATGTACTCTTATTGGATATGCAGTTGCTTTTCAGATTTTCTGTTCGTCCCAAATAATGTACTTTTTAGAAGTACTACCACCCCCCTTGCCCCTATCCAGTGTCTAGTTAGGCTCACATACTGTATTTAGTTTTCATATTTCTTTAGTATCTGTTAATCTAGAGCTATTTTTTAGTTTTCCTTTGTCTTTTATGACATTAACATTTTCGAAAAATATAAGCCAGTTGTTTTGTAGAGTCTCTCTCAAGTTGGGTTTGTTTGCTTACTTCCTAAGTAGATTCAGGTTTATGCGTTTTTGGCAAGAGTAATGCATAAGTGATGTTATAGCCTCAATAAATCATATCAGGGGCATATGATATCATTGTCCCATTATCAGTGATTTTAACTTTGATCATTTGAATCAGGAAATGTCTGCTAGTTTTTTTCCCCACTGTGAAGTTACTGTTTTTTCCTTTTGTAATTAATAAGTAATCTATGGGGAGATTTTTTTTTTTTTGAGGAAGATTAGCCCTGAGCTAACTACTGCCAATCCTCCTCTTTTTGCTGAGGGAGACTGGCCCTGAGCGAACATCCATGCCCATCTTCCTCTATGTTATACGTGGGAGGGCTACCACAGCATGGCTTTTGCCAAGCAGTGCCATGTCTACACCTGGGATCTGAACCAGTGAACCCCAGGCCGCTGAGAAGCGGAACGTGCGAACTTAACCGCTGCGCCACCAGGCTGGCCCCTGGGGAGATAGTTTTTTGAAGGAGATGGAATCGTGTTTAATAGAGGCGCATAAAAAATTGTTGAGCCTAGCTGTTTAACAGTTGGCTTCAACCTAGCCCAGTAACAAGGGAAATCAAGAAACTATTCAGAGCTACTGAGCTGAATCCAGTTCTTGATTTTTGAGAACCTGAAAGAGAGCCTCTTGAAGGATCAGATGAGGGCAGATGGTAATGTATGAGAAAGCATCAGTGGCCTGTGAAAAGGGTAATCTGTTTATGTGAATGGTTTTAAAATATTGTACTTGCCCTGCTGCCCAACAAGAATGAAGTTGAACTTCCGTTGCTGGATCTGAGTGTTGGGTGGATTGGAAAGAAGAGTTATCCTCTGATACGACCTCATTGGGTAATTGAGGTTATTAATAACTGAATCAAACTTGGCATAAAATAAGATGAGTGGATGAACATGTTTTCCTAATACAGTGAGTTCATCCTACCCAGCTTACATTTTTTATTTTAACTTTCTATTGTGTAAAAATTTAAACTAAGCTTACTTTTAATCATTTTAAAACCTTCTGGTTTTATTTTAGTGCTGTTCCTTTGGGAACCACAGCCAAAGAAGAGATGGAAAGATTCTGGAATAAGAACATTGGTTCAAACCGTCCTATGTCTCCCCATATCACTATCTACAGGTAAGGTCTCTGGAGCCAGGGAATGTAGAAATAGTGGGTGGATGTTCTGGAGGTTGGCCCGTAGCCTCCCTGATTATTTCCCTCAGGGCTTTTTTTATAAGAAGATGATTAAATTCTATCTTCTGGCCTTAGAAGGTTAATCTGTCCTGTAAACTACCATTCAGAAAGTTCTGGTAGGTCAAAATGTAATTCCTATTAATTAAAAAAAATTATTTTGAAACAATTTCAAATTTATATAAATATTGCAGAAATAGTGCACAGAGTTCCTATGTACCTTTATGTAGACTCCCAGCTTGTTAACATGTCTGAATGATTTGAGAACAAGTTGCAGAGAAGATGATGCCCCATTACTCCTGTATTAGTTTTCTATTGCTGCTATAACAAGTTATCACAAATGTTGTGGCTTAATACATTTATTATCTTAGAACTCTGAGGTAAGAAGTCTGACGAAGGTCTCACTGGGGTATAATTAAGCTGTTGGCAGGGCTGTATTCCCTCCTGGAGGCTCCAGGGGAGAATCTGTTCCTTTGCCTTTTCTAGCTTCTAGAGGCTGCTCTGAATTCCTTGGCTCGTGGTCTCCTTCCTCCATCTTCAAAACCATCAAGGATGGGTCAAGTTCTTCTCCCATCCCATAACTTTGACCCTGCTTCCATTGTCACATTTCTTCTCTCACTCCCTTCTTCTGCCAGCCTCTTAGACTTTTAAGGACCCTCGTGATTACATTCGGCCCATCCGGATAATCCAAGATAGTCTTTTTATCTTACGGTGAGTTTATTAGCAGCCTTAATTTCATCAGCCACCTTATTTCCCTTTGTCATATAAGGTGAAATAGTCACAGGTGCTAGGGATTATAATGTGGACATCTTTAGGGAGGTCATTATTCTGCCTACCACAATTCCTTAATACTTGAGTGTGTTCCCTAAATGCAAGGGCACTCTCCATAGTATAATCGTCATAATCAGAAAGTTAGCATTGACCCAATGTTACCATCTAATCCTCAAATCCCATTCAGATTTTGCCAGTTGTCCCAATAATGTGCTTATAGGCCCAAGATCCAACCCAGGAATATGTATTGCATTTAGTTGTCTCTTTAATCTTCAGTATGGAATAGTTTTTTAGTCTTTCCTTTCTTTTATGACCTTGACATTTTGAGAATGTTCCTCAGTTTGGATTTTTCTTTTGTTTTCTTGTGATTTTTGCGTTTTTGGCAGGAATACGTCTGAAGTGATGCTGTGTTCTTCTCAGTGCATTGTTTCAGGGGACAGCACATGATAGTGATTTATATCTCATTACTATAAACTTTTATCACTGATTAAAATGTGTCCGCTGGGTTTCTCCACTATAAAGTTAATGGATAAAGATGTTGGGTTTATTAATTAATACGTATTTTGTGGAGAGATACTCTGAGACTGTAAACATTCTGTTTCTCATCAGACTTTTACTTACGAAGTATCTGTTGATGGTATTTGCCTGAATTAGTTATTACTATGGTGGTTGCCAAATTGTGATTTTTCTAATTCCATCATAACTTCTAGATTTATTTATTATTCTAGGGTAAAGCTTGCTTTCTTTATCAGTACAGACTCAAGGATTCCTAAAAGGAAACTCATTTCTCCTCTACTCTTATGACACCAATTAAAGGAAAAACACCACTGTTTCCTCTCTACTTCCAGTACTTCTGACACCAAATGTCTGGGGGTTTTTCCCACACCAACCACTTTTCCAACTCTCTGGACACCGCTGAGTGTCCTGCAGTTCAGTTATGATGCTAACTACCTAGAGGTAGCACAGACACCGCAGTTTAGGGGCTCAGTCCCATAAGACTGCCCGCCTCTTCAGATGCCAGTTGCAAGTCCCAGGTTGTCTCTTGTACTTCTTACTGACCAGCTATCAATCAAGGGTTCCCACGACTCCCTCCTCGGGTTCAATAATTTTCTAGAGTGGGTCACAGAACTTGGAAACATTTACTTACATTTACTAGTTTATTATAAAGGCTATTACAAATGACACAGATGAACAGCCAGGTGCCCTTTTAGGTACCTCTGTGTCTAGAAGAGTCCTGAGCACAGGAGCTTCTGTCCTCATGGAGTTGGGGTATGCCTCTCTCCTGACATACGGATTTATTTACCAACCTGGAAACTTTCTGAACCCTGTACTTTTGGGATTTTTATGGAGGCTTCATCACATAGGCATGATTAATTATTAACTCAGTCTCTAGCCTCTCTCCCCTCCCAGGAAAAAGGCAGGGGCTGAAAGTTCAAGCTTCTAATCATGTCTTGGTCTTTCTAGTGACCGACCCTCATCCAGAGGCACTTCTTTAGAACAAAGGACGCTTACCTCCCAGGAAACTTCAAGGGATTTAGGAACTGTGTTATCAGGAACCAGAGTAGAAGACCAAGTATTAGAACAAAAGATACTCTTGGCATCCTTATCACTCAGGAGATTATAAGGGTTTTAGGAGCTCTGTATCAGGAACCGGGAACAGAGACCAATAGATGTCCGTATATTTCTGATTATTTGCCCAAAGGGTTACACTGTTACTCATTTATTTTGATGTTCAAATTGTCCCAGACTTGGCCAGTAGGAGTTTTTCAAGATAGCTCTTGTGAAGTCAACATCTGGGTGCTAGATGTGCTCATTGCTACCAGAGTGTCATTGCATCTAGGCCCTTTCAGTAGATAGAGCTAGGATATATGTGTATGCAAACACTCACATACATGCATGTATGTGAGTATATACGTATGCATACATACATCTATATGTTTCTCTGTTGTCCTCAGAAGTAGCACTGATAGCTGTTATGCTAGTGTCTTCTAAGAAAAACCCCTGCAGATCTACTCCTTTCTAGCTAACCCAGCAAAGCATCTTGAGCTCTGCTGCCAGGAAGGCTGGCCATTTTTTAACCACCTCCACAAATACCATAACCCTTCAGATTTTTTTCCAAGCCAGATTCCAGAAATAATTCTGATTGCAGAAATTGGGCATTCTGCTAAAACAGAAGGAGGCTAATAAGTGATCCTCAATCCCAACTACTTTGTGGTGAAACTTAAACTTTTAAGAGATAAAAGATTTGAGGGAGGATTATAATGATGAAGAACTCAAATTATTCTGAATCTGTATTTAAAGCCTTGGCCCTTTTCATGGGTCATATAACACATGGTTGTAAGCTGGTGAGGGGAGTCTTTCACTACCTTTGTTTGCTCTTCCAGTTATGAAACTCTAGGTGTACTTGTGGGAAAAAAAGAAACAGCAGGGAACATGGAGCTGTTTCCAAGGTGACATATCCAGGAAAGATGTCTGAGATATCTGGAATCATATTTTCTATTACTACTAACTTTTAGAATTTTGGGGAGGATGCATGGAAGTAAATGGTGAAGTTACCACTTTATGAAGTACTCTTTATTGCAATAAATTGAGTCAGTTTATTAAAGCAAAAGTGTGTACAGGGGTTAAGTTACCAGGAGAACAAGAGTCATTCGAAAGGATGTTAGAAAACGTTTTTAAAAACTTAGTCGGAAGGGTTCTTTAAATTTAATGAAATCACCACCTTCATTGGTTTGAAGAGTACTCCTTGGGGCTTTGGATATTCTGCCGAGCTTCTGTGGATAGTTGTCTGGGGCTGGCCAATATGCAGATTGCACTGTAGGCCCGCAGCCCTGGGTAAGCAAAGCAACTTTACTTTGATCTGTTTTATTTATTGATTTTTGCATTCGAAGAAAAGGTGCCGCTCAAAAAAAACATATTTAAAAGCCACCGTTGTACCTAATGAGTGAATTTCCTCTGCAGTATTTTCATAATGGTTGTTTGCCCATGCTTGTGCACCTCTAGTGACAAGGAAGTCACTACTGCCCTCTTCTAATTTGGGAATTTCTCTTATCGTCAGAAAGACCCTTTCTACAACTTCTGTCTTCTCTCCAGTGGCTCTAGTTCTACCTCAAACTATATAAAATAGATCTAAAATAGATCTAAGCCCCCCCCCCCCTTTCTGGCAAGCTTTATTGATTTTGAATATTTTTTCATGTGCTTATTGGCCATTTGTATATCTTCTTTGGAGAAATGTATATTCAAGTCCTATGCTCATTTTTTAATTGGGTTGTCTTTTTACTTTTTTTTTTAACTTTTTTTTATTGTGGTGAAATATGCATAATGTAAAAGTTGCCATTTTAACCATTTTTAAGTGTACGGTTCAGTGGCATTAAGTACATACATGTTGTTGTGCAACCATCACGACTGTCCATCTTAAGAATCCTTTCATATTCTCAAACTGAAACTGTACTCATTAAGCGATAGTTCCCGTTCCCTTCTTCCCCCAGCCCCTGGCAATCACCAGTCAATTTTCTGTCTCTATAAATTTGTCTGCTCTAGGTACCTCATAAAGTAGAATCATACAGTGTTTGTCCTTTTGCATGTGGCGTATTTCATTTGGCGTGTATCTTCCAGGTTCATCCATGTTGTTGCATGTGTCAGAATTCTGTTGCTTTTTTTTTTTTGAGGAAGATTAGCCCTGAGCTAACATCTGCTGCCAATCCTCCTCTTTTTGCTGAGGAAGACATCCATGCCCATCTTACTCTACTTCATATGTGGGACGCCTACCACAGCATGGCTTGCCAAGCGGTGCCATGTCCACACCTGGGATCCGAACCGGAGGCCACCAAAGCGGAATGTGTACACTTAACCCCTGTGCCACCAGGCCAGCCCCTCTATTGCTTTTTAAGGCTGAATAATACTACATTGTATGCATATATTACATTTTGCTTATCTGTCCCTCCATCCATGAGCATTTGGGTTGTTTCTACCTTTTGGCTATTGTGAATAATGCTGCTATGAACATTGGTGTACAAATATCTTTTTGAGTTCCTGCTTTCACTTCCTTTGGGTGTATACCCAGAAGTGGAACTGATGGATCATATGATAGTTCTATATTTATTTTTTTTGAGGAACTGGCATACTGTTTTTAATAGTGACTACATTGTTTTATGTTCCCCCCAGCAGTGCACTCCATATTCTTGCCAATACTTATTTGGTTTTTAAAAAATTTTTTTGCAATAGACATCTTAATGAGTGCACAGAACTATCTCATTGTGGTTTTGATTTGCATTTCCCTAATGATTTGTGATGTTGATCCTCTTTTCACATACTTATTGGTCATTTGTATATCTTCTTTGGAGAAGTGTGTGCTACTTTCTTGATGGTATTGTTTACAGCATAATTACTAGATCGCTTGCTGAAATTCTTATAGCCTATGTCTCTAGCCTTTCCTTGATTACCATCCTGCTAACAGTCAAAAAAGCAAATAAAATTAATACATTTCAAATCAGTAGATATTTGGTGATTGCTGAATGTGCTTGGTACTCCTTTAGGAGTTGGAAATGCAAAGATAAATAAGATATAATCTGTGTTCCAAAGGATCTTAGTATTTCCTGAAAAAAATTTTTCCTAAAGGAAAGCATACTGGCTCATAGTTTTCATCTTTGCTATGAGTGAATTAAAACAGTCTTGATTTTCTCTACTAATGTTTGAATGGGAAATAGTAGGGATGATTTGTCTCTGCTCCCTGACGTCTGAGGCCTCAGCTAGAAGACACAAAGGCTAGGCCTGAATTAATCTGAAGATCATTTACTCACTTGTCTTGGGTTGATCCTGGCCATTAGAGAGGCCCTCATTTTCTCTCCATGTGGGCCTTTGTATGTGATCTCTTTGCATAGGCTACTTTGGCCTTCCTCATAGCAGGAGAGAGGGAGGGACGTAGGGAGGGAAAGTGATTTGGAGGTCATGCAATGTCAGCGCAGCTGCATTCTTCTTGAGGCAGTTGATCATGAAGTTGTGCCCGGATTCAAGGGGCTAAATACTTGCCTGATGAGGAGTGACAAGATTCTGGAAGATCGCGTGGGACTGGAAATAATATCCTGGTTATTATTTTGAAAATAAAATCTCCCTTACCTTCTCACTACTAGACTAACCAGGCTATGGTTTTAACCATTTTTGAAAATTAGGGTAACATTTGGCTTCAGTGGTTTCTCACATTACTCCCATTTTCTATTTCAGTATTTCTGAAAGACTACCAGTACAGTACCTATGTTTCATCTCTTGGCTCTTTTAGTCATGGGATTTAATTCATCTGGCCAGGAGCCCTAAGTGCATTTGGAATGCTAAGCAATGTCTTATAATTTCCCCACCTCTTTTTTTTTTTTCAGTTCTCTCAAATCAATATTTGTGCTATCTTTTTCAGTCTGATAATCATTCTCTTTGACAAATAAAATAGTTGAGCAATTTGCTTTGCACTCCGTCATCCATTAACATAAAATTGTCCATCCCAGTTAGGAGCCTTTCTTTCCCTGAATACAATTTTAAAAGCCCCTTTTTGTTGTCCTTGACATTTTTGCAAGCCTCAGCTCATTCTGGGTTTTAGTTTCCTGATTCATCTAACCAAATTATGCCATTGTTCTCTGCTTGTCCTTTGTTATGTGGTTCTTCTTCCGCCTTTTATATTTATCCTGTTAAGTCTGAGTTAATCAGAGTGGTGTCTAGCCAGTTTTTTTGGTTTCTTTGGACGTTATTCCTTTTTTACTGTGACCATTTTCATTATATGTTAGCATTTCTTTTTGATATCTTTTCAACCTACTTGAGATGCTTTAGAGTGGTGAATTTGTGGTCTGATTATGCTCAGCATTCCCTATCTAAGCTGACTTTCCAGGATGAATATTAACTTTATCCAAAGACTCCTGTTCTTTCCATTTCACTAACCGATTCCCTCTTGACCATGAGAAGTAGGTCTAGAATATGGCAGTGCTCATTGTCCTTCTGTGAAATGCTTTGGCAAAATTACAGTTCAGAACATGATTTAAAAAGGTGTTTGATGACAAAGTACTTCAACCTACTGTGGATTAAGAAACATATATTAAATCCAGCAAAACTGGATTTAAAAATTTGGGATAAGTAATTTATTAGAGAATAAATGCTATGGTCAATTTGGATATTTTGGCGTATATACTAAGACAGAGTTCAAGGATGATCATATAGTCTATGAAACAGTGCGTAAATACAACTTGCTTAAGTTTCCTTCTACTTGAGTCTTATGACTGGAGAAACAGAACAACCCAATTGGTTGTATTCTTTTCTTTTCTTTTTTTTTTTTTGCTGAGAAGATTAACCCTCAGCTAGCATCTGCTGCCAATCTTCCTCTTTTTGTTTAGATTTTTTTTTTTTAAATTGGCACCTGAGCTAATATCTATTGCCAGTCTTCTTTTTTTCCTTCTTCTCCTCCCCAAAGTCCCCCAGTACATAGTTCTATATTCTAGTTGTGAGTGCCTCTGGTTGTACTGTGTGGGACACCACCTCAGCATGGCCCGATGAGCTGTGTCATGTTTGTGCCCAGGATCGGAACTGGCAAAACCCTGCACTGCCGAAGTGGAGTGCATGACCTTAACAACTTGGCCAGGGGGCCGGGCCCCTCTTTTTGCCCTTTTTGTATGTGAGCCACAGCCACAGCATGGCCACTGACAGACGAGTGGTGTAGTCCACACCTGGGAATCAAATCCAGGCCACCAAAAGTGGAACGTGCGGAACTTAATCATTAGGCTACTGGGACTGGCCTCTAGTGATTATTTTCTAACTGTATGCAACTTTAATTGGTGTGTGACCCACGTTGTTCCTTATGAATGGAGGAATTTGGGTTATAATTGATTCTCCTCTTAGCTCTGTCGGTAATGCAATCTGGTAAAAGAGGGATGCTTCTCCTTCAATATATGTTTTCTTATTTTCAAACCAGAAAGTGGAAACATAGGAATGTGAAATCTATTTGTGTTTGTGTTTAAATAGTGCCTGTTTCCAAAGTAGTTTGTGTTCTCTTTGCCAAGATGGACTCTACTATAGTGTCTACTTTTCCTTTTTTTAATTGCCTTTGTGTATTTCTTTGCAGTTGGTCTCTTCCTATGGTGATGTCCATTTGCCACCGTGGAACTGGTATTGCCTTGAGTGCAGGTATGTCTGTGTGTTTTATGCGCATGTGCACACACACACTTCTATGAAGAACTTTCCTCTTTCTCTGGCTCTAGGCGCTGCCTCCTTTGCAATTCAGCAGCCTGATTTAGAGAAAATGATGAGTTCACTTAAGCTTATTGTTCTTTCAGTCCTTAAACAATTAATGCTGAATTCCTGCTATGCTCAGGTTCTTAGCCAATTTTTAAATCATCCCTAGCACGTCCTGATACTATATTTATTGAAATTATAGAGAGCAGAGAGAGAAATATAATAGAGATGGACTGGCAGACTTAACATTGACAAAACACAGTCTAAGACTAGTCATCAGCCTTATTCTTCCAGAAACTCAGTTTTAGCATCTATTCTTTGTCACGTAGAATTGATCAGGCTCAAAAGGACTAACTCACACTCTAATCTCACAGAATCTTGGTTTACAGACCAGAATGTCTGTTTATTTAATTATTTAATATGAAATACAGCTGCAGAGTGAATTGTCTGCTGATCTTAGTGTATCCTTTTCAAATAGTAAGGTTTGTTACAGATAGGAAGTGCAGATTATAATCAGGTTTCTGAGATGTGATGCATCTTTCACTGGTAGGGATACTTTGTGAGAAGATCAGCTATATTTTAAATTTTTCTATGGCTGGTGCTGGAGACATGGACATATTTTTGTTTTTCGTAATATCCTTCAGGGCCATCCTAGGCTTCTGTAGACTACATTTTTACTGAAGTGGTCATCAGCAGGAGCAGGACTGGTGGCTTAAGTGTAGGGATCCTGTATTTAGGGAGCTACTGCTGAGACATTGGCAGAAATTATCTAAAGTTGTGTCTCTGATATTTGCAATCAGATTAGTTTTGTTGATAATCAAGTAAGGAGGAACTCCTACCTAAGATCTGATGGTATCGTTCCTATGTTATCTTTCCTTTGGTTGGTAAAGGAATGATGAAATCCAGGTATCAAGATATTTGGTGTTGGGGCCGGCCCCGTGGCTGAGTGGTTAAGTTCACACGCTCCACTTTGGTGGCCCCGGGTTTTGCCGCTTTGGCTTCTGGGCGCTGACATGGCACTGCTCATCAGGCCGTGCTGAGCCGGCATTCCACATGCCACAACTAGAAGGACCCACAGCTAAAATATACAATTATGTACTGGGGGGATTTGGGGGGAAAAAGCAATTTAAAAAAAAGAAAAAATTAAAAAAAAAAAAAAGATGTTTGGTGTTGCCTGAGAATTCATGTATATTTCTGGTCTTTAACCTACTTGCACTGAAATTAACATAATAAATTTCAATATTAGACTAGTCTAACTGTAAATTCATAGTTACTTTCTTTCTGCTTATTTACAATCTCATAATCTTTAGATTGACACTTTCTGCTTAGTTTGGTGGTATCAATGAGCAGATTTAATCCTAAAAATCATTGGAAGAACGAGAGCAGTTTATTTATCAGGCTATAGTTTCCCTTATTATCTCAGTGTATTTATCGCCACTGAATGAAAAAAAGAATGTTGACTCCTTCATAGAGGTCCTTCTTTCAAAACTGAAAGGGAATAGATTTTTGCTAGGTGGACTTAGGAACTTAGCTCTCTAAACCTCAGTTTATTCCTTGCAAAATGGGCATTTAATAATGTCTGTCCGAGTGTTGATGGGATTTCAAGAAACTATACTCTGGATGTTAACTATGGAAATAGGAATGAGAAGCATGATAAACTTAATAACAACAGTCTTTTAGAAGATGATGTCCATTGAACCAAATGGTGAGAAGACCTGGATCATTTGGCCTGAAATGAAGTCAGTCTCAGCAACTGTGATCTTTGCATTCTTGTGAGTCGTCTCTAATCTATTTTTCACACAACAGCAAGAGAAATAAAACTCTTTTGAAAGTAAATTGAATCATGTCACACTTAGAATCTTCCTATTACGTTATTTTCCTTTGCACTTAGACTAAAATTGAAATCTCCACCATGGCCTAAAATGCCCTGTCTGATCTGGCCCTTGCCTAACTCATCTCTGCCATTCCTCCCCTGGCTTGCTCTGCTTGAGCCACATTGGTCTTTGAACTCCTCAGAGCAGGCAAAACTCTCCCTCACCATAGAGCCATTGCATGTTTTATTCCCTTGATCTGAAATGTCCACTTGTACCCCTTCCTCCACTGTGCATGGTTAGTTCCTTCTTAGCCTAGATCTCAACAAAATTGTCACTCAAAGAGTACTTTGCTTACCACCATATGTAAAGTTGTAGCTTCTATTTCTAGTTCTATTGTTAATTTTCTATTTCACAGCACTAGTCCTTCATTGTTCTTAGTACACTCACTTGTTTCTTTCCTAGCTTATATTATGTAATTTGTAATTATTTTGATTGCTTTTTATAAATCTCTCTCTTCTGTTAGACTGTAGACTCTTCAGAGAGTGGGGATGACATCCATTTTATTTACCGTTCATACCCTCTAGCACTCAGTAGGTGCTTAGAAAATCTTCATTTGCTAAATGAATACACCCATAAATCACTTTGCTCATAGTGGTCATTTCAGAAATGTTCATTCCTCCTACCTTCTAGTTAATCTCCTGTTATGCATTTGAAATTGGAAAATGATAATAATAGCCTCTATCTTTAAGGGTAGAAGAGTCTAAGGAGTAAGACAAATATTTATAATGCACCGTGATTACTTTTTAATAGAGATATGAGATTCCAGAGGAGAGACCAACTCTGAAGGAGTTGAAGAGCTTGAAAGAAATCTGAGTAGGAGAGTTCATGAAGAGGAGATAGAGGAGGGCATTCCAACAGAGAAACTGCCTTATGCAAAGACATAGGGATTGGCAAGTGTCCAGAGTCATCGGATAATGATGACTAGGTCTGGTTGTTTGAGAGTAGTGTTTATGGGAGAGGTGGTGAAAGATAAGGCTGGAAAGCGTGCCAGACAGTGAAGGACTTTGACTGCCACACTGAGAAGTTGGAACTTGACCGTCGGAAGGCTTAAAAGGTTCATGTTCTGGTTTGTTCTAGTAAAAGGACAAACTGGCCTAGACAAATCCATGATAAAGTATTTATTCAGTCTGTAGAGATTTGTGGCCAATATATAAATCCTAAAAAGCATGTTGAACTAAAAAGCACGATGACACTAGTTTGACTTGAAAATAGAATTTATTGAAATTCTATTTTACAAATAATCCTTTAAAAGACGGAAAGAGATGGCTAGTAACACTCTTCCATTATTTTGGTTCTATAGGGATTAAAATTCTCATGGTTTTTCACAGTGACAGATGCTCTAAAAATCTACATGAAATCAGGTAAATTCCTTGAGAACAGCGTGTAGCTGAAGCTGCAGTATGAATGAGACTGCAAAGGGTAATCAACAAGATGCAGTATACAACAATAAAAAGAATGAGATTAGAACAAGAAAATATGGATGCTGAACCATGGATATTTTAGAGGAATGCAACTATAAATGAATTATATAGTTATCTTGAGTGGGTATAAGAATGGTACTGAATGTTTTGGGTAGTCTTTAAAAACAGGTAGGTTGAAGAATCAGAACTTCTTGAGAGATGAGTGATGCGTGAATGCATAGGCAAACCTACTGCTCAGGCAGTCAGCTTCTTTTCTAGAAAAGCCAAGGAACTTACAGATTTCTAAAATAACTAATGGAACTCTGAAATGGCTGGTTTTTTACTTCTGGGCTTTTGATGAGGTGAGACATTAGTTATTGATTCTCAAATGTGATGTGTTATACATACAGTAGGAATCCTGGTCATTCCAGACTGAGGCACAAACTCTGGAGTAAGATAGATCTGAATTCACTTCCAATGCTGTCACTAGCTACTATATCATCACTTCCTTTTCTGCTTATAATAATGCCTAGTTAGGACTGTGAGAAGTAAATTAAATACTATATATAAAATTCTGGCTATAAATCAGTGTTCCCATGACCCCTTCCTCAGGTTCAATAATTTGGCAGAACAGCTTACCAAAACTCAGGAAAACACTTTACTTACATTTACTGGCTTTTTAAATAAAGGATGCAACTCAGAACAGCCAAATGGAAGAGCTATGTAGTGTAGAGCAAGGTATGGGGGAGAGGAGAGGTGAGTGTACGTGGAGCTTCTGTGCCCTCTCTGGTCATACCACCCTCCCAGCGCATGGATGTGTTCAACAACATGGAAGCTGTCTGGACCTTGTAGTTTAGGGATTTTTATGGGGATTTCATTGCCTAGGCAGGATTGATTAGATCACTGGCCATTGGTAATTAACTCAATTACCAGCCATTATCCTATCCAGAGGTGTGGGGGGCTGGGAAGAGGAGGGGAGTATGGTGCTGAAGGTTCCGACCCTCAGATCATGCCTTGGTCTTTCTGGCAACTAGCCCCCATCCTGAAGCTATTGAGGAGCCCCCAGCCACCAGTCGTCTCATTAGCATACAAAAGACACTCATCACTCCAGAGATTCCAAGGGTTTAGGAGCTGTGTGCCAGAAACTGGGCAAAAAGGCCAAATATGTATTTCTTCTTATAGCACATCTTCAAGCACAACATCAGTCAGTTAATTCAGTCAAAAGTGACTTTGGCCAAGACTTTCCTCGTTACAAGTGAAAAATATATGAGAAGAAAATAAATAAGAGATTTCCTAAATCCCCCTCTGATGTCTAGTGTACTGGGAAGCAGGAAATAGCTTCTCCTCCTGGAACCTGTGTGCTTGAGGAGGCCTCTTCTAAGAGCTAAACAATTTAAATTGGGAAAACAAAGTCACCGAAGCTGTCCTATCTAATCACTAAGAAAAATTAAATGCCGCTTTCACTTGGCTGCCAAGACCAGCTCCAGGCTGCTCCACCACAGTTAAGTGCTATTTACAGAACTGTGCAGATTGTCAGTAAGTCCTATTGCCACTTCCAGAAGCCATCATAGACTCTTTCAGATACTTCTTCCCAGCAAACCCCTGCAGATGTCACTGCAAATGAAAATGAAAACATCTAAAAGAGCCTTGGTGGAGCTGTCCAAGTGATTAAAACTGAGCTTGACAGCGCCTGATTGCTCTTTAGTCTGAAGTGTTGTCACACTATTCTCATCATGATGTATTCTGCCTGTCTGTTTTCCTGCAGCCTTGGTGGGGGCGGGGGAGGTGTCAGGAGTTTTCATGCACTGAGGAAGAATGAAGCATTTTCCCTTCTGTAACAACCAATTTTTCCAGGTCATCCCATCTTGGTAATGCGAGGATTAAGATATAGCAGTCATGAAGTAAGAAGGGCCGAGAACAAGATTTTTTGCTACTAATGATCAGCCATGTTCTGAGGTGTAGGATGAAATATTCCCATTATTAATGTAAATAATAATCACTACCAGACCTCTGTTAGAAACTTTATGTAAAGTATTTAATTTAATTCTCACAGTCCTAACTAGGCATTATTATAAGCAGAAAAGGAAGTGATGTAATAGCTATTGACAGCGTTGGAACTGAATTCAGATCTATCTTACTCCAGAGTTTGTGCCTCAGTCTTGAATGACCAGGATTCCTACTGTATGTATAACACATCACATTTGAGAATCAGTAACTAAGGTCCTATCTCATGAAAAGCCCAGAAGGAAAAAACAGCCATTTCAGAGTTCCATTAGTTACTTTATAAATCTGTAAGTTCTTTGGCTTTTCTAGAAAAGAAGCCGACTGCCTGAGCAGTAGGTTTGCTTATGGATTCAGGTGATCTTTCAGTGAAGGTCTCATTCTCCAGTCTGACCTGTGTGAAAATCAGTATGGAGCAGGAAATGAGAATGGTAATGTCCACTCTGGTTTCCAAGGTTTGAGGAATTGTACAGTATCTAACAATGTATACATCCCATTAGTAAGTACTTGTGGTTATTTAAGAATGAAATAAAAAAAAATTTATTTCCATTTATGTGGATAATTTTTTTCAAAAGGCTGTTAAATTGTTAGAACATAAATACTTAAGTTGTTTGGATCTAACTACTTAATAAACAAAACTGTTAGGTGTTTCTTTTGGCTTAGGGGCATGAAAACCATGAAAAAAACTACTGAAAACACTGAGGTACATGAACTGAGAGTTTGAGAAGGTGTGGGAGGAAGATATGGACCCAGGAGTGTTCAAGGATCTTCCACAGTCTAGATAGATAGGAAGTTAAAAGACCACAGGAGCCCCTCCACTATCCCTTTGAATTTCAGTGCAAGCCCAAAGCTCGGAAACTTCAACAGCCACGCGTATGCTTTTAGCTATCAGGGCAGGCTCAGCCCTCATCTGTGCACCAGATGTGACAGCAGTCTAACAGCTGAGTCCTGGGAATGGCCACTTGTAACAACACTAACCCATAGAAGAAAAGTCGGAGGCCATGGTGCGGGCGAGTGCTGGGCAGGCTCTGCCGGGCATGGTGCTAGTTGCTGGATGAAGTGAGGGCCTCAGCCCAACGCGGCCTTAGCTTCCTCGGAAGGACCAAGCACCTTAGCAGCAGCTTAACATTGCCCTCAGCTGTGAAGCACCGTGGCTAAAATATGGCTTTTTCCTCTCAAGAAAGGAATTTCCATCTCTTCCACCTCAGTCAGCACTGTCCCTTGTTGTGGGGATTCTTTTTATCCAGTTTTCAGTTCTCTCTCAAGGGTACTTGTTCAAGGACTAGTTGTAAATTTGTTGTGTCCGTGGAAGGAGGTGAGTTCAGGGTCCTCCTGTGCGGCCATCTTGACACCAGATCCCCTAGTTCTTAAGGGCAGAGACCATGTCGTAGTTTTTCTCGCCAGAAGTTTAGCACAGGGTTAGTACATAGGATGCTTTCAGTAAATGTCTGTGAAAGAAAGGAGTGCATGTTTGCTACATTTGATGGCAGTAGAACAGAATCTTACACTCTCTGCATGCTGTTTTCCATCCCCTACTGCTATAAATGTTTCATGTTCTTTAAAGTCTTGGAAAGAGTTTGCATGTTCATCTCAATAACCTTACTATTAGAAGATTCCTTCTAGTGATGAATTGTCATGATTCTAACCACTCTTCTGTCTTGAGTGGAAATGGATAATTAAATGCGTGTTAAAATAATCCTGTGCATTTTCAACAGATGTATCTTTTCACCCTATTGTTGAGAATCACTGTAACGAGCCACAGTTACTGATGGAAATGTGTAGGAGTAGAAACTAGGTAGCAACTGTTGTGGTAGAGATTGTTTCATAGCAGCTTTATTGAGATATAATTCACATACCATGCAGTTCACTTATTTAAAGTTTATAATTCAGTGGGTTTTAGTGTGTTCACAGAGTTGTGCTACAATCACCACAGTCAGTTTTAGAACATTTTAATCACCCCAAAACAAAACCCTATATCCATGAGCAGTCACTCCCTGTTTCCTCCCAATCCTCCAGCCCAAGGCAACCACTTACCTACTTTGTCTCTATAGACTTGCCCATATTGAACATTTCATATAAATAAAATTGTACAATATATGGTCCTTTGTGACTGGCATCTTTTGCTTAGTGTAATGTTTTCAAAGTTCATCCATGTTGTAGCATGTATCAGTACTTCATTTTTTTTGTTGCTGAATAATATTCCATTCTCTAGATACAACATGTTTAATCTACCCGTTCATCAGTTGATGGATATTTGGATTGTTCCCATCTTTTGACTGTTGTGAATAATGCTGCTGTTACTATGTACAAGTTTTTGTGTGGACTTATGTTTCATTTCTTTTGGGTATATACATAGGAGTGGAATTGCTGGGTCATACATTAACATTAACATTATTAATAAACATCTGTTAACATTTTGAGGAACTGCCAGACTGTTTTCCAAAATGGCTACATCATTTCACATGCCCACCAGCAATGCATGGGGGTTCCAGTTTTTCTACATCCTTGCCAATACTTGCTGTTACTTGTCTGTTTATCTTTATATATATATATAACCTAGTTTATTTATATTCATTATTAAATATAAATTAAATGCATTAGACATTTATAAAGTTGTATATATTTTATATAAATGTACATATAATTTTATGTTTAGATATAGCATCCTAGTGGGTGTGAAGTGGCTTCTCATTATGGTTTTGATTTGCATTTCCCTAATGGGTAATGGTTTTGAGCATCTTTTCATATACTTACTGGACATTCGTTTACCTTCTTTGGAGAGAGAGCTATTCAGATCCTTTGCCCATTTTTAAATTGGGTTATCTTTTTATTATTGAGTTGTAAGAGTCTTTAATATATTCTGGATACAAGTCCCTTATCACACGTATGATTTACAAATATTTTCTCTCATTGTGTGTGTTGTCTTTTGACTTTCTTGATGGCATTGTTTGCAGCACAAAACTTTAATTTTGATGAAGTTCATTTTATCTATTCTTTTGTTGCTTATGATTTTGCTGTCATATCTAAGAAACTACTGCCTAATCCAAGGTCATAAAGATTTGTTCCTGTTTTTTTCTCAGAGTTTTATAGTTTTAGCCCTTACATTTAGGTCTCTGACCCATTTTGAGTTAAATTTTTGTGTGGTAGAGATTTGAATGTTTTAAATTTTTTTCTCAGTCTTTCCCTTTGTCTGCATATACTGCTTTTACTTTTTCTTACTGAGATGATGATACAGCTGCAGCCAGAGGTGACTTCTTAAGTGAGAGGTGAAATTTTTATCAAGAGGGATGTTGAAAGGAGGAATAATATTCTATTTTTTTGTTTGTTTTTTTTGAGGAAGATTAGCCCTGAGCTAACTACTGCCAGTCCTCCTATTTTTGCTGAGGAAGACTGGCCCTGAGCTAACATCTGTGCCCATCTTCCTCTACTTTATATGTGGGATGCCTACCACAGCATGGCTTGCCAAGCGGTGCCATGTCTGCACCGGGGATCCGAACCGGCAAACCCTGGGCGGCCGAGAAGCGGAACGTGCACACTTAACTGCTGCACCACCAGGCCCGCCCCAAGGAATAATATTCTAAAATGTATGGCTAATTTTAAGAGATTAGGGTCAGATCGTAAGTAGCCTATCTCCCACTACAAACATGAACATTAGTTTAAATCTTCCCCATTTTGAAATGGTTTAGAATTGTAAGAGTTGCCAGGGGCTGTCATAGAACTCAGTTTTATGTGTTACGTTGCTTGTAGCTGGTGGGCAGCTGTGATGGCTTACTTGCTTTTCTCCTCAGGGGTCTCTCTTTTTGGCTTGTCCGCCCTACTGGTCCCTGGGAACTTTGAGTCTCATTTGGAACTTGTAAAGTCCCTGTGTCTGGGGCCAGCACTGATCCACACAGCCAAGTTTGCACTTGTCTTCCCTCTCATGTATCACACCTGGAATGGGATCCGACACTTGGTAAGTTAATTGTAGATTTGTACATTTTCTGGGTGAAGGGAATGGAGAGGCTGGGAGGATTTTCTCCTTCATTGTCTGGGTTTAATGCTGTTCTTTTTTTTTTTTTTCTTTGAGGAAGATTAGCCCTGAGCTAACATCTACTGCCAATCCTCCTCTTTTTGCTGAGGAAGGCTGGCCCTGAGCTAACATCTGTGCCCTTCTTCCTCTACTTTATATGTGGGACGCCTGCCACAGCATGGCTTGATGAGCGGTGCGTAGGTCCGCACCTGGGATCTGAACTGGCGAACCCTGGCCACTGAAGCAAAATGTGCGAACTTACGTGCTGTGCCACTGCAGCCCCTAGGGCCAGCCCCTAGTGCTGTTCTTAAAGTTAATTGTACTGGACCTTTGCTCGGGGACCTCTCAGGGGAAGCTAAACTAGACCCCCAGTGCAATTCTTGGCAGCCCTGCTAGTGATGTAGCTGAGCACTGGATGTAGGCCTGGCGGATACTTGCAAGGTCTCAGAGCGAACTCTTCCAGTTTTAGAGATGTTACTGGGGCCGGCCCTGTGGCCGAGTGGTTAAGTTTACACACTCCACTTGTGACCCAGGGTCTCACCGGTTGGGATCCTGGGCACCGACGTGGCACCACTTATCAAGCCAGGCTGAGGCAGCGTTCCACATAGCACAACCAGAAGGACCTACAACTAAGTACTGGGGGACTTTGGGGAGAAGAAGGAAAAAAAAAAAGATTGGCAACAGATGTTAGCTCAGGTGCCAAGTTTAAAAAAAAAAGAGGGATGTTAGTAAAAGAAACCCCTGAAGCCAGGTCATACTTCTGGCATAGAAGACGTATTTATTAGACAAATAATTAATTGGTACCTGTTGTGTCAGGCACTATTCTAGACACTGGGGATTCAGTCAGGGGCTAGATAAACATGGTTGCTGCTTTCAGTCTAACATTCCTGTCAACTCAGAATAAGTCTGGCTGGAGTCAAATATACTAACTTTTGTTATCTTGACATTGGATTGCATTAACTGTTTTGGTTTTTTATTTATTTTGAGTTATTGGAGAGAATAGGGCCAACTTTAACAGAAACTGGGTGCCTAGGATCCCAGATTTTAATTGGGTTTAGGAATCTTTTGATGGTCTGAAAACTGTCCATGTTGCCTCCTATATGACCTTGGGGTCAGTTCAAACTGGTGTCTCTTTCTCTTTATAAAGGAATTAAAGTTTAATCAAACCTGCCCCTGGTCAGAGATCAGTCCCTCCTCCAGTATTTGAGATTTCACATTCTGTGGTCTGCCTACCCCTAGTCTTGCTTCCTTTCCCAGGAAAACAATTACAATTCCATTCTTCTTGTTTCCATTCTTACTTCTCTCCTGAGCCATCTGTCAGATGGAGGCTTTTGCCTTAATTTGACCTTTATAACTTCCACATGAGAGCCTAGAGACAAGTACTTTCTGAATTTCAATCCGGTCCAACAGAGAGTTTAATGGAATCAGAAAAGGTGAGAAACTAAGTGCATCTGTCACCTGTTCCCCGTGGTAGTGTTCAGTTTGATTCAAAGTAACCTCACTTCTCTCAGGGGGAAGGGATGGAGAGGGAGGGCGTTTCTGTTAATGACGACTTCTTCTACAGAACAAAGCTCTCATGAGAATCAGCTGATCAGTGTTTCTGTTCGCATCTTGGCTCAAGTGGGACTTGCAGTATATTTGCTTTTGTCTCAATATGGGGAGAAGGCCGGGGAAGCAGTTTACAAAATCTCAGGACTCAGTCAAGGCTTTTCTTAAGCCCTTAAATGTGCTTTTATTTTTCCTCCTAGCAAGTATTGGCTCTGAGTGTGGGACAGGATTTTATCTGTTCTCTGTGACAGTCCGTAGTTCTTGCCCTCTAAGCTTCAGAGCTGCCTTGCCAGAAGATCTAATGGCGGGGTGGAGAGTGGGGTTGATCTAAGAGAGTAGGAAGTAATAACTATCTTGAGAAGCTATTTCTTAGTGGGGGTCACAGTCAAAACAGACTTGAGAAGTAATGTTCTAAATCCCAAAGAGGGTTTTTTTGGAGCATTAGTCCCCTGATGGACGGATGTTCCTTCTCAAAAGGGATTCTGTGATTGACTATCTGTAGGAAATCATGTATATTCTATCCTCATTTTGGAGATTCACAATGTGTATTAATAAATTGTTTGAGAAGTCTTGCAGTTAAATGTTTACCAAATTCATTTGACCACAGAACTTTTTTCCCTCAACATTCTGAGGAACTAGTTTTTGGAGGAACACACTTCAGGAAACATTGATGCGGCTTTGTTGTCATGAGAGAAAGTTTAATCTATTTAGTCTGGAAGCTTTAGCATATAGGGGCTGAGAATGCCTCTCCTGTCATTGAAAAAGTGGGTGGTAGATATTATATTGTGGATTTTGAGAAAGGTGACGGGGCATGAGGAAAGAAGTGCTTTTCTCTAGAATTATGCTGCGATGAATTGTCTGTTCCGTTAGATGGAGTTCCTTTCTGAGAAAAGACCTATGAGAGTGACCAAGGACCTGATTGCTGAAATTCTTCTTTTTTCCCCTACAGATATGGGACCTAGGAAAAGGCCTGAAGATTCCCCAGCTATACCAGTCTGGAGTGGTTGTCTTGGTTCTTACTGTGTTGTCCTCTGTAGGGCTGGCAGCCATGTGAAGAGCTAAAGTTTCCAACATCATCTTCCTACAAATGATTATATTGACCTGTCTTCCTGTTTGTCACTCTTATCTCCAGCCAGGACAAAGTTCTCCTGATTTGTTTAGTCCCTTTTGTGCTTGCACATCCCCTTGGAGCTCAGCAATAGTGTACCATATAGAAACATAGTAGTGGAAAAGGGTCCACTTTTCCCCTTGTTTCTAAAGATGGAATGACTGCAAAACTCCCTTTTCCTGTCCCCAGCTTGCAGCCTACTCTGGGCCTAGGACCCTTATTCTGTCTCCATATTGGGCTTTGATTTGTGCTGAGGGTCAGCTTTTGGCTCCTTCTTCCTGAGACAGTGGAAACAATGCCAGCTCTGTGGCCTCTGCCATGGGGACTGGGAGTGGGGCTTCGGGTGCCACTGCCTGTGGGTTGCCGGTTTAAAGGACAGTTCTGTTCATTGGTCAGAGCTCAGGGTCTTTAGCACCCACGCAGTATGACTGAAAGAAGAGGGGTGGGGGTGGAGGGGAATTAGCCTGTCCCAGCTAGAGGGAGATAAAGAGAGTGAGTTGGCTCTTGGAGCAGGTGCTTTGGGGAGAAGATACATAGCTTACGATGCAAGAGGAAGATCCAGAAAATTATCATTGAACCTATTAAGGGTTATTTCTTTTCCTTGCCTTTCTGGAAAAACAAGCCTCTTATTGTCATGTTCTCTAATCCAAATTCATGTGACGTCTTTTTCTGAAACTGAATTAAAATACTCATTTTGTCTTTGACTCTCCTTGAAATCTAGAGAAACCAAGAGAATGGCGGTTTGGGAGGAGCCAATTTCCTCCTCCTCCCTCTGGTCTCAGGCATTTACGTCCCCCAGTCTGACCTTTCTTAGGAGGGAAACAGTTTGTCCGACAACTGACCACTGAAAAAATTTTCAGAGAATCAAATACAAGTAGCCAAAGATTTAACAGCATGCAGAAGCCTCAGAGAAGGAAGGAGTAAGAGAAAGGAAGTTAAGCATGTGGAGAGAGTTTGAGTTATTACCGTCTCCAAAATCTCACTGAGAACTAATTATAAGCCTCATGGTACAGTTCAGCAAATTATTATCTAGTCAAGGGAGCTAGGAACCAGTGAAGGTGACAGCTAAGGGGTGATGCACTAAGTATGTAGATTTGGAGAGAGAAGAGAGTAGAGATAAGAAAGGAGGGATGGGGCTGGCCTGGTAGTGTAGTGGTTAAGTTCACGCACTCCCCTTTGGCAGCCTGGGGTTCGGCGATTCAGATCCTGGGTGCGGACCTAGCACTGCTCGTGAAGCCATGCTGAGGTGGCATCCCACATAGAATAACTAGAAGGACCCACGAGTAGGATATAAAACTATGTACTGGGGCTTTGGGGAGGAAAAAGAAAGAAAAGGAAAAGAGGAAGATTGTCAACAGATGTTAGCTCAGAGCCGATCTTAAAAAAAAAGATTGTTGAAAGCCTGGCAAACATTATAATTTAATGAGAAAACTTGCTGCTTTTATAATCCATATAAGCCAGACTTTGGGGTCCCTAACTCCCTTGGTAGGAATGCTGTTTTGATATTCTTTGGAAAGTCTGGGGTGATAGATCTGTCTTGTCCGTGGCTGAGTTGTTGGCCAACCAGTTAAAGCTGTGGGTTGGAGAGAAGTTGCACTGACTGTAATTGGTGTCAGAGAGGAAGACCTTACTTAGGCTAAGACAGTGGAGCCCTGCTGCCTCAGTAGTGTTCATCCCAGCTCCCAAGTAGTCTTTCGCTTTAAGTAATGCTCACTTCTCCCTTTTTGCTAGACTGGTCCTAGGAAGTCTTTGTAGCGTTCCTCCAGCTTAAACCATATGTCCTCTGTCGTTGTCCTTGGAGTGAGGGACAAGTGTGTTCATGAAGGAACACTTTGGCATTGAGACTGGGAAAGGTTTGGCAAGGGCATTAAATATAACAGCCAGTACCAGGAAGATGCAGAATGGGGACAGAGATGAGCAGAAGTTGAAGGCTGGGAAATGGATGCGGAGTTCCTGACTTGTGGAGTTGGAGTTTCAGAGTGGTCATCGTGTTTGTTATTCTGCCCTGAATTTCTGCTTACCATCTCTCTTTGTCTCTCTTCTCTGTCTTCTAATGACTTCTGTATCTTCAGTTTTCAAACTATATTTGTACTTTTGCTTGAGTTTTGCTCTTGTAACTTTCTGATTTGTTTTCCCTGTGTGTTCTGTCATGAGATACAAAGTCTTAGATAAGGAGAGTGTCTTCTACTTTGGCTCCCCATACCTTTTCTTCCCCACCTCCTCCAAACTCACATACACTTACTCTACTAAACAATTGTACTTATGACTTTAAAGTTGTAGTTGGGTGTGCTCAGGATGAAAAACGAGGGAGTGAGCGTGAGGGACTGATTCTTTGAGTTTTCTTTTGCTATGATTCACACCAACTTCTTGGTCATTTTTGGAGTAGAACTAACTCAGTCCTTGTAAAAATGCCTTCCACTCCAAGCCACTATCATCTTTTCCCTATTCTATTTCCCCCCAACCTTCCTTTTCCCGGTTACAGGTTACAAGAAGCAGCATAGCAGGAGGAAAAAATCCAAATCAGTGAAAGTTTCAAAAAACGATGTTTATTTTCCAAATTCGCCTTTATCCCCACCCCATAATTTCCCTGACTGGGGAGTGTTGCTTATTTCCTTTGATCTCTAGACAGGTTTTCTCACTGTGGTCCCTTGGTCCTTTCTGGAGTTCCAGGTTTGCATTTCTGGACTTCGGCTAGATTAGGACCTGCCCAGTGTTCTAGCACACGTGGGCTTCCAGGTGGGCTGTTAAAAGAGTTGACTGGGGTCGCGTGACCTGGAGTGTGACCTGCAGAGGGGTGTGAGCTTTGGAGTTGATCCGGGGAACTGAGATTTGAGGCTGGGGAGCTTGGAATTATGGTTGGACTTGGTGCTTGTTGTACAGTCTTTGTGATAGACTTCCAGAGTTTCTTCTGACTGACTGGATCATGGGGCTGTCGGGGGGCAAATAGAAGAAACAATCATGTTTCTAGTCAGACGTGGATCATTCCCAATCCATCTCAGAATTCTAAGTCCCATTCTCCCCATACCATGGACAAAAGGTCAGGTCTCCAGTAAGAAGAGTTAAATTTGATTCTGCTAACTTCTTCCTTGAGATCAAATCATTTTGTACTGGGGTGGGGGGGAGGGGTGGGGACAGTAAGATTTCCTTAGCTCATCCCTTCAGGCCTCAGACGGTGATTACGGACTAGATAGGATAAGACAGAATTGGTTAGAGGGTCCCCCTGCTGGGATAATTGTGGTATAACAGTATGGTGTTTTTTGGGGGTTTTTTTTGTTTTGCTGAGGAAGATTCACCCTGAGTTAACATCTGCTGCCAGTCTTCCTCTTTTTGTATGTGAGCCGGCCACCACAGCGTGGTCACTGACAGACAAGTGGTGTAGGTCCATGCCTGGGAACTGAACCTGGGCCACTGAAGTGGAGCACGCCGAACTTAATCACTAGGCCACCAGGGCTGTCCCAACAATATACCTTTTTGAAGTTGAAAAGAAATGAAGACAATAGGATTTGAGGTTAGGTGGGAGGAACAGATACCTTGCCAAAGATTTCAGGACGCAGCCCATTGGAGGCCTTGAGTAAATCAGGATTTTTCTGTATCCATTTGGTGAGGGAGGCAGCACCAGCCGCTGTACGGGAGGTCAGGGTCACCCGAGCAGGGGGTACCTTCAGAGGCATTTGCCAGGTGCCCATGAAGGAACCCCAAGGATTTGCCTAAAAGGAAAAAGACGGGGTTCCTCAACAGGGCTTCTCACTCCCAGTAACTGACCTGTTGGCAGGACCTCTATTCATCTTATTTCCATCCTTTACCTTTGGGAATGAAGGTAATGAAATAAGACACAGCATAATCTCCCCACTCCTTTTTTTCCCCCCCTCTCATGTAGGTTACCGTAATTTTTTCATCCCCTTACCTCTGCCAGCTTAAATTCTGCATCCTTAGGCTAAGTTTGGCAGAGTACTCACTGTATAAGTATCATCACCTGAAGGCGTTCATTTTATACAAATCATTCATCAATTTAAGGAATTCTGGATGCTAAACTCTATCTTGTTGGATAAACGGCTGAAAGTTTGGGGGCGCTTGTGTTACGAGGTGAGCTAGATTGAACTTCAATTTTCCGGATTGTGATTGCAGGAGATTGCAAGTGTCCCCTCTGTTACTCCAGCTCTATGCCTGTTCTCTACCTGTTTTGATAGGAATGAGATGAGTTCTCACCTTGGAACGGGGCACTGAAGGCAATAGATGACCACGATCATTGGCGATAATCTGAGTGTAGCCTTCATGAGAAGAAATGCTCTGGGGTAGAGATGGAGAGAGAAGTACTTATGAAAATGGGGTGGAAAAGAGGGAGAAAGTCTCTGAAGAGCTTGAATTAAGGGCTGAGGGAGAGGAGGATATGGGAATTTAAATGCTGAAAGAAGTTAGGTGCAGTGTAAAGAACCACAGACTGGCCCTGTGGGTGCCCTGAGCGTGGAATACCTGTTTTGTTGGCTTGGCGGGAGACCAGTTCTGCAGATACTTGGGTGAGAACGCTTTTTCATACTGTGGAGAGAAAGATGAGAACCCCTGTGAGGCTTAAAGGCCCCAAGCGCGGGAAATGATAACTAGGCACGGTTCTTTCGCTTTGAAGACCAAAGGCCTGAACAGCCATGCTAGGCTTTAACTCACTATAAAGAGTATGTAGTTTGTTTAGTCTATGTGTTTGCTGTCCTACCTACATGGAGCCACTAGCCATATGTGGCTATTGAGCACTTGAAATGTGACTAGTCTAAATTGAGGTGCTTTATAAGTATAACATACACGAAATTTTGAAGACTTAGTAAAAAAAAAAGAAAGTAAAACATCTGACTCCAACTTTTAAAATATTGATTACATGTTGAAATAATATTTTAGATGTATTTGGCTAAATTAAATATTAATTTTTTTCATTTAACTACTAGAACATTTAAAATTACATTTGTGACTTGTGTTGTCTTTTTATTGGGCAACTCTGGTCTAGACCAGGGGTCAGCAAACTATGGCCCATGGGCCAAATTCATCCTCTTGTTTTGGGATGGCCTGAGAAAGCTAAGAATGGTTTTTATAGGTGAACATTTGTAATTGATTTGATAAAAGGGAGCACTAACTTTGTATCCCAATTAAGTGAAATGTTTTCTCATCCCAAAAGAATTCTGTTCTTTTCATTAGTATTACAAAAAAATGCACTGTTATTATATTTGAGTTTTGTCAAAAATTTTATGGAAAAATGTTTTCTCTCATTATGTAAATACCTATATAATATTTCTGATTTTGTCACTTGGCGCACAAAGCCTAAAATATTTACTCTCTGGCCTTTTACAGAAAAAACTTGATGACCTCTGGTTTAGACCCTACAAACTTAACCCAGAGATACCTTTTGCTTGTCCCTGGGCCCCCTCCTGAGGAACTGAGGAGGGGAATAATACCGTCTCACCCCGCTCTCAGCTGTCTCTTCACTAGTCAGAATCTATGGGAGGGAACAGTCCAAAGGGAGAATCTGGAAGGCAAAGTTAAACGTTAAAGAGATGGAAAAAGAACTTACCTGGTTGGCGCTGTAGTTAGTGGCCATGATGCTGCCACTTCCTGCTGTTTACCTTTGTTGCCTGGCAACCGCAGAAGGCAGAGCTTCCACGGCTACCTCCCAATGAGCAGGGGCTGCCTTTCCCTTCTACTTGTTATTCAGTTTCTTGGCTAACTCTGTTCCCAACCTTTTTCCCTGAAACTTAGTTTCATTTTCATTTTAGAGATGTGAGAGACAGAGTAAATAAACCTAAGAGAATTAGCTGAATAGCAGCCCCGTCTTTTTTTCTACCATTACTCGTTAGGAACTTCCAAGTTGCCTTTGACTGGGGTCTTTAACCACTTAACACACCCCATGAGCTGTGTTCTTTTGGCAGTGTGGTGGAACGTACCATGGACTTTAGAGCCAAACACTGGGATTTGAGTCCTTACTCAACAGAGGAACATAGGAGTTGTATAACATTAAGTAGTTGGCTTCTCTTGGCTATATTTCTGTAGACTCATTTGTATTGTGGAGATAATAGAGCCTGCCTTTACAGTGTAAGTAACATAAAGTGAATAAAGTGTCTAGGTAATGTAGCATGGCAGGTACTCAGTACTGCTGAGAATCCTGTTTATAGGGTTCGCTACTTCATTTTCTCAGGCAGAATAACAAAGGAATAAATGTTTTAAAAAGTGACTGACTCAAATTTGTCCCCAGAAAGAAAAACGTACCTTGTCCTTGGTCCTTGAATGACTCCTGTCTCCTCCATTACTCTCTAGAATCACAAGGCCTGAGAACACAGGTGCTTGGTGTTGACTGAGATGAGGTAGAGTCAGGAGCTGGTACCAGGAAATTGAGCAGGGTGATGAGAGGAAGTCATAGTGGGGAAAGCACCAGGTTTGGGGAGTTAGGTGGCGGTGGCAGGTGCCAGGACACAAACCTAGTATTTGTGGGACTGGACAACATCTCTGGGATTCACTGTAATGGTATTATCATCCCCATCTACTGGGCTGTTAGAATTAAGGAGAAAGTGGAACTGCTTTATGAATTGTAAAGTCTATTAATGTATAAGATGAAAGGAAAAAACTAAGATATGAGTTGTCCAAAGAAATAGATCATGGAGAACCAGGAGAGCATTATAAGGGATAATTGCCAGTCCCTTCTCCCTTCCTTTTCCCCTCACGGTCCTCATCCCAACCAACACACCAAGTATAAGAACACTCCTACACTTCTAGAGTTGGAGGCAAAAACAGCTCTTGTTTTGTTTTTTTTTTCCCCTCCCCAAAGCCCCAGTGCATAGTTCTAAATTCTAGTTGTAGGTCCTTCAAGTTCTATGTGAGCTGTCACCACAGCATGGCAACTGACAGGCCAGTGGTGTGGTTCCACAACCGGGAACTGAACCCGGGCCGCTGAACTTTAACCACTAGGCCATCAGGGCCGGCTCAAACAACTCTTGTTTTGTAGGCTCTGGCAGTTAACAGCTGGATAATATGAGGTCTGGAAAGGAGACTCCTGTGTTTAGTCCCTGTGGTTTTCATCACTCTCTAGAGTGATGACTTTAAGGACCAAGGACTTTGCTCTGGGATATCCATTTTGGTCTTTAAAGCCGCAGTGATAGTTAAGCAAGCATCATTTCTCTTGGAACCTTCTGTCTTCAGCTGGTATGCTTTTCTGATAGAGACGTGATGTTCTATGATGACTGAGATCCTATTTTTAAAAAATAACTAGTTTTTGTTTAATTGAAAAAGTAATGTACAGGGGAAAAAAATTCCACTTTTTCAGAAGGGTGTTTAATCAAAAGCAAATGTCCATCTGACTCCAGCTTCCAGTCTTGCTCCTCAGAGGAAACTACCGTTACTATTTTCTTGTGTCTCCTTCCAGAAATATTCTATGCATTCTAACAATAATGGGAGCAAGCTGTCCACATTGTTTTGTGATTTCCTTTTTTGAATATCTTAGGGATTGTTTTCTTGTGACAGTGTCTTCTTTTAGGATGCACCATCACATACTTATTCAGTCCCATTTGGATGACCATTTAGGTTACAGACATTGCTGTAATAAAATCTATATCTATAGATATATTCGTAAAAATTCATATCATAAAGATATGAATAAAGATATATATCTTTATGAATATATCTATAGATATATGTAATTAGTAGGATAAATTTCTAAAAGTGAATTTCAAATCAAAGGGTTTGTTCATTTAGAAAGTTAATAATGTCAAATTGCCAGACCTTGCACCAGTTTATACATCCACCAACAGTGTGTTAGAGTACCTAGTTGTCCACTCTCTTTTCAACAGTATTAACAATGTTTTTCCTGTTTTTGTCAATCTGATAATAAGAACTAATGTAGTTACTGTGTGTCTGGCACAGTTCTAATTGCTTTTTATTACATTTTGCCATTTGGTTCTCACAAAAACCTCAGCAAAGGAAACTGGAGCATACACAGTGAGGAGTAGAGCCAGGATTTAATCTCAAGTATTCTGACTCTAGAGCCATCAATTTTAACCATTACACTATATTGCCTCTTAAGCAGCGGGTGAAATACAGTGTATCATTGTTTTTAATTTTCATTTCTTTAATTATGAGGGTTTTTTCCCCATATATTTATAAGCCTCTTTTATTTCTTTCCTGAAAATAGCCTTTAATGTCTTTTGCCGTTTGCTCTTGGGCTGTTCATCATTTTTATTAATCTCTTTGAACTCTTTATATATTAAGGAAATTAGCCTTCTGTCATATATGTTGCAAACATCCCCCCCTCCCCCCCCCCCGTTTATCTGTCATTTAATTTTGTTTGTTTTGGGGGTGTTTTTGGCCATGGACATGTTTTTAATGTTTATGTAGTCAAATTTATTACTCTTCTGTGCTTCTGGATCTTATCCTTTGAGTGGCTGTTTGTAAATTCCAATATTTAAAAAATAATTCACATGGTTTCAGCTTTTATATTTAAATTTTTGTTCCTGCTGGAATTTATTTGGCGACTAGACTGAGGTCAGGCTCCAGATGCCTAACTAGTTGTCTTGGCATCGCTTATTGAACAAGCCATCTTTTCTCCAGTGACTTGAAATGCCACTTTTATTGTATTCTTTAATGTATATGGGTTGTTTCTGGATCCGCTAACCCATTCTAGGGGAGAGGTGACCATTTTAGGTTATTTGTTTCTCTTTAAAATCTAAAGTACAATCCTGGCTTGGTCCTGTGTGAATTCTCCAGTTAGAATTTCAGAGACACTAGGAAATTGTACGAGTAATAACAGGCAATTTGTTTTTTAAGATTTTATTTTTTTCCGGGGCTGGTCCCGTGGCTGAGTGGTTAAGTTCGCGCGCTCCACTGCAGGCGGCCCAGTGTTTCGTTGGTTCGAATCCTGGGCGCGGACATGGCACTGCTCATCAAGCCACGCTTTTTTTTTTTTTTAAAGATTTTATTTTTTCCTTTTTCTCACAAAAGCCCCCCGGTACATAGTTGTATATTCTTTGTTGTGGGTCCTTCTAGTTGTGGCATGTGGGACGCCGCCTCAGCGTGGCCTACTGAGCAGTGCCATGTCCGCCCCCAGGATCCGAACCCTGGGCCGCTGAAGTGGAGCGTGAGAACTCAACCACTGGGCCACCGGGCCAGCCCCAAATTGGTACTTCTTACTGGGTAGTCTTGAGCCAATAATAATGCTAAAATTTTTGAGCACTCACTATGCATCAGGCACCCTACTAGGTATTTACATATGTTTAATGCTCAAAACTAAGATTATCCTCATTTTACACTATAAGGTCACTGAGACCCAGAAAAACTAAGTAACTTGTCCAAGGTCACACATTTAGGCATAGCTAGACTTTAACCCATGTAATCTGACTCCAGCACTCATGCTGGTGGTTGCCCTCAATTAGGTACAGTTTATACATTACCTATTGATACAAAGTAAACTCGTGGTTCAATGGCAGATGAACTCAATCCAAAGAAAAGATTTCCTAATTTCAGTCATCAGAGAACTGAAGCAAATGATGAAAATACCCTGAGGCATATTTTGTGAGTGGGGCCTCGATGAGCCCTTCCAACTTTGAAAGAGTTAAATCTGGCCCCATGAAAGACCATTAACTGTGCCTGAAGCTAACCAGCCAATATGAAAAAAGGTCAAAATTCCATCAGGTGCCAATCTTTAAAAAATAAAAAAGAAAAAGAAAAAGAAGTACCAATTCAGTTTACCTTAAACAGAAAAGGTAAATTATAAAGTTACAGGAGAACTATAGCAGATTTCAAAATTACAAAGTATAGTTTGAGGCTCAAAGGATAAGAGAATCTGGAAGGTAGAACGCGATCAGGGAGAGAGATTTTTTTCCCTCTCTCTCTGTTTCTCACTGCAGTGCTTTATTCTTATTTCTCTGCAAGGCGGCACACACGATTTGCTCCCTAGTTGAGAATAACTCTGCAGAGACAACTTGGGTTTGTACCTTTCTTGCAAGCTCGTAAGAGTCTTACTAATATAATAGGAGAGAATGGAAAGATCAGAAAGAATGCTGGTCAGCTGAAGTGGAGAGAGACCGCAGAGGATAACGATTTCCTGCTTTTGCTTTGAACCAGTGGATCTTTTTTTTAAAAAAATAGAAATTAATTTTCCCACAACCAATTGTCAGTTTTTGTGTAGTTTTCCAAAGGTTTTGTGCATATACAAGAAATAGAAATATATATTTTATTCATCACAATTACCTTTTACACAAATTATAACATACATACTACTTACTTTTTTAAGATTAAAAAAATGTACTTTTGGAGATCATTACATATGAGGGCTAAAGAGCTCCCTTTTTCTTGAAGCTTTATAGCCTTAAGAAATCAACACACACACACAAAAGAAATCAATACATTGATGATGTATTATAATTTATCTAATTAGTTTTCTATTGTTGAACATTTAGTTTGCTTCCAAACTTTTACTATTACAACAGCGCAGCAATGAGTAACTTTGTACCTGTGTTATTTTGCATGTGTGAGAGTGTAGTTGTGAAGTAAGTTTATAGAAATGAAATAGTGAAGTCAAAGGGCGTGTGCATCTTGACAGATATTGCCAATTGCCTTCCGAAGAGTTTACGTCTCTCCAGCTGTGTATCGGAGTTCTCTGGCAGATCTTGAAGACTTGCTAGATTGATTATATCTCTAACTTGTTTATTTTCATCCCATACCCCTTCCCAGATATTAGGGATTCACAGTAACTTCTCTCTCAAAAATTTGCATTGTTAGATAAACTACCTTATTTAGTGCTTTCTTTCTTTTTCTTTTTTTAATTTTCTTTTTTAATTTTTCCTTCTTCTCCAGAAAGCCCCCAGTATATAGTTTTATATTTAAGTTGTGGGTCCTTCTAGTTGTGGCATGTGGGACACTGCCTCAGCATAGCTTGATGAGCGGTGCTGGGTCCATGTGCCCAGGATCCAAACGAGCAAAACCCTAGGCCACCAAGGTGGAGCACGCGAATTTACCCATGGGGCCATGGGGCGGTCCCCGTAGTGCTTTCTAATCTATAATAGCCAAAAATGAGCAACTTGGACTTTCAATGTACTTTTCTTCCCATGGCATTTTTAAAGCCAGAAAAAATCATTAGTAACTCCTTACTAGTAAAAACGTGGGCATCTCATCTATTACACAGTTTGACCTCCTGAATCACTGTCTCCAGTCCTACCATCAGCAGTCCAAGGTTTCTTCCAGATAGCTCCAAGCTGCCCTGTTTGCTGCTTCGCTGGGTCAGGTGGAGGTGGGTCTTGGATTGGAGACCTGGCCTTTGCCTGTTTTCCTGCATCTTATCTAACCAAGCTACTGGCCCAACTTTGAACTATTCATACCCCCTAGCTTCTGTATATTCCCTAATAGGAACTGAATACACCGTTCTGTGCACAGTAAGCACTGAAGGATGGATAGCTGAGAATATAAAAGCTGTTTCAAAACTTCTCTATAGATTATACATTTCGGATCCGATTTTCTTTCTTAGGAAGCATCTAAGGCTCCCTCTGTTGGAGACTGTATTACATCTCCTCCCGTACACCACAAAAGAAGAATGTTCTTGATAAGAACCCTTCCTGAGAACCAGCTCTAGAGACATCAATATCTCTCACTAGTGGTGAGAATTCAATTTATGTTTACTTGCATAACTAAGAATAATCGATGGTTATAATGGAAATGGGGGGGGGGGCCAGCCGGTGGCGTAGCGGTTAAGTTCGTGCGCCCCACTAAGCGCTTAAGTTCGCCGGCTCCACTTTGGCGGCGGCCCGGGGTTCACCAGTTGGGATCTCCGGCACTGCCCTAGCGGCCCGTCAAGCCATGCTGTGGCAGGTGTTCCACTTATAAAGTAGAGGAAGATGGGCACAGATGTTAGCTCAGGGCTAATGTTCCTCAAAATACTACTACTAATAATAGTAATAATAATAAAACAATGGAAACGGGGCAGTATGTGATGGCTATGTGCTTTGACAATATACGGGGTGGCCATAAAGTCTGGAAATAGACATTATTTTATCATGTGTTGAAATATAATATCAATAGACCCTTAATATGTATTCATTTATGTTTCCAGATCTTTTGCAACCCTGTAAATATAGTACAACTATCACTGAGGCGAGTTTAGGGAGAGTGTGAGAAGTGGGATGAGCTCTGATCGTCATACGCAGACAGCAACTGCGAGTAAATGCATTTTGCCTCGTTAGGTGCTAGGGGAGAGCAACGGGAGGGGGATTAACAGATTACTAGATAATTTCAGTATTACTCTATATTAGGAAAAACTCCAGTCCTCCCCCTGTTTCTCCTTTCCTCTCATACTACTATCTCATTCCCAACACTTCTGACACCAGATGTATGGGGGTTTTCCCCACACCAAGCAATTCCGTGATACTAGCTGGGTATCCCACTTCAGCTCAATTCTGACACTATCTACCTTGAGATAGCATCAGGTCTCACCTCACCGGATAAGGGTTCAGTCCTACAAGACTGCCCCCCCGCCCCCATCTATTTCAGGTGCCAATTGAAAGTTTAGGTTGTTACCTGTACTTCTGACCAATCAGCTATAAATCAGAGGTTTCCATGACCCTCTCCTCAGGTTCAATGAATGTGCTAGAGCGGCTCACAAAACTCAGAAAAACAGTTTACTTACTGTTTACCAGTTTATTATAAGTACCTCATGCTACCCGATTGCACCACTGGAACTCCTATCAACTTATACTAAAAGAAGAGATAAAGGCTACAGATTGACATCCAGATGAAAGAGATGCCTGGGGCAAGGTACGTGGGAAGGAGCACGGAGCTTCCCTGTCCTCTCCAGGCACCCACTCTCCCAGCTCTTCCATATGTTCACCAACCCAGAAGCTCTCCAAACCTCATACTTGTGGGATTTTTATGGAGGCTTCATCACTTAAGCCTGATCAATCATTATCCATTTCCAGCTCCTCTCCCCTCTGGAGAATGGGGGTGGGGCCAAAAATTCCAAAGGTGCTAATCATGGCTTGGTTTTTCTGGTGACGAGCTCCCATTCAGGAGCCCACCAAGAGTCACCTCATTAGAACAAAAGACACTGCTATCACCAAGAAAATTGCAAGGGATTTAGGAGCAGAAACTGTGTCAGGAACTGGGGTCAAAGACCAAATATTAGAGCAAAAGATGCTGCTAGTGCTCCTACCACTTAGGAAATCACAGAGTTTTAGGAGCTCTGTGCTGGGAACCGGGGGCAGAGACCAATATATATACTTTCTATTATCTCACATGCTCACATAGACAATAGCCAAAAAGAGAGTGAACTTAGGTATTGTATGAAAGTATTAGGATAAAGACAACCATTAGAACAAAAATACAAACTCTTCCTAACCAGAAGGTATGTTAAAAAAAGGGGGAGGGGGAGGAAGCAAATGAAATACGTCACATGGTGAAAGACCTAAATATATAAAACTATAAACTAGTAACGCAGATCTGAGGCCAAATATATTGATTACATCAATAAATATATGTATACAGTCATGCATCACATAATGATGTTTCAGTTGTCGACGAAAATAATCGATATCCAATCTATAAATGAAAATTTGGGTGAGTTTATTCTGAGCTTAAATCTGAGGATTATAACCTGGGAGAGTCTTTCCACAAAGGAACAGAGCACTCCAAAGAAGTGGGGGTATAAGGGTGGTTATATACCCTCAAAGAGGATGTTTCACATAGGATTGAAATGTCCCTTTTACAATAGTCGCGAGACTGCTCTGTCGGCACAGCGATTGATGGAAATAGCAGGTAGGTCTTCTGTCTCTGTGAACACAGCAGGGTGGCAGTCTGTTGTCTCCAGCTGGGTGGTCACAGGTGAGCTGGGAGGTGAGTGCAGCAATCAGTTCCTAGCCTAAGGAAAAATGCTTATCCCTAAGGAAATGCTAATGTGGGGGAAACTTGCACCTTTATCTCAAGGGCCTTTGTTCTGGCCATAGGAAATGTCTAAGTAGATATGTAATGTGTGCTCAATAGCCACAGTCAGGCCCTTTTGAAAAAAAAAAGTCAGGCCGAATTAGGTTTATACCAAATGGCTTCCTCATATACTCCAATATATCCTATTGCTTGCCATTTTTATTTGTCATTTCCCCCTTTTGATCTCTAATCTTTTGATAGAAAGCATTGATGATCAAAATATTGTCCCTCGGCGCCAGGGTGGTTGCTGCCTGCCCTGGGTCCATCATGTCCCTCGGTGCTAGGCTTTTATTTCATTTATTTGCCTAGTTGTCCACGTTGGGGGGAAATAGTGGACAAGCATGGAAGTATTTATTAACAGAGGAAGCATTTCATATGTTATGTAATTAATTTAGATTGTTGCACAAACATTGCATATGCGCTTTTCTATGACACCTTGCATTTACATTGTATATGATTATAGAACAAGTACAGTAACGATAATAACAGCATTTTTGAAAGGATTAGTCTGAAATGCATTCTTAGTCATAGTCTCTAGCAGAAAAGGAAATTTGTCCAGGGTTATAAGACAGATCAACCATCTCAAGCCGTCGAGCAATCATTACTCTAGTTTGTATGCTACTCTTACAACACTGAGTAAAGAAAATAGCAATTAGTTTGAATATTATGCTAGTACAAGAATTCCAAGAAGTAGTAGAAATAGGAATTCCAATCTGGATTGGAAAAGGGAACTGATACCGGAAGGGAGCTAACCAAACAACTCAAGACTGGGTGTCGGATCGCATAAGGCATCCACTTGCTTCTTCAGAGATGACACATTGGAAGATTCATGACGTATAAAAGCACAGCATTCAGTCTGAATGATTGTCTATGTACCACCTTGGGATGCAGTAAGAATATCTAAAGCCATTCTGTTTTGAATGACAGCCCTTCTCATTAAAGGCATTTCAGTATTTAATGAGACTATTCCTGCTTGACTATCGTTAAGGGCTTCTTGAGTAAATTTAGTCAGATCTTCCATATGTAATAATGACATCTTTTAGCTCCAAAGGAGCAAATATGGCTGCAAATATAGCCATACCAGTGGAGCACTGAACAAGCCCATCCGGCCTTAAAGAGAGGGAGATTGGCGACAGGTTTTAACTCAGCCTGACTCCTTCCCTGCTTTTAAAGGAAACTCGGGGTGCAATGTTTTAGCCATCCAGGCAGTAGCCAAGGCCAAAGATTTGTTCCACATAACCATTGAGTTCCATTAGGAGTCACTCGATAAATTCCTGGCCTTCAAGACCAGTCTGTTCCAAATTAATCACTTTAAGTATGATAGGATTCCAAACAATTATAAAATAGGTATACAGTTTAAGCATAACAAAGGTTTAAATGAGGAGATATAAGGTTGGGAATACAGGCCTGGTCCGGAGTCTTGGGACAGCTGTCTACAACAGATGTCGTCTTCTTCTCCTCCTGGTATTGTCCTTTTCAACAGGGCTGCAAAGAGTCTTATTTGATGTCTCTTTCCATAAATAAATTCTTCAGGTTACAGTCCATGATCCTTTAGTTCTGGGACTTCTCTGTGAAAGAATCAGTTACAAATCTTTCATTTCTTTTAAGCACCACAATAAGACCATGAAAACAATGTAATACATCCCTTAAGCAAACCTGGTTTATATATTTCTTCATTTAATTGCATAGGCTGTTGTATTATTTAAAAAGGAGACAGCCAATGTTTACAAAAAGTATAGATCTAAGATTAAAGAGCACTAGCATAAGAGCTTTTGGCCGTGAGAGTAAATGTTTCTGAAAGCTTGCCAATTAATTTTTGGTTGTGCCATTAGTTCCTTTTACCAATACTGAGGATTGAGGATGGTAGGCACAGTAGAAATGCTGCAATATTGGCCAAACGTTACAAATAGATTTGAGTTTCCCCAGTCACTGTGTAACTCGGGAGGAATTCCTCAAACAGGAATTTACTCTTTTTGATAATAATTTATCTAAAGCCATCGCTCTTCTGCTAGGAAAGGCCTCAAAACAATGTGAGAACATACAGATCATTACAAGATATGTTTATCCTTGAGATGGTGGCATTTGGACAAAGTCCAATTGTCATACCTCAAAGGGTCCCTTAGGAAGGGAAAGTGGCCTTGTGACCCATGGAGTGGGTTTCTTATTGGGCCCGAACCACATCTGCGAGGGGGTGTCAAAAATTCCCCCTTTTGACTGCCACATCTGTTTCTCTTGTTCTGTGGCAATTTCTTGAGCCTGTAGAAGGAAATCTTTTACTGGGTTAGCAGAGTTAACAGAAAGTAGCAGGCATTCTTGAGGCTAGACAGTGTAACATCCTCACCTACACTTAAGTAAGACTCATTTGTAAACCAAATTAAACAATAGAATGCAGTCGTGGTCTTCTCTCCCTTGTGATGTTGGAAGGTAACAAGGTTAATGGTTGGAGCAAATTATAAATTTGTTCCTGCGTCCAGGGGGCAGGCAGTCAAGAAGACTTCTAGATGTCAGAGTCAAAGCATCTTTTTGCAGCTTGAAATGTCTGATGATGTCATCGGGCATTCAGGTATCTTTTTGAGTGGCTTACAGCTTACACAGCAACAGACAGGAATCTCTCTTAAGTTTCTATCAAGTTGTTCAGCTTCAGTTTGCAAGGTTTCAGGAAAAAGAGCATGATCAATTCTCAATGATTCCAGATGAAAATGAGGTAAAAATTGAAAACATTAGTTTGGAAGTTTGTAACCAGATATTTCAGTAGAATTCAGGACGCAGTTCAGTTCACAGGTAGAAAAAGGCTCAAAGACAATTAACAGAACTAGGATCTAATATCCACAAATGCGTATTATAATTTTTCACTGAAACAATTCTTCTCTCTAAAATCACCCTCATTTTTACCAAAGATAGTCAAGTTAAGACTAATTGGTTTGCCAAAATAAGTTTAGTTTCAAGAAACTTGGCCCAATTATTTACATAAGTGCAGCAGGAATAGCAATTGATCATATAGGTTCTTAAATCTGCTTTGCTGGAATTTTTCATGAGGAATCTCAGATTGAACTTTAAAGACTTCTTGAGGCCAGAAAAGCCAAGCCAAGGATTTGTACCATGAGGCCTTGCCTGCAATACCTTAGATTTGGGTGACTTCTCTCCTTTCTTGAGATTCCCCAGAATATTTCGAAGTTCATTTCACCTGCCAGATAAGCAAGCTTCCTTACTTACCAGGTAAGATTGCTGGAATCTCTCTCTGTAAAGCAAGGTACCAGGCCCATATTTCCAAGTGGCTTTATTTCCAGAAAGTCAACCTTATTCCTCAAAGGCAGTATTGTCATATCTGAGTCTGTATCTTTCTCTCAAACATGACATTCCAGTCAAAGTTTTGGTAAGATAACAAATGTGTCCTGTTACAAGGAGAACAGATTCTTATTGAACTTATGCAAATAACTATATTGCCAAGAAATAGCCATATTCTTTCACAAAGAGTTTCCAAATTCTGGAGGGATCAGGTAGGGAGAAAAAGACAAATGTTTCAGTTTTGCTCACAAACGTATAATTTCACTGATTGCTATAAGACGTGGTTAGCATAAGAGAAAAGATTTCCTTAAATCTGAGAAAACAAAACAACACATCAAAAACAATATTTCAAACAAAAGTCGTAAAAATTATAATCATCCTCAGTTCATTCAGTCCTGTATAACTGGTTCTTGATCTTAATCTGTTAGCAGTTTTGTTTTTTAACATTAAAACTCATTTGCTTAATTGGATTTACTTTAATCTCAGTCTATGTGACCAGGCATAAAACTCCTTTCAGAATTTCTCCTTCACAAAACTTCTACAACTTTCTTTTTGCCTTCAGAATTTGTCCCATGCTTTCTTTCTTCCCTTCTAGTACATTAGGACAAATTTGTCTTTCTTCACCAACCAAACAAAAATATTTCCGTTCTTTATACCCTTTTTACTGAAAACTTACATTTTAACTTTTTCCTTGAATGCAGAGCTGTTTTCCTTATTAATTTCCAATGGCTTTAATTACATATGTTAATTAGAACTTTTAACCATTAACAGACAAAAGGTAAGCAATTATGAATTGTATTTTATATCAGCATTCTAAACACTTCATAATTTCTAGGAACACATCACTTTACAGTAAAAGACCCATAGACTTTAGCATCTCTGCAATAAAAACCAAAAGCAGATAAACTTAGATGTTTAGCAACGTTTGTTCTATCCAATCCAAAAATTACCCAGATACTCAGATTTTTATCATTTAACTTGACTTGGCAAAACCAAAAAGAATTTCAAAGGTGTTTTTTTTTTCCAAGTGTACAGACCATAAAACAGTTATTGTACCCACTTTTATCTATTTAAACCGTTTGTTTCCAACACTTATGTTCAGATTACCTATGAAAACCTCATGAGACATGAGACAAAACTGGTCCTCATTTAAAGCTATTATTTTGCTAACGAATTTCTAACAGACAACATGAATTTATTTGACTATTAAACCCAGGCTGCATGCCTGCATCGTTATGCAAATACCGACAACTCTGACAACAAGACTATTTTCAATCAAACCAACAAACTTAAACAAGCTTTCATTTACCAAAGGTTAATTCACAAGACGTTAACTTTGAAAGATACTGGGTTAATTTCTACTACATTTAGAATTTATGTAAGCACTTACTTTATGCCAAAACTCTTGATTTCTCAGAAACTGGGTTTTAACTCAAATTACATTCCAGGTTGATCTACCTGTCCAACTGCATCACAAAGGCACAGACAAACCCAAGTTTTCGATTTACAGGAGGTCCAGGTTCTGGTCAGGTCCAGCCTGAACTTAACCTCGACTTGGTGACAACAGAAGAGATGATGAGCAAAACAGACAAAGAAAAGAAGAGATGAGATCAGACCTCGCCCTCATGGCCTCTTCCAGAGGGTTATCAAGATAAGAGTCACACAACAGTTCCCATGCTGGGCACACAACCCCAGCAGGACAGTTCACAGAATAAATCACAGGTCTCCTACCCTTATAACTGACTCAGTAGGTGACTAAAATACTCAATGAGTCAACTGTCAAGAGAGGGCACCCCACTTAGGGTTGCTGGGGTGATCAGGCCCAGAAACCCAAAGTTGGGGCTCCCAGGGGTGGAGCCTTTTACTCCTTAAAGATTTCTTTGTTTCCTGGTTGCAAAGCTAAAAAGGAGGCGAAAATGGCCATTGTAACTCTAAGAGAGATGAAGACATTTGGGTTAATTCTATTCAGAAAAACTTTTTGTAAGCGCTTACTTTAATAGAAGGAATAGAGCTCTTTAGAAAAGAAGGAGATGAGCTCTGAGATTCCAAAGGCAGCTGCAGAGGAGATGGAAGGGATAAACGGGGGGGGGGGGACAGTTTCTGAATTCTTATCCTTTTTTTAATTCAGTTACAGTCTCTGCCAATTTACAGTTAGTCTCCTGTAAAGAATTCACTTTATCATTATTACGTTTTGAAGCCTCTAAATGCCAATCATAATAAGCTTCCCATTCTTTTGCTTTAGTTTTAGAGCCGGCTCTTTCTACTTGTGCGCGCAAATACAGTAGCTTTGAGATATCGAACGTTCCCCACTTTGGCCACTTAAGTCATTCTTAGTTAATCCTTCCCATTTTGTTAGATACTTGCAAGCATTGTTCAAACCAGCTGGAGTTCCATTGGGAGGTCGTCCATCCGGGAGCTGGCCGGCTTTAAAAAGCACGGTTTTCCCATTTTCTTTTTGCTTGTCTGTTTTTTTTTTTTTTTAATAAAGTCTGAACAACTTCTAAGGACAGTGTAGTGGGTCAGAAGTGTGCTGCTTGTGAGTGTTACTCCCCATAGAAAGGTCATAAACACTCTTACGTGCCTCGGTTTTTCCCTCCGGCCGCCTAATACTGCCGTGGGAGCTCGGAGCGCAGGTGACCAGCCCTTATGTGCGCGTCCCCGGACAAGCCTGTAATTAATTACCGTGAATGAGAGTGGAGTTCCCTATGGGACCGCTGCACGTCGCGAGGATTGATCCTCTGACACTCCCGCTGAGGTCCTTAGTCACCTAAGGGCGCCTTTTGGTAAAGGCCGGGAGGAGCAAGTGTCCCTTTTCTTCGGAGCTGAAGACATTCAGTCTCTCATTTCTCTATCAAGCAGTTTGTTCAGACTTTATAAATACAATTCTTTCCAATTCAAAGCCAAATTAAAAGGACAACCAACCCAGCTCACTCCAAGCTCCTCTAAGCCCCTGAGGCTTAGGAATTCTCTCTAGGTTTTTCTCCACCTAGGAACTGTACCGGTACCCCTCAAAACCTCTAGTCTTAAGACCTTACCCAGCTCATATAAACTCTTGGACCATCGACTTAAAATAAGGAGGTCCGGGTTTCAGGAGAACTCACCAAGGTCACCTGAAGAATGCAGTGATCCGGGGGGCTCAATGGGCCCTTATTGGTACCGAATGCCGGTTCAGTGTAGATTCCAGGTGGCCTCTGGTGGGTTTCTCTGAAATCCTGCCGCGACTACGCCAAGAACTGTCGACGAAAATAATCGATATCCAATCTATAAATGAAAATTTGGGTGAGTTTATTCTGAGCTTAAATCTGAGGATTATAACCCGGGAGAGTCTTTCCACAAAGGAACAGAGCACTCCAAAGAAGTGGGGGTATAAGGGTGGTTATATACCCTCAAAGAGGATGTTTCACATAGGATTGAAATGTCCCTTTTACAATAGTCACGAGACTGCTCTGTCGGCACAGCGATTGATGGAAATAGCAGGTAGGTCTTCTGTCTCTGTGAACACAGCAGGGTGGCAGTCTGTTGTCTCCAGCTGGGTGGTCACAGGTGAGCTGGGAGGTGAGTGCAGCAATCAGTTCCTAGCCTAAGGAAAAATGCTTATCCCTAAGGAAATGCTAATGTGGGGGAAACTTGCACCTTTATCTCAAGGGCCTTTGTTCTGGCCATAGGAAATGTCTAAGTAGATATGTAATGTGTGCTCAATAGCCACAGTCAGGCCCTTTTGAAAAAAAAAAGTCAGGCCGAATTAGGTTTATACCAAATGGCTTCCTCATATACTCCAATATATCCTATTGCTTGCCATTTTTATTTGTCACAGTCAACAACAAACCACATATACCATGGTGTCCCATAAGATTAGTACCATATAGCCTAGGTGTGTAATAGGCTGTACCATCCAGGTTTTTGTAAGTACACTCTTTGGTGTTCTCACAACAATGAAATCGCCTAACCATGTATTTCTCAGAACTTATACCTGTCATTAAGGGATGCATGACTGTAAATGGGCTTACCACACCTGTTAAAAGAAAATGATTTTCACATTGATTAACAAAGCAAAACCCAACACTATGCTGTATAAAAGAAACATCTAAAATGAAGAGATTCAAGAAGACTAAAAGTAGATGCGAAAACAAAAATGTACCAAAATTTTTTAAAATTTAAGCAGGGGTTGCAATTGTAATTATCCAAGAAAGCAGAATTCTGACAAAAAAGTTTTAAAAGAGATAAAGAAATTTTTACCACAATTAAAAAAAGAGATAAAGAACTACATTTAATATGGGGAGAAATAGAAGCACACCAATAATAGGAGACTTTAACAAATCCCTCAACTCTAGAAAGAGGGAGTGAACAAGAAATAAGTAAGGATATAGGAGACCTAAACAACATAATAAATGAGATAAGTTTAATATATATTAAACTCTGAACCTTGATAATAGACGATACACTTTTTTTTCAAATGCATATAAAGCATTCACAAAAATCACAAAAATGTGGCATGTTCACATCTTAGGCCACAAAGAAAATCTCAGTAAATTCCAAAGGGAATAAATAATGATACAAATAGTATTCTCTGGCCCACAACGTAATATAACTAAAACCCAAAATTTCTTCCAACAGGAAATTTTAAAACATACTGTTAAACTGCTCCTGGGTCAAAGAGGAAATGCAAAGTAGAATTTTTTTGAAAATAGTAATAATGAAAATCAGAATCTATGGGAAATAGTTAAAATAGCTATCAGAGAAAGATTTATAATGTTAAATACCCATATGAAAAAAAGTAAAAATATATGAATAAACATTACAACTCAAAAAACTAGAAAAAAGCCCAAGGTAAACAAATGTTAGGAGAAGGAAGAAATTAGTAAAAAGAAAGGCAGAGATTACTGGGTTTGAAAACCACCACAACAAAAATAGCACTATTAAATCCAAAACTATTCTTTTTGAAAAAATAAAAGTGGTAACTTATTAACTAAACTACTCCAGAGAAGGGGAGACAGCACAATACGTGAAATTAGAAATGAAGAGACACAGAAGAGAAAATTTAAAAAATATTCTATATATTTGAAAAGTTACATTAAATGGATAATTTTGTAGAAAAACACAATTTAACAAAATTGACCCCTGTAGAGACAGAAGGTCTAAACAGATCATTTCACACAAAAGAATTAGAGAAACTAGAGTTCCCCTACAGAACAAAACAGCCCAAATAGTTTCACTAGATGAGTCTATCAAACTTTAAAAAAGTAAATCCAGGGCTGGCCTGGTGGTGTAGTGGTCAGGTTCAGAGCTCCACTTCAGCAGCCTGGGGTTCGCGGGTTTGCATCCTGGGCACAGACCTACGCACCACTCATCAAGCAATGCTGTAGTGTCCTCCCACATAGAAAAAATAGAGGAAGATTGCTACAGATGTTAGCTCAGCGACAATCTTCCTCAAACAAAAAAAGAGGAAGATTGGCAACAGAGGTTAGCTCAGAGCCAGTCTTCCTCACCAAGAGATAAATAAATCCTTAACTTCTTAAACTATTCTAGAGTACAGCAAAAGAAAGAAAACTCCCAAACTCACATTAGGAAGTGAGTGTAAGATTGATTCCTAAACCTGAATTTTATAACCATGACAAAGACCATAACAAAAAAACCCACTATAGATCAATTTCACTTATTAATATTGACCCAACAGCAGGTTAAGAAAATATTTATCATAACCAAGTGGATGATACTCCATGACTGCAAAGATGGAAACTCAAATTAGGAAATCCATTAATATAATCTATTATATTAATTGATCCAGGGTGGAAAAAATGTATGATTATCTCCATAGATGCAGATTGACAAGTTTTAATACATAACAAAATGAAAAGCAAAGTAAAAAGACAACTGGAAAAAACAAGTTATAAATTATATTACAGACAAAGGGTTAATATCTCTGATAAGAAACAAACTTCTAAAAATACCAAAGAAAAAGACTAACAACCCTATAGGAAACTTGGCTAGAGACACAATCAAACATATCACAGAGAAAGAAATACAAATTGCTGTTAATCATATGAAAAGATGCTCAACATTGCTCATAATTTTTAAAAAATGCAAATTAAAACTACGTAGAGATACCATATCTCACCCATGAGAGTGGCATACATCCAAAACTTTGATGACATGCTCTGTTGGCTGGGCTGTGAGCAAACAGGCACTCTAATATGTTGAGCGTGGAAATGCAAAATGGTATGACCTCTACGATGGGGAATTTGCAAAATCCAGCTAGCACAACTCGTGATGCCTCTTGATTAAGCGGTCCCACTTCTAGAAATCTATCCCAAAGATACTCTGGCAAAAATATGAAAAGAAGTGTGCACTATTAAATGCGGCATTATTTGTAACAGCTACAGCTTGGGAACAACCTAGATGGCCATCAATAAAGGGTATCACGCAACTATAAAATGAGTCTCATGCACAATGAGTATTATGGAACAGTAAAAAGCAACGAGGAATACGCTATTATGGAGTGATCATCAAGAAATACTTCTAAATGAATACAGCAAGGTGTAGGACATGTGAATAGCATGCTGTTGTTTATCTTAAAAAGGAGATATAAATATATATATATTTCTAATATAAAAATGCTGGAAAAATAAATGGTATAATTAGAGAGAGAGAGAGAAGAAATAAGGTGGAAAGGACAAGGGTAGAAGACAACCTTGTCTGAATACACCTTGCTTTGCAGAGTTGATTTTGGAACCATGTAAATATTTTCTATAAATTATAAATTAGCATTAAATTAAAAGCAAAAGCAATTCCCCAAATACAAAACAAGTGAATTTTCATTATTTTCACAACAAAAAGTTTTTTTAAAAAAGAAGAGAGATTTGGCTACAATACAAAAGCTACATAAACGAGTTAACACCTCTACTTCCTCTTATCACAAATTTCATATCCAGTTTTCTTTCTTGAGACTAAGTCTCCCTCTAGCGGAGACTACTTTTACAACTAGTCCCCCAAAACGAAGAAATCCTTTACCCGCTGTCTCCTGCCCCCTGTCCTTAAATTACATAGGTATTTGAGTCACGAGTAAGAGGATGTGGTGGAAGATACTGAGCATGGATAGCAAACGATCAGGGACAGAGTCAAATTTTGGAAGGAAGTGGGGGGATGAGAGACATGAGAGGCTCTAAGAGCCAAGAAGATTAAGGCTATTCAACTCAAAATGGGGAAGGATCTGCAGCTTCCTGTTTTTGGAGGATTCCCACCACCTCTGGCCAGAAAGAGGTGATTAACATGCTGATGTCACTGTGTACTCAGGGGAATAGCTCCCCATAAGGCATTGCCAAAGGGAGAAACCCTGGTCAGAAATAGCCATGAGTAGGGAAGGAAGAGTGATTCTCCTGAGCCGCAGAAGGTGTGATGGGGCTGGACTCCAGGCATCCCTCCCATGCCAGAGTTTCACTGACCATTGAGCTCAGATGCTTTCATGAAAGCTTGGCTTCTCAGAGACTGATGAGGGGAAAGGTACTGGCACAGCCTCTTCAGTTCCTGGTAGGGTGGACCGGAGACTGGCCCACATGGGAAGTGCCCTCTGTAGGGAATGATGGGAGGGTCCTTTTGTCCTGGGCTGAGCTACCCTAGGTCTCATCTGACCTCACGTAGTGGAAACTACTCAGTGGAGAACTCCCTTAGCAGGGAAACCTTTAGAGCGGAAGCTTTTGGCACCTGAGCTAACAACTATTGCCAATCTTCTTTTTATTTTTCTGCTTTTTCTCCCCAAATCCCCCCCCCCCCAGTGTATAGTTGTATGTTTTTTAGTTGTGGATCCTTCTAGTTGTGGCATGTGGGATGCCGCTTCAACACGGCATGACGTGCGGTGCCATGTCCGCGCCCAGGATCTGAACCAGTGAAACCCCGGGGCGCCAAAGCAGAGCACACGAATTTAACCACTCGGCCACGGGCCAGCCCCTGTACATCTGTTTCTAAAAGTATGTAACTTCCGGCTGTCCAGGACCAGTTCAACTAACCCCATCTCTTATCAACAGAGTGATGAAGAATTGTCTTTCAGAAAATCTGCAAAGTCACGTAGCCAGAGCATGTGCAAAAGAAGAAATCTTGACCTGAAATGACCGGGGAACCAAAGATCCTCCTCCGCACAGAACCCAAGGACTGGGACGTGACTGGAACTTGAAAGTTGGACTCTTACCAGAAGTGAGGGGTCCCTCAGGCAGGAAGATCTGGTGTTACAATTCCTTCCCCACCTCATCAAAAATGTTTAGAACTCCATCCTAAATGTTTAGAACCCTGTCTTAAATGTTTGAAACCTTACCACAAACGTTTGAAGCCCTCCAGTCAGAACCTGTCCCACTAGCATTTCTGCATGCCAGCCTGTTCTCCCTAACCTCTTAAGCCTTGCCCCAAATCCTGAACTGGGGAGACAGATCTGAGGGCACACCCGCCCTGTTCTCCCTGCAGATCCATCCTGCAGAATAAAGCTGATCTCTTTTCTCAAAGACTGATGCCATAATTAATCAGCTCTTTATGGTCATCAGGCAAGTGAACCCCCATTTTGTGTGGTAACAATGATATGCCATTCTTCCCCATCTATCACACTATGGTCTTATGCTCTGTAGAGAACGTTTGAGTGCTGCTGATGAAGATCAAGGCTGCCCCTGCCCCAGGGAGAGAAGTCCAAGGCGTCCTGCCGTACATACTGATCTGTATCACCTTCCAGGAAGCACAGGATGTCCTGACTTAATCCGATCTGATTTCTTATCTAAAGTTACAAGATCACCCAGTAACCAGACCCCACCTACACTGCTACCATTTTAATAATTTTTTCATGATCTTTCCTTTGTCTTGTAAAGAAATAACTCACATACCTATGCCTTATAAATTTAGCTATAACCCTCAACGCATTGCAGCCCTTCACTGCCCGTGGGTCCTGTCCCCATGCCTGCAGCCCTTCACTGCCCATGGGTCCTGTCCCCATGCCTGCAGCTCTTACTGCCCATGAGTCCTGTCCCCATGCTACTCCATGCTATTCTCTGAATAACAGAGCACTACTGCCAGACCTTGAGAGTCCAAGAAATCTTTCTTTTGACTCCTCGACTCACCAAGCCTGCATCACTGCCACTTCAACATGTATTTCCAATCTCCGTTACAGTTTTCAATAAGAATACAAAAAGAAATGAACCCTAAAAACAGTCTAGTTTTCTAAGTTCATTTTCTAGTCCTATAAAATCTAACCCCTTAATTAGCTCGGTCGTCCTGCTTTTTTACATATCTAGCTTGAGATTGCTGTCCAGGAAATTACTCATTTGAATAATTATTTCTGCCAAGTTCCACACCTTTCTTTGTCCTGCCTTACTTCCTCTCTTTAAAATGTGCCTATGTCCTCCCATGCACATTGCAATTCTGAAGGGAAAAAATTGGGGTAACTAGGTGTGGTGACCCTTCGTAAAATGTAAATGGATGTAAAATGTAGCATATTTCTCTAGGAGTCTGTTAACAAAGAAGATATGTAAGGAAGAAAGAATATCTTTTTCCCCAAACGTGTTGATAAAGGCCAGCTCCCAGACCACAATTCTTTTTTTTCAAGACCATAATTCTTTTTTTAAGACCATATTTTTAATATAACAAAAAGTAATATGAGCCTTATACAATGGAATTATTCAGTCTTAAAAAGACAGGAAATTCTGACATATACTACAACATGGATCAATCTTGAGGACATTATGCTAAGTGAAGTAAGCCAAACACAGAAAGAAAATACTGAAGGATTCCATTTATCTGAGGTACTTAGAGCAGCCAAAGTCATAGAGGCAGAAAGGGGAATAGTGGCTGCCATTCTACCGGGAGGAGGGCGAATGGAGAGTTATTGTTTAATAGGTACAGAGTTTCAGTTTTGCAAGATGAGAAGAATTTTGGAAATGGATAATGGCAATGGTTGCCCAACAATATGAATGTACTTGATACCACTGAACTGTACACTTAAAAAAGCGGTTAAGTTCGCGCACCCCACTTCGGCAGCCCAGGGTTTGCCGGTTTGGATCCCGGGTGTGGATCTAGGCACCACTCATCAAGCTATGCTGTGGAGGTGTCCCAGATATAAAATAGAGGAAGATGGGCACAGATGTTAGCTCAGGGCCAATCTTCCTCAAAAATAAAATAAAATAAAATATATAGACGTTTATTTTGCTCCCATGTAAAAGTCTGGAGGTATGCCGTCCAGGGTTGTCAGGACAGTTCTGCTGGGTGAAGGCCTCAGGGTCTAGGCTCCTTCCCGCTCACTCTTCCTCCATCCTGAGAGTGGGACCCTGATCCTCACCATCCAAGGTGGCAGTAGTTTCAAAGAGCACACAGTGGCTGTCTTTTAAGGAACGATCCTTGAAGCCGTCATACAAAGATAGTTCCCCTTACATCTCACTGGCCTGAATTTAGTCACACGGCCATACCTACCTGCAAATACAGCAGGTAGGAAATATAATTTTTATTCTGAGAGGCTATGTGTCTAACTAAAAATTACATTATTGTAGAAGTGTGGGGGAAATTATGTCCAGAACTGTTTCTGGCACTACATAATCTTTTTCCTTGGCTTATAACATTATAGAAACTTCAGGTTTACGTTATTATATTTCATTATATTTCAACTTCTATATAGACTGCATCGTGTCCACCACCAACAGTCTAGTTGCCATCCATCCGTCACCATACACATGCGCCCCTTTTGCCCTCCCGCACCCCCCTTTCCCTCTGGTAACCACCAATCTGTTCTCCATCTCTATGTGCTTGTTTATTTATCTTCCACATATGAGTGAAGTCGTATAGTAATTGTCTTTCTCGGTCTGACTTTATTTCTCTTAGCATAATACCCTCGGGGTCCACCCATGTTGTCTCAAATGGCACGATTTTGTCTTTTTTTTATGGTGGTACTAAGTAATCTTAAGCTCTTCTTATATATTCTTCCAGATTGTTTTCTCTTCTTGTACTATACACATTACCCTGCAACTTGCCTTTTCTTTGCATATACCACGGAGGCATCAGAGTCCTTAGTTGAAAGAAACACAAACCAACTCTGGCTAATTCAGCAGAAAAGTAACTTATTAAAGTAATTCATACAGTTTCTGGGAAGGCTGGAGAGTTAGACTTGGATTTTAAGTTATTCCTGACAGTTCTGCAGCATTGGTGTCCTGAACCGCCACTGCCACTGGGCACAACCAGTGCAGCTTGCACACCTGACTCACTGGGAGTCACCTGGCTGGCTCCTTGGGCACATGATCTACTCAGTTGCATGGTTCTCTTTACATGCTTTCTCTTGGAATCCAGCCACCCCAATGTGAGGAAGCAGAGAGACCTCACGGGGAGGCCACAGCAGCTGCCCCCTCCTGGGACTCCAAGACAAAGTGCCTTCTCTATGGGACTAGTGTCCAGCGATGCTCCAATTTAAAAAGGGATTTGTGGACAATCCGTGGAAATGACCTGGGTTTGGACCTAGCTCCATCACTAGGATGGGACCTCGGGCATGTCTGTTTACAACTTTATTTCTTCATCTGTAACATTTTGATGATGACTATCTCCTAAGATTGTTAAAATGATTAAATGACGTAAATTAGTCTGACACAAAGTAAGCGTAAAACAAATGTCAGTCATTAGATTATGAAGCATATATTAGCAAATTAAAGATTCTCAAAGCTATCTGACCAGAAAACTGCTGAATTTTCCAGGTTGATCCGTCCACAGAACCCTTTTAAATAGCACATCTATAATTGGAATAAGAAAAGGATTAGGGTGGAGCCGGGGGAGCCGGAGTGAAGGGGAGCTGGTGGGACAGGCCCACACACGAGGACGAGGTGTTGAGGTCTATGGGCCCTCCCCCCCGCCTGGAGGACAAGGACAAGGCCTGGTCTTTTCCAGCTCCTGGGGCCGAGCCGGGGACGCCTACGGGAGGCTGCCCTTCTCCCCACCCCACGCGCCACCCCGCGCTCTGCTCCTCTTCCCTCCCACCGGCGAGTGGCTGTTACGGTGTCATCCTGCCCGCACTGTCGGGAACCGAGGTCACCCTTCCGGTCCTGACTCAGGCCTGACTTACAGGAAGGCTCCAGACCGCTGCGAGCGGGCGCACGAGGGCGCGGTCTGGGGCGGCGGTGGGGGTGGGGACGTCCGCGGCCCGCCTCTCTGCTCTTGGAGCCCGGAGCCCGGGAGAAGGGGAGAGGGATGGGGGAAGCCTGGACGCCCTCGCGAGGAGGAAGGCGAAATCACCATGTGACGAATTAATTTTGGGAAAATGCGCATTAACGTGTCCATATTTTGTCTTTGTAATGAAAATTTACTCATAATCTCGTCTTTACCTAACTGGACTGCTCCTTTCCCACGAGACCGCATGTCTTTTTCTCATGCTTGAGGTTTGTGTTGCACTGACAGTCTCACTTAGGTCACACACACTTCCCGTTTCTGTTTAGTCTTAATGGTTTTTTGGTTTGGTTTTGTTTCTTCATTTTAAAAACAGTTGACATTTTTTGGCTAGCTAATATATGAACGTAATAAAAATAAATTCAGACATTAAGAAAGTATATGCAAGGACGTCTCCTTTCCAGCCCTACCCTCAGTTCCCCATTCTCTTTCCCAGAAGCAACCATGGTTACCAGTTTCTTGTGTGCCCTTCATAGGTAATCTATACATGTATATATTTATAAGTGTTTAAAGATAGTTCCTCCATTTTCCTTACCCAAATGCCACATATACACACTGATCAGCACCAGAGTCTTTTTCAAATAGTGTGTCTTGGAGACTCTGAACAAGTGCAAAAGTGAGACGGTATGCAAGATGAAGAGTGATTAAAAACTGTTCTATGGTGGGCTTTAAAGTATTTCCAGCTTTTTGCCAATAAAGGCAGAGAGCCCAACTGTGGGAATTATAAGTGCATTTCTGGCTCTTGCCGTGCATTGGCTGTTTCTAAACAAAGGGAAACGTTTGCCCAGTATTCTTACTGAAGTTCCGCAGGACGGTGATGCCTGAGACTCCTGACTCAGCCAGATGGGGCCCATTTCCCCAGCGGTGTGTATAGCTCTTGCCTGAAGTCCCTAAGCCTGAGAACGATGACTGGCCTGCGCAGCACCCTCTTTGAAAGCCAAGGCTGTTTTGTATCAGTGGGAGATCCCAGAGCCTCCCCAAATAGGAAGCAGTTGTGCAGACCACTCCTTTCAGACCCAAAGTGCATGTGACCCAGCTGTTTTCTTATTTCTTAGGCAAGCCTCACTGATTCTAACCTCAAATTCATCAGAAGGCTTATCATACTGTCCTAGGACCCGGAGTGACAGCAGCCTGGGCTCTGCCTGACAGCAGAGAAGGGAGCAGGGTTGAGAAGACCACCTATGCCCTTAGGGAAATGCTGACTAAGCTCAGGGCCAGCGCTTACTGAAATTTACCTTATAACCTCCATGGGAAGCCTTGGTCCTGTTTGCTTGCATAAACAAGGCCTGTCTCCCTGCCCCTGGATTTCCTTTTTGCGTCCCACCAAGGATCAGACTTTGGAAGACCCTGGCCAGTCTGGGTGGTGCAGGCCTATCACCCTACTATTTCTTTGTACTCTGCGTATAGTCCTGAAACAGTCTGACTAACAGGGATGGTTTCCTTTGAAGGTCCACACAGCTCTGAGGAATTTGCCCATCCTCTTCCTCCCCAGCTACCCCAGGTTACTGGCATCTGCTCAGAAAGGAGCTAGTAGAGAGGTAACCTAGGAGGGCTAGAGTAGTTGGTCTGGGACAAGGATGAGGGAGAATAATCAACCACATTAGGCTCAGAATAGAGAAGAAAGCAGGACCCCAAGGGAGCTGTAGTTACTCCTTTCCTGCTGCTATTTGGCTGTAGTTTCTCTCTCCCATGCCATCAACAAGCCCCAGTGAAACCACATGTTGGACTGATTATTTGCATTTCTTCTCAGATCCATTCTCTGCTCTCCTCTGCCGTGTTCTGCGTGTTCTGCGTTGCAGGGAAATGCATTTACCAGGTTCCCATCTCATGCAGAGTGAAAGCCAAATTCCTTACTGCATCCTACAAGGCACTCTACCTCCCTCTAGCTCACTCTGATCCAACTACACTGTCTTTTTGCTATTTCTGGATACAATACCTAGCTCCTGCCATAGGACCTTTGCACTTGCTGCCCCTCAGTCTGGAAGCTTGTCCCCCAGATATCTTCATGGCTAGTTTCCTCACTTCTTGCAAATTTTCACTCAAAAGTCACTTTCTCTGGGGCCCCTCCTTGGCCGCACTACCTAAAATTGTACCTCGATCCCCCAGACATTTCATATCCCACTGCCCTCTTTATTTCTCCTTAGTACTTATCATCATCGAACATGCTATATATTTTATCTTGCTATTGTCGCCCTCACCCACTAGAATGTAAAGTCCATGCAGGCAGGGATTTGTTTTCATCTTTTTGTCATTACAGTAGTCCCCCCTTATCCATGTTCTCTTTCTGTGCTTTCAGTTACCTCCAGTCAACTGAAGTCTGAAAATATTAAATGGAAAATTCCAGAAATAAACAATTCATAAGTTTAAAATTTTGCTGTTTTGAAGAGTGTGATGAAATCTCACTCCATCTCGCCTGGGAGGTAAATTATCCCTTTGTCTGGAGCATTCACACTGTATACGTCACCTGCCTGCGAGTCACTTAATAGCTGTCTCGGTTATCAGATTGACAGTTGTGTATCTCAGTGCTTGTGTTCAAATAACCTTTATTTTACTTAATAATGGCTCCAAATCGCGAGAGTAGTGATGCTGGCAATTTGGATATGCCAAAGAGAAGTTGTTGTTGTTAATCTCTTACTGTGCCTAATTTATAAATTAAACTTTATCATGGGTATGTATGTATAGGAAAAACATAGTATATATAGGGTTCGGTACAATCTGAAGTTCCAAGCATCCACTGGGGGTTTTGAAATGTATCCCTCAAGGGTAACGGGGTCTACTGTACTGAATCCCCAGAGGTTAGAACCATACCTGGCACATAGTAGGTGCTCTATAAACATTTGTTTAGTAAAGAATGTATGATGTCATTGTTTGTCACAGCAGGGAGGTGACAATCTGATATTCCTTATGGGGGAAAGAAAAGTAAAATGGCCGGGTGCCTAAAGTGAGATTATTTACAGCAGTTAGAAACAAATGACTAAATGTGCACACAGCAACTTGAGTGGACCATAAAGTCACAGTGCTGAGTGAAAAAATTACAAGCAAAATCAAGAAACAACTACCCATTTTACAAGGATAGATACAAATTCAAGATATATATATCAAACACATTAGAGAGGGGGTGGAAGTAGGGAACAGGCATAAAAAATAATTAAGACAAAAATAAATAAAGCAAGGGACGATCCTTGTACCCATCCATGTGGATAGAAGGCGATGAATTGAGATTAGCACTGTGCCTAAGGTCAACCCAAAAATTACTTAGTGTTGTGAAATGTATTTTGTTTCATACAAACTTTTTCATTAGAAACTTAAAAATATGTATTTATATGAGTATCCAGAACAGGCTTCAAATATTTGTTTATTTTTTCCTGAGGGATACTAAAAACAATTTTTAACAGCTACATTAAGGAATAATTGACATACAATAAATTGGACATATTTAAAATGTACAAGTTGTTAAGTTTTGACGCATGTATAGACCTGAGAAATCATCCTCACAATTTAGAGCCAATTTACCCATTAGGCACAGTAGGCATATACCCACAAAAATGTTTTATTTTAAATTCAAAATGCTTTAATTCTTAAAAAATTGTTTTAAATTCAAAGGTAATAAACTTTTATATCAAAGAAAAATTTTTATATGATATTAATACACTTATCTTTATACCAATGCAGCTGTATTTTCGTATTAATATATTTTTAAAGATTTTTAATATCCAGAAAATATATTTTATGAAGGAGGGGCCCACGAAGGGGAAAGCACCAAGGACCGACGAAAATCATAATGCAACTCTACCACAATTAAGATAACATGTCTATCCCCTTCCCAACTTCTATAGGATTCGAAGAAACCTGGGGGTGAGGGAAGAAAAGCGTAACGCCGAAGCACGATGTTTCCGCCCGGTTTCGAACCGGGGACCTTTCGCGTGTGAGGCGAACGTGATAACCACTACACTACGGAAACCAGCTGGTGGACAGGTCCTTGAAAGCCGGTCTTGAAGCATAGCAGCTCCCGGAAGAGGACTCGGGCGGCCAGCCGCAGCACCGCCTCACCCTCGCGCCTGGAGGTAGCCCTCAGGGCCCGGGCTGCTCGCCCGGCACCTCGGCCATCAGCACGCGGCGATCTCACTGGTGCCTGCTCAGGAAACTCCTGGCACTAGCGGGGCTCCAGGCAGTGTCGTTGCTATTGAAAGCTCGAGTCTGAGGGCCAGCGCTCCAGGCTTCCGCAACGCTCGGCGTGCAGTTTTCCCCATCTTCCAGGGCCCGCAGGAACGCCTGGCTGGGGTCAGGCCAGCCGCTGGCAGTTAGCGCGCGCCCCCTGTCCTGGGACTGGAGAAAAATGGTGCAGTAACTACAGGTAGGAACAGACCTCGGTGACCGACTTGGTCAAGATAAAGGAAACCGGCTCATATTTGAAACAATAAAAATACACCTTCCGTTTGCCCAGCACTTGATTTAGAAGGCACTTGTAAAAGGAAAAACTCACTTTTTCCCTTCCTGTGTCTTTCTTTCCTGTGAGTCTGCTTTATTAGTCACACACAAACACTTCACTTCTGGTCACCAAATGTGTGGAGGATTTTCCCCACGCCAAGCAATTCTCTGTCTGTGACACCAGGCGGGTGTCCTACAATTTAACTCAATTCTGACACTATGTACTCAGAGACAGCGTCAGATCCCACAGGTTAAGGGCTCAGTCCTACAAGACTGCCCTCCCGTCTGTGTCACGTCCTGTCCCGTCTGGTGCCACATGCCCCACACCCCCCTTTCTGACCCACCAGGGCTACAGATTGAGGGGACCAACCATCCTCTTCTCAGGTTCCCTTAAGTTGCTAGAGCAGCTCACAGAACTCAGGGAAACACTGACGTTTATTAGTTTCTTAAAGGATATGATATAAAGGATACAGTTGAACAGTCAGATGAAGACGTACACAGATTAAGGTCTGGGAGGGTCTCAAGCACAGAAGCTTCTGTCCTTGTGGAGTTGGGGTGTGTCACTCTCCCAGCGTGGATATTGTCTCCAACCTGGAAGCTCTCTGAACCTCATACTTTTGGGCTTCTATGGAGGCTTCATCGTGTAGGCTTGATTGATCATTAAGTCCATTTCCAGCCCCTCTCCCCTCTCTGGAGGATGAGGGAGTAGGGCCGAACATTTCAAGCTTCTAATCTTAGCTTAGTCTTTCTGGTGACCAGCCCCATCCAGGAGCCAGCCAGGACCCCATCCAGAGTTACCTCAATAGAAAAAAAGACGCTCCTGGTGCTCTTAACACTTAGGAATTTACAAGGATTTTAGGAGCCTGTGTCAGGGACAGGGTCAAAGACAAGTATTAGAACAAGAGATGCTTCTAGGGTTCTTATCACTTAGGAAATTACAAGGGTTTCAGGAGCTCTGTGCCAGGAACTGGGGTGGAGGTGGAGGGTGCAGGTAGAGACCAACATATACATTTTATATTTTCTATCTCTCACAGCCCTCTCCCTGGTCTCTGGTCATGGACTCCTTACAGCAAAATGACAAACAAGTCAAAAGATACTGGCACATTACTAAAACCCCAGCAGCTGTTAATAATCATTCCACTCTATCATCTGGCCCCGGCCCTTTGATCAGTCTTTAAGACACATTTGGTGACCAGAAGTGCTGTGTGAGAAGTAAAGGAGACTCACGGGGAAGGAAGCACACAGTGGGGAAGAACTGGGGTTTTCCCTACACAGAAGAACTGAGATTTTCTTTTTAGTGCTTTCACACTCTCGCGCATTCAATTTGTTTTTATAATACTGCTAAGAGGGAAGATTTTTTTTTTTTAAAGATTGGTATCTGAGCTACCAACTGTTGCCAATCTTTTTTTTTTCTGCTTTATCTCCCCCAAATCCCCCCAGTACATAGTTGTATATCTTAGTTGCAGGTCCTTCCAGTTGTGGCATGGGGGATGCCGCCTCAACGTGGCCTGAGGAGCGGTACCATGTCCACGCCCAGGATCCGAACTGGTGAAACCCTGGGCTGCGGCAGCAGAGTGCTGGAACTTAACCACCCCACCATGGGGCTGGCCCCTAAGAGGGAAGTATTAAAGATGTTTTAAAATGTGTAAAGATTTGCTAAGAAAATTTGACTTGCTTAAGATGGAACAAAGTTAACAGTAACATACAACATCTAAATACAACATCTAAAATGTAAGTAAGATACAACATCTAAAATGATCAAGGGATTAATATCTAGATTCTAGAATGTAGAAGAAACTTCTTTTTCTTTTTACTGAAATATAACTGACACGTGAAGAGCTTCTGAAACTAGAAACACTAATAACAAAAAGCCAACAGGAAACCCAATAGAAAAAATGAGCAAAGAATGTGATTAGTCAATTCACAGAAAGGGAAAGCTAGGTGGCTAAAAATATGCAGAGATGGTGAACCTTATTAGTAATCAGAGAAATGCAAATAAAACATTTGTGAGTGAATTTGTAAAGTGAGATACCACTTTACATCTTTGGGAAACATTAGGAAGCTAGTTAATAAGTCTTGGGTAAAATACAGAGAAATGAGAATACTCATGTCCTGCTGGTAGAGTTCAAACAGGTACAGCATATTGGAAAGCATCCTGGAAGTCACCCTATGACTCAGCAATCCTTCTAGCTACAGACCACAGAGCACTTAGGTCTAGGTCGATAAAGAGACATGTATCAGGATGTTCATGACAGGACTGTGAGTGATAGTGGGAACTGAAGGCAATCCAGATGTCCATCACTAATGCCTAGATGTACTTATGCTTGGTTTACTTATGCAACATGGATAGAATACAAAATATACTGTATTCACAAAAAAACAGTGAAAAAGGAGTAAGAAACAGCACAAAATTTATAGCACAAACCCATTTTTGTAAATACATAATATTGCATTTTGTAAAATAAACGCATGCTCTCACATACACAAACAGTAATACTATATATATTTCCAGAATTCAAATGTATTTAAATAGACATAATAAATACACCACACTGGTGCATTTTGAGGGAATGGAATGGTTGTGTGTGGATGAGAAATGAAGAGAAAAAATGAAAAAAGTATAATAGAAGAGGAATCTTACCCGATCGGTGACTATAGTGTGCAATAAAGTGAGGGAGATGATTAACTCGATTTTGTGCAGCTGGGGGTGACAAGAGAAGAAGAAGTGAAAGTATCCAATGCCCTTTAAGGCAAAAGGCAGAGGACTGACTCAGATGAAAAGATTCACAACATACTATCAAAAGTGCTCCCACAAATCTGTAAGACAAAGACAACTCAAGAAAAATAAGTATTTTTTGGAAGAGAATAGGTGACCAATAAGCATATGAAGTAATGTTCAAACTCACTAGCTTCTATAGAGAAAAAATTGGTTACATACAAAGAAATGGAAATCAGAGCCGCGGTGCGATTCTCAGCAGCGACACTAACCTCCTGTCTTAGTCCGCTGGGGCTGCTGTAACGTAATACCACAGACTGGGGAACTTGTAAACAACCATCTTTGTGGTTGACGTGTTTTAAAAATCTCCTACTGTTGTTTTATTAAGGTTTGAAGAGGGAGTGAAGTTAGATACATGTATCCAATCTACTGTCTTCATGTGAAACTTTCCTTGCTGCTTGTCTTAGTCCACTGAGGCTGCTGTGACAAAATGCCAGAGGGTGGGGGGCTTAGAAACAGGAAAAATTTATTGCTCACAGTTCTAGAAGATGGGAAGTCCAAGATCAAGGTGCCAGCATGGTCGAATTCTGGTGAAGGCGCTCTTCATGGCTCACAGCCAGTGCCTTCTCGCTGCATCCTCACCTGGTGGAAGGGACTAGGGATCTCTCTGGAGCCTCTTTTATAAGGCACTCATCCCATTCATGAGGGCACCACCTCCATGATCAAAGCACTTCCCAAGTCCCCACCTCCTAATACCATCATCTTTGGGGGTTGAGATTTCAACATATGAATTTTGGGTGGGGACATAAACATTCAGACTATAGCAATGCCACTGTATTTACATACTCAATCTGTGACATTTGTTTTTTCATTTAACCACTCACACAACTAATATTTATGGAGCACTTATGTGCCCAGTGCAGGGTGATGCTATGGACTGGACCAAAGAGTGGGTAACTATAAGAAAGTTCAGCGAGGGGCCGGCCTGGTGGTGCAGCAGTTTAGTTCACACGTTCAGCTTCGGTGGCCCAGGGTTTCGCTGGTTCGCATCCTGGGCACAGACATGGCACCGCTCATCAAGCCATGGTGAGGCGGTGTCCCACATGCCACAACTAGAAGGACCCACAACTAAAAATACACAACTATGTACTGGGGTGCTTTGGGGAGAAAAAGGAAAAATAAAATCTTAAAAAAAAAAGTAGATAGAGAAAAAACGATATCACTTTCAAAAGGGCAACATAAAAATGATGTCTGATTTTCCAACAGAAACCAGAAGACATGTAATGGTATGTCTAAAATGCTGAAAAATAGAAGAAACACCTGTCATCCTAGAATTATATAATCAGCAAAAATATCCTTAATATGAAAACAAAATAAAGACATTTTTCAGACAAACAAAAGCTGCACAATATGTTTCCAGCAGACAGAAGGGAGTTTTTCAGGCTGAAGGAAAATGACTCCACATAGAAACATGTATGCATAAGACAAAATGAAGAGCACTGGCAAGGGTAAATACGTGAGTGACTATGAAGAATATTGCCAGTTTTAAGTGACAATGATAACCATGTCTTGTGGGGTTTATAACCTAAAATGAAGTAAAATATATGACAACGACAGCATACATGGCAGGAGAGGTAAATAGAATTGAGCAGTTGAAAGACTCTTGCATTGTTTATGAAGTGGTAAATATACTAATTAAATTAGAGTAAGAAGTCAACGATGCCTATTGTAATTTCTAGGGTAACTACTAAGAGAATAATACAAAAAAAGATATAACTAGCAAGCTAATAAAGGAGATAAAATTGAATAACAAAACATATAATTAACACAAAACTGGAAAGTAGTAATAGAGAAATAAAGAACATATGGAGTAAATAGGAAACAAATAGCAAGATATAAGATTTAAACTTAACTATATGAGTAATCACATTAAATGTAAATAGACTATATCCTCCAATTTAAAAACGAAAATTGTCAGACTGAATCAAAAATAAAACCAAACCCAAGACCCAACTATGTGTTGTTTACAATACATACAGTACACCTTAAGTATTGTTAATAGGCACAAATTGGTTGAAAGTAAAATGATGGAAAGTAATGTACTATGCAACTACTAATCAAAAGAAAACTGGTGTGACAATATTAAAAACGGGGAAAAACATCCAAATGTTCATTATCAAGAGAGTGAATAAATAAATTGTGATGCATTTATATAATGGAATACTCACAGCAATAAAAGTAACTATCTACTTATATTTGCAATAATATGGACGTACTAATAAGCATTATGTGAGTGAAAGAAGCTAGACACAAAAGAGAACTTACTGTGTGCTTTCATTTGTATGAAGTTTAAGAACTGATTGTGATAAAAGTCGGAATAGTGGCTCCCTCTGGTGGGGATATAGTTCGAGAAGGAGAAGGAGAGAACCATCTAGGATGCTGGAAATGTTCTATATCTTGATTTGAGTGGTGATTACAAAGGTGTATGCATATGTAAAAACTCATCAAGCTGTAAGTTTAATATTAGTGCACTTTAAATCTCAATAAAAAGAAAAAGTAATAAAATAAAAGGCAATTTCCTAAAAATAAATAAATTGAATAAAATAAGATTTCTTTAAAATTACAAATGCACATATCTTTTGACTCAGCAAATCCTCTTCTATGAATTTTTTCTCCAGGCATGTGTGCACATTTTCAAAATGATACATGTACAAGATTATCCACAGCAGCATCATTCGTAAGAGCAAAAGATTGGAAACAACCTGAATGTCTATTAATAAAGGATTGGTGAAATAAATTATGAATACCTATGCAGTGGAATATTATACAGCCACAAAAAGAAATAAAAAAGATCATTTAAATGAAAAACACAAAGTGTAGAGCCAGCCCTGATGGTCTAGTGGTTAAAGTTTGGCACTCACATCGCTTCAGTGGCCCAGGTTCATTTCTCCATTTCAGAGCCACACCAGTCATCTGTCAGTTGCCAGCGACTCACACAGAAGAACTAGAAGGACTTACAACTAGGATATACAACCACGCACTGGGGCTTTGGGGAGAAAAACAAAAGAGGAAGATTGGCAAGAGATGTTAGCTCAGGACGAATCTTTCCCTGCAAAAAAAAAAAAGGCAAAGTATAGAAAAATATATGTAGTATGGCACTATTTGTGTAAATGGGGAGTACAATTACAGACGCTAGGTGTAAAACCATGAAACATTTCTGGAAGGATACACAAGAAATTGATAAGTTCACTGCCCCTGGACAGAACTGGGTGGCAGAAGATAGGAATGTGAAGAATGTTCACAGTACCTTTTGAAGTATGCAAATTTATCATCCATTTAAAAAAAAAAAAGGCAAAAACAAACACCAGGTGAAGAGTTAAAAGTGGCCCAGCCTACGTTGCCAAACCGGGAGAAAGAGTCTATGGCTCATAGGGAAAAGGAACCTGAAGTAGGAGAAAAAACAACCAAGTGTAGGTTTCAAAACAAATTTCCCGACATGTTTGCTTACAATCAGGGTTACAATTTGATGGCTTACAATTTGATGAGAATATACCAATTACAAGAAGACAGGAAGTGACCAAAGGATTAAATAAATATTATTACTCCTTATCTACAAATGGCAAGATATGGGTTAAGTCATCAGAAGCCAAGCTCCTAAAGACAGAGGTAGGGTCTGTGGGCCATGGTACTGTATACATTGCTGAACAAGGAGTAGGAAGATGTAACTGAAAATTCCAAATTAAATTGAAATGAAGGGGCCTTTAGGCTTTTCCTACTCTTAGTTGGCTCTCATCATCCCTTACTTCTTATCGTGGCCTCTGACTCCACTTGTTTGAAGCCACAGAATCTTCCGTGTGCCCATGACCCTTCAAGCCACTGTCTGCTACATGTCCGAACATGTAGCACCCCCTGCAAGACGGAGATGTTTGAAACAATTGTATCAGATGATGTTAAAGCCTTTACTGTAAGCTTTTCTTAACAGGGAAATTTTATTCAAGCCATTTAAAAGGTTGATTAACCTTAGTATTGCTGTATGAATGATTTAAGATTTTCTTTCAACTACAACAGAAATAAATTTGATGATGGTTTATTTTCTCAAAAACCCAAATACATGCAACCTTTGTGTTTTTTTTTTTTTAAAGATTTTTTTATTTTTTCCTTTTTCTCCCCCAAGCCCCCCGGTACATAGTTGTGTATCCTTCTAGTTGTGGCATGTGGGACGCTGCCTCAGCGTGGTCTGACGAGCAGTGCCATGTCCACACCCAGGATTCGAACTGGGCTGCCTGCAGCGGAGCGCGCGAACTTAACCACTCGACCACGGGGCCAGCCCTCAACATTTGTGTTTTTTATTTGTTTGTTTTGATAACTTAATCTTTCACAGACACGAAGGGCTGAAACGAGTTGGAAATGATATCTGTTTGTAGATTATTTTCGTTTGACTCTAACTGAAGTGAAACATCTTTTCTGTAACCATTTAATCAGTTAATCCAGGATGGCAAGTGCACAGAATGGGAAATTGAAATAACCCAGAAAATAAGGCAATATGTTATGCAAGTTGGTAACCAATTTCTAAAATATGCAAGGATGGTTTCTGAGCTGCCGGGATAAGAGTATCTTATCTGGAAAGCTCTATTCCTGTACACACTGAACACTTCAGACAGAGATGTGTGGGTTTTTTTCCACACACAGACCAGTTCTCTGACACCAGCTGGGTGTCCTACAATTCAATTCAATTCTGACACTATCTACTTGGGGTTAGTGCAGACCCCACAGGTTAAGGGCTCAGTCCCACAAGATTGCTCCCACCCCTACTTCAGATACCTATGGCAAGTCCAGGTTGTCACCTGTGCTTCTAATCAAATGGCTGTGAATCTGAGGTTCCCATGACCCCTTCTCTGGTTTGATAACTTGCTAGAATGACTCACTCAGGAAAACAGTTTGCTTACTGGATTATCAGTTTATTATAAAAGAATACAGTTCCAGAAGAGCGAGATGGAAGAAGCGCATAGGGCAAGGTATGTGGGAAGAGGTTCCATGCCCTCTCCACGCATACCACCCTCCCAGCACCTCCGTGTGTTCACCAACCCCAAAGCTCTCTGAACCACCTAGTTCAGGGATTTTCAGGAGGTTTCATCCAATAGGCTTCATCCACGATCGATTATTAACTCAGTCTCCAGTCCCTATCCAGAGGATGGGCGGTGGGGCTGAAAGTTCCAAGCTTCTAATCATAGCTTGGGGTTTCTCAGGACCAGCCTCCATCCTGAAGCTATCCCAGAGCCCACCAAGACTTGCTTCGTTAGAACATAAGACAGTCCTATCATCCAGGAAGTTCCAAGGGATTTCTGTGACAAGAACTGGGCCAAAGACCAATTATTAGAACAAAAGATGCTCCTCACACATTTATCCCTTAGGAAATTACAAGATTTTAAGAGCTGTGGTCAGGAGCCTGGGATGACTCACGGAAATATCTATTTCTTATCACAGTACCTATACAGGGTCTTTCAGACACTTGGCACAATGGGACTGGCCATGATGATTTTACAAGTCTCAGCATTCATATTAAGCCAGGCAGACACCAGCCCTGACTGTCACTTTTCATTGAGGGAGGGGAGGAGAAGGGGCCTGCAGGGGAGAGTAGGAAGCATCTCTTACCAGATCCTGATATTTACACACTTGACTAAAACAAAGACTCAGAAAGTTAGAGAACCAGTGAAGGCAAACCGAAACGTAGAGGGTAGCAGGATAGTCGCCTCAAAAAAAGGTTGTCCAGGGACAGGATCTGCATCACCGCACATTGCATTAAAAGCTGACCGTGCAACCCCTGTGCCACGTGTCCTCAGCAGCACAGCTTCGAGGGTAAGTCTTGTTGAGGCCGTCACTTCTGAGAGGTAGAGCTTTACTTCGTCCTCAGTCCTGCCAGGCCCTAGCTCCAGCACTGGAACTCACCACGGCCAAGGACCCAGCACTGTGATCCACAGCCTGGAAGCACCACAGATGTGGGTGATTCCAAAAGCCTGAACCTGAAATCATCGCCACCACCTCCCTGTACCCTGGGCTTCCCTCCCAGATCCCTGCTCCAGCCAAGGTGATGGCCTTTACCCCTGGAGATGAGACCCGAGTCAAGAACTAAGCTGAACTCTGAGCTGGTTGAAGGGGAGACCCTTCCCTCGGACTGAGGAAGGGGACAGCCAGGGGTTGGGGTGGGGGAATGCCCATCCCAGAGCCCCTTAGCCTGATGACCACACATCTCAGCGACCTCTTCTGTGGGCCAGTTTCATCACTTCTTTCTGAAACACATTTTAAAAATAAAAATGCTGATTGTTTACCCAAAGGTGTAAATTAAGAATGGCAGTGAGCTCCTGATCTCTCTAGCCGTAATTCTCAAGGGAAACTAAGGGCGGGGCCAGACACCCAGCTGCTAGGTTGACAGCACCTGAGAAGTAGGGAGCTTGTGAAGGTTGAAAATATCTTTCAAGTAATTCCAAAAGACCCCCACCCTCTGTTGATAATCATTGATTTATACTTTTTAAAATTAATTTTCATGCTGAAGCACGCATAATAGTATTTCAGAAATCTTCTAAATCTGGAATAGTTGTGTTATCATATAGGTACAGTATCAGTAATTATGAAACTTCCTCCCATTTTGAAATCCTAAAAGTAGTTAAAATTAGAGTTCTAGGCAGCCCAGTAATTTTACTTTTTTGGTCTTTCCACTGGTGGCTGTCGCCAGGTGTTTAAGGTGTCTCAAAAGGAAGTCTAGAGCCACTCGATACATTTACTGGGCTTGCAAAAATCAGAGATGTCAAACTTCATCCATTTGGATTTCTTGTAAAATAGGAACGTATTTCTATATGGTAACTAACTGGTTAATTTTACTTGTAAACTAGGAAATAAAACAAATAAACAAAAGTGATGTTAAATGGCTGGAGAATCAAACCCTAATCTCCCATGACAGACAGGAACAGTCACCACAATACTAATGAGGAAGGAGAGGGGCTCTCATCAAGGGCGTTTATCTTCTTCAACTGTGTGGTTCTACCTTGGGTCCAACTAGCTACAAGGCATTGATTGCTCTTGTCTCGTTCGCTCCCTGGCAACCACCCAGTGTCCAATCCCTTTCTAGCGGGAGAGAGTGAGACCAGCACAACAGTGTCACATGGTGGAAATGCCAGAAATATTGTCGACTCTCCACACCCACCCCAACCAACCGGCATCCTTCCATGCTGTGGTAGGTGGTCACAGACAGCCCCTTCTTCCCCCCAGGGATGAAGATGGTGCTGCAGTGGCCTGGGAGGTGTGAGGCTGCTGCACAGCCTCACAGGGTAGCAGTGGGAGCAGGCGGAGTAGAGGCGAGGTTTGGCCTTGAAGAAGCAGTGGCTCAGGACAATCCAACCACCTGCGCTGGCGAGATGCCTGCCCTGCTGAGCTGAGGTCTGAAGGAGGAGGAGTGAGGCCACCAAAAAGAACGGTCTGGGAAGAAGCTGTCTACCTCTATCTGATAGGCAAAGCAGAAAAGCAATCAGGTGGGCATAGGGCCCAGCTGAATGCCTGGATGGGCGGTGCAGCCTGGGTTTTCTCAGGTCCTTTGGCTGCTTGAGCCCTAGAACAATGGGAAATGGTGGCACAGCATTGGGAGCTCAGTAGTGGGAAGAAAAATGGATAACAAAACCAAGACTCAAACTCCAGCCGGGAAGTTTGAGAAAGAAGCCTTAACCACTAAAATGTAAATGTATACCAGGAAACTAATCCTACCTTCCGGTACCAGGATCAGGTACATCGCTTGTGGGGCTCAGTGCAAAATGAAAATGGGAGCCCCTTGTTCAGAAAGCAGCAAGAAAAAAGTGTTGTTAAAGGTAGTGAAATGTAAAGCTTTTTCCTTTCTTCCATGGTCGCTCTCTCGACTTGTCATGGTGTTTTTTTATTTGCTATTTAAAGTCATGAAAAATTAAGAATTTAAATAATTACCATGGATTTTATCCGTTATCTTTTTTTTTTAAGACTTTACTTTTCTTTTTTCTCCCCCCAACCCCCCGATACATAGTTGTGTATTTTTAGTTGTGGGTCCTTCTAGTTGTGGCATGTGGGACACCGCCTCACCATGGCCTGATGAGTGGTGCCTTGTGCGCGCCCAGGATTCCAACCAGCGAAACCCTGGGCCGACAAAGCAGAGCATGCAAACTTAACCACTTGGCCACGGGGCAGCCCCTACCCGTTATCTTTATATTGTGCGATGCCAGTTTTAAATGTTGACCAAGTGCTCACTATAGCCCGTTTCTTATCCTCTGCTTTGTTCTGACCTAACTTTAGTCTGGCTTCTCTCCTCCCCACAGGCTGTTGAATTTTGGCTTGCCCAGGAGAATTAAGCAAGCGCTAAAATGCAGAACGTGTCCCTTTTACCAGCTCATCCTGGGAATCAGTTGACCAAAGGGAGACACATTTCCTGGGAAACTGCCCTGAACCTCTATGCTGTCTGTTCACTCTCTCTTCCTTCTTCAGCTTCCCCTTAAAAGTTTCTGCTAAGCTCTGCTTACCTGTCCCTATGAAAGAAACACTTTTTTCTGTGTGATTTCGAGAGATTTGTAGGCTTCTGAGATTGGAGCATTCTTCCTATTGCAACAGTCTTTTCGAAAAGTCCCTCCTTATCTAAGTCTAGATGTGTTTTTGTTTGACAATGCAAATATAAAAGCGTTTAACTCACATGCAGAATCACTGAAATCGCAGAATCCATATTTCGTGGCATCTACACGCACATGAATTTTTGTCCTTATCAGAACAGTGGAAATGATGCACAGAAGTAGCTCAGCTGTGTTCATTTTACTTCTTGATACACACATTCTATCAACATTCTCTACCTTCAGCTTGTCGACAAGGAAGGAAGGACAGGAAGGAAAAGGAACTATGGGTTGTCCAGTCTTTCTCTTTCCTTTTATGTCATCGTTTTCAGCATAAGTGGTTGGCAAATACAGGGAAGTAACATAAGAAAGGACATGACAGGATTCCTTGGCCGTTCATTTTTCTTAGAATGCCATTGCCTCCTTTTTGCATTTGAACCAAGTTCTTCTGTGAATGGAGAGTGTGGCCTTTGGCGCTGTCAGGTCAACTTATTCAGTCATAGAGGCAACATGCTTATCTTATACTTGCTTTGAGCCTCTGAACTCCCACTGCATAGTGGGTCCACCTGGAATTCTGTGTTCATCAAGCATAGCGAATGCTATACACAAATGGGCAACAAGAAAGGCAGACAAGAATATTGCTGTTATCTTCTCTGCTCATGCGTAGGCGCCATTCTATCGGATTTCAGTTACAAAACTCATGTTCAAAGAACAAATTATTTAAAATTTCAAGGACACTTTTCAGACCTCCCTAAAAGTTTCTAATATGTGCGTGAATCATTCTCAAGATCTTTTTCTAGAAGATGCTGCGGCACATACCTACGCATCTTTCCCTGGTGGTCTAGTGGCTAGGATTCGGCGCTTTCACCGCCGCGGCCCGGGTTCGATTCCCGGTCAGGGAAGTTAGTTTTGTTTTTTGCATACCGACATTCTGTTGTTGCTGCGGCTCCAAATGCCTCCATGCTAACCGAGGCTCCCTTGCGCGCACCCCGCATGTCATCCCATCTTGGGGTATATCTGTACCGAGGAAACAAGGTGCCTGTGAAGAATGAAAAATTCCTGTACGCAGATTCAAACTCACTTGCCTCTGCCTCATTGTATTAGAAATTACTGATTTATGTGGGGTTTTAAAAAATAATAAAGGTAATTTCTACATGAAACGAGTTATATAAAATGACTTCTAAATCCATTAAGGTTTGATTGGCATAGGCACAGTTTTAGTAATGGGTGTAATTTTTCCCCGAGTTCATTGAAACCCTTTGAGCAGTTACATTCCAGAGACGTAGACAGCCGAGGTAATTTTACCACTGCCATTTGGTCTTTTGTGAAAATGAGAACACGTTTCTATATGGTAATTAGGTAACTTTCCGTGTAAGACCGGAACTACGAAAATAGATCAAGAATGATCTTATTAAAATAGCAAGTTATATGACAACAGACCTTCAGCGACCTGGTCCCGTGGTTCTCAAAACTGACTTCAGGTCACCTGGGAGAAGTTTGAGAGGCATGCGGAATTCCCGTGCCATCGTCTTAACCTGAGGATGCCGTAGGATGGCCCTGGGGACAAGAGGAGCCATACGATCACTTGCTGGTCTTGAAGATTGTGCGCAAGCAAGTCTTGGTTAAAATCGAGGCGTTCCGAGCCGCAACAATAATAGAACGTCGGTATGCAGAAAAGAAAGATTAAATTCCCTGACCGGGAATCGAACCCGGGCCGCGGCGGTGAAAGCGCCGAATCCTAACCACTAGACCACCAGGGAGAGACGCCTGTAGAGGTTTGCAGCATCTTCTAGAAAAAGACCTTAGGAATGATTCAGACACCTGTTACAGACATTTAGGGACGTCTGAAGAATGTTTTGAAGTGGTATGTGTGGTGCTGGGTGCGGTGACTGCCACCTGGGTCAGAGGGTGAAAGGAGACTTTAGTGGCAGAAAAATTGGAAGAAAGATTGTCACAAGTCAAACCGGGGAAGAGAACAATTTTTCCTACGACATGTTTGTCACTCACCACAAGGATTTCTCACATTTCTTTCTTTTTTCCCTTCTTCATTGCTAAAATCTCTGTGCCTCTCTCACATCTATGGTTTCCCCATGGTTGACTGAGGAAAACACGTCCCTCTTTTGCTCTCTCACCCCCCAAAAGGGATCCTATTCCTGATCTCCTCTGAATATGCCCCCTCCCTAGTACAGAGGGAGGAACATTCGGGACCAAGGGGACATGCTCACCTGGAGCTGCACCCCTCTCCTGGGCCATGCTCTGTTATTTGAGACCTGGGAATGGCCTTCACAAATGCCTGAAGTCTGATTAGGCCTCTTCCCCATCAGTACTGCTGAGGTGGATTACCTCTCCAGATTGTGCAGGCAAGGATCAGCAAGTGGCCAAAAGAAGGATGTTTGCAGGGGTTTGGACAGAGCTTGCTGGTGGGGGGTGAGGTGTCCATACACCTGCACAAGACCCCTCTCAGTGCAGGAAGGAGCTGGGGCTAAAGGACAGGGTTCTGCCTGCACCACCATGCTCAGGCACAGAACTGTGATGTGTCTGTTCGAAGGGCAAATCTGGCCCCATGGGTCCTTAAGGAAGTATTTTTACGAAGGTAGGAGGAAAGATGTCACCTTATTTTACTGTTTATTAGCTTAACTTATAAGTTTAAAATATTTAGACATATAGTATGTGGGCCTCTATTTGTACTCTTCCCTACTTCTCTGACCTTCCAGGCCTGTCCATGTATCCAGCCGTCACCCCCTCACCTCAACCACTTGGATCCAAGGTCACCCTCTCTCAAACTGAGTCATTTCTTCACTCCTCCAACCAGGAAACCCTCCCCAGGCCCCACCCCCAGTGAATCACAGCACCCTTGGAAAGAAGCCTTTCCTACCCACCATGTCTATGAAGCACTGAGTCCTTTCTGCTTTAACCTCTGAGGCTCCCCGTCTAGTGAGGACACTGCCAAGTTCGTGGAGTAGTGCTATCACCTCCGCAGCTCAAGCAGCCCCCATATGGTTTAAAGGTAGTGGGCTAACAGGGATGCATTTTCTCCTTAAAATTGTACTCAGTAGCATGTTTCCAATTAAAAAAAAATTGAGGGGGCCAGCCCCGTGGCCGAGTGGTTAAGTTCGTGTGCTCTGCTTCAGCAGCCCAGGGTTTCACTGGTTCAGATCCTGGGCGCGGACATGGCATCAGTCATCAGGCCATGGTGAGGTGGTGTCCCACATGCCACAACTAGAAGGACCCACAACTAAAATATACAACTATATACCGGGGGGATTTGGGGAGAAAAAAGCAGGAAAAAAAAAAAAAAGATCAGCAACAGTTGTTAGCTCAGGTGCCAATCTTTAAAAAAAAAATTGGTAAAACTGTTTCTGCTTCCTTTAACTTGAGGAATCTTCAGATTTCCTGCTAGGAGTTAATGAGAAGAGGGAGAAGAAGGGGACTATAAAGTTTCTTGGATGTTGGACTGGATGAATGGTGTAGTAGGCAGGGTTCTCCAGAGAAACAGAGTCAATAGGAGGTCTATACCTGTATCTGTACCTATATCTATATCTATGTCCACATCTGTAGCTATATAGAGAAAGAAAAGAGAGAGAGATTTACTATAAAGAATTGGCTCATGTGATTACGGCATCTCAAGATCTGCAGGATGAGTTGGCAAGCTGGAGACCCAGGAGGGCTGATGATTTAGTTCCATTGGAGTCTGAAGACCTGAGAACCAGGAGAGCTGCTAGTGTAGTTCAAGGGCGAAGGCCAAGGCCGGCAGACTCAAGACCCAGGAAGAGCTGGTGCTCCAGTCCAAGTCTGAAGGAGGGAAAAACCCAATGTCAATGGCAGTTGGGCAGGAGGAGTTTCCCTCTTCCTAGGGGGAGGGCAGGATTTTTGTTCTACTCAGGCCTCCAACTGATTGGATGAGGTCCACCCACATTAGGGAGGGCTATCTGCTTTACTCAGACTGCTGATTTAAATGCTAATCTCATTCAAAAACGTCCTCACAGAAACACTCAGAAGAAGGTCTGAGCAAACATCTGGGCACCCCACGGCCCTGTCAAGTTGACACATAACATTAACCATCACAGATGGTGACACCTTATACTAAGCACACAGAAGAGAAAACTGCCTTGGCCGGCCTTTAGTTTAGGACAGCTCTTTTTTCAGAGCACTTATGCTTCTGCCCTATCTGGATATAGTGCAAAGACGTTTTCATCTGTTATATAAGATGAATTAAGAGAGAAAAAGCCCCTTCTGGCAGAGAAATGGCAGGTCTGGGGAAGAGTAGGCTAAAAACCCACCTCGCCTGTGCTTGAACCACCAATATGTTGATTCACAGTCAAACCTGCCGACCACTGGACTTCAGGGATCATGCTGAGTTGTTGTTTTTTTAAGTGAAATTCATATAACATAAAATTAACCATTTTAAAGTGAACAATTCAGTGGTGTTTCATACATTCACAAGGTAGTGCAACCACCATCCCTTCTAGCTCTGAAACATCCCCCAATAAAACCGTATATCCGTCAGGCAATTACTCCTCAATTGGCCCTCTTCCCAGCCCTTGAAGCTGCGAGTCTGCTTTCTGTTTCTAGAGACTTACCTACTCTAGATATTTCAAATAAATGGAATCACACAATATGTGACATTTTGTGTCTGGCTTCATTCACTTAGCATATTTTTGGAGTTCATTCATGTTGTAGCATGTACCAGTACTTCATTCTTTTCTATGGCTGAATAATATTCCATTGTATGGATACACTACATTTCGTTTCTCTGTTCGTCTGTTGATGGACATTTGGGTTGTCTCCACCTTTTGGCTGTTATGCATAGTGTTGCTATGGACATTCATGTACAAGTATTTGTTTGAGTACCTGCTTTTAATTCTTTTGGGCATACCTAGTAGTGGAATTGCTGGATCACTTACCTTCGCACCAGCAATGCACGCTGACTCCAATTGCTCCACATCCCTGCCAACACTTTTCATTTTCTGGTTGTTTTTTTTAAAGATTGGCACCTGAGCTAACAACTGTTGCCAATCTTCTTTTTTTCTTTTTTTCCTCTTTCTGCTTTTTTCTCCCCAAATCCCCCCAGTATATAGTTGTATATTTTAGTTGTGGGTCCTTCTAGTTGTAGTACGTGGGAGGCCACCTCAATGTGGCCTGATGTCCATGTCCATGTCCTGTGCCATGTCCGCGCCCAGGATCCGAACCAGCGAAACCCTGGGCCACCATAACGGAGAGCACGAACTTAACCACTCGGCCACAGGGCCAGGCCCCACTTTTCATTTTCAATTGTTGTTTTTTAAATCTTTCCTTGCCTCTTCCTGACTTCCCTGCAACCCTTGGCATCCTTGGCTAATAGCTGGAGCATGCCAAACTCTGTCTTTGTCTTCACAAGGTCTTCTTCCCTGTGTCTCTGTATGCTCTCTCCTCTTCTTATAAGGACAGTAGTCATTGGGTTGAGGGTTCACGCTAACCCAGTATGATCTCACCTTAACCTGGATATATCTGTAAAGATGCTATTTCCAAATAAGGTCACATTTGCAGGTACTGCCAGTTAACACTTGAATATAAATCGTTTTGGGGGACACAATTTGATTCACTATAGTAATGATGGTAAATTTTAATTTCATTCAGTTTTTGTTTTGTTTTGTTTTGTTTTGGTGAGGAAGATTGGCCCTGAACCATCTGTTGCCAATCTTCCGCTTTTTGCTTGAGGAAGATTGTTGCCGAGCTAACCTCTGTGCCAATCTTCCTCTACTTTATGTGGGATTCTGCCACAGTGTGGCTTGATGAGCGGTGCTACATTTGTGCCTGGGATGCAAACCTGCATACCCGGGCCACCAAAGCGGAGTGCATGAACTTAACCACTATGCCACCTGGGCAGGCCCTTTCTTTTTTTATTGTATTTAAAATACACATATTGACAGTTGGCAATGAAAAGTGAGGAAATCACTGTACTCATCCCCATCAACTCTCCTGATTCACTAAACTTAAACGAAATGAAATCTATTATAAACGTAAATCTATAAGTAACATAAACACACAGTATAAAGAATAATTTTAAAAAAAACACAAATGTTTCCTGTATGCTAATATAGAATATAAGATTACCAGTGCCTTTGAAACCCTCTCTATTATTCTCACCAAATCCTTCCCCTCATTTCCCCCAGAGGCAACTACTATGCCTGTATTTTTTCTCCTTCTTCCGGGGCTTGAGTGGCTTTCAGCCAGGTTATCTTCACTGCCTACAGTGGGGTGGGAAGTACTCCCTTTTTTCTAGTCTCCCAGAGATTTTGTGTAAAATAGAAGCTCTGTTTCTTGAATGGTTGGTAGAAATTATATTTGAATCCTGACTCACAGAGTCCATGAGCATAATACAATTAACATTGTTTTTATGCTACTACATTCGGGTGGTTTTTATATGCAGCAATAGATAATCAAAACCGAATTTGGTGCCTGGAAGTGGGATGTTACCATAACAATACCTAAAACATGTGGTGCTGTTTTGGGGACTGGCTGGCATCCGAAGCCTGATGGCTGATAGCAATGGCTTAAAGCAAAGTCAAGAATATATTATTGAATCCAGATGAAGAAGGACCTTTGTTTTGTAGTGTTAGAAAGCACATCAGCATTGTTGTGTGTAGCGCTGTGAAAATAGGAACTGTACCTAACGAATTCAGTGATCTAGCCAAGTAATTTTCCATGCAGAGTACCAAAGGAACTGCTTGTATTCTTCGAGTTGCTGTAGGGGACCAGAATATGCCACCCCAAAATATGCCACTTGGGCATAAGGATGATTTTGAGCTGGAGGCAAGTGAGAATCACCAGATGCAGAAAGAAGACTTCCCAGAGCTTCTTTATCTGACTAAAAGCAGAAACTGCTGGAAAGTGAGGACTACGATCCATCTGCTCTGCCAGGGAAGATTTATAGCCACGAAGAAGACAGAAAGTCAGCGTCGAGATGGACCTGCACAAGCCTTACTCCATTACTTCTCCCATATATTTACCTTCCTACAGTTTGCTGCCCTTGAAAGTCTAAAACTCTTTTCCTTTGTCTTGTGACTAAATGAAGTAATTTATTTCTCTTTACTTAAGATGCTGTGGGGGATCAGAATTGGCCACCCCAAAATGTGTCTCTTTGGAATGAGGATTATTTTGGGCTGGTTACTTTTAAAAACTGCAGACTTGAGAGAAGCTCTAGAAAGCAGAATTTACCCTTTGTAAGAGATATTTACATTTGTAAAGGAAATCTCCATCTGGAAAGGTGTCTCCCTCTCTGTACCAGGAAGAAGAGGGGAAGACCTTCTCTCTAGAAACTCTTATCAATGCGGAAGGCAAGGACTTAAATCTGTATAATAACCTTACTCTAGTTTACTGTGCTTTTCTGGTAATCTCCCATAACTGACTCTTCCCATCCTCAACATCCTCCTATGTCTTTAGCTGAAGATGGTATTTAAGAGGAGAGCCTCTGCCATTTTGGCAAGTTGCTCAGTTTTCCTGAGTGTCTTCCCTGTATACATGTTATAAAGCTTTGTTTGATTTTCTCCTGTTACTCTGTCTCATGTCAATTTAATTCATTAGCCCAGCCAGAAAAACCCAGAGGGTAGATCTATCTTCCTCCCCTACAATGCTATATAAACCCAAGTTCTAACTACCCCTTTGAGTTTCTCATCATGAGTTTTCCCCTGCGTGATGTGTCCTGCATGCGTTAATAAACTGTTTTCTCTTGTTAATATATCTTTTGTCAGTCTAATTTTACAGGGCCGCAGCTGGAGAACCCAAGAGGGTATAAGGAATAAGAATTTTTTCTTCCCCTACACTGCCTATGACAAAACACTAGAAAAGAGAGATGAACAAAAGAACTAACAGCTCAGTTATCAATTGGAATTTGGAGGAAATGTAAAGGCTTGGGGCAGTTTCCATCTAGTAAGTGCTTCTCAAAGAAAGAGAAGGCTTCCACACAAAAGTCAAATCCGGGCACTGTCAGCAAAACACGGTCACCGGGGAAAGATGAAGCTAAGGCTATACCTTTGGAAATGTTTATTAAGACCTCTGGCGGATTGAAGTCATGCATCATAGACTCTTTCAGATAGAAAGAAGGCATTCTATCAGTCTTAAGGGCATACCTTAAAGATCTTTCCTGTTAATGAGGCTCTTAAGAATCTTAAGGTCATTGACCCCCCCAGCAACTTCACTAGGAGCCCAAAGTAGAAACGGGCTTATCTCAAAGAGATTTGTGAGTGTGACTTTTGTCTAATAAGGGGAATATATATTGATACGTAAGAAACTGTCCAAGCTTTCAAAGGAAGTGTATCAGCTTGAACTGAAAGGGACAGAGACAGTACAAAATTCAAAGAAGCCTTTGGCCCTCCAAACTTCTACGGACAGGAAGCAGGCTAAGAAAATGCTCAGCTGCAAACACTGGCTATTCTTATGGAAAAGACAGAATGACTCAGGAGATGGAAGGGAGGGCCACAGAGAATCATTCCCAGTGAGTAGTACTGGCCTTAAGGACCTGGCAATAGGTACCTGACTGGATGTCAGAATTGCTATGGACCAGTGATTGCTGTCTGTCTCCAATTTCCCCCTTTTGAACAGGAATGTTGATAGCAGTTAACCCATGCCTGTCTCGATACTGTATGTTGGATATATGGGGGCCAGATAACTCATCCTTTTACTCAAGACTTTTGACCAAGAAGAAACTACCCAAGGAGCCTCATCTATGCCAGTAACAACTCAGAAATGAGATGAGTAGCTTATGAAGAGGTGGAGAATGTGAAGTTCTGGGGCAAAGGAAGGATATTTTGTGAATCAAAGGACAGCAGTCTCTGAGTGGGCTGTGACCCATCAAGCTTTAACATAACAGCAGAAAGCCTAACCCCCTACACTGTGAAGATCAGGTAGAGGCCAGGGGCTGACAGCTCCTCTTGAATTATTTGCAGCCAAACCCTAGAGTGCACCCTGCGTTAACCTCCAGGTCCCAGCTCCAGCACTTGGGGGAGATCTCGATCCTCTGCAGCCAAGGTCTCTGCCTCGCCATCCTGGGCCTGAGAACCTGGAAGCACAACAGATGTGGCTGATTCCAAAAGCCAGTTTCCTTCAGCCAGTATGGGTGATTGCATAGCACAGCCTTGTAGCCTCCATAGCTTTGTAAATGGAAGAACAGGAGGAAGAATTAGGGACCATGGTACCCTGTTTGTCCTGGAAGTTCCCCAAGGATCAGACTCAGTTCACACTATTCTTGTTGTCAGGAATTCCAGGAAGGAGGTTATGAGCTGAATAACCACGGTAACTGTATCTGTTGTCTTGCTCATCATTTTATTTGCAGCTCCTTGCAGAGTACCTGGCACATAACAGTTGTCAACATAATGTTTGATGAATGAATGAATGCATGCGTGCATGAACAAATAGATGAATAATAGGTACATATTCAGAGACTAGGGACAAGCCAGGATTTTGTGTTTTTCTAAAAGCCTTCAGGAAGACCAGCCAATTATAAGAAAGTTTGCTTTAGTCAAAAGAGAATTTCCTCTCCATGGTCTTCCTGTCCTGACTTCTGAGCTACGAAGGACACCTGAGAGGATGAAAAGTCGGCTTTGGCTGAGGGGAAAGGCCAGCTCACTGGAGTTCCTGGTGTGAGGACAAACACAGACTGGAGTCCTGGCAACACATTTCTTATACTACATCAGAACTTCTCAAGGTGACATGGGTCCACTCCCCAGGGAGTTGACAGTGGGCTAACAGGAAGGGAAGCCAGAGAAGTTAAAATGGGAAGGGCTTGATGACTAATGGATTTGCTGGCTAAGGGGACTTCAAGGAAGTCCCCTTCCTGTCTGTCTTGTTTCCCTAAAGGGATGTTACCACCATTCATTGAGAGAGGGGACATTGGAAAAGACTGCTGCTTAGGGCGTGGAGAGAAGATGCACTCAGTTTGGGAGATGATGACCCCGAGAGCCAAGGGGTCGTGTGGAGCAAGTAAGTGGATGCCTGGATGGATTTAGAACTCAGAGAAGTACTGGAGACACAAATTTGACAGTTGTCTGTATAACTGCAGACACAAGAGTGGTGAAATCACCTAAATAGAGTGTAATATGAAATGAGAAGAGTTAGGGCCAATGGGAAAGCACATAAAGGGTTATTTCTTTAGGACCTTCACTGCAGCCGTATGTATAAGAGGCGTGTCCAGCTATAGGAGAATAGCTGGATAAATTAGAGCACATTAATGCGTGAAATACTGGGCTGCCCTTTAAAATTGGCCAGAGGTCATTGGGTTTCTCCAGCTGTTTGGCATCTGCTGCAAGAATTAACTGAGTGGGAAAGAGCCTTAGCTGTTTTCTGTAGTAGCAGCGCCCACTTGCAAAGAACTTCTGGCTGTGAGATTCTGTAGCAAAACAGCACTCAAAGGATTCTCTTCTGGAGGGAAAAGAAGTACAGGAACCTCTAGTTTGGCCATAGATGACTCCTGAGCATGTAGGATAAGAGAAGCTTGGAAGCATCTCCTCCTGGACAAGTAATTCATAGACCTTTGGATTAGAATTAGAACTTCGATATCTAAGAGGAAGGAAGAATCAGGAAAAAGGAAGGCTATGGTCAAGAGAAGGCTCTTTGGTGATGGTGACTCAAGATTTCAAGTGCCCCTGAGTGGGACTGAACCACCAACCTTTCAGTTAACAGCCAAATGCTCTAACTGATTGCACCACAGAGACCACATCAGTACTTAGCTTCTTGCAGATCATATTTGTAGATCTTTAATCAAACACTGTTATTCCCCTGCCTGGATTCCAGCCTCTTCACCCTGAGACTGCAAGTAGGTCTGAGTTGTGTGATTCTAAAAGCAACGACAGGAAACCATTCCCACAAACTGACACTAAGGTCCTGGCTTCCTTTCTTCCCAATTCCTTAGCGACAGCAGGAAACAAATGCCTTTTTCTCCCAAAGTTGAGACCTAGACGCGAGTAAAACCAAATTCACAAGCTGAGAGAAATGAGAGTAGCTTGAGCGAATGGAGCAGGGGCCGGTGAGTAGTGGGGAAATAGCTCAACACTGATTTAAAATAACACCCCTGCTTGGGAAGTCAGGCTGGTGTCCTTACTTCAGTGAATTCCTTTGAAGCCCAGTTTCATCACCTCTCTATAAATTTTAAACCCATATGCTGAGCATTTATTCAAAGACTAACTTCAATATGGAAGTGAGCTCTGAAGCTCTACCTGAATATGATTCTCAAGAAGCACTAAATATCCCATGGAGAGGCAAAACATCATCTGGGCACCTGAGAGATGGAGTAGGTTGAACGCTCCCCCAACAGCTCCCCATCCCACCACACAAGGAGTAATTCAAAAATATCACTAATGAGCCATGGCTCTTCATAGAGAATCACTAATTTATGAGTACAACTAGAATTTTTTACATGAAACCCTGAAACTGACCTGCAAGTTACTTCGAAACAAGAAAATTAGTTTTAGTAATAAATGTAATCTCCCCAGAATCTTTGGAATTTTAAAAGCAGTTAACTTTTCAAAGTTCTGTAGAGCCTGGGCCATTTTACCTAACCTTCTGACATTTCCATTGGTAGATCTCGCATTCAGAAGGACATAACTAGAGAAATTCAGACCATATGTTACACTTACTTAAGCTCAGAAAAACAACCTACACTGTTCCATA